>NC_135048.1:24099132-24747996 GCF_051014685.1 Ptiloglossa arizonensis | reverse complement strand
TCCAGTCAATCATATTTCCTTCGTTTCTTTCATTTTTTTATCAATTATGGCAACAGAATTCATTTCCACCTTTACAGGACACGAAATGTATTTTTCTTTTTCCTTTGTATTATATTTTCTGTGCAACTTTCACGTTTAAAGATATTCCATTTCTGGGTCGATTATGTTATATTTATTGGAAGAATTAATTATGTTTATAAGACGGAGGAAATATTTTTTCTTTCTCGTGTTACGTATTTTCTTTATTACATCGATACGAGACTTTCGAATTCTTGTCTCCATGTGTGAATTATTGTCTCCATCGATGAATTATTTACGATGGTATCGAAGAGAAAAAAAATTGCTCGACGGGGGTAGGAAAGATAGATATTGATACACGATATTGCACAAAAGTGTTCTAAAATAAAATTCGTATCGAATAAATATCAATAATTGTTTCACACCAAATTTCAACATATATTGTACACGTGTCCCACACGTGAGATCTTTTTACATTCGTGTTTGCGTGTACTATTTACAAATTTCGTACGTTTTTTATTCCTCTTGAGAATCTTTGTAATTGTGTTATTATTACTGGTCTAAGTTGGAGTAAATATACAAAGTACATCAATGAGTAAAACGAATTGTAGAAAATGTTTCTTGGTGTTGGTCCAGTTGTCCACAAATCTGAATGTACTGTTCTAGTTTTAAAAAATAAAGGATAAAAAGTTTGCTCTTCCTTTAAAACACCCATTTGAAATATCTCAAATCGTAAAGTCTTCTAGAACCTCGTGAATAAAAGCAAAAAAGAACGTCATTGCTATCTCGAATACTTTTCGTACTTTTCGAAAAAAAAGTAACACTTTACGTGGGCCTTGGTGTCAGTCCAGTTGTCCACAAATCTGAATGTGCTGTTCTAGTTTTAAAAAATAAAGGGTAAAAAGTTTGCTCTTCCTTTAAAACATCCATTTGAAATATCTCAAATCGTAAAGTCTTCTAGAACCTCGTGAATAAAAGCAAAAAAGAACGTCATTGCTATCTCGAATACTTTTCGTACTTTTCGAAAAAAAAAGTAACACTTTACGTGGACCATCCTGTACAAGGATCCAGTGTTTTAGGAGGGAAGTTTTGCGACGAGTTTGACGACGAAACTCGGGGCTATGATATTTAGTAGCCGTCGGAATGGTCCACTTGCCTCTTCGGAACACTGTCGTTACCGTTAAGTGGCCCCGGTTATTTCTGTTACGTAATGCGTTGAGCGGTAGTAACTGCAGGTGGTTGATAAATTATTAATTGGCCGGTAATCGAATTTGCGGGACCAGACACACGCGTGTAGCCTCGTCCCGTCAATGTTATAGCGGGAGACTGTAGGATTCTTTCGAGAGTTTTGTTAGAGAGGTTAGAAGTGTTCGAACGTAAGCCAAGAACAGGTTCCCAAGTGTGACGCTCACTTTTTAATGGGTTTTTGCACAGCAACGATGCTCCAAGTACTCAAAGAAGCTAACGATACACGGGGGACGTTAAACAATTCAACGGTTAAGCAGTGATCCAATAACAAGTGATCCATTAAACAAAGACATCGTCAAATGTATCGTGCGGTGGAATTAAAAAAGATTGCTTGCTCTTATTTTCAATTTAAATATAAACCTTCATGTTTGTAGCAATTGTTGTTTTATTTCGTTCAAGTTCCCGATATCACGAGTGACTTTACCGACTTTACCAACGTAGATATTTGGATATTCTACTATTTAAATGCACAAATATTCGGATACTCGACTATTCGAATGCAAAAATATTCTAATACCCAAATATTCAAATGTCTGAATACCTATTGGAATACTCGACTATTCAAATACACAAATATTCGAATACCCGAGCATCCAAATATTCGAATACTCGAGCACTCAAATATTCGAATACCCAAGTATTTAATTACTAAGCTATTCGAATATCCGCATATTCTAATACTCGATTTTTCGAATATCTAAATATTCGAATA
The DNA here is from genome assembly GCF_051014685.1 of Ptiloglossa arizonensis. Classification (NCBI taxonomy): domain Eukaryota; kingdom Metazoa; phylum Arthropoda; class Insecta; order Hymenoptera; family Colletidae; genus Ptiloglossa; species Ptiloglossa arizonensis. The sequence continues at coordinate 24,746,018 of NC_135048.1, read as the reverse complement.
TTCAACCATTCAAGTACCCAAATATTCGACTAGTCAACTATTCAAATACCCAAACATTCGACTACTTAACTAGTCAAGTGCTCAAATATTCAACTACTCAACTATTCAAATACCCAAACATTCGACTACTCGACTATTCAAGTGTCCAAATATTCGACTAGTCAATCATGCAAATACCCAAACATTCGACTACTCAACTATTCAAATACCCAAACGTTCAACTGCTCAACTATTCAAATACCCAAACATTCGACTACTCAACTATTCAAATACCCACTCATTCGACTACTCAATTATTCAAATACCCAAACATTCGACTATTCAACTACTTAATGACCCAAACATCCAACTACTCAACTATTCAAATACCGAAATATTCGAATAGTCAGCTACTCGATCACCCGGAATTTACTCGTAGCGTTGGGAGAAACTACAAGACATTCGAAACAGTGAGTCCCTCCCCCCCAGCCGAATTTCGAGCTGCTCCGTCCGCCGAGGGGGTCGAAGAAATAACCGATTCGAAAATCCGTTAACTCGTTAGGGGTCGTATTTAACAGGCGTTTCTATCGTTGTTTCGCAGATGCTGTCGGTGAGCCCAGGAATGGAGGTAGGCAGCGGCGGTCACGGTGGCCTCGGCGGTGGACTGGAGGGTGATCCGAGCGGTGGCGGCGCCGGCGTGGGTGGTGGCGGTGGCGTCGGAGGGGGCGGGGGTGTCGGCGAAGGAGCCACCGACGGGATGCAGGAAGCGATGGTGGCCGCCGCCAGGGATCGGGCGATTCGCGCCGGAAGTGTCCGGCAGGACCTCGCCCTCGACCTGCCCCCGCGACTCCAACTTCCGGACGGTGAAGAACGTCCGTACGGAGCGCACACCGCCCTTCATCTGCGCGATCCGGAACAGGTGAGCTCGTCTCTTGGAATATTCAAGGACTCGACGTCGTTTCGAATTCTGGACGTAAATTAGCTAGATTTTTCGCTCTCGTAGAGGTGTTGTTCCTGTTGGCAGGGTTGAATTGAGAAATATACCCTTCGTATCTGCGACCTCGGTTCATATAGGAGTATATTTAACCGTTCAACGAACCCGCGAAGCTTTCCGATGTAAAAAAAACCCTAGGGGAGAATGTTGTAGGAAGAATGTTTGAACTTCATATAGGTCCACGTAGTTCAACCCTGGTAGCAGGACTCTTTGCAGAGGTTTAGGTCCGGCTTTCAGTTAAACCCTCGATCGAGGATTAGTGTGAAGCTAAGTTTGCGTTGGATGTAAGCCTTCTGTAAAGCGTTCAGCCGATATTTGTAATGGTAAGGGATCGCGCGGAACGAATCGCTAGGTCTAATCCTGGGTACCTTGGTGCAGCGTTCGTGTCCAAGAACAGGTCTTTCCACACAGAATACATTCAGTTTCGACCGCGTTTGGTGCCCATAGAACTCGCTGCGTTTTCTCGTGTATATTTAGAAGACTTCCTCTTGCGATTACTTGGAGCTGTGGTCTGCTTCCCTGGACCACGAAGTTACGAGTATTTGCAAAAGTTATTACCTCCGGTGTACTCGTCTGTCTCTCTTACGGTACATCGAGGCTTCGATCCTGGACATCTGTAGGTAGATGTTTCCGAGAGAAAGTGATTTAGGACGACCGAGATTCTGATACACTGGACACCTACACGCAAGTTTCAATATTTTGGAGTAAATCGCAAAGCTGACAATGCACAGTTTGCAAGGATGATCTATCCTCTGCGATTAATCGAGACTCCGACCCTGGATGACTCTGTACACGTACAACTTCATGAATCACGAAGCTGAGAATGCACAGATTCGTAAAGATAACTCCTCGCGGATAAACCAAGACCTCGACCTCCTAGGTATTTACGTATAAACCTTCCATTCTGAGAACAAATCCCAAAAGTGAGAGTGTACCCACATTTTAAAAGCCAACGACTTTCCACGTCTCGCGAACCGAGACTCTAACTTCCAGGTACCTGCACAGAGATCTCCAGAGGATAAATCCCACGAAGCTGAGAGTTAAGAGCTCGTTCCTCTCGCGAATCGAGACTCCGATCCCAAAGTACCTTGACGTGAAACTCGTTTCTGAACGCAACAAGCCGACGTACGGACGTTCGAACGTCCGGCTCGCACGATCGGTTTCAATTCCACGCGGTTAACTTGACGTAAAATGTTAATGCAAACGATAAACTATCAATAGCACGCGGTACACGGATATTTTTTCTTCCAACGTTCGCCAGTTACGGATACCTCTCTCGAATCCGTCATGCGTTTCTGCGTGAACGTTGCCCAGGGACTCGGAGCGTTTAATACAGGCGAGGTCAGTGCCATTAAGCGCGGCAGGGGCGCAATTTTCGAACTGATCGGTCGAATGGTCGGATCGAAACCGTTTCCCAATCGCGTTTTCATTTATTAAACGGTCGTTGATTAGCCACCGGTAATAAGCGCGCGTTTTCGAGCGGCGCGCGGTCGGCGGGTTAATAACGCGTGTAAAAACGGATAAATTTTCCACGCTCCACGTCCTCGGATGAAATTGCGCTTCACCTCGGTGTTATTAGTCGCTCGCCGTAAGGCACGAGGCGATTCACAGGTGTTGAGCGCGAACTCGTGCCGCTCGCTCGGTTTATCAGCTGCGATTGTTTGTTTCGCCACTTAATACCGGCGGAGACGTTATCCATTAAAACGAGCACGCACAGGATGATTAGCTTAGTTTATCGCAATATTTCGGAATTATGTACGATCGTAGGAGGGCAAGTTTTTTTTTATTCCGATTAACAGGTAACGGATAACGAACAAATCGCCCGAAGTTCGTCGACGAGTGTAAGAATAGTGTTCGAGGAAAAATTATTTTTTCGATCGTGTGGAAATCTACGCTGGCATTCGAGTAAGACTTTGTTCGGTTTGAATAGGATTCATTCGAATAAGAGTCTACTCGGTACTCGATTCAAATTTATACGAGTTAGACTTTACTCTTTATTCGAATCAGATTTATTCGAGTAGGACTTTACTCTTTATTCGAATCAAATTTATTCGAATAAGATTTTATTCGGTACTCTACTCAGATTTCTTCGAATAAGACTTTACTCGTTATTCGAATCAGATTTATTCGAGTTGGACTTTGCTCTTTATTCGAATCAGATTTATTCGAGTTGGACTTTGCTCTTTATTCGAATCAGATTTATTCGAATAAGATTTTATTCGGTATTCTACTCAGATTTCTTCGAATAAGACTTTACTCGTTATTCGAATCAGATTTATTCGAGTTGGACTTCACTCTTTACTCGAATCAGATTTATTCGAATAAGATTTTATTCGGTACTCTACTCAGATTTATTCGAATAAGACTTTACTCGTTATTCGAATCAGATTTATTCTAATAAGACTTAATTAGTTATACGAAACGCTTCGGTGACGAATAAATGTGACAAATAACGACATTAGATAAAATTACACATCGCACATTATGGTGCGATACAATAAATCGACAAAAATATTTCTTCGAATGAAAATATCTTCCTAATGATAATTTAACCGAATGGAAATGTTTTCCGAGGGAAATATATATTCGAATTGAAACTGTTTCCCTAGGGAATATTTGTTCTCGAATAACTTCACTTTATTCGTAACTATTATTCGAATATTGTACGAAGTAAAATTAATTCGAAATTCTACTCGAATAGAAAATTAATCGAATGGAAGCCAATTCTGTTTACGAGCCCCTCTGGATCGTTAAAAAGCACAAGGTTGCTCGTTAACCGACCGTTGACTTATTTTCTCCAAGTTTTTTGGGATTCCCGCGCGAGGACCGAAGTTGATTTTTCCTACGGATCGTCCCCGTAATTAATGTCGACCCGAGCGCGCTAATTGGCTCGGAATATTCCGAGACGCAATTAGCGCACCACGCGTGTTACACGCTCTCAAAATATTCCCGATGGCTGGAGCTTTTTCGAGGTCGTTAATCGCGTTTACTTGGACGGGATGTTGATTTCCCTGGGGAATGATCCGCGGATAATTCTTGTTCGATATCTCGAAACGTCACGGGAACGTAATGCACTATTCACGCTTGCCTTAGTGTTTACTCTGCGGGTGGTTCGAAACATCTATATGTCCGCGTCGAGGAATTCTCGAGAAAACTCTGTTCTTACTTGCGGTTTCACGGAAGAATTAAAGCCGAGACTGCTCGAGCTTATCCGTATTCGAATGTTCGAATACTTGGGTGATTTGAGTATAACTTGTGTACTATTCAAGTATTTTACTGTTACAATATTATTCGAAAACTTGATCATTCGAATACTATTCGAATACTGTTCAAAGACTTGATTATTTGAATACTATTCGAATACTGTTCAAAGACTTGATTATTCGAATACTATTCGAATACTGTTCAAAGACTTGAGTGTTCGTATTCGAATGTTCGAATACTTAGGTGATTTGAGTATAATTCGTGTACTATAGAAGTACTTTACTGTTCGAATACTATTCGAAAACTTGATTATTCGAATACTGTTCAAAGACTTGATTATTCGAATACTATTCGAATACTGTTCAAAGACTTGACTTGATTATTCGAATACTATTCGAATACTGTTCAAAGATTTGATTATTCGAATACTGTTCAAAGAGTTGAGTGTTCGAATTCCACTCGAAGACTATATATTTGAATATATCGTACAGTGATCGGGTATCTAAATATCCATTGTATCCAAACAGTATACTATGGTATGTAATGTATTATTGTTACTTAAAGAACGAATTAGAATATTCAAATAGTCCGAGTCGATTTATAGCATGCAAATACCTATAAAATATTCAAGTAATTTTCGGTGAATTGATTCGAATATTAACTCACCGAATATTCGAGTAATAATTCGATAAGTTGTACACGAGGCACTGTTAGTTTATACCATCGAAAAACGATCGAGGCCACTTGCCGAATTTTCCTCCAATGTAGAAAATAATTGTTTCATCGGTAATTTCTTCGTATTTAATTTCTTCGTGAAATTTCTCCTTGCTGTAGAGATATCACGGTAAACATTTACCGTGTAATTTGTACACGATAAATCGCGAGACCACTAGACAATAGAATACCGTTAGTCAACGTAACTCTTCCCTCTGCGAATGCTACCTTCTACACCAACAGTTACGGAGTTATGACGCCGTTTTATTACCCATTTGATACTCGTAAAACGTACGAGGATCGACAGTGTCGCGAACGAGCTCCGAAGACGAAGATTTTCGTTGTTCAATATACCGTAATGGAATGTTCCGTTTCTTACGAGACTCGCGCTATTTAACGCTCCCGGACGCGAAGTGTAAAATAAACCAGTGAACCAGGGAAAATCCCGCAACGATTACACAGATTTTCCAGTCTATTACGAGCAGGTCAAACATTCCATGCGTAAAACCGACAAAGCTCTTTCATAGACCCGACGCATAATCAGGCGTAAAATGGTAGATACCATGTAGTCCAGATAACCCGCCTCTCTATGGACTTTGTAATGCTACGGTGTTAACATACTGACCGTGTCATGTGGATTTTATAAAAGTTTCCATAAGAAACGTCCCCGTATTCGTGGCAGATTTACCTACAGTTCGACGATGTAACACCGTTTTCGATCGATTTTTCGAACGGTCGGAATTCGGAAGTCGTAAAATGTAAAATTCAGATAACCAGATTAGATAGAAATTTACATTCAGGTGTCATTCATAAGTGACGCGGCATCGTAATCGGTTAATTTGTCACATAAGCTCTCTACATCGACGCTTGATCGACGATCGTGTCACCGCCAATTCGACTTCATTGCGACGAAGGCTGATGCCATTGGAATAATTCAATATCTGAATTCTTTTTCGGTATTCGAATACTAGGAACACGCCACGAATAATCCAGTATTCGAATATCCTTGTTCAACCTACGAACAGTACTCAAATACTATTCAAACGGTGTTCGAATAGCATTCGAAAATGGAATAATATTCGAGTTACATTCGTCGAATACAACTATTCGATGTACAAATACAAGTATTCGAATACGATGCAGTTATTCGATATATAATACAAATACAAATATTCGGATACAATACATAGAATAATATTCGAGTTACATTCGTTGAATACAATTATTCGATATACAAATACAAGTATTCGAATACAATGCAATTATTCGATATACAAATACAAGTATTCCAATACAATGCAATTATTCGATATACAAATACAAGTATTCGAATACAATTATTCAATATACAAATACAAGTATTCGAATACAATTATTCAATATACAAATACAAGTATTCGAATTCAAATACAAATATTCGAATACAGAAACACTTCGTCGATCGTTCCCAACCCTATTGCACATCTCTGTTCTCGATTCCTGTATTCGATGATACATCTAACCCGATCCAAACGAAAAAAAGTATTACTCTGTACAGTAGAGATCTGAAAAAAATGGCTCCGGATGAAAAAATTTGTTACGAAATTAAATTTACCGATCAAAATTGTTATAAAATGTATTTCATCGTTGGTCGTAATCTCGTTCGGCATAAACCAACGACTAATGACGTTAGTTCCGTGGAAAGGTAATTTATGGGTGGAAAAAGCGGATTTCGTTCGCGTCGCTCGGAGACATTCTTTACAGCTCCTTACAGTAGACGCCGCGCCGCGGGCGCGCGACGAACTGCCGGCCAAAGGAGGATCGGGTTCTACCCTCTCGAGACTTCTGGATGCCGGCATCGAGCTAAAACACGCGCGCCCTCGAGACCGCTCGAGGGTCACGGGTTAGAATTTCAGTAATTCTACGCCCCTGCACGTGTATACCCGCGTCGCGAGAGGCACGCTGGACTCTCGGCCCGTTGTCGTTGAACGCTTCCCTGGCCACGACCTGGTGAAAAAGTATTCATTTAATTGTTTGTCATCTCGCGAGAAACAAAACCGTAGCGAGAAACGTTACGTTGAAGACATCGATTTTCAACGTTGTTCGAACTTCTCGAAGAAGATCCGAAACAAGGAACCTCGGTGTTGTAAATACATCGATCGATGCGTTACACCGGAAACAAGAAATAAATTATTGTACAGAGAAATCAAGATACAGCGGATCGATCCCGTCAAACGATATATTATCGAATCGATTTAATGCTTCTTAAATAAAATTCAAATTTCTAGTAAATTCAGATAACAACCGTTTCTTCTACTCGTACATTTAATTCTGCGCTCCGTATCGCTCGGTGTCAATATCTCCGCCCCGCGAATCGATTCGATTATCGATTAAATTCCCCCCCAGTGGTTTTCCAGGAGATCTATATCTGCCAGATTATTCACGGCAAATAATACATTATCGAATCTAAATTTCTTTTTAGATACAATTCGGGTTTCTAGTAAAGTTACACGGCGATCATTTTGTTCACTTGTGCACTTATTTCTGCCCTCCCCCCCCCCCCCCCCAACGCGAGGTGACTCGAATCATTGAAAATTGAAAACCACCGTTTGTTTTTCAAGAGATCACGATTTATCAGGATAAATTATCAGATCGATTTATGGTTCTTAAATAAAAATCATCAAGTAAAACTCCCCGTTGGTTTTTCAGAAGATCGATATCTATCATGTTATTTCCATCAAATTATCAGACCTAATTTTTTTTAAATAAAATTCAACTTTCTACCAAATTTAAATAACAATAATTTCTCTCCTCTACGACATTCTACCACCCAGGACGTTCTCCAAAATTTTTAGACTCTAGCCATTATTCTGAAGCCCTGTTTTATTTTCCAGAAGATTTATACTACAACATAGTATTCTTACTAAATGATAAATTATGAGATTTAATTTTTTCTAGATAAACTTCAACTTCTACTAAATTTAAGTAACAATGATCACTCCCCCTTTTATGTTCTACAACCCTCCTACGTCCTGTCAAAACTCTACCCATTATTCTAAAACCCCTTTTTATTTTACAGAAGATTTATACTACCATAGTATTCTTACTAAATGATAAATTATCAGATTTAATATTTCCTAGATAAACTTCAACCTTCTACAAAATTTAAGTAACAATAATCACTCCCCCTACTATGTTCTACAACCCTCCTACGTCCTGTCAAAGCTCTATCCATTAATCTGAATCTTATTTTCCAAAAGATTTATATTACCATATTAGTACCTCCTCACCAAGTGATAAATTATCAAATTTTTCCTAGATAAAATTCAACCTTCTACAAAATTTAAGTATCAATAATCATTTTCCCTACTATGTTCTACAACCCTCCTATGTCCTGTCAAAGCTCTATCCATTAATCTGAATCTTATTTTCCAAAAGATTTATATTACCATATTATTACGACGTACGATTGGTAGTAGTAGTACGACGTATTAATACTCACCAAGTGATAAATTATGAAATTTTACCTAGATAAACTTCAACCCAAAACCGTAAATTATTCTAAAACCTCCGTCTGTATTCCAGGAGAGCGAGATCTACCAGAAGTGCGTGCGACCGCCGCCGAATCGGACGGTGTTCGACAGCGAGAGCCCGCCGCCTTATAGGAGCCAATCGGCGTTGCTGGACGCCCCGGAGCGGATAGTCCGCTGCCATAGCGCGGGCAGCTCGCTGCTGAGGGTGTTCCGTAAATTCCCAAGCCCTGGGAGCTCGACACCAGCGGTGGTGGTACCGCCCCGGAGGCCGACCCTGTCCAGTTATTCCGAGTCCAGTAGCAACCTGAGCAACCTGTCCAGCCTTACGGTGGTGCCGTGCGAGGCCGACGAGAGCCAACAGCAACAGCACCACCACCATCAGCAGCAACAGCACCATCAGCAGCACGTTTGATCCGCGGCGCGCCCGGGAAGGAGAAGAGCACTCGAGGCCGCCGTCGTCGTCGCCGTCGCGACGCCACCGCAGTCATCCTCGTCGTTGTCCTCGTCCTCATCGTCCTCGTCCTCCTCGTCGTCGTCGTCGTCATCGTCAGGGAGAGCCACGTTCCTCGAGGTCGACGGACGACCAAGGATCCCGCCCAAGCGGCGACGAGCGTTACTGGAGGGGCACGAGGCGGCCGGTGAGGACGCGGCTGGGAAGAAGGACGCGGGCGCCGAAATCGTCGTCGTCGTTCTGCCCTCGAGAATCCTCGAGGCGTCGAGGATCCATCAAGACTGACTCGCAGGAGAAACTTCGTACGGGTTCTTACGGCCAACCGACGCGCCTCGTCGCTGACAAGCAACAAGACAACTTCGACCGAGGGTGAACGGGGTAGCTGGGGCTGACCAACCGGAATGAGACCGAGTACCCCGACGAAGAGGAATAATTAATCAGTGGGAGGGGGAGGACGACGAAGAGAAATTTCGTGATCCTCCCCCTCCTCCACCGTGGACGACTACGGAGCAGCAATTTTGACAAGAGTCCCCGTCCGTGGAACAATCGGGGGTTGGGGAGGGGGTGCGAAAACTACGAGCACGTCGGTCGTCGGTACGCCCTTCTCTCCGACGTCGAGTCTCGTCACCCTCTCTGCCTTCTTCCCTCCCCCCCAGCGACGTAACAGAAGAAGAAAGAAAACAAACAGCAATCCTAAACAGGGCCAGTCTCTAGCCTAGATCTCAGACGATTCCAAAGCACCGAACGTGACCCGCGCGAGCTCGTCGCTACGTTCACGTGGAGGGGGGAGGAGGACCCACGGAGAAAGGATTCACGCGTGGGAGTGGGGGTAGAGGGCCAACGGACATGCGACAGAGGGGCGACCAGCGCGCCGTATTCGCGGCGCAACGACGATATTGGATCAACGGGAACCCCCCCTCCCTGTACGGCCCACCCCCCCTCTGACCAACGAGACACACATCGGGGTACACGAGGACCGAAGAGGACGAGAAGCGCGTGCGAATCAGCGTCGGTCGAATTTTTATGTTTCTTTTTTTTGTTATTTTTTTTTTTTTGTTTTTTATTTCTTTTTCCTTTGGAACGCAATGGACCAGCGACGGGGGGACCGACGAACCGACGGACGGACGGACGGACGGGGTGCCCGATCGTCGTGCATCGTGGAAGTTCTCCGCGAAAAAGACTTAGTAAATTATTTATTGGCGGGTAAATACACTCGCGAGCCGCGCTCTGTCCGCGCGCGGTTAGCCGCGAGACGAACGGGAGAGAGAGAGAAAGAGAGAGAGAGAGGGAGAGACTGGATGGATACGGTCGAGTACGGCGCGACGACGCGCGCCGTGCCGCCAGACGCCGGAATAAATGGACGAATACGTGTCTAAGTGTGCGGTGGTCTCCGTGTGAATGAGAGTAAAAGCCTCGACCGGCCCCGGGGAACGAGGAATGCGGGGATAATAATGGGACGAGACGCGATCGGAGCTTGGGTAGGGGGAGGGGGGTTCGAGCGACGGGGAGGGGGCGAGGATCGTCGCGAATGTCTGACGAGAGCGAGCGAGCGAGAGAGAGAAAGAGAGAGAGAGAGAGAGAGAATATCCGAGGAAAAGTAGTGCCAAGAGCGTAACAAAAAGAAACTCTGTAAATATTAGGTTAGGTAGTTCAATATCAATATTAATTATTACGACTAAAAATGATATGCTATATACTGATTAAAAAGTAATACCTTACACCACGCATAAACACGAGTTGACGGGCGGTGCGAAATCACCGCGGGACGCGCTTCGAGGCCTGGGAGAAATGTTTCTGGTTTTTGTTTTTTTTTTTTTTTCGAACGAGAGAGAAAAAAGAGAAGTCGCGCGTTGACTTATCGATCTCCACTCGAAGAACCGGAGTCCCTCGTTTATCGATTTGCCCTGTTCCCGGAGAAAAATTCAAGGTGTCGAGAGTAGAACTCGGGGACCGTTGAATTACTCGGTATTCGAATAGTCGAGCGAGTCGAACTCGGTTGCAACGAGTACAGTGATCAATGGTATTTGACGAATGTGATCGTTAGAGGGTGAATTTATATGTATTTGTTTTTTTTTTCTTTTTGATAACTCGACGAGAAGATCTCAAAGGCAAGAGGAACATCCGAGAGGGAACATTGTGCGTTTGCAATTACGTGCCTGTATGTGTTATTTGTAACGATGCGAGCGTACCGTTTTACGGTACAGTTATAGTTATGCGATCGTAGTATAGTCTCCGAACGCGTACAAGTAATCTGCGCTCGGTATCCAGTGTACGGTGAATATTGTTTAAAATCGATTCGATAGTATTTTTGTTCCACCAGTGACGATTCTCGAAATAATTTTCTTTCGACGATTTCGTTTCAATATTAACCGGACCTCTCGGAACTTGTACGCTACGAAATTGTATAAAAGTGTGCGGGAATACGTATAAATGAAAAATTATTGTAACTCTGATCGTTGATAAGTATGCTCCGTTGTAACCGAGTTCGACTGTATTCGGCGAACGTAATTCGAGCAGTATTCGAACCGTCGAGTATTCGAATATTTTGTGTACCGACCGAGTATGTGGATATTCGTTACAGTCCGATGTGGACTATAAATCCAGTTCTTCGAGTCGAAGGACTACCTGCTTCTTTTGTAACGATACTGTAACAATGATATTCGAGTATTCGAATATTCAGATACCTCTGCTAACGGTATTCGAGTATTCGAATATTCATATACTCTGCTAACTGTATTTGAGTATTCGAATATTCGGATACTCTGCTAACTGTATTTGAGTATTCGAATATTCGGATACTCTACTAACGGTATTCGAGTATTCGAATATTCAGATACTTTGTTAACTGTATTCGAGTGTTCGAATATTCAGTTACTCTGCTAATGGTATTCAAACATACGAATATTCAGATAGTCTGCTAACGGTATTCAAACATTCGAATATTCAGATACTTTGCTAACGATATTCGAACATTCGAATATTTAAACTCGATTCGTAGCGCACGAGTACCCGCGAAATATTCGAATAACGAATCGTTCGAACGGTCCCGGTCCTAGTCTCGAACCGTTTGAAACGCAAGGGCGAGCGAGAGAGAAGATTTATGGACGATGATCGGCATTCACGTTTTAGTGATTGGTTACGAATAGAAGAATAGTCTCGTGTAGTGAACGAACACACCGGGGAAATCGATTCGCCGAGGTTTCGAGCGATGGTCGATGAAAGCGCGTCCTGCCGTGTTTCGCACGGCTCGCACGATGTCTGATATAAACGCTACTTTATTATTATTCAGATAGATAAGGCTTCAGTTTTTGACGAAATAGGACGAGATCTACCTTGACGACGAACCGAGAGTCGACGACTGGCTTTATCGCCGTTTGTACCTTTCTTCTGCAGTTCCATGGAAACGTTCCCAGATCGAAATCGTTCCCGCCGTGTTGCCGAAACGAAACTTCAACGAACGGAATATCATTTGCTCGTCTCGCGTACGCTCCGTTGTCTGGAAAGAAAGATTAACCGCTCGAGATCATTGGAGGGGGTTGGCCCCTCCGGTGACCTTGAGCAGCCAAACGATTCGGTCGAAACTAATGGCCACGAATTCTTCGATCCACTGGCTCGAAAAATTGTCCGTTCTTAGATTTAACGAATTTGCTCAATGTACGATAGTCTCTCGATAAAAAAAAATCTGTGTCCCTTCTCCGCGACGAGATCGTTCGAAATCGTCCGGAAAGCGAAGGGTGTAGAAATTTTCCAAAAAAAAAAAAAAATGTATGCGTTCCAATTGTCCGTGGAGAGTCGTGCAACATCGGAAACATTCGGTTACGAGAAATCCGATCGCGCGAAGAGTCGAAAATATCCTCGTTCGGCAACTCGACGCGGTGCGTAGCTCCTCTCCCCCCCTCTCCTCGTGAGAAATTCTACGTTCCCCTATCTCATCCGATTATACCGATCGATCCATCGGTGTGTACATTCAGAGTCGAACGGACACGATTTTTCGCGAAAAAATCGCTGCGTCGACTTCGGTTCTCGACCTCGGGACAGAACGAAACTACTGAAGTATCTCATGAGAAGTCACCAATTATTGTAATCCTTTAAAACTGTAAGACGAAGGGGTAAAATTGCAAAGAAATTACCGTCAGTCCCCACTCCAGGCTCGCGGTCCTGACGCGGTCCCGCGTGCGCATGCGCGCCACGCGAAAAATGGCCGACGATTCGAACACGAGTCGAAAACGTTGTCGTTACACCTAACGGAAATACACATATTTCCAAGCGAAAAATTAATGAAACTAGGTGAAAGAAATCGGTCATGTTTCGCGTTGCAGCGTATTTCGAGCTTTCGTCGTGTTCGCTTGAAGATTCAGTGCGGGCACGCGGGCAACGCGAGCCCGGAGCTGGGGGCACCAACCGCTGTAAATCCACGATTCGGCGTCGAATACGCGCAAAACGAAAATGAAAAAGGAAAAAAACGGAAAGAAATGCCGATGAAAAATCGTACATGATATATATATATACATATACGCATATACACACCACGTACATATATATGTATATATGTCGCTAAACGAAATCCACAATTGTCATTTCGAGTAAATGTCCGGGCAGTTCTACACACGACACTCGACCGTCTCTCTGTCGGCGCCGCGGCGCTGAGCGCAGCGACGATAACGGAGGGGGAGAGTCCGACAACAACGTTCTCCATCCTTGAAACGAAAAGTGAAGGAAGAAAAAAGAAAAAAGGAAAAATGAATAAAAAAAAAAAAAATAAAAAATACTAATAATAATAATAACGATAATGATAATACGCAAAACGAAAAATATGTGTTCACACGCGCATGCAATATTAGGCGACGAGGAAATTAATCGTATTCTCCGCGCGAAGATATGAGAAAACTATATGTGTTGGTGGGCTGGCCTGGGGGTGGGGTGGGGGTAGCTGGTTAACGTGCGTGAATCTGGGTGGGGAGAACGAAATGAGGAGAATGAAAACGAAATGAGTCGAGAGGAACGAACAATAGCGGGCTAACGAGATATGTGTGTACGTACCTCGCGATTGAACGGGAGTAATCGGCGAGAAAATGTGACGAAGGAAGAGTGACGTACAGTGAGAGAGAGTGACAGAGAGAGAGAGAATGCGTGTGATCGATGAACGACAGAGTGAGTGAGAGATAGAGATAGAGAGCGAGAAAGTGAGAGTGAGAATCGAAAAAAGAAAAAGAAGATAAAGATTACGGGAAAGGCGCGGCTAAAATCCAATGGGTCTTGTGCAAGCCTCGGTTAAATTAAAAAACTGTTATCGACTTAGATTAAATTTTAAACGCTAAAACGGAGCTCCGGAAGAAGGAAAAAAGAAGAAGAAGAAAAAAAAAACGCGCGAAGTTTCCTCCGAGAGAAGTGAAAATTTTCTAACGAGCTCGATATTATATTATAAATCTCTCTCTATATATATATATAAATATATGAATATATATAAATATATATATATATATTAAACGAACAAGAAAAAAAAAAAATTGAACATATTATCATCGGAGTATCGCGATGTTCAACGATTCGTTGACTGTTGAGCTTCGACGACGATCCGTTACGGGCGAGGAGATTCGATCATTGTGTGGCCTTTCGATGAAAATCACGAGCAATCGGGCTTGGGTGGGGTTAGGTAGGTACTGATCGATCGCTCTGTTTTCGCCCAGGTACGAGGAGACGCGCGTTCTGACCAATTCCGCGATTATCGAAGCGTGTCTCGGCTCGAAACATACGGCTCGGTTCGTTGGATCACGGTACTCGAAACGCTGACGCTCGAGGCGGTGTCCTCTCTTCGGATCGTGTAGGTTAGGTTCGCTGTGAATCGGTGGTCTTTAGCTCGGCCTCGATACCAGTAGTAGGTAGCCATTTTTTTTTTTCGAATATCGCGCGTAAGAAGGGAGATCCGTCGACACGTTCACGATCCATGGACGATAACAAGAAGCGTGGCTCCTCCCTTGTAACTGCTCGGGAGTACCCCTTGAGGGTGTCTCGTTCGATGTGTCCACTTGGAAACGGGTTATCATTATAAACATTTTATAAACAAGTATCAGTCGTGGCTGTAGAAAGATCTGAAACCGTGGATCGTAATTGTACATCGTCGAAGAGGTTCTCCTGTTGTTAGAAAATAAGTTATCGTTCGAGCCTTCCAAGTGTCGACCCCAATTGTTGACTGTGTCACGTCTGTACCGACGTTCATCGCGTTTTCTCGGATGTTTCGTCGTTGTAGATCCGAGGATTCGCTACTCTGGTGTACAGACGTCAGAATCGACCGTTGGTTAACGGTACACTCGCGTTACTGGTCGTGGACAACCGAGCAACAGTTATCGAGCGATCGACTGATTCAAAAATTTGTGATCTCGTGGAAGAGTTGTACATAGAGTACAGATGCGACACGATCTGTACGAACGGTGTGTACATCGTATGGAAAATTGTGTTCAGATACATGGACCGATATCGTTGATCGACGACCACTTCTTAACCAACCGAGCGTATCTCCCTATTTGCGTCAGACTGATAGCTGGATGGATGATCTAGGTTCTTCCAAAGCCTGTCTGAAACTGTAAATCCTCGGATAGCGATCGATATCGACGCTGACGCATTGAAATACGAACGCAAACATTCCCATGGTTTCTCCGCGTTTTCTTGCGCAATTGTGAATCGCAAGCGCTGGTCAGTGACACCAACACGCTTTCCAGCGATAGACATCGGACTAAAGAGACACACCAGAGTCGGTGCATCCTCGAACGAAAGGGTATTCTCGCAAGGGAGCGTAGAATATATTTATCGCCATAGATGGATTCAATACTTGGAACGTGTCAATGACCTGCAGGATAACTCCGTTGTACAGGTTTGCCTCGATACGAAGAAAAACACCTCTGAACAATCGTTGAGACCACTCGATGCATCCTCAGGACAGTGTCCTAGAGGTGTACTTGGAAGAAGAAACTTTGAACACCAAAATTCCTACAGAGAGACTGATAAAACACCAACGAAAGTTGAACTAGTTATCAGACGATGAACACTAGACACCTGTAAAACACTACATCCTCGTGTGTCAGGGCATTGTTCCAAGGAAACACGAGTTGCACTTGGAAATCTCAGTGTCAACTAAAGGCCATTGGTTAACTTGACAACAGAGGTCTCCTTGCGCGAAAGCCTCGATCGAAGATGTACCTTTCGAGAAACAGAACGTTCACTGCTACACTCGAATCAGTGACACGGATCCTATTACGTCAGGACATTGTCCCAATTGGCACCTGGAAGTCTCGAACGACCTCCACCTAGACAAATCCTTCGAACATCCTCAGAAGGCAAGATCCTCTCGTAAAAGAGTCTATTAAAAGAGTCTATTAAAAGAGTCCAGACCTCCATAGCATCGGTGGCTGGTGTCATGTACCGTGAACGTGTCAACGAATCGGAAGATAGTAAAATTGGTAGGTCGGAGGCCAGAACCGCGAGATCCTCCTAGAACAATTTAGAAAAGTGCTACTTCGAGCGTCTTGGCAAACGAGAGCCCGTTTTGTCTTAACCTCGCCGTTCGTACGTCTTCTTGGAAGCGTTGAGCCCGGGTTGCTCGAGCCAGGTCCAAACAGGACCGAGGGGTTGGTCACTTGGACCGGTTGATCAACCTGGTCGGCTTCCGGTTCGTCTAGTCATGCTGAGCCGTGCGTCCCGTCGTAGGATGAAATCGATCGGTCGTTTCATCAATTGTTGGATCCCATCGGGGCGAGGGTCCAGCATATGCGTGATTGTGATTTCACGTGGTGTTCCAAAATTGCGCGTTGCTCGTTCAACGAGGCCAACGAACGGGAAATTCTCGAAGCTACCCACGAAGCGGTAATTATTGTTCATCCTAATGTCGATAAGATTGGTGTGTCTAGTCCATCACGACGATGGAGGATCCAACCCGGTTGGCCTGGCGTTGCTTTTCATCCATGATAGAACGATCGAGGAATTAACGATCGTTACGTCGCCCTTTAGCCAATCACGGAGCAACGCGAGGCGAGACGTCACGGTGTCTTGGATCCCTGTTCGTCCTGGAGTGTAAATTACTGTTTTTATTTTTATTATTATTATTATTATTTACTATTTTTTTTAATTTTTATTGTCTCGGAAAGTTACGTTGTTAGGTAACCGAAAACGTGTAGGTCGAGGTGGATGGGTGAGGTGGGACTGGGGAACGAAAACGTATAAATGCACAGACCCGCAGACTGATATGGATGCAAATCTGAGAATCAAAATTTTTTCAACCGTCTCGTGGTTACTCGGGGACGCAGTGTCTTATTGAACCGTCTTTTGGTATGTTTCGACGTAGGGATTAAATGGAGGTTTCGGGGGAATTGAGACTATTATCGAGGACCGAGTGCGCGAGAGAGAGAGAGAGAGAGAGAGAGAAAGGGTGAGAGTGTATGTATGCGTGTGCGCGTGTATGCAGGAAAAGGACGAATGCTGGTGAGATAAAAGACGTTTAAAGGGAAGAAGAACCACTAGCCAACAATATATCATTCGAGTTGAATTAATCATCGTTTCGTTGTCGTCGTGATGTACGAGCAGAGAGAGAGAGTGAGAGAGAGAGGGAGGGAGAGAGTGAAGGAGAAGAGAAAAAAAAATACGAGAGAAATTGGAGAAACTTTTTTCAAAGTAATCGATCGATGTTGTAGGAACAGTGTCATTTAAAGTAGTAGGTCGCTTCTACCAAAAGAAACAGTCATCTCGGGACAAATAAAAAAAAAAGGTTTCACTGTAATTCGAAAGTCGCGCCAGCCGCGCGGGGCGCTCGAAGTGGCGCGCGATTCGAAAAAAGCGCGGGAAGGAGGACCGCGAGGTTCTTTCGAATTTGTCGCTCCTCCTCGAGCTTTTTTCCTCTTCTTTCTCTTTCGATTCTTTTTTCCTTTTCCTCTGTTTTGGTTTCTGCGACCGAGTGTCGAACACTTCGCGAGAGACATCGAGCTCTTCGAGCGTGCCACGGAACGCGCGGGAAAGTAAACGGTTTTTTATACAGTAGAATTGTACCAATTGTACCACATAGGGAAAAAAAAAAAAATAATGATGTTCGTTGTTCACTGCTCTGGCTTGCTAGGAACTAGCAAAACAATAACTCGGGCCTCTCGGAGGCTGTTCGGACCAGGAGAGGCGCGAAAAACAAAAAGACTGTTGACCAATAAACGAGCGTATTTCATTTGGAAGAACTTGCTCCGGACAGTCCCCTTCGTGCCCCCGGTATGAATCGGCAACATTTCGACATTGCAAGATTATTGGTGTACTTATCACGCAGTTTTCTACAAAATAAAGAAAACGATTTTGAAAAAAAAAAAAAAAAAATGAAGAAAATACGAAAATTGATTCTACGTTACCATTCTTTCGACCAAAATCCACGCTCCCTGAAAATGTTAACTGCGCTTGCGATTTCTTCGTACAGAGGAAGAAATACAATATACAATCACGAGTACGATTTTGAATGGAATTTTTCCATTTCGATACTTTGTACGTTTTTCTACTCTCCACGAGATTTAATAACCGAACCGAGACTGTTTTATCGATCGACTTCTCAGCGAAGCAATGCGTTGCGCGAGAAGTCTATGAGATGGCGCTACGTATATGAACTACTCCGACGATACTCGTGGGTTCTTTTCTAGGCTAGATTTCCACTGGAGAACGTATTGGCACAAACGAGGTCTAGGATAGACCGAACGTTCGATGGAAGTTTCTGTACCACGACTCGAGGAGCTCCAGAGCCCCCTTTCCATTCTCGTGTCGCATCGAATCTTATCGATCGAGGATCAAATAAAATTCTAACGCTTTTATCGGTAAGAATTCGAGGAAACAATTCAAGAAAATATACCACGTTTCGTCACAGACGAGATACAGTACAATCGTCTCAGTCAATGTTATTTTCTCTCGCAAGACTTTAGGTATCTATTGTATCATTATCATTTCCGTGTCACTTCCAACGTTATCGGCACAGACTGGAATACGATTTCAACATTCTTAGTGTTTGGAATTAAGACTAAATATTGAGCAAATTTAATATTTCGCCAGCAATTGAAATTAAATCACGGGAGTGGCACTAGGTGTATCCAAATATGTTCCATTTTCAAAATTTATTTTTTTTTTATTCTTAATTCTCTTTTCCTTTAAAAATGTCACCCATCACGAGAATTGGAATTTCTTACTTAATTAACGGTTAATGTAACTCAAGATTGTTTAACCACAATTGTTACTCATTTTCTCGTAACGCCCGTTGCGTGTAATTAAAATTAACGAGGTGAACATAATTTCGTAACTTCTACCGCGACACCTTTATAACGTGGCTGTCATTTAAAAGTGTAATTGGTGGAACAAATATAGCGATCCACTTACGTCACTCTCAAGTGGTTCGTTAAGCGATACCCTTGTCGGATACAGCCCACTAAATAGGTTCCTCCCCACATGATAGAGATCTCTTCGTGAAAAAAGATCCCTTCAGGGTGTTCCTGAACCATTAACACCTAGAAGTCAAAGATACCACTGTCTTGGTTCACTGTAGCCTTCGTCAGATCGCTATATTCGTTTCAGTTAAGAATCTTCACTGTTCGTGAGAGATTCACAATTTTCTAAAAAAATAGTAATAAATTTTTTAACAATGCATCTCCTCAAATCGAGTCATCGGTAGCACACTTTGGACAGCAACTATGGCTACCTGAAGTATTATTGCTCTCCTAATTTCCATTTGAAGGGCAGATTTGTACGATCGTTGCCATGCTCACCCTACCCAAGGGTAGCCAACTCCAAGAACACGGTAATTCGAACGCGTGTTGCCGTTTCGTTCGCAATTTTTTGCATACCGTTTCCCGGGGAGCAACCTGGACTCGCGATCCTATTTATACCCAACCAAATATAAGTAATCTAAACCGTTTACGTAGCTAAATTTAACGTCACGTTCATTCAGCAGCTACCGATACCGTGCCGCTAAATCGAGCAAGACAAGCGTGCAGCACCGAGGGATGAAAAATCCTGTTGCATCGTCTCGAACGATCATCGCTAACAAAATCTCTCGATTGCCAATTGTCGAGATTGGGGAGGTACGTATAGGGTACATCTCGAGGACTTTGTGACACTTTGAAGATTCGGTCAGTCTTTCAGGGTCAAGGAAAGTTTCAAAGTCTGATCGAATCTCGAAGAACTTTGTTCGAGAGTTCTTTTCACTTTGGTTTCTTCTTGTTTCTAGAAAATGATCACCAATTTTGGAATCTTGGACTTTGGATTAGATTATGAATAAAAAAAGTTCCATCCGGATGAAACGAAGAGGGAATTTAAATATACTAACCGATGAAGCTTCGTCTAGATTAATACACGTTCAACTAAATAAACTTTCATCCAGATGAAGTTTCATTTAGATCGATCGTACGTTTAACTAAATAAACTTTTCAATATTTGGAGACTTGGAGATTTGGCGGGTCTCCTCGATTTTCGTTACGCTTATTTATGTAAAACCTAACCTAAACGACAGTATTCGTATTCTTCGATGAAATTGCAGCGAAGAGATCCGAAAACAATTGTCGTTCAACAATTTTATATAAACACAATGTATCTATAACTTCCTTCAATTTATTTCCAACAGACTCCTACTCGGGCCCTGTTATAGTCTCAATTTCCATCTTAACCTAACCTAACTTTCCAACCATGGTCTTACAAATGTTTCAAGGTATACTTTCATCCAAATGGGAATTCCCTCGATAGGAAACCTTGCTATGGATCGTTATATCGAGGTCCACGGTTGCTCAACGTTCAAGAACATCCAAAATTCAAAGAATTTTTTCTAAATCCAAAATAGTTACAATCTTCCACCAGTTTACCTCAAACAAACTTCCATTCAGGCCCAGTTATAGTCTCAATTTCTATCTTAACCTAACCTAACTTTCCATCCATAACGAACAAACGTCCCAAAGTATACTTTCGCCCGAACGGGGATTCCCTCGATAGAAAACCTCCCTTTAGATCGTTATATCGAGGACCATGGTCGTTCAACGTTCAAGAACATCCAAACCATAAAATAGTTACAACTTCCCTCAATTCACCTCAAACAAACTCCCCCTCGACCTTGTCATCGTCTAAATTTTCATCTCAACCTAACCTAACTTTCCATCCACGACAAAACATCTCAAGAAATACTCTCATTCGAACGACAATTCCCTCTATAAGAAGCCTCGCTATGAATCGTTATATCGAGGTCCATGGTTGTTCAACGTTCAAGAACACCCAAAACTCAAAAAACAATTTTGTATAGACCCAAAATAGTTACAATCTTCCATCAATTCACCTCAAACAAACTCCCCTCGACCTCGTCATCGTCTAAATTTCCATCTCAACCTAACCTAACTTTCCCTCCACGACGAAACATCTCAAGAAATACTCTCATTCGAACGACAATTCCCTCAATAAGAAGCCTCGCTATGAATCATTATATCGAGGTCCATGGTCGTTCAACGTTCAAGAACATCCAAACCATAAAATAGTTACAACTTCCATCAATTCACCTCAAACAAACTCCCCTCGACCTCGTCATCGTCTAAATTTCCATCTCAACCTAACCTAACATTCCCTCCACGACGAAACATCTCAAGAAATACTCTCATTCGAACTCCCTCTCATTCGATTCCCTCGATAAGAAGCCTCGCTATGAATCGTTATATCGAGGTCCATGGTTGTTCAACGTTCAAGAACACCCAAAACTCAAAGAACAATTCTGTATAAACCCAAAATAGTTACAATTTCCACTAATTACCCTCAAACAAACTCCCCTCGACCTCGTCATCGTCTAAATTTCCATCTCAACCTAACCTAATTTTCCCTCCACGACGAAACATCTCAAGAAATACTCTCATTCGAACTCCCTCTTATTCGATTCCCTCGATAAGAATCCTCGCCCTGGATCGCCATATCGAGGTCCACGTTGGTTAAACGGGGCCCGTAACGCCCGCGAATCGCGCGCTACGCCGCATTTGGCCGGATAAACACGCGCGCAAAAATACTGCCGGTGAAACATTACACCGCGGTGAATGTAATGCCTATCGTCGTGGCACTAAATTTCCAGCGGAAAGAAGGTCAAATCGTGTACAGCGGGCAAACCGCGGGAAATCGGTGCCCGAAGTAACGGAGTGGGGATGGTCGTTGGTGGGGCGTGGGGGGTCCGAGGAGGGGAGGGCAATGTCCTAAGCGGTTTCGGGCGCGGTTGCTTCGCGCTTAATGAACAGGCGGCGACGGGTGGCGGCGGCGGCGGTGGCGGTGGCGGCGGCGCCTTAACGAAAGTGACGCAAAGGGAGGAAGTGGAAGCAGCGGTGCCCGAGGGCGGGTGGCGTCGTTTAAATTTGGAGCGGCGCGCGCTCGGAAATAGACGTCTTTCCCTACCTTACCTTGTGAACGCGATCCGCTCCTACCCTCACCCGGTTCCGTGAGCTCCTTTTGCCCTCTTCCGATCCCTGTTGCCCGCGTACGGGGCGACCTCTTTAACGAAGCGCGCGCCGCCACGACGGAAACGTCCAACCGGAAGTGCAACGCGACCGCGAAGAACGTGTTCGCGGCGAACCGTGGCGGGAACGAATCTTTCAAAACGAATTGAGAAAGGGACTCGTGAACGAGGTGGGGACAGAGTGAATATACGAGAGATTTTTCTTTTTCTTGTAAAGTTTAGATTATAATATCTAGTTTATTATAATATGCAGGGATCTTGCGTAACCGGTTGTATAGTTTTTGTATGTATGA
Organism: Ptiloglossa arizonensis; assembly: GCF_051014685.1. Classification (NCBI taxonomy): domain Eukaryota; kingdom Metazoa; phylum Arthropoda; class Insecta; order Hymenoptera; family Colletidae; genus Ptiloglossa; species Ptiloglossa arizonensis. The sequence goes on along the minus strand of NC_135048.1, from coordinate 24,723,403 downwards.
GAATGCAAAGTCTGAAGAAACGAGTATACAGTGTCTTGACGTGAAAGACGACAGTTTCGTGTTGGCTTAGTGACTCTCGACTTGGAACTGAATAGAAAAAAAAAACAAAAGAAAAATAGCCAAACCGTTGACCAATGACAACCGTGACAATATGGAGACTTAGGATCACTGTTGCATTCATTCCAACACTTGTCACCTGGTGTAGTGTTTCGAAGCATTGATTGGAATTATCTGACGTCTGGAAATATATTTTGATCGGTGTCTACCGAGCAGATAGAGAGAAGTATAAATAAATAAGTCTTGAAGTCGATAAGTACAATTTAACGTATGGAAGTATTGGGTTGTTTGGAAAGTCGTTTCGTTTTCCAAAGTGGAGAGTAAAATGTTTTTATTCTAATTAATAGTTAATAATTAATTCTAGTTAATAAAATTTAATAAAATGTTTATACACTCTAAAAGAATCGTGTTTCATTTTCACCAAAATAAAACGAAATGACCTTCCGAACAACCCAATACAATTTGCGAAAAATGAGTAAATAAAAGTATTTTTTACTCCTCAATATAGCGTGCTACGTAACGTTTTCCACTCTTTGGAAAATTGATACTGGGTTTTTTGTACCTTCTCGGTATCTTTGGAAGTAAATTTTGCTTGGTGTCGCCTGTTATAAATTAACACATTTTACTATTATCAAACCTTCGAGACAGAACTAGCGCGCGGTTAATTTTATGTTGTATTATATCTCGGTTCTTGATTTTTTGTTCCTTGATAATTGAAATTATACGATTTTCGAGAATAAACTTTATCTATGTATATTTTAATATTTGCAAGTTAATTTTACCATCAAACTCTTTTCAATTGTTGGCTACATTCTTCATAAAATATTATCTTCCATATTCTTGTACGCCCCAATAAATTAAAGAATCTCTAAATTCGTCTCTCTTTAAAATTATTCACTGTACTCGTTCTGTCGCTGAAAGTCGCTGAAACGTAGATTTAACCATTTTAAAATAAATATACTCGCTGAATGTACCCGAGGAGACAATTATTAATCTCGATCATAATTTCGCGAAAATCCGCGCCAAGCTGAAAATCCAGCCGCAACATTGTCGCTGTACTTCTCGGTACATAAGTTTCCTGGCAATCGTCAACCAGAAGAGACTCTAGTCTGGTGTTTGTCAACGCACTGAATGCAACTACTTGCACCACGACTCGTTGACAACCATCATTGCGCGGTGCAGCGGAACGATAATCCGAACAGACAAAGTACATCGATATTTTCGTCGTCCGGCGACGTTAAAAACGGAGCTCTCTCGATGAAAATTTCGACGAGGACACGTGCCAATTATCCGCCTACCACGGTTGGTCTTTGGCGGAAAATTTCATAAATCATACGTAGAAATTCGCGACGAAACTGTTAAACACCAAAATCATCGTGCTGAGAAACAGTCTGAAAAACGACCGACAATTTTCGTTTAGAATGCAATTAACCGATTTACCGACGAACTATTTTTCAGTTAAAGAAAACGATGAAATTGTTAAATATCAAAATCACCACGGTGAGAAACGATTTACAATTTTCGTTTAGGACGTAATTAACCGATTCAGTGACGAATTATTTTTCAGTTAAAGAAAACGATGAAATTGTTAAATATCAAAATCACCACGGTGAGGAACGATTGACAATTTTTGTTTAGGGCGTAATTAACCGATTAAGTAACAAACTATTTTTCAGTTAAAGAAAACGATGAAATTGTTAAATATAAAAATTACCACGCTGAGAAACGATTGACAATTTTCGTTTAGGATGCAATTAACTGATTCAGGAACGAACTATTTTTCAATTAAAGAAAATGATGAAATTGTTAAATATCAAAATTATCACTGTGAGAAACGATTGACAATTTTTGTTTAGAATGCAATTAACTGATTCAGTGACGAACTATTTTTCAGTTAAAGAAAATGATGAAATTGTTAAATACCAAAATCACCACGGTGAGAAATGATTGACAATTTTTGTTTAGGACGTAATTAATCGATTCACCGACGAAATTTATTTCAGTTAAAGAAAATGATGAAATTGTTAAATGTTAAATATCAAAATCACCACGGTGAGAAATGATTGACAAATTTCATCTAAGACACAATTAACCAATTCACTGACGAACTGTTTTTCAGTTAAAGAAAACAATGACACTCGTTAAACACCAAATTGACTATGGTGAGAAACGATTGATAATTTTCGTTTAGGACGCAATTAACCGATTCACCGACAAACTATTGTATTTTTCAGTTAAAGAAAACGCAATTTTCGAAATATTTGGAAACAGGAAAATTTCACTTAACAACTTTTGCTCCGAAATTTATAATTATAATACACTATTCTTTGGTGTTTTAAAACATGGGGAAAAGTTTCAAACGATAATCCTATTGTTTTCAAGAGCTCGTGAATTAATAAAAAAAAGTGTACGAGAGAGAAAATATTTCTAAATTAATACAAAAAAAATATTTACTTGCCCCCCACAAAACTCTAGAACATGGATTGAAAATAATTTCCAATACTTTCTATAACTTAAGAACAATGCACAGGTATAAATATAATAAGTTGTACGCAGCGGATGGTTTCTCTCTTAAAATTGAAAAGTGGCAAAATACGGGATAATATTTATACATTGGACTAGCGAACATTCGTACGAAGTGTCTTCCATCGCTTGTTTGTTCGGTAAATCGTTACCCGAGTTATCTCGGGCGCGGCGGGCAGTTAAGTGTTTAACGCGCGTTCCTAGGCTTTTCGCGGAACGATAAAACGAGCCGAATTTATATCGAAGGTAACGCGATTCGAATCGATCCGGCGAATACGTAAAATTGCGAGTCTGGGTTTAAAAAAGATCACGGGCCACGAGTGTACGATCCAAGACACAGTGGTAGCTCGTTAACGTATCTGATTTATTTGCAGACGTCGGACCAACCTCCTTGAGCCTCTTCAGGCACGAAGTACGGTCGGAAGTAGAGAAGCACGGCCGATCAGACGCGTTTCTGACTGGATACGTTGCTACGAAGTCGAATAATAGGTTGCACGAAAAGTTTCGTCGTTCGATGTGAAACGGAGCTGTTTTAGTTTCGTCGTTTCATTTTTCCAAAGGTGGTACTACCGTTTCATGAACACGTGTAATGTTTTATGTAGATTTATGTAGTTTTATGCAGATCGGTCGACTCGTTATATAAATTTGTATTTACGGTTGTTCGAAGTTGAAATGTCGTAATAGTTTTTTTTTCACAATGAAAAAAAACGACAATGCTTATCGAACGATCTAGTAGAAAGGATTTGCTAGCGAATCGATTGATGAATCTGGCGTCGTGACGCTGATCTCCGTCTAAACAGTTCGATTGTATGTTTGGAAGAACTCCGAGGTTCGCGTTCCTGGCGAAAGAGCTGTTGCCAAGACGATGAGAACTGTTTAAAATAATATATCGTAAATGGTAAACCAATGAAATTGAAAGCCACTTCTTACGTAATTGAACAATACGGGTATTTTCTAATTCGGTGAAGGAAATCTAAATATTTGAGAATATCTCACTGATATGGTACCCGATCGAATACACCGAGATTTTTAGAGTGACGGTACCTGATCGAGTACCTGAAAGTGTCGCGAATTTAATACTCGAACGAGTAACAGAGAATATTACCGGTATGGCAGGGTACCTGAAGGTCTTATAGACCAGGCACCTAACGATCTCGTAGACCAGGTATCTGAAATTTTATATTCGGGTATCTAACAATCTCGTACATCAGGTATCTGAAAACTTTATGATCGGGTATCTAACAATCTGGTAGACCAGATATTTGAAAACTTTATATTCGGGTATCTAACAATCTTGTGGACCAGGTATCTGAAAACTTTATATTCGGGTATCTAACAATCTCGTAGGCCAGGTATCTGAAAATTTTATATTCGGGTATTTAACGATCTCGTAGATTAGGTATCTGAAAACTTTATATTCGGGTATCTAACGATCTCGTAGATCAGGTATCTGAAAACTTTATATTCGAGTATCTAACAATCTCGTACATCAGGCATCTGAAAATTTTATATTCGGGTATCTAACGATCTCGTAGACCAGGTATCTGAAAACTTTATATTCGGGTATTTAACGATCTCGTAGATCAGGTATCGGAAAATTTTATATTCGGGTATCTAACAATCTCGTAAACCAGGTATTTGAAAACTTTATATTCGGGTATCTAACAATCTCGTAGACCAGGTATCTGAAAATTTTATATTCGGGTATCTAACGATCTCGTAAACCAGGTATCTGAAAACTTTATCTTCGGGTATCTAACAATCTCGTATATCAGGCATCTGAAAATTTTATATTCGGGTATCTAACGATCTCGTAGACCAGGTATCCGAAAATTTCATATTCCGGTATTTAACAATCTCACAAGCTAGTACCTGAGAACCTCACAGAATCCAATACACGAGGTACCTGAAAATCTCGCGAGTCTTCACCTAAAATAATTCTCCCAGACCCGAGAACGCCCCGCACGAGCGCGGTACCTGATTAGGTACTCGAAAGAATCTCCCGCCCCCGGTGTTCAGTCAGGTACCTGAAAAGTCTCGTCGACATCTCCATCTCGCATCCCAACGATCGTGTTAACATCGCAGATGAAACTCCTAAACATCGTTCCAGTACCCGTACCCGATTCAACGTCCAAAGTTTCAGGTACCACGTGAAGATACACCCGTGTCCACCATCAAAACAATTTTTCGATCATTGTCCTCGTCCCTCGTGTATTTTTCCCGATTTACGATCCCGTGCACCTATCATTGTTTCCAACCGGTGAACGATACAATCGAAAGGTGTCACCGATTTCGGTTCGAAAAAGGTTCGATCAATCGGAAGTTGTAAACTGGGACGAGACGCGACCAGTTTGTTTTCTCCGTCCGGCATTCGGTACGGATTTATGCATTCGTATAATTGGCCAGATGGCTCCCAGTTTTATTTCGGTGACACTAAAATATTACGGTATCCGCTTCCCCGTGTCATTCCACGTCTATTTTTGACCGGCAGAAGCTTCTAGGGGCGTTCGACTCCTCCATTCCATCCACCGCGAAACTTAACTTTCTTCTTCGTTGCCGGCGATGTTCAACGATGTCTCCATTCAGGAGCGGTATCTCGTGTAATTGTGCGCCATTTGCGATTGTCAGTTATGGGGAAAATCGATACTTAGACACGGGACGATCAATTGCCACGGGATTCTTTCGTTTCAGAATTCGTTTCAGGTGTCAACCGGACGATCTGTCGATTGACGCCAATCGTTGAAGAGAGAATAAAATGAGAGCTTCGGGTGATCCAATTGGCGATAGTGAAGGAAAGTAAAGTGATCTTAGGGTGTAGATGAGTAGATCATCTTTTCTTTAGATTTTCATTTCAGAATTGTCGTAAATGTTAAGTGAACGAACGGAAATTAATGCCAATCGTTGAAGAGAGAATAAAATGAGAGCTTCAGGTGATTCAAATCGCGATAGTGAAGGAAAGTAACGTGATCTTAGAGTCTGGATGACTAGATCATCTTTTCTTTAGATTTTCATCTCAGAATTGTCGTAAATGTTAAGTGAACGAACTGAAATTAATGCCAATCGTTGAAGAGAGAATAAAATGAGAGCTTCAAGTGATCCAAATCGCGATAGTAAAGGAAAGTAACATGATCTTAGAGTCTGGATGACTAGATCCCTGTTTCTTTAGATATTCATTTCAGAATTGTCGTAAATGTTAAGTGAACGAACTGAAATTAATGCCAATCGTTAAAGAGAGAATAAAATGACATCTCTAGGTGATCCAAATCGCGATAGTGAAGGAAAGTAAAGTGATCTTAGAGTCTGGATGACTGCATTCCCTTTTCTAATAAAGTTATCATTTTAAAATAGTTATAGGTACCAATTGGACGAACTAAAATTAATGCCAATCATTAAAAAGAGAATAAAATCATATCTCTAGATGATCCAAATCGCAATAGTTATTGAAAGAATAGTGAATTATCAGGATCTGGATGATTAGATTCCCTTTTCTTTAGATTTTCATTTTAAAATATTGGACGAACTGAAATTAATGCCAATCGTTAAAGAGTGAATAAAATTACACCCCCAGGTAATCCAAATCGCGATAGTGAAGGAAAGTAACGTGATCTTAAGGTTTGGGTGACTACGTTCCCTTTTCTTTAGAATTTTATTTTAAAATATTGGACGAACTGAAATTAATGCCAATCGTTAAAAATAAAATAAAATGACATCTCCAGATGATCCAAATCACAATAGTAAATAAAAGTAACGTGATCTTAAGGTTTTGGTGACTGCATTCCCTTTTCTTCAAATTATCATTTTAAAATATTAGACAAACTGAAATCAATACCAATGGTTAAAAAGAGAATAAAATCACATCTCCAGGTGATCCAAATCGCAATAGTTAGTGAAAGTAACGTAATCTTAAGGTTTGGGTGATTACATTCCCTTTTCTTCAAATTATCATTTTAAAATATTAGACAAACTGAAATCAATACCAATGGTTAAAAAGAGAATAAAATCACATCTCCAGGTGATCCAAATCGCAATAGTTAGTGAAAGTAACGTAATCTTAAGGTTTGGGTGACTACATTCCCTTTTCTTTAGAATTTTATTTTAAAACATTGGACGAACTGAAATTAATGCCAATCGTTAAAAATAAAATAAAATCACATTTCCAGGTGATCCAAATCGCAATAGTGAATGAAAATAAAGTGATCTCAAGATCTAGACAACTGCATTCCCTTTTCTTTGAATTATCATTTTAAACCAGTTATAGATACCAACTGGACGAATTGAGATTAATATCAGTCGTTCACTGTGAGAATAAAACGATCGATCCGCGTGTTCCGAATTGCAACGGTGCGTAAAAATAATACGATTGGGTAGAATTCCTTACCCAATGAAATCATCGTCGACATCGTTGAGCTTGATTAATCCCCCTATTTCCTCAACGTCAGAAATTCTCCGCGGATATAACACACCGCGACGTACAATTAACGAGCAATGATACCCTTTGGCATTCTTGCAAACTTTGTATAAATCGGGGCATTGTTCGTCTCGTCTTATTCGTCTGCTTAGGTTCGTGGGGGTGTTAATTTCTGTCAGGTGGAATATTTTCACGCGTGTTGCAAATCAAGACGAATCGCGCGCGTCTAAACGATCTCGGGAACGTTGTTTTCGTCTGGACCGCTCGTTGAATCGTTATCGGTGAGCACAATAGCGTAAAACCGGTTGAAAACAACGGGACAGATGACGTACGATGTGCATCTTCGTTTCGATTGTAATATTTATTTTTACGTGGAATACAGTGAAGCCTGGAGACCGGCCAAAATTTGCGACGCTCGAAACACGCCACCGGTGCCGTGAAAAACATACAAACCTATCGATTCTGACGTACACGTCGTGAACGTGTACGATTATACGCTTCGTTGTATGATAATAACCCGAGCTACAAAGCGGAAGGTAACGAGCCGGTAACAAGTGTGGCGCACGAAACGTAATTGTCGGGTGCTGATTTTTTTCTTTTTTTTTCTTTTTTTCTTTCTTTCTTTTTTCTACCTCTTAATTGCAATTCAGCAGCGAGAACGGCGGAGGAACGCGCTCGGGAAGAATTTAAAATACTTCGAATACCACGAATAACAGTTCTCTCTTCCACGAGAAGCTGCTTCGTTGTTGGCTCGTGTAGTTGTATTCTACATCGTTCGATTTGTTCGAAAAGTTTGAAAGTTTGATCCTTGCCACCATTTAGCCAAGAACCGAGTGGTTTGATTGAGAATATCATCGGTTTGTCATTTTTCACCAGGATGTTTTCGAGAAATATCGGATTATGTTACTCGAAGATGTACGCAACGATCGATTTATTCTCCTTCTTATCGTTCCTCGATAATATTTAATTTTCCACGTTCGATGGTAATTAGAAAATTATTTCGGTGTTGATAATTCCATGTTTGAAGGAATGGAACGATAAAATTTACTTAGAATTAATATTTCTTTCTAGATTGATGTTTAGAAAACTTACAGACCAATTTACTCAGAGGGATTCTCAAGATTTATTGAAAGTGTTTAATTTCAAACTTATTCAAACGATTCTACATACAACGATACACTCGCAAACAATTCGATTCTAATCTTCGTTCAAAATTATATTAGAAAAACTACTGGACTACTTTCCTTTTTCGTTCAAAATAATATTAGAAAAATTACTAAATCATTTTTCCTGTTCGTTCAAAATCAAATTAGAAAAACTACTAAACCACTTTCCCTCTTCGTTCAAAATATAATCACTAAAAAAAAAAATACACTTAAGATTGTCCAAAATAGCAAACTTCCCCCTACATTTTCGCAAAAAAAGAAACATACATTATCTCGAAATATTCGCTAAAACAAACATATCAAATTCGAGAAGGTGTATCACGTTCGTCCAACAGAATCTAAACCATTTTTTTTTTCAAAGTTCTGCGCGGATCTCCCAAAGATTAATAACAAAAAACACCGATCTGGAGACAATTTCGTCTAATTGAAATGCACCGATCACTTTTCTTTTGAACGACGAGGGCCTGGGAGAACAGCATCGGTAGTTCTTTATTAACCCTTTGAACTCGAAAGAAGACCCTTGGTCACCACTCAATTCAATGTAATTCTTCCACTTCGTGAAAATTTTGCGACTTGAAATTCAAATTGGAAATTAAGTATTATACTCTTTTAAGATGTGAACATATGTATCTCAAGTATTGAAATATAAATATTCCATTCCATATTAATTTTGCGATTTAAAAGATTTCATCGAGGCGCCAGTTTCAGGTAGCAAAACCCGCTTCGAGTGCAAACGATTAATATCGATGAGTGGGGGATATATTTCAATTAATTTCTTTCCATTATCTCGAAATCTTCGCTAAAACAAATATACCAAATTCGAGAAGATGTATCACCTTCGTCCAAGAGAATCGAAACAATTTTTTTCAAACGCGAGGAGGGGATATATTTCAATTAATTTTTTTCCATTATCTCGAAACCTTCGCTAAAAAAAATATACAAAATTCAAGAAGATGTATCACCTTCGTCCAAGAGAATCGAAACAATTTTTTTTCAAAATTCCGCACAGATCTCCCCAAGATTAACAACAAAAAACACCGATCTGGTGACAATTCTATCTAATTGAAATGCACCGATCTATCGATGCACAATTATTTCACAATTGAAATGCACTTTTCTTTCGAACGACTCAAGCCTCGGGAGAACAGCATCGGTCGTTGCCTATTAATATCAGTGAAGAAGGGATATATTTCAATTAATTTCTTTTCATTATCTCGAAACCTTCGCTAAAAAAAATATACATAATTCAAGAAGATGTATCACCTTCGTCCAAGAGAATCGAAACAATTTTTTTTCAAAATTCCGCACAGATCTCCCCAAGATTAACAACAAAAAACACCGATCTGGTGACAATTCTATCTAATTGAAATGCACCGATCTATCGATGCACAATTATTTCACAATTGAAATGCACTTTTCTTTCGAACGACTCAAGCCTCGGGAGAACAGCATCGGTCGTTGCCTATTAATATCAGTGAGGAAGGGATATATTTCAATTAATTTCTTTTCATTATCTCGAAACCTTCGCTAAAAAAAATATACAAAATTCAAGAAGATGTATCACCTTCGTCCAAGAGAATCGAAACAATTTTTTTTCAAAATTCCGCACAGATCTCCCCAAGATTAACAACAAAAAACACCGATCTGGTGACAATTCTATCTAATTGAAATGCACCGATCTATCGATGCACAATTATTTCACAATTGAAATGCACTTTTCTTTCGAACGACTCAAGCCTCGGGAGAACAGCATCGGTCGTTGCCTATTAATATCAGTGAGGAAGGGATATATTTCAATTAATTTCTTTCCATTATCTCGAAACCTTCGCTAAAACAAATATACCAAATTCAAGAAGATGTATCACCTTCGTCCAAGAGAATCGAAACAATTTTTTTTCAAAATTCCGCACAGATCTCCCCAAGATTAACAACAAAAAACACCGATCTGGTGACAATTCTATCTAATTGAAATGCACCGATCTATCGATGCACAATTATTTCACAATTGAAATGCACTTTTCTTTCGAACGACTCAAGCCTCGGGAGAACAGCATCGGTCGTTGCCTATTAATATCGGCTAGGTGGGGTTATATATTTCAATTAATCGAAATAAATCGGCACGCGACGGGCCGGCGGCGCGCGTGCGTCGAAAGTAGGAAGGAAGAGAAAAGAGCGTCGTCGGGGCGCTTGCGCGAGGGGCGTCGCGACGACCCGCCGACGCCTTCTTGAATGAAACCGTCGCAGTCAGTTCGCATCAAGGCGTCCACCCTCGCTTCGACTTTCACGGATTTTCCGTATACTCGTCACGGTGGAACGGTCCTTGTGTCACGCCGCAACACGGGGGGATAAATCGCAACCGATCGTGTTCTATCACGCCCCGCATCGTGGACGAACAGGTACGATTACCTTTTTTTTTTTTTTTTTCGAATTTCGAGAACCCGCGTAACTCGCGAAGCAACAGTTCGCGCGCTCGAACTTTCGAACTCGTCGCGTTACCCTCGTAACACCGCGCCGCATCGCGGAGAACGCGATATAGGTGATGTCCCCACCTGGGTGAAAATCTCGACTCGAGTACACGAGTACACGAGTACACGCGGTACTCGGTACGATACCAGAGAAGTGATTTTTTTTTCTTCTTTAACCGTTGGCGGAAAAATTCAATTTCAACTCGTTCGAAAGTCGAAATTCGAGATCGGATTCGTTTCGTAGATGATATTGTGATATTGTGACTGGTATCGATCCGTTGTAAGTATCGATCACGTGTGAGGTATCGTTGGGAAAATTCGAGCACGAGTACGCGGAATTTTAACGTTTGTACGGTATTTGAAATTTTGATCGATTCTTCTGTGGTGATTTTTATTTCGAGAGAGAAAGTTGGGGAGAAATTAGAGAGAAGTATTTAAATAAGGATTTTAGGTTTTGTAATAACGAGAGACGATTCGTGTGGGGTAATAAATAGAGTCGAGACGGTGAATGTTTTTTTATTCCCACGGAAATAATTTAAACGCGTCGATACTTGTTTAAAGAACGGTTCTTTGTTTCTGGTGTACGGAAATATGTTTGTAACGCGAATACGAGGTAACAATGATTCGATGATTCTCCGTTTCGATGTCTCGAACCCAGTCACAAACACGCGATCGCGTTACGATGCTCGAAAATATTCCAAACGCCATTTTTTAATCGCGCGAATGTCCCACGACGTATAACACGCGTTGCAAAATACTCGAATTAGAAGACACTTAATTGTAAAAAGACTCGAACGCGTTTAAAACGGACAAACGTTCGTTCTGGTCGCATCTACGCGTTAAATTACGCACGCTAAACATTCCTTGCGTTCCGCTGACAATTTTGCGTTACCCGATAAACAACTAGGCTCGCGATAAAAATCTCAACCTGCTCGTAAACTTTTCACGGATCGTACCACGGGTTCGTCGTTCACTCGAAAAAAAAATTCCCCGGGACAAGTGTATCGAATAATTTTCAAAAAAAAAACAAAATGTTACATCGATCCCCTCCGATCGGGGAAAAAATACAAATTTCTCGTTCGAATTTTTTCATTCGAGTATAAATTTCGCGAGTAATCTATTTTTATTTTATAGTTTCTATTTGTTCTGTAATTGTATTCACCGGTTGAAATTCGCCAAGTTTCACGAAACACCCTGTAGAACGTTAGATCGAAACGTTATTGAACGTAAATAGAAACGTTCTTGAACGTAGATCGAAGCGTTATTGAACGTAGATCGAAACGTTACTGAAAGTAGATAGAAACATTATCGAACGTAGATCGAAACGTTATTGAACGTAGATCGAAACGTTCTTGAACATACATCGAAACGTTATTGAACATACATCGAAACGTTATCGAACGTAGATCGAAACGCTATCGAACGTAGATCGAAACGTTCTTGAACATACATCGAAACGTTATCGAACATACATCGAAACGTTATCGAACGTAGATCGAAACGTTATCGAACATACATCGAAACGTTATCGAACGTAGATCGAAACGTTATCGAACGTAGATCGAAACGTTATCGAACGTAGATCGAACGTAGATCGAAACGTTATCGAACGTAGATCGAACGTAGATCGAAACGTTATCGAACGTAGATCGAAACGTTATCGAACGTAGATCGAACGTAGATCGAAACGTTATCGAACGTAGATCGAAACGTTATCGAACGTAGATCGAAACGTTATCGAACATACATCGAAACGTTACTGAACATACATCGAAACGTTATCGAACCTAGATCGAAACAACGTACAATTTATACACGATCGCCGCTACAATTATCGATAATACACGAATCGTGACACGACGAACCCCGCGGACCGTTTTCATTCAGGGAGGACTGCTCAACGTTACGAAGGACCCGGTATAATTCAGTGTTAATTAGTTATTGGGTGCAGCGACGCGCAGTAAAATCGTGGAACGAATGGGGGAACGCGTAACGACAGAGAGTGAAGAAGTCATTTGCACGTGCAATTTATATCCACGGAGGGTACGGTTGGTTACTGTGATCTACGGTGGTCCTTGCATGTTTACGACGTATGTATACGTCACGAATATCCGCGAATATCGCCGCGACCCGTTTGAATTATTACAATGCTCCGCCATCCGCACGTCGCGCCGGCAACGAGATTGGAATTTGACCGGCGCACACCGGAACGAATATTATTACGATAAAGACACCACGGTGCATCCTCGTGGATGCATCTGCATCGTCTTCGTTGCAACCGTGGAAAATAAAACTGGAAAATTCGTTCTCGTACCGAGTGTCTCGAGAACCGCGAGAAATTACGATCGAGCTCCCCTGGATCATCGAAATTCTTTTCAAAGCTTCTCGTGGTCTGTTTTTAAAGAATTTCGAAGTTTGTGAGAAATATTTTCTGTTTCTTTTTTTTATTTTAGAATGTCGAGACGCTTCGTTGTACAATGTTTGCTTTACCTCGATAGTGGAGATCGAGGGCAATCGATGACACGGAGAAAGTATTTTTACGAAATTGTTATTTATCACGGTTCAGTTTTTTAGAGAATTGTGTTCGAAACTTGTTTTCGCGAATGTTTTTCGATGTGGAGAGGTAGTTGGGAATTATTTATGTTGTAAGAACGTTCTTGTGAGATTCTCGAAGGTTTTGGGATAAAATAGACACTATGTTGGTATATAGTGTCGTCGAGTATGATATTTATTCGGCAATTTTTATTGTTTATGAAGAAAGATTTACGCGTTTTGTCTTGCAAGAAGGATTTGAGAGAAGATTGGTTGTTGGAGTGATTGTTAATTATTTTAGAAACGAGGAGGGTTGTAGCAGTTCTTGGACAGTCGCTTTTAATTGTTCGAAATTAACGAAGATTTATAGGACCTACGCTACGATCTATAGTAAATAACTGTCACGGTTTGGTAATTGATGTCCACTTCGTGGAAAATTGCGGCACACGTTGAGAATGGATGTTAATGAATTTAGTATGTAATTTGCCATGATATTACCTCGTAAGAAGATTTAACAGCGCGAATTATCCAGGTCGTTGATGAAGTCTGTCGCCTACAATCAGCTGATCAATGGCGAATGGTAGCTCGATGTTGTCAAGGTGCCTCGTTTATATTTTCTTCTTCAATTAACAAGAATTTAATTCTCGATATATCATTCCAATTTTTCGATATCTCGACCAATATTCCCACTCTCGAGTAAATACAAAATTTAACTTTTTCATCGAAATTTTACCTTACCTCCAAAACATTACAAAAACAAACAAAATTATTTCTTCACAACAAATATTGACACTGAAGAATAAATAATTAAATCTACAAATCTCTTAAACATCCCCATAAAAAAAAAAAATAGTGTTCAATTTTCGTGTAAAATTCCTTTAACATACAAATTTTTCCACTGGCTGTTAATATTGCAACTATTAAATCAACATCGATTCTTTCTACTCAATATCCAAGTTACAGTCGACTAGGGTTCATTTTTTTTCTAAATAATCGATCGAGCTTTCGCAGCACGGTTAAGGGTTATCTTTCGTGCTCCTTTTAACGAGTAAGTACGTACCTCTGAAGAGCAATCGCTCGTTTTATCAATTCCCCGAGGAACAACGAATCCTCGCGTCGCAGCTCGTGATCCTCGGCTTTCGATCGAGTTGTTCGTTCCGTTCGTAGTTCTCACGTGTCGGGAGCGAAACGAGTCGGCGGCAAAATCCTTTCGAGAGCCATTCGATCCTCGAATCTTCGTGCCAGTTCCATCTGGATATTTTCTTTCCGGACGATCGTGCGGCTGGCTGAACGTGTTTGCGATTTCCGCGGCGGCAACTCAAACAAACCGAGTCTCGCGGCTGCGAGGGGACGCGCGGCTGCTGAACGAGAATGAACAAACAATTCAGCCTTCGAGGAAAGCCAGAGGAGAGAGAATCCTTTGACGTTCGCCGACCCCGTTTTACAATCGATCTCTGCTCGCGGGAAAATAATATTAAAACAATAACCGATCGAGGAATTTTCTAGGGATTTTTTCACCGAAATAAAATCAGGGTGAAATCTTTGCGAGGTACGAAGAGTAAGAGGAACGGAATTAAAGATTAATTTTTGTTCAGAATCGAGGAAGAAAATTGTCTCGAAACGTAGGTAGTAAATTAGTATTTCAATTAATGAGCTTCGGAGATTCTGCGAACTCTTGACAATTGTTTCTCGAGGGAAAATTAATATCTAATGTAATAATCTTTGTAGTTTTTGTGAAGTGTAGAAAATTGTTTCTCGATGGAAAATTAATGTCTAATATAATAATCTTTGTAGTTTTTACAAACCCTAGAAAATTATTTCCCGATGGAAAATTAATATTTAGAATAATAATCTTTGTAGTTTTTATGAAGTCTAGACAATTATTTCCCGATGGAAAATTAATATTTAAAATAATAATCTCTGTAGTTTCTATAAACTCTAGAAAATTATTTCCCGATGGAAAATTAATATTTAGAATAATAATCTTTGTAGTTTCTACGAACTCTAGAAAATTATTTCTCGATAGAAAATGAATATTCAAAATAATAATCTTCGTAGCTTCTATCAAGCAGAAGTCTAGAAAATTATTTCTCGATAGAAACAGAATATTTAAAATAATAACCTTCGTAATTTCTATGACCTCTGGAAGATTATTTCTCAACACAAAATTAAATTTCAAATAATCTCTAAGCAACACACAGCCCCGAGAAAATATTCAATAATATTCAAATCTTCTCCGCTCCAAGTAATCTCCAAAAAATCAACAAATATGTAATACCAATACCGTCTGAAAAACTGTACAACTTCTTCGCACGAAACTTCAATCCGCAATTTTGACCAGAATTTTCGCGCCACAAGTGACCCGATGAATATTATTAAATTGTTCGAAAAATCATTCCTTTTTTTTTTGACGAAAACGAAACACGATTTTTTTAGAGCGTATAAACATTTTATTACCCATAAAATATTAAGATACTTCACACATGAGGAAAATTGGGAATTAGACAAGCTACAAATGAAATTGAGTTTAATTTCTTTTTTTTTATTTAAGAAGTTGGAGAGAAGGGTTATTTGCATTCCACGAGAGAGTGAGAAATATATAATTGTCTCTAAAGTTTTGTATCTTTATTGAATTATACATTCTCCAATTTGAAAAACGAAATGACTTTTCGAACGAGCCAATAATTTATAACAAGATCACGGTGACTACTTAGCCCGTAATATTGACATCGCATCGATCGAGGGTTAAATAGGATCGACGGTGGCGACATCGGCCAATTAACGGACGCTCGACGACGTAAATGGGGCCCCATGCGCTACAACGCGATCCTGCTCCGATTGCACGTGTGTGAGAAAGAGAGAGAGAGAGAGAGAGAGAGAGAGAGAGAGAGAGAGAGAGAGGGGGAGAAAGACGAGCACCAGCGACCTCTATCGGTGGGTCTGGCCAATTGGCGCGCAACACGCTTTTTAACGAGGGTCGCCGCGCGAAATCGTACACCTATGCGAACAATCGGGCGATTAGATTAGGATCGAGCCAGCGTGGCTGATGTACGGTGTCGCGGCTAGAGACGTGCAAATTAGCGGGCACGGTTCACCGCTAATTGTTTGGACACTCGCTTGCCACCGGGAGAATTGTCAAGCTAAAATACGAGCGACACCCCCTCCCCTTACCCTTCCTGACCCCTCCCTTAAGCACTCCCCGTCGCTCATATATTCGACGATTACCGCGCGACGCGCATTCGACCGCCCCGAATACGACATCGGCCAACTTCCAACGAACCTGGCAAACTTTTGTCCCTTGAAAGCTTTTCCAGTTCTCTTCTTTCGAAACGATTTACGCGTGTGTGTGTGCGTGTGTATGTGGCTCATAGTGTGCAGCAGAATCAGTGGCAAATTTGAGTCGAAGATGAATGATGTTTAGATACTTTACAGGGGAGGAAAATTGGGAATTGGAGAAACTAAGAATGAAATTGAGTTTAATTTTTTTTTTTTATTTTGTTTAAGAACATGGAGAGAAGGATTATTTGCCTTCGTGTATAATTGTCTCTAAAATTTTGTTCCCTTATTGAATCTAAGTATATTCAATATTGTAGAATATTTGAAGAAGTATTGTTCGATGTTGTTTAATATTTGAGTGATTTTTGACAAATGGAAATTAAGAGAAGTTTGTATATAAGTAGGTATATGTCTTTTTGTACTTTTCGTGGGAGAGAAAATTCCCTGTGATTCGAAGTGTAAATGTAACTCATTTGCATTGCGAATTAACGGAATTTTGGGAAGTGATGAGATTTTTTTCAATTTTACACCGGATTTGAAAGCTCGACTTCAATGAGGTCTGATTTACGCGAGACTTCGTGTGCACGATTAGTCGAAAGCCAGTCTGGCCACCGATTACTCAGACTACTTACTCGGACTCGCGATACGGTGGTAGTTCAAAGCGCGGGGCATCGGGTAAGGAAAAATCTTTAGTGGCATTAAAAATAGACGTTAGATTTCAGCGAGCGTTTCGACTCGTGCTAATTTTATAATTTCGATAACGCGAGGGAAAGTGTACGGTGTACGGTAACACGTTCGAAAGTATTTTTAAGTACGGCGAACCGGGAGCAAAAATTCTCTGGTAACTCAAGACGTTGAAGTTTAGATTTCCTTGACTCGCGATATTCAATTCTGACTGTCAAAATTAATCATCGTGTAATTGCGAAGTTTATTTACAAATATACGTCGTATATTTAACCTCTTCGAAAAAGGTAGATATGATACACCGATATCCAGCCATGACGTTCATTAACGTTCGTTAAAGACAAAATTAATTATAAATATTTATTCGCAATCCTAATGGTAAATATTACGATATTTTAGGTAACTGAAATATTAAATATAAAAGCGACGATATACTCGTACCCTTTTTATCTAGTTTAGTGAATAACCAGATTTGTAAATTTAATTCGAGAAAATTATATAAGTAGATTATTCCCACTTTTGTGATTTTCTTTCGATAAAATTACATAGGGAGCTAAACTATTTATTCAATTACAAATATTAGTTGCAACTATATCTGTTCTCTGTAACTATAATTCTTATTTTCTTCCCAAGAAAAAAAATATTAAATTTTCTCATTTATTTACAATACCAGTGCAAATCTATTGCACGTACATTTTATCCACAAATATTAGTTAAAACTATATTTGTTCTCTCCAACTATAATTCTTATTTTCTTCCCAAGAGCAAAAATTAAAAATTTTCTCGTTTATTTACAATACCAGTGCAAATCTTTTGCACGTACATTTTATCCACAAATATTAGTTAAAACTATATTTGTTCCTTCCACTACAATTCTTATTTTCTTCCCAAGATAAAAAACTTTAAATTTTCTCGTTTATTTACAATACCAGTACAAATCTTTAACATGTACATTTCATCCACAAATATTAGTTAAAACTCTCTACATACATTTCATCACAAATATTAACTACAACTATACATGTTCTCTCTAATTATACTTCTTATTTTCTTCCCAAAAGCAAAAACTTTAAATTTCCCTCATTTATTTACAACACCCCCAAAAATTTATTTCATCCCCCCCAAAAAAAGTCTCAACTTTGAATCAATCAAAATACCACTTATTTGTTACAATTTCACGGTTATACGTACTCGGTACACTAAACGTTACTCAATACCAAATTTGTACCCGAGAACTCCCCCTCCTTTTCAAACACGATCGTTTCCGTGAAACTTTCTCCAAACGCTCATCCAAGGATAAATTTTGCCCCCTGGTAGAATTCACGTGGCATCATCGAAGGCCACGTACAACTTACGTCTCTACACGACGCCTAATGCGATGGTAAATTACTCGCATCTGTTCAGCATTCACCGTGTCCTCCCTGTTGTCCCTCCGCCCCGAAACTCGCACCCCCGTGGCGTCCTTCCACCGAACTCGAATCCGATCCACGCCGGTTACAAACACCGTCCATACGTTATGCCCGGTACGTGCCGCTACCGGCTACATGGCTAAGATCCAGAGTGTGTTCCCGCTATATTAAGACCGCCTTATATAACGTTCAGTCATATCCGCGCGGTTCTCCGTATGAACCTTTAATATGCTCGAGAGTGGACGCGGACCTCGCCACCACTTCCTGCGTGGACCTCGCGACGCTCTACGACGCACACCGCCGCGGCGTCCGCCTTTCGGTCGCTTAATTAGATTTTCCAAGAAACCCACCCCACCCCACCACGGGCGGATACGCTCGAGCCACGCTGACTTCCGGTTGGCCCGTCGAAGATGGAATTATTATATCCGCGGAACCAGGAACGGAATGTCATTACTCTGACGAATGTAACGATGAAAACGGAATCGACTGTTGGATGTACTTAGGTTGTTCGATGAGTCGTTTTTTTTTTATTGTGAAAAAAAAAATACATAGACACTTCAACTTTGGATAAATGTGAATGTACGAACGAGATCTGCACGAAACGGGAATTATGGATTAATTTTTGTATTAACGATTTCGAGATAATCAAGTCTAAATGGATGTAATTGTACTAGGTTGTTCGATAAGTTTTGTTAATGTTTCTATTGTAAAATAAATATTACGACACTTTGATGTTTGGACGACTTTGAATACACGAACGAGTCGATAGGTTTGTAAGAGAAATTTTACACGCGTTCATCGAACAGTAGTATTATCTTTAGAAAAGTAAGACGACGAATAGCGCCATTTTTATCGAATTTAATTATCGAGCAATTTATTATAGTGTGGAGAGATGAGAAGAATACATTTGGGAGAGAGTTTGGTATTGGTATGATTTAGAGTCTTCGAGAAGATTATCAAGTGGTCGAGTAGGAGATTTCTTCTGGAATGTGTAGCGAATGCTCGAGTGCATTCTTTCTAACCTCGTACAGTACATTTTTGTTAAGGGGTTTGTATTGTGTAGCCTATAGAATATAATATTGCTTATGAAGTGTACTTTTAAAGTACCATTGTATTATTATCATTGGACTACACTTGTGGAAACATTATTACCAAGAGCATACGAAATTTGACATGTGTTCATCGAACAGTAGTACCATCTTTAGAAAAATAAAACGACGAACCTAATAACGCCATTTTTTATCGAATTTAATTATCGAACAGTTTATTATACTGTGGAGAAACGAGAAGAATGCATCTGGGAGAAAGTTTGGTATTAGTATGATTTAGAGTCTTCGAGAATATTATCAAGTGGTCGAGTAGGAGATTTCTTCTGAAATGTGTAACGAATTTTCGAATGCATTCTTTCTAACCTCGTACAGTACATTTTTGTTAAGGGGTTTGTATTGTGTAGCCTATAGAATATAATATTGCTTATGAAGTGTACTTTTAAAGTACCATTGTATTATTATCATTGTACTACCCTTATAGAAACATAATTACCAAAAGCATTCTTTGTAGATTGGAACAGTACAGTGGACGACAAAGGGGATAATTTTTCACGAAAAATTTGATTAATAATCAATTAATATCCAAAGTATCTTCCTAACCTACTTTTTCAGTACTGAATCTTCGACACCCCTGACAATTTGAACAAATATTAGAAACGTTAAATATCTTTGGAAGATGATCGTCAGAATCAAAATGGCGCTGTCTCCCAAAAATGTTCCCGAGGCTCGATTCCGTCTTCGCGGGTTACGTTACCACAAAAGTTGTCGCGTTCACGGGACAAACTGCCGCGGCTTCGTAAACTCGATTTCACGCGACATCGCGCGAATTTCCGAGTTAAGGTTAACCGCGTTCACCGCAGGTGAACAGAGTTACGGTTAATCCGCGTCTGCGAGCGCTGACACGTCCTCGAGGGCTCGTACCCGCGGACAAACTCGCGTTGACGCGTCGAGGGATGTAAATTTATGATTACGAACCGCGAACTTTCTGGCCGGCGTTACTGCACCGTGAACAGTGTCCCCCCGCTCGAATAAGTTACACCGGAACCCAGACCGGAAAGATTTATCCTCTCGTCGCGAACTCGTGAAAAGCGCTGTCCCCGTAACTTTTCTCACTTTTCTAAGTATTTTACCAGCAGGTGGAGAGAACAGTTCTGGCACTGGTTAAGCCGGTACGCGTTACTAAAGAGACAACACGGTTCATTCTGTTGTTGGATACAATACATGGGATGATGAATTTATTTATTTATTGGAAGACACTTTGATACTTGTACGATGATAGGAAAAAGATTTAATATGTAAAATTTTAGAGTAATTAAAATTCTAGTGTATAGAAATCTTTGGTAGATTAATTTGAGTGTACAAAATTTATGGTAATAAAAAGTTGTAGGGTAAAAAAAACAATGGTAAATGATTCTAGTGTAGAAAAATTAATGGTAAATAATTCTAGGGTACTGTATCAATGGTAAATAATCCTAGTGTAAACAATCAGTGGAGAACAAATTTTAGTAGGAAATAATGAATGGTACAAAATTTGAGGGCAAAAAAAATCTATGGTAAAATAATTCTACTAGAAAAAAATCATTGACAAACAATCCTAGTGCAGAAAAATCAATGGTAAATAATTCTAGTGCAAAAAATCAACGGTAAAATAATTCTCGTATAAGAAAATCAATGGTAAATAATTCTAGTGTAAAAAATCAACGGTAAAATAATTCTAGTATAAAAAAATCAATGGTAAATAATTCTAGTGTAAAAAGTCAACGTTAAAATAATTCTAGTATAAGAAAATCAATGGAAAATAATTCTAGTGTAAAAAATCAACGGTAAAATAATTCTAGTATAAAAAAATCAATGGTAAATAATTCTAGTGTAAAAAGTCAACGTTAAAATAATTCTAGTGTAAAAAAATCAACGGTAAAATAATTCTAGTGCAGAAAAATCAATGGTAAACAATTATAGTGCAGAAAAATCACTGGTAAATAATTCTACTATAAAAAATCAATGATGAAAAAACTTTCGTGGAGAAAAATCACCGGTACAATATTTTAATGCAAAAAGATCTATGGTAAACAAATTTTGATGTAAAAGTATCTATGGTAAGAAAATCTTACTGCAATAAAATCTATAGCAAACAGATTTTAATGCAAAAACATCTGTCGTGAACAAATTTTGCAACGTTTCCCTCCACTGTACAAAAACTCGTTCAAACGTGAACCCGTCTCGGGAACCGCTTGTCGTCGAAATGGATTCGTGTCGTAGAAGAAATCGATTTCGCAGCAAATTTGGCAGCGATTCTGTGCAGCACGGTGTAACCGTTGAAATTTCTCTCCGATCTGATAAACAAACAAGCACGAGCGGGCGAGTCGTCCCCGTGTATTTTAGATTTAACGAACGTGTCAAGATTCCGAGCGCTCAAGTCCGTAAAGTCGTAGCAAGCGAATCGGCGCCCGATGTGGGAGGTAGTTAAAAGCAACAGGTATTCCATTTGCCCCGGGCGTCGAGACGCCACCGATTGTTTTAAGTGACCCTACTTCAAGTCGAATTTAAATACCGTCTCCCACTTAATGGGGGTACTTCGATGTTTCCGCGGCGCGTTAATTTTCTAAAAATCGTCGCGAAGAATAAAATGGAATTTTAACGTTTCAACGATCGAACGCGATAAACAATTACTGAAAGATTTCGTTTCTGGAGAGTGAAATAAATTGGAATAAAATTTGTGAAGATATTATTTCTTCTCTAACGTTCGAACCTCTCTTTCGTCCATATTTATTTAATACTAATTAATTTCTTACCGGTAGTAAAATTTACTCGAATATTGCACGATTATTCAGATACAAAATTGAGATCTGCGTAAAGAATAATGATTTTTTAATACACTACAAACACTATAATTTACTCGATTCTTATAGTTAGATGTATTCGTACACTTTGGAGTATTTCCAATAATTTGGTACTCGATGAAAATTATTTAAGGAAGAGTTTTGTAATGCTTCAATTCTTCCTCTATTTTCGAGGAAACAAGTCTTCGTAGGATTTCCATCGAGGATGAAAGGAGGTCTGGAACGAAGTTTAAATAAAGATTAAATCAGAAATTCGGACCCAAGTCAAACAGAGAAATATACAAGAGGGATGGAGCTTGACGCGGAAAGTATGTTCGTGGAACGAGCACGAGAGAAAAATCCCTCTCTAAAATCCTCAACGTTGGCCAGTGTTTTTTTCGAAGCTGGTATCGCGGATGTTTGGATTTATAAATTTAGCCACTTTTCGTTCAACGGCTGCCGGCTATGAATTCAACGACGAAGTCGGCCCTGTTTAATCTCCATTTCGATTATAAATGCGAGCCCTCGCGACGTACAACTACTTAATTACGGAAAATAATTTGTATATAATTACCAACGGCGCCAGGTTACTAAACGCAATTAGGTAGCTACAAGATTTCGCGACAGATGAATTATGTCCGGTGGTTACATCTATCTGGTGCTTTACTCGCAATTAGAGAACCCATAGAAACGAGAATACGTCTCGGGCATAATTTCGTATTTCGAAGACTCGTTTCACCGTGCACAAACGACCAGTGAATAGCAAAAGGAGTGTAACATTATTTTTCGATCGAATCGATTATGCAATTTCAACGAATTTAACGCAACACTGCTTCAGAATTGCCAATTTTCGTCACGGTTAAAATTCTTCGATGTTCGAGTGTATTTTTAAGGGAGCAGTTCGTTATGATTTTCTTTCTTTATGGAGAAATGATTGAATTGGAATGAAAATTAATAAACAGTAGCTTTTGTGATACAATGTAACAGTAGTTTACCATAATATGTATCACTTTGCTAAAATCAATTTTTTTATTGAATTATTTAAAGAGTAATAAAATAAAATCTATCTATTGAAAGTAAAATATCATTGACGGTAGAATATCAAGATTATTGATCTAGATTGATTTCTCCATCGATTGAATTTTCGAAAAATTCAAAATTTCAAAAATTAAGAAAATATGTCTATTTTTTACCTAAAGTTACTTTCCTTTTGGTACCGTAGTTCTGTTTTCTCGTTTCACCTGAAAACAGGGTACTGCTACGTGTTGGTAAACACTGAAGTGATGGAGGATCGATGTCAAGAGATCCTCGAGAAATCTTCGTGCAATTTCCTCGCGACAGTCTCTATGCAAGTTTCCTCCTCGCGAGTGTAAAATTGTCCGCTCGGCGCGGCCACTCATCGACGCGCGTCAACGAACGCGCGCTAACGAGGATGTGGTCCGTGGACGCGTTCCATGGCTTCGTGGTCCTCTGAAACATCGTCGAAGGAAAACAGGGTACGATCCAATTATCGAAATGACGCGTGTACAAGGGACCGTCGCGGGTGGTCCAATTTATGCCCGCGAATACGTTACATCCGCGTTGGGTCCCCAACGAGAAAGCGTGACAATTCGAGGGAACCTGATTCGCGGATATTCACCGAGCGTGAAACGAGAAACTCGGCGAAAGAATTTATTCAAAGACCGATTCTACGCCGTGTGTATACATTGAGAGAAAACTAGTACGTAAAGTACCATTTTGATGCACAAGCATCGCGATAATGCAAACTTGAATATTATAGAGAGAGAGAGAGAGAGAGAGAAAGGACTGGTTAGAAGGAATGTGGTACCGTGAGTAAGTAGAATGAGTCATGCTCGCTTAGTCCGAGGTATTAGGAATGCTACACTTATTAGACTATTTCCATCGAATAAGTGAGTGTACATTAGGTTAATTCGCGTCTGGAAGTCATAAAGTCTGACTGAAACGATACGAGTCACGTTCTCTTCGAGACTGATCTTTCTTTCTTTCTACAATATATTTACTTAAATTCTATATTAAATTATACAGATATGGTTCGATGCCTGGTATATTAGAAAGCTGGAGAAAATGCCTCGAAAACATTTCTTTTGCATTATAAATATCTCTTGGGTGCATTCTTTACAGCTCCGTACAGTACATACCTAATAAGAGCACTGTTAACAACTATATAGTCCATAATATATAACATTGCCTATTAAGAACACTTTTGGATTAGGCATTATATATATACATCTATTTAAATTCTATATTAAATTATATAGATATATTCGATGCCTAGTATATTAGAAAGCTAAAGAGAATGTCTCAAAAAGATTTCTCTCGCATCGTAAATATCTCTCAAGTGCATTCTTTACAGCTCCGTACAGTACATACCTAATAAGAGCACTGTTAACAACTATATAATCCATAATATATAACATTGCCTATTAAGAACACTTTTGGATCAGGCGTTATATATACATCTATTTAAATTCTATATTAAATTATATAGATATGGTTCGATGCCTGGTATAATAAGAAGCTAAAGAGAATGTCTCGAAAAAATTTCTCTCGCATCGTAAATATCTCTCGAGTGCATTCTTTACAGCTCCGTACAGTACATACCTAACAAGAGCACTGTTCATAACTATATAGTCCATAATATATAACATTGCCTATTAAGAACACTTTTGGATTAGGCACTATATATATACCTAAATTGTCTATCAAATTATGCAGATACATTCGATACTTGGTATACTAGAAAACAAGATAGAGTCTCGAAAAAATTTCTCTCGCATCGTAAATATCTCTCGAGTGCATTCTTTACAGCTCCGTACAGTACGTACCTAATAAGAGCATTGTTATCAACTATACAGTCCATAATACATAACATTGCCTATTAAGAACACTTTTAGCTTACACACTATATAATTACCGTAACGAAAACGTGGACATCGGAAGCATTCTTTGCAGCTCCGTACAGTACATACCTATCAAGGATACCGGTTACATAGTCGGTAATATTATCCATTAAGAACACTTTTGGATTAGGTGTTACAGAATTACCGTCGTCGTGAAACCGTGATGCATTCTTTGCAGCTTCCGACACTACGTGGCCGGCTATTAAGGGCACTTTGCAGGATCAGCTAACCACTTGCAAATATTTCTGTTCCGCGTCTCTCTCCGTGCGCCGTTTCATCTTCGTTGGATCGCTTATACATCATCAAACGTACGCTCGGTCGCTCGGTCGCTCGCTCGCGCTCGCGGGCGTGTTCGAGCGAGAAAGGGAGCCGGATGAAGGGGAGGACGGAGAACTCGACTTCCAGAATTCGACGATGTTCCTTTTGGCCCATGGAGAGTCCCGACTGGCAGGAGTGTTGGCCGAGGGTGTGTCTTTTTCCGCTTTGCTGCCGCTGAGATGGAGTCCGCCAGCAAAGGGGAACAGGCCGACCCTCCCGCACCAGCTAAATAATATTCGATGACAGTGATTTATAGGGAACACCGTCGGCGTACCCGAGGCGACTTTCTCCCCGATAAATCTCGTCAACTCGGTAAGTCAGTTTTAAGGTGGCCGCGACCGAGTCACTTCGCGGCCGTTTCTTTCGCGTTGGCTCGCGTTCAGCCGTTTGTCTCGATTTCGGTCGCGTCGCGACGCACGGTGACGGTTGTTTTGCAACACCGGATGATTTACCACCGTGGAAAATAACGTGGGACACCACGATTGTCCAGCACCGCGCGTACTCAACGAATCCTCGATCTCGCCGTATACGGTCGAGAACTCGCCACGATGTTGCACCCTTTATCGAACCGAACGAAACACTTCGATGGTTGCTCTTGCGTTCCGAGCGAGAAAATAATTCCAGTGAGACCGATCGATGGAAAATCGAAATGACGATTACACAATTATTTCGGTGTTATATGGAAATTTACGGTAATTTAAATATTCACGTGGTGTTCGATGATCCCCTTTTGAAACCTTTGGTAAAGTTCAGGGTTCGATATGTAAGAAATACGAGTAAACGTAAACGAGATACTTATCATAGTTACGGTACGAAAGTTTACCTAATAATCGGTAGATATTGCCAATTTCTACTTGGGAAGTTTTCTAGAATTCTGTACCGGGGATTTATATTTTTTAAGAACTCATTCTTCTTATATTGTTTTCTATTCTTTTTGTATACCTTGTACACTTTTGTACACATTTTTTTCTGTATCTTTAAATATTTGTCTCTTTTTGCGTTTTCTATTTTGTCAGAGGGGCCCGAATCGGGACCGATACATTCACTGTTCGTTTCTCAACGATTTCTCGTTGCATCGGGCGAGTTTCGCGCGAATGATAAATATTCTATTTCGCGTGGAACGTGTCGGAGAAACGCGACACCCGATACATTAAACGCAGGATACGATATTGAACACACGTGTGTATATATATATAAATATAGCTAAGGACACAGAAAAATTGTAAATGTAAAATTCATCCCGTTTACACGAGAGTATCCTTGCGTGCGACCTATGGCAACATATTTCATCCGCGATTCTGATACCGAATTCATAAATCAGCGAATACCGGCTGATGTATTAATCCGCGTACGTAATTTATACCGCTGAAACGCAGGCAAATATTTAAAACCGGCGCGGATCGTAATTTTCGAAAATTTATTATCGCGCCTTACCATTCGCGCGCGATCCGACGCGATTTTTCATTATCGTAACGTACAACTGACACCGGGGACGTATTCGTGTCGCGTACAAATCATTTTCGGCCATATCCGCGTCACGCTTTATTTAAAACGAAACTAAACGCGAGCAGCCGCGATTTCGAAACTCGCGGGACGAACGCAAGATTCTTCGAATGCGAAATTGAGACGCACTCCACCCTGAACTTCCCGAACGTAGCGTGGGATCCATTTATATTGCATTTCACGAAGCGGGGAAAGAATTTCAAACACGCGCGCAACCAGCGTCGTCTAAAATTATATTAAAAACCGTGTACGTTTCGATGGCAATTTTTCTATCAGAGGAACTACGATACTGTTTCGCGGACAAAATAAAAATTCTTCCTTCCTTTTTTGATTGTTCAATTACAATTTTTCATTAATAATTGTCCTTTTTCTTTCACTTTCTTCGTTATCGAAAAGTAGACAAAGTTTCGCGGGCTAAATAAACATTCATCTTTCCTCTCTCGAGTGTTCAATCACAATTTTATATTAATAATAGTCCTTTTTCTTTCACTTTCTTCGGTATGGAAAAGCAGACCAAGTTTTTTCAAACTATTCTTAATAATAATAATCTCTTTTCTTTTCTTTCGATATTAAAAAGGTGGACCATGTTTCTTCTAGAAATATTATGAATTTTTCTTTTCTCTTTCTCTATTTTATTACTGACGACAATATGCACGACAATAGGCCGTTTTTCCAAACTATTATTAATAATAATATTCTCTTTCCTTTCCCCTCGATATTAGAAAAATAAACGACGTTTCTTCTAAAAATATTACTAATATTTCTTTTCTCTTTCTTTATTTTATTACAGACAACAATAGACCAAGTTTTCCCAAACTATTGTTAACAATAATATTCTCTTTCTTTTTCCCTCGATATTAGAAAGGTAAACGACGTTTCTTCTAAAAATATTACCAATATTTCTTTTCTCTTTCTCTATTTTATTACAGACGGCAATATGCACGACAATAGGCCAAATTTTCCAAACTATTATTAACAATAATATTCTCTTTCCTTTCCCCTCGATATTAGAAAAATAAACGACGTTTTTCCTATAAATATTACCAATATTTCTTTTCTCTTTCTTTATTTTATTACAGACAACAATAGACCAAGTTTTCCCAAACTATTGTTAACAATAATATTCTCTTTCTTTTTCCCTCGATACTAGAAAAATAAACGACGTTTTTCCTATAAATATTACCAATATTTCTTTTCTCTTTCTCTATTTTATTACAGACGGCAATATGCACGACAATAGGCCAAATTTTCCAAACTATTATTAACAATAATATTCTCTTTCCTTTCCCCTCGATACTAGAAAAATAAACGACGTTTTTCCTATAAATACTACCAATATTTCTTTTCTCTTTCTCTATTTTATTACAGACGGCAATATGCACGACAATAGGCCAAATTTTCCAAACTATTATTAACAATAATATTCTCTTTCCTTTCCCCTCGATACTAGAAAAATAAACGACGTTTTTCCTATAAATACTACCAATATTTCTTTTCTCTTTCTCTATTTTATTACAGACGGCAATATGCACGACAATAGGCCAAATTTTCCAAACTATTATTAACAATAATATTCTCTTTCCTTTCCCCTCGATACTAGAAAAATAAACGACGTTTTTCCTATAAATATTACCAATATTTCTTTTTTCTTTCTCCATTTTATCACACTCGACAATATGCATTCAAAGTAACCAATATTTACAAAATCTAAGGAAAAGTAACCGAGGGAAAATCGATGTTAAAACATAGAAAATTCAACGCGTGAAATTTAACACGCGACGATGAGAGAAAGTGTCGGCCGAGTTACCGGTTTCACCGAAACGTCGAACGCTGCGTAAATCCCCGCGCGATTCCAACGGCTCGATTTCTTTCTCTAAATCCGATAGCCACCGTGGCACGCTACCACGTTCCACGCGAGAGGCTCGCAATATTTTTACCATCCGCGAAATTCCGGCCAGCAACCCACTTTTTATCTACCGCCGTTCCGCCGCCTTCCTCCTGGTAACCTACATCTAATTTCGGCATCCGCGTCCGACTTGTTTATCATTCTATTAATAAACGCGTGTTTTCTACGTATATCGGTACTTCGTCACGCTCGCTAAACCAATGAGAAATTGCGTGTAACGGTATCATCGCCGCCTCTGTCGGCCCCGCAGCTCGTGCACCGCAGGTGCATCCTAGCTGCGCTAAGGTGCAACGAGGTGCACGCGTCGACGCGTGCAATATTAATATCCGTGGAACGCGCATAGACGAGCTTTGTGCTCTCGCGCGCGAGACGTTCCGCGCCGCGACGAGGCGTACGAGCGCGAAAATTTACGACGAAATCATCTCCCCGTGGATTCAGAAAGAAAACTGACCGACGGAAAGTACCATTCTAGGGAGTCGCGATGTAAGATGGAGTTTTTCATCCGAGACGAGCTTCCGTTATGGGGACCGTTACGGCGGGGATATGGTGGTGTCACGTGACATAACCTTGCGTACATATTAGGATATTAGAAGAGTTACAAAAATTTGTCTTAGTAAGAAAATGAAAGATCAATAGGATTTGATTTTGTATGCGTGAGATATTTAGTTTAAGACCCACTTCCATTATGGAGATAGTTATGGCGGGAATACCCTTGTGTCATGTGACATAACCTTGCGTACATATCATTAAAAAATTTACAAAAATTTGTCTTAGTAAGAAATGAAAGATCGATAGAATTTGACTTTGTATGCGTGGGAGGTTTAGTTTGGGACTCATTTCCATTATGGGGATAGTTATGGTAGGAATGTGGTGGTGTCACGTGACATAACCTTGCGTACATATTATTAGGAGACTTACAAAAATTTGTTTTAGTAAGAAATTGAAGATTGATAGAATTTGACTTTGTAAGGTCAAATGACTTGTAAGGTGTTTAGTTTGGGACTTATTTTCATTATGGGGATAGTTATGGTAGGAATGTCGTGGTGTGACGTGACATAACCTTGCGTACATATCATTAAAAAACTTACAAAAATTTGTCTTAATAAGAAATGAAAGGATGGGACTTTGTATGCGTGAGATATTTAGTTTAAGACCCACTTCCATTATGGGGATAGTTATGGCGGGAATATTCTTGTGTTATGTGACGTAACCTTACATACATATCATTAGGAAACTCACAAAAATTTTTCTTAGTAAGAAATGAAAGAATGTGATTTGGGATATGCGTGGGATATTTAATTTAAGACTTACTTCCATTATGGGGATAGTTATGGCTTGAATATCCTTGTGTCATGTGACATAACCTTGCGTACATATCACTAAAAAATTTACAAAAATTTGTCTTAATAAGAAATGAAAGATGGATAGAAAGATTTATTTTAAGATCCATTTTCGTTATGGCGACCATTAAGGCGGGAACACGCCGGTGTCACGTGACATAACCTAACATATATACTATTAAGAGATTTTATATTGTACAGTAGTTTCGTTATCAGCAATTTTTCCGTTCATGGACTCACGTGAGTGTGTTCGCAACAGGAAACGGAAAACGCGTATTGTGTGTTGTTCTGCACGATCGCACGACGTCACGTAACGTGCAGTTAGCGATAACAGTATGTTTCGGAGCAATTTAAAAACAACCGTAAACTCGCGTTCACATTTCCGGGGACAATGCGCGTTCACGTGTACTCGCGTGACGCGACGATGTTTCCGGCTTTACGCTCCGATTTCAACTTCGTACACGTGCCGTTGGTTTTCAAGTTATTTTAAACATTGCCACGCGGAAATAATCGCTTCAACTCTGAATAAACATTTAGAATTGAATTACCCGATACCGTTTCTATTTCTTTTTCCAAAAAGAAATAATTCGTCCCTGTAGACGTTAACAAAACTTCTTCGCACACTCAACCACCAGACAATCAATTTTTATTTTTTGATCTCCGTATATTCTACTCCACAAGAGAAAAAAAAAGCAATTCAAACTATATAACATGCTTCTATTTTAAACAATATAATTTTATCTTGAATTCTACCACGCATTTAATATTTCTGATTTTAAAAAAAAATTGAATTTCATTTGCTCGTTACGACTCAACGAATCTATAACCAACTTATTTTTTTCGACTACCAGACAACCAATTTTTATTTTTTAGTCTCCGTATATTCTACTCCACAAGAGAAAAAAAAAGCAATTCAAACTATATAACATGCTTCTATTTTAAACAATATAATTTTATCTTGAATTCTACCACGCATTTAATATTTCTGATTTTAAAAAAAAATTGAATTTCATTTGCTCGTTACGACTCAACGAATCTATAACCAACTTATTTTTTTCGACTACCAGACAACCAATTTTTATTTTTTAGTCTCCGTATATTCTACTCCACAAGAGAAAACAAAACAATTCAAACTATATAACATGCTTCTATTTTAAACAATATAATTTTATCTTGAATTCTACCACGCATTTAATATTTCGACCGATCAGATCATACGCAGTCAAACTTTCCCCCCATTATTCTCTCCTGCGCGTAGTCGTTACGAAAGAAATTTAAATAATTGCAAGGAACGTCGAATTTCTCAATCGTTTCCCGCGAACCCAGGAATAGGGTATATACGACACGTGTCGAGTGTTCGTTTGTTATTTCAATCGAGTTACAAGGCCCGTGTTTGCTCCCCTCTATCAGGAACACGTTCAGGTTCGCGAAATTTATGGAAACGACTTGATTCAAACGACAACGTACGTATCCGCGATGGGCGTCACTCACGCGTGTACACGAGAACGATAAAGAAGCCTCCTCTTATTGGTTCAGCCGAGAGATTAGCGCAAATTGCCCGCCCCCTTTGACGCGTATTTTCGTCCCGACATTAAGAGACAAGTGGATCTTCCTCGACACGTGTTTACCCCGTTGCTGTTTGAGCATCGTGTGAAATCATTAGGAAGAAAAAAAAAAAGAAAAACAGCAGAAGAGGGACAAGCGTCAGCTTGGCCGCGATTAGATCGGATTTCAGTGAAAGACAGAACTTCGGATAAAATTAAACATCAATTTATATGCACTTCCTCCCACCAAGAATTCTAAACGAGGAATTTGTTACTCACGATCCATACGCTCACGTTTCTCAATATATTTTCAATTCTACACATTGGTAATTTTAATATTGTACTTTAAAAAAATTATGTGTGTTTTTTTTTTTTAATTTGAATACACTAACTAGAACTAGACATTTTTTTATAATATTCAAAGACCCCGAATAACCAGATTACTCTCGAGTATCAAAAATCTCTCCTATCGATATTCAATTAAGAACACAACGACGAAAATTGTTCCTTCGACTTTTAAACAATACAAGAAAATCTCTACCTTCTTAGAACCATTTCCCTGTGTTCCTGTAAACCATTTCCCTCGAACATTTGAATGCAAAAAAAAAAAAAGTGGCACTCGTCGTCCGGTGACTCGCTACTGTTTACATCGGGGAAAATCGAATAGAATTCAACGCAAACTCGTTCGATCCGGTGAGATTATCGTATCATCGATTCCGTGAGTTATATTTAACCGTTTGATTGAGACATCAAGCGAATATTTTACGCCCGACAGCCCACCGACGGTAGTTTAATGTTCGTTCATTTTCAGTCGAGGGCGAGGTTTAGTGTCGTCCAATATACTACTCTGATTAACAATCTGTAAACAGAGTCTTTAATATCTCAGCCCCGGTCGGAATGTGTACCGCCTAGGCGGCTGACAGGGAACGTTGTTCACATGCAGCAATGTAACGATATTAGCAGTCCCGCGCCATCGCGAAACGAGGTCCGTTTGGTGTGCAGATTACGCGCGATCTGCTGTTGCATTTGGCAACGATCGCGGTTTGCTCAGCTGCCACGCGAAGACAAAGGCAATTGGATTTCGCTCGATACGTTGAAATCGATTCGTGGACCTCTATTGTCGAACGATGATGTCACGCTACCGGGACGGTATCAAGGAAGTTGTCATCGACCACCTAATCGATCGTAATATTCCACCGGAAACGCACGAAAACAAACGTAAACGAACCGATCGCGTGCAAGTCTTCACGAGGCAATTTTAAACTTTCCTTTTCTCCTCGAATCGTAGAGATTTCTTCAGACAAGGTGATTCGAAGATCGACAGGGTTATCGAATTTGTAATTATCGTCAATTACGACACTATTGTGAGAAAAATATCCACGATTGGAAAAAATATCAATGACTTTGAAATTTTAGAAAAAGGAACTTTAAAGGAGTGATCTTTTCTCCTACATGTTCCAAACGAATTATACAATGTTATTAAAAGTTTCTTAAACAGGAAATTAACGACGCAGGAATTCGTTAATTTTTGATCGTTTCGTTGGGAATTACGGAATATTGGAAATTGTTGATACGGTTGCTCGAGGAATGCAAATGTCTGACATCGAAGTTTACAAGTGTTTACTATTTTTTAACACCGCGTGAAATAAGATCGTAAGGTAAGATCGTAGCTCCAAAATATCACAGAGCGTTAAACGGATCTCGTGCAATCTTTGCTAGTGTACAGTTCTTAAAATAATAAAGTAAATAATAAGGTTCTTCGGGTTGTTATCGTTGCGTTGCGAACCGATTCAGACATTGACTTCCTACACAGGAGTACAATGACTTCTGACGACGAGTTGGGCGTGACAAGAAGTTAACCGCTAGAAACGTCGACGTTTGATTGGCAAGACAAACACTCGACCAACGTCCACGGAAACGTTGAAATTCTCGGCCTCCGTCGCGAAAAGTGGAAAACCACGTTTCGACGTCGAACGAACGAAATTTCTAACCGCGCGATGACTTTCGTTTGCTCGTTCAATCAGCAATCAGTGCGAGTTCCACGAACGATGTACTTTCCGATTTCCGGTGAAATTTTTCAAATTTTCCACAACTTCGAACTCCTCGAGTTCAATACCAGTCGTGCCTTGCATTTCATGGATCTCGAGTATCGAAATTGTCGTTTTGGTCACTGTTTACTAACGAACATTTTTAAATAATTATGTGTAATTCTCTAATATACCTTCACGAAAGTATTACACACGAATCGGAAAAGATTTCCCGATGAAAATGAGTCCAAACACGACCCCGTTCGGATAACTTTCAATTACGCGCAATTAAAAATTTTTTCGAAAAATAATTCGAAAAAAGTGTCGCACGATTAAAAGTAGTCCGAACGTGGTCGTGTTTGGGCTCGTTCTCACCGTGAGAGTCTCGCCAATCCGAATATAACACTCTTTTCAAGATATCGTCAAAAATATTTACTACTTCGTAAAAAATATACAAATTTTAATTTTCATTTCTGAATGATTCACCCCGAACGCGTGCCTTGTTCTCGACCAAGAGCTATCGTACGACTGTTAGCTTCGCATTAGAATAAAAAGTATCCCTCCCTCGATATAACAACCCGAGTGTACTCGATTAACGGTCCGTATATCAAGTTATCCACTGCAAGGACCTAGAAAAACTACACTCGATCGATTCTGGAATAAATTCATATTTTCAACCACGGAATACACTCTCGCCGTGGCGATGTCCCGATAGTGATCCTTTTTTAACAATTTTTCAGCCGATCCGGCAGTTATGCGAGCATTGTCGATTTAGACGGTGGCTTGTCGTCCTGCTGGATATCTCGAGGACAGATTCTGCTCGTTATCCCGCCGGAAAGGGGACATGCAGACACCCTCGCTTGACAGAGACCGATGTTGGTGTAAAGCGTTTTGCTTCGGCCCGCGTTGGCCGTCATTCACTTTCACTTTCCGCCCCGTGTTTCCTTTCGCGAATAGTCGTAAATTATGAGCTGCTTCTGCGCGCGAGAACATCACTCGCCGGTTAGAGACTAGAAGCATCCTCCGCCTCTAGTCGCCACCACCACACCTCCCCTTCGTGGAATTCAACCGTCCATCGTTAAGTATTTTATCAAAATGATTCGACGAGTACCCGGTGCAAATACGATCGTTAAAGTCGTGTGTTCCAGACTGTACTTCGTTCTTTCGAATCGTTTCTGTTTGGGCTGGAGAAATTCGAGTGTCTTAAAAAGATTCGAAATAGGGAAAATTTCAATTCGTGACGAGTATTGCCGAAAAGTAGCGGTTTTGAACATTTTTGAGAATATTTTAAGGGAATGTATGAAATACAATGTGTTTCTAATTTGTAGAAATTGGTAAATTTTTAATAACGAGGATTCGAGTGGGTGAGTGAGGAATTATGTGTAATTTTTAAAAAAGTGGTTGTAGTCGACGGTTATTATTTTGTTCGAATAGCTATTATTTTATTTTTGGACTGCTAAAGAGAGATTTAGGTACATTTACTGGAATTATTCTGCATGGACAATAGAAAGGGTTATATGTAGGAATACTT
This sequence comes from Ptiloglossa arizonensis, assembly GCF_051014685.1. Classification (NCBI taxonomy): domain Eukaryota; kingdom Metazoa; phylum Arthropoda; class Insecta; order Hymenoptera; family Colletidae; genus Ptiloglossa; species Ptiloglossa arizonensis. Next base: position 24,687,925 of record NC_135048.1, on the reverse strand, counting down.
TCGAATAATGTTGGAAAATATGCGATCAATAGATGGACACTTTTGAAAATTTTACGAATTGGAAAAGATAAGTGTAGTGTACACAGTGTGCAATAACAAAAATATTACACGATACATCTCCTCCTTGAGCTACACTACCCCTCAAAAGTACTTCATCGCTTACACGTATTTCTGATAAGAAGATTTCGAATTATTTCCAAGTGATTATTAATACACGTAATTTTACCATATTCACAATTACATTCTTTTGATAAATAAAACTACATTTATAATCTATAACCTTCGAGCGACAGTACATCAGATAATATCGCAAGTTTGCGCTGTCGCCTCGTACGTAATTAATTCAATCCAATTTACAATCTTTCACAATTTTTTTCTTCCATTTAAAATCTCGTTTATTCCCCTATTGACTACCAACACGTACAATTCCTCAAATCGTACACTTATTCCAAAGATGACCACAAAACGTACAACCGAAAACGTTAATCAACGTCAAACAACACACAACATGCAAATCCTACTATAATCGATACTTATTCCTAATTTCTATCGACTACCAACACATATAATTCCTCAAACCATACACCTATTCCAAAGATGACCACAAACGTACAACCGAAAACGTCAATCAACCTCAAACAACAAACATCATGCAAATTCTACTATAACCGATACTTATTCCTCATTTCTATCGACTACCAACACATATAATTCCTCAAACCATACACTTATTCCAAAGATGACCACAAACGCACAACCGAAAACGTCAATCAACCTCAAACAACAAACAACATGCAAATCCTATTATAATAGATACTTATTCCTAATTTCTATCGACTACCAACACATAAAATTCCTCAAATCGTACACTTATTCCAAAGATGACTATAAACGCACAACCGAAAACGTTAATCAACTTCAAACAACGAACAACCTCCAGACTATAATCCTACTATAATCGATACTTATTCCTAATTTCTATTTACTACCAACACATATAATTCCTCAAATGGTACACTTACTCCAAAAATGACCACAAACACACAACCGAAAACGTTAATCAACCTCAAACAACAAACATCACGCAAATCCTACTATAATCGATACTTATTCCTAATTTCTATCGACTACCAACACATATAATTCTTCAAATCGTACACTTATTCCAAAGATGACCACAAACGCACAACCGAAAACGTCAATCAACCTCAAACAACAAACATCACGCAAATCCTACTATAATTAATACTTATTCCTAATTTCTCCCCTCGTACAACGAAACATCGAAACACAATTTTCGCGCGTCCCGTTCACTAGCATTGTCGTCGATTTCGAGACACGAAATCCGTCTGAGCACGCTCGGTCCCCGTTCCACTTGGTGGGAACTCGGTGCACCAGGTAGCGTCGCGACGTCGATTCGTCGCGCGTGTACGATCCGTCCGTTTTACGGTTCCCCGTGATACGCGTCCGATGTCGTTAACGTTAATGGGGTATTCATTCCTTTCACTTACCGAGCCGGTCGAGGGATCGTTCGTTTCATCCCTTTCGCCATTTTCGACGCGCGGCCGGGCATTCACCGACCGAGTCCATAAAGCAGATCGTAAACTTGTCGAATACGGAATGCAGTCGTTTATGCATCGCGTGAAAAGGACGTTTCATTCGCGGAGCGGTTGGTACCCGGCAGGCAGGAGAATGGGACAAACGAGATTCGTTCACGCACCGCCATTCAACGTCCAAAACCGACTCGTACAATGATCTCCGTCCGGCCTCACCACCCCAAACGCCTCTTTTCGTTGAAGCGTAATTAATTTATCGCCTTGTCGCGCTATTTTACCCGCGACTGGCCACGGTAACGACCCGCGTCGAAAATGATTATTCGAAGAAATCTCGAGCCAGTGTCACCGTGAAATTCTAACCAATGCGAACAATCAAGGGACGAATAATGGTGAAAAACTTTTTGCACTGTTTGTTCCTACTCTCGGGGTGTAATCGTGTCACCGAGTGAGTCGTTTAATCGCTAACCTTGAATGTCTTCGGAATTGTTTGCCACGCGATCGAACGAAGAATTCTTTTCGTGAAAATTGTATTGTTTTTTTTTTTTTTTTTTTTTTTGAGGAGGACGAGGATAATTTCGAGTAGAATCGTTTTTCGAGGAACTTGTAGAGACATTTGAAGGTCGATTTTGTCTTTTGTTTTTTTTTTTATGTATATGTAGAATTTTTTGAAATGATACGAAATTATCTGTGTTGGAAGACTATTCGTTGAGGAGATATTTGAATTTCGAGCGATAGAATTGTTTTTCGAGGAACTTGTAGAGACATTTGAAGGTCGATTTTATTTTTTGTTTTTCTTTTTTATGAATATGTAGAGTTTTTTGAAATTATCTGTGTTGGAAGACTATTCATTGAGGAGATGTTTGAATTTCGAGCGATAGAATCGTTTTTCGAGAAACTTGTACAGACATTTGAAGGTCGATTTTGTTTCTTGTTTTTTTTTTTTATGAATATGTAGGGTTTTTTGAAATGGTACGAAATTATCTGTGTTGGAAGACTATTCGTTGAGATATTTGAATTTCGATATTGCAAAAAATTCGTCTTACCCTAAAGTATCTCCATTTTCACTGTAACTGTACAATTTTCATTTAAAATATTTTTTGATTCGATAAATATTAGGATGTTCGGAAAGAATCATTTCATTTTTTTTTTTTTTTTTGTGAAAATGAAAAACAATTTTTTTAGAGCGTATAAACGTTTTATTAAATTATATATACTCCATTTTGTGTAAAACGAAATGACCTTCCGAACAATCCAATAATTTGGAAGATATCTCAGAGGATTTATTTAGATGACTCAGCATATATATATTATATGTATGCAACGATACTTGATCAAGCAGTATCGAAATTTTCTACGCGGTTATGGTTCAGCGATCGCGCGGACTAACATTGCGTGTAATTGTACATGAGCTAAATTCGGTCGTTGTTACGAATTATTATTAGACGAATGCGAGTGTATTTAATGAAGTACCAGAATACGCAATAGTAAACGATGCGCACGATCCTCGACGTTAATAATTTTCATTCCCGGACACCTTTGAACATAGAAAACATTTACCAGCGGAACGAGGACTGCCGCTGGTCAGACGTTGAATTTAATTTTCCGTTACGAGTGTAAATAATTCCAAGAGTATTTCAATGTTTGCGCAAACAAACGCGGTCTCTTTGTTAACGAAAAGAATTCGACAACAATTACTATTTTATTCATCGATTATCGCGTCCAAATGGACCGAATTATCGACAATACGAAAATCCTTGGTGGTTCGTTCAAAGCGTACGGCACATGAAACTTTCTAAAGTATTGAATGCCTCAGTGAACAAGAAAGCCATTCAAGTGGCTGAACCCCGGTTATTTTGAACACCGTACATAAATTATCAACTAAGGCACTTAACGTCCTCTCATTGTGTGTCACGCTTTAATACTTGTACGGAATTCGTAAAAAAGATGTTGACAAATTTTAGTGGGAAGAAGGATGTTTGGATTGAGAAGATTAACTGCCTACACTGTCATTTATAAACAAAGTAAAGGGCACGCGAATAGGAAACGACGATAAAATAATCCGTACCGGTCGTTTCTGAACGTGGATTAAAATAACATCTACCGAGTCACCTTCCGGTAATTATGCTACAAAATATAACAGAGTAAACGAACCAGCACTTTCGTCCAACATTGTACGTATCCTTCGAACGATCTCGTAAAGAAAAATTCACCGTCCCACAACTCAGACAGGAATTATCGTCGCTCAAGTTAATTAAGACTACGATTTCTCTTTTTACAGACACAAAATACCTCTAACGTTCCAAGACACCTTTTCTGATCCCCTTCATCCCAGTTTCTCCGCTCTAAAGTGGAGAGCTAAAACTGTACACCGTCTGTAACTTTGTAGAAGCCGTGCTACAATTTCAGCCAGCTATCTTATTTCGAGAAACGAAACCTACGACAACGGCTATAAACTTTCTCAAAGTGCTCGGTATTCACTCCGGTAATTGCCCAATCTCGTTCATCCTTACCAAAAATTTTACCGACGTTTTTTTCCCCCTGTGCGATCTACATTGTTCGATACAAAGTCTGGTGCACGATTAATGTGAATTTCCTCCACGGTGTGAACTCTTTACGAATTCACATTCGGCCATAGTATTTTTAGTTCGATCTACAATTTTACACTTGGCAGGTTCAGAAGTGAGCCTCACCAATTGCGAGGAAATTTGTCAGATTAATAAATCTACGTCTACAATAAGCGTAATTGCAATTTGAATCGTAGATGAGCGGTCAATTTTGAGAAAAGTAGACACAAACATTTGAAAAAACATTGTGGTCGGTTGTACGATCTGGACTGAGTGGTTACAAATATTTGTCCTAAGTTAAAATCCAGTCGAGAGAATTTTTCCATTCTTGGCAAGTTTCGTCGTTATTATTAATCACTAAAAATTCTCTTACTCTCTAATTCTCCAATTCTCTTACTAGAGCAGGTATATATACAAGAGATTGTTTCATTGATTATTAATTATTTCTAGCTTCTAGAAATTCTCTCGGTCAGAGTAAGAATACATGCAAAAGTTTGTTTCGTTACTAATAATTAACCCTTTGGACTCGAGAGGAGATCCTTTTCATCCAAATTTTCGATCCGGGGAAACTTGGTGGTTTGGAATTCAAATTGGAATTGAAATATTACGTTCTCATAGAGTGTAAACGCGTGTACGCGAAGCATATAAAAATGTTCCGTTCCAGATTAATTTTACGACTTAAACAATTTCCTCGAGGCGTCTGGTAGCAAACAAACCTCGAGTGCAAAGGGTTAAACTCGTCAACAACAACAAAAATTGAAAAATTCTCCTAATCAAAAATGAACCTCTGACGAAAGATTTCCAACCACGAAATGACTTTCCGAACAACCCAACAATTTGGAAGATATCTCAGGAGATTTATTTAGATGACTCAGCATATATATATTATATATATACATATATTTGCATCGCAAGAATATTCCAAATCTTTGCACCTACTTTACTCAAATTCCATCTATCATCTACATCTAAAATTACACTCACGCTTTCTGTAAACACAGATCTATCAATCAGCCAAATTTCATTGCAATCCGTGAGGATCACTTCCAACCCCCTCCCTTTGTGAAACCTAACCTATCACAAATACTACAATTCGAACGAGCAACGACTAGAAAGAATCGAGAAATCCTGACCCCGGTTACTCCCAAACCGATCAAGAGACCACGTTTCACCCTATCCATATAAACACTACCATCTATCTATCACTGCCCTGTTGCTTACTGGCTAGCATCGACTCTGCCCAACTCCTCGATGATTATCCCCTTGTCTCGAGAATACCACGAGCCTCGAATTCCTTCCAGTCCCGCCAAACGGTCATCTAATCCTTCCCACCTCGACGTGTGCTAACACGGACCCCCTCCCGTGATCCCAGTTCCAGACGGCGAGTCTAATCGAATCTTTAAACGGTCGCGGACGCCATGTCCCACCGACGCTGTTGAGCGAAACCCGCGCGGTTATCAATCATTCGGAACGTGCAATTAGAGGCCGCGCTGGTTCTGTTCCGTTCTGTTCTTTCGTCCTACCCCGTTCGTCGCAATTCACTTTGTGTCGCGGCAAGCAGCCGCGCGCTAGCGTAATACGCTCTCGAGCGGTGGTGGGGAGAGGGGGCACCGAGAAGGGTCCGGGGTGGGGGATGCGTGGAACCACATACCGCGGTCACGCTCTTTTGCTCGTCACGGCGCATCTCTCTACTACGCGTTTCGCAGCTCCTCGCGTGACACACGGGACACCGAAACGACGAACGTTGGCGAGGGAGAGGGGGGGCACGGAGCGGAGGACGAGGAGGCCTCGCGAGGGGGCGCTTTTACATTGTCACCGCGCGATCGTTCGCCACCGTGGCACGCTCGAGAATTAATTCAGCGACGACGTGTCACGCCCGCCCGAGACTAAAGTCCGCTGATTTAAAGGTGCGACCCGGGGCCACGGCGGCAACCGCGACGACGACGACGAAGACGAAGAAGACGACGACGAAGACTCCGTAGCCGAGTGCGTTAGGGGAAACTTGCACGGGTCCGTGTCGACTTGAGCGTGCACGGTTCACCATGGCGTTGTTACGGTAACACATTTGGCCACGTTACGAAATTTACGAGTCCCGCGGCCCAATTGGCACCGGGCGGAGCGGATTTTCACGTACCCGAATCGAGGACTTACGGAGCGTGGAGGTGCCGGTTTCGGTTGGAAGAAATTTGCGAAAAGAATGTACCAAGGTGTCGTTGTTTTACTATTCGAATAATATCCGGAAGGTATTCGAATAATCAAGGATTCGAGTAATATTCGAATAATCAAGGATTCGAGTAATATTCGAGTAGTATTCGAGTTGTCCAGAATTCGAGTAGTATTCGAATAATCCAGGAATCGAGTAGTATTCGAATATTCCAGAACTCGAGTAGTATTCGAATAGACAAAGATTCAAGTAGTATTCGAATAGTCAAGGATTCGAGAAGCATTTGAATAGTACTCGAGTAATGAAACATTTAAGTGGAATAATAAATAATTCAACTAGTATTCGAGTAATATTCGAATGATCAAGGATTCGAGTAATATTTGAATAGTATTCGAGTCATGTTCTAATACTTGAATAAATTCGAATAATCAAGGGTTCAAGTAGTACTGGAATAGTGATCGTATAATCAAAAATCCAGGTACAACAATGATAACATACGATTTCGTTTAAAAGAACAGTACAATTGCATTCTGCAGAAGCATAGTTGCACTTGCGTTGAAAATGATGTAGGAAGTTAAAGATTACTCCACAGTTGGACTCTTTTCTGTATCACTTTCGTCCATAAGAGAGATGTAACCCGATCAAATTGCACGATTCACACTTTATACAGGTTGTTCCAAGATCGCTAGAAAAATTATTACCACTGTAGAAATAGCCCCATAAGTAATTCGTGATGTTGTTAAAAAAGTACGATGAACGATAAACACTTGTTATTAATACGGTACTCGGCTAAAAATAGACCGACTATATTTATTTAATCTGCCTCTGGAAGCTGTGTTTACTATCCGAGAACGTTGAAGCCAATCTATTATATATAACCCTCTATCAAACACTTACTATTAATAATCCGTTTGAAAGTACTGGGCATTTCAATCGGTACAAGACACCCTGTATCAGCCGGCCGAGGCACGATGGTTTGATCACAATGCGTTCGGATATCGTGTGGCACTCTCGACCACCGATGTGCATTAACTTTGATTTGTACTCCTGGTCCAGTTATGGTAGAGTTACGATTTCCTCAAGTATTACTCGCCTGCTCTTCAAGTGTGCTACAGACTGATTTACACTAGCCTTTAATCACGGATATAATCATAGATCCGTCTCAAATGTTATTGAAATATGATTCTATCTTTTGTGGGGTGATTGCTCGTTAAAATGTCTCGCCACTTTATGCACGCGTAAAGAGATGCGTTTTAAATCTGTCACAGGTATACGAGTTCGGTGTTATGTCAAACGTAACACCTAACACTGTATATAACTTCGTACAATGGGTTACATAGAAGTTTTCAAAGAGAAAATTTGTTCTTTGAGAATACGAGGATAACGTAACAAGTCATGATTTCAGAATCATGCAAAATTCTTGGAATTCGGTGACGCAGAGAAGAAAATTAACGATCCTGTTTGGAAAGATATCGGAGAGTATTAAATCTCGAAGAAAAATGACTCTGAACGACGAAAACACTTAAACGTTCTGGACCGGGACTGTTTGAATAATATTTGAATATTCTGTAGGTATTCAAATGCTACGAATGAACTTCGAATATCGTTGTTCGAATAGTGAACGAAAATAAAATTTAAAAGCAACGAATCTAAAGAACTTGATTCATAGTCCTCGTCACACTATTTAAATATTACAAATATTCGGATATACGATCGGTACGCAAAATACGCGAATGTCGAGAATTCAAATTCTATTCACCGAACATTCTAATTCTATTCACCGTGTATTCAAATACTATTCATTGAGTATTCGAATTCTATTCACCGAGTATTCTAATTCTATTCATTGAGTATTCCAACTCTATTCCCCGAGTATTCGAATTCTAATCACCGAGTATTCAAATTCTATTCATTGAGTATTCGAATTCTATTCACCGTGTATTCAAATTCTATTCATTGAGTATTCGATTTCTATTCACCGAGTATTCTAATTCTATTCACCGAGTATTCCAACTCTATTCACTGAGTATTCGAATTCTAATCACCGAGTATTCTAATTCTATTCATTGAGTATTCGAACTCTATTCATCGAGTATTCGAATTCTAATCACCGAGTACTCAAATTCTATTCATTGAGTATTCGAATTCTGTTCACCGTATATTCAAATTCTATTCATTCAGTATTCGAATTCTATTCGCCGTGTATTCAAATTCTATTCACCATGTATTCAAATTCTATTCACCGAGTATTCTAATTCTATTCACCAAGTATTCAAATTCTATTCATTGTGTATTCGAATTCTATTCACCGAGTATTCGAACAGTCGTCTATTCGAATCTTATTCGTCAAACATTCACCGTAATCCCGATCCTGCCCGCATCCACGAGTCCGTTGACTTCACTGCGTCCAACTATACAAGACGAAATGCACTTCCCTCGTCCATCCTTCTTCCTGTCCTCGAACCATCCCCCTTTAACCTGTTCGCTCGAAGTCCCCCCGGAATCGTACCGGCTAATGCAAAGGAAATAGCCCCCGATGCGAGACAAAAATAAGCGACATTCGAACTGCCCGCGACACGGCGCGTTTAATCCCTCCCCCACCATAAATCAAGCTTTCAACTATTCGAAGAACAAGGTGACACGGATGACCCTTAAATCCTGGGAACGGTTCAATATGTCCCCGTGACATCGCTTCGTCAATGTAAGTTTTTAATTGCCGTCTAATAACTCGGGGCACAAGGTCCTCAACGAGTTGATTTACCGACCCTAAACGTCATTTAGCCCTCTACTCAGCCAGACAGAGATTAGACTATCGCATGGCGACGGAATGAATCGTCTGTACTTTACATTCGTCTCTTTGATTTTTATTCTCCGCTCGTAACAATGATTTACGATTCCGCGGGTGTTAGGTATCATACGGTGTTTCTCTCTTCTGTCGCTCGAATAGCACCCGATACTTTTCGCCGAGAGTTCTCCAAATTTGTTCAACGTTCCAGAAAATCGTCCAAGATCCCTCCACTTGGTACCAACTCTTCGTTTCACGTTGCAAACGAAACGCAATAAAGATCCACGCGTTCCGTTATCGAAGGGGTGGGTGTACCGATGAATTGGCAACGGGACGCGACTCCCGAATAATGGTCAGTTTGATGATTTTCCACGCGAGCTATAAATCTCGTTGTACATACTTTACGCTAACCAGTCGACCGGGGAGCGTTAAATCATCTTTTTTGGGAGCAATTGCTTACTCTCCGGCTCGATGAAGTGTATATATACCGATGACGACAAAGATAGATCGTGTATTCGTATTGTTGAAACGAGAATAGCAATCTTAGTGGGGCGCGCACCTGCACCGCCCAGTCAGAACGAAATTTACGAGGACCCACCCCTTCGATATAGAATTATATATATTTCGGAAAACATTCGTTACGGACGCCGGGGACGTCGGCCAGAATCCCTGTCCCGAAATATTGCGACTTGTAACGTTTTTTGATGATTTTTGTAAAAAGAGGCGACACCGTCGAGTCTTGAATGTTTTAAAAGTAGACGAGAGGAATTTAAGTTTTCCTCGATATACGGATTCCTAGTGCACGTGAATCCTTCGAAAATATTGATTAGGTATTTAACCTTTAGCAACGCGTCGAATTTATAATTGAGCTCCAATGAAAAATATTAATATTTTCATTTATCGACCGAGACAAATTTACTAGAGAAAATCATTCAGTATTTTACCTTTAGCACCGTGTCGAATTTATAATTGAGCTCCAATGAAAAATATTAATATTTTCATTTATCGACCGAGACAAATTTACTAGAGAAAATCATTCAGTATTTAACCTTTAACACCGCGTCGAATTTATAATTGAGCTCCAATGAAAAATATTACTATTTTTATTTATCGATTGAAACAAATTTACTAGAGAAAATTTTATTAGGAAAAATCACCTGATCTTTGTAAACGGATTAAATTGCTTTATGTAAAATATTCTGCGTCAGTGACGAGCAATCCTGGTTGGTCGAAACATTGCACTTTATTTTGCCAAAGGTTAGGTTTTCAATCTTGGCACGCAACGAGAGTTGCTCGTATTCTAAATATTCGACACAAACTCCTTAATTCGAAATTCGCGACAGAGCTCGTAAAATACATTGTCAGGAATGTAAAAAAAAAAGAAAAAAGAAAAAGACCAATTTCCTCTTCTCAATTTGCCAGAGATCCTTCCTCGAGTTGTACCACGACTTACAACTACGTTTTTCACTCGAGTCACCCGATATATATTTAACAAGAAAATCACGCGTATCGCAACATTGTATGTAACGTACACCCGCGTATTTTATCCCCGAGTGAAAAATACAAGCGTCGTGGAGGTCCCGTACGGCATTGAACGATACATCGTGTGTAAGTATTATAAATAACGTGTATTAATTTCCATTGGAACAATGTACACGATTGTCACGGGTGAATCTTGGATATCTACCAACATCTCCGAGCACTATATCACCGTGACCAGTTACAATTATTGTCGACCAACGTTCCATTCGATTTTCCATGCGCCGAATCCACGCGAAAGAATTCGACGCTGGTTGAAGATTTTATTTTTACGCGACGCCAGCTTCGATGTAACGACCCGGGTAATTTCGTGGGCGTAATCTTCGAATAGAAAGAAGTATCGCGACGATCGAATCGCACCGTGTCTAAAATTACACGACGATCTTCTTGGTAACGATGCTGCTCTTCTTTCGCACCGCGTAACTTTCTTCTTCGATTCGATCCTCGGTTAATCGAAACTCTCCACACTTCTCCGTTCGTTTTTAAAACGCGAGCAATCTTCATTTCCCACTTCTCCACTCCTAACGCGGCGCAGACACAGCTTCCTCGGTTATAAGCAGCCTAAGTGAAGCGCTTTGTTTCACCGACGAATGAATCGCCCGCTCGAGAAAGCCTGGCTGTTTCCTATTGCTGCGCCAAACAGGGATTCTTGTTGCACAGAAATAGGCTGCAACTTGGTACGAGGCTCGTGGTGGCCTCTAATATTGTATAGAATCGGAATAGTTCGCTTCCACGCAGCGATTTTTCCGTTATCGACCAGATCGGGCCCGGTGTGGCTCGCTCGGAGATCAAAATCCATACCTACCCCCGCTTCGAGCGCACTGGCGACTCACTGTTACTCGAAAGCGGGTGTTAACCTACTCGAACGTCACTTCGTTTCGCAATTTTGTTGTTTTAACGATTGACGGGTACTTTATTCGTTTCTATACTTATATACTAAAAATTTCGGATTTTTCTCAGCTTGATCTTACGCATAAAAATCAATAAGCTTTGCCATAATCGTTGCGAGTCGTTCATTGTTTTCGTTCGACGTTTACGATCAAAGGATCGCCTTCGAAACTACCGGAAGAAATATACTGTGTAAATTGCAAAACAAAATTCATATTCCACTCCCCCAAAATTGAAATTCGATTGATCAATTCCTATATCATGGTATTATATATTTACCACGGACTTTGTACATATTGCACTCTCCAGACATTTCACCATAGTATCTCATTCTTTATTTCGACTTTATAAATACGTACCACAACCTTCCATAGTTCCTCCCTCAAAATTTCCTTTGCTGTGGAAGAAAGTATACTCTCTAAATTGCAAAAGAAGAAAAGAAACCATACACACTCCACGTGTATTCCCCTTCATCCCCCCCTCCATCCCCCCCTCAATCCCTTTTCCTCAAAATGGCCGCGAACCGTGGATTCGGTCGTACCGAAGAGAAATTGGAAAAAATATACTCTCTAAATTGCAAAAGAAGAAAAGAAACAATGCATACTTGACATATATTCCCCTCCATCCCCCCTCAATCCCTTTTCCTCAAAATGGCCGCGAACCGTGTACTCGATCGCATCGAACACAAATAAAAAAAAATATACTCTCTAAATTGCAAAAGAAGAAAAGAAACCATATACACACTCGACGTGTATTCCCCTCGATCCCTTTTCCTCAAAATGGCCGCGAACCGTGTACTCGATCTCACCGAACAGAAATACGATAACCTATTGTCGCGTTTTCCGTCCCGCGTTAGAAGCGAATCGAGGCCCCGTAGCTAGCCCGGTCCGATTCGATCGTTCCGCCGACGCGACGGATCCGTGGCGGTGACGGTGGTGGGGATAGATATCCGGGAACGAACGCGGAACGGATCGCGCGTCCGAGGTAACACGGTTCGCCGCGCAAAGGGCGGGCACGCGGAAGAGAGGCCATGGAAACGCGTCGGGGAATTAATACTCGTCTTAAAAGCGGCACTTCGAACCGTCTGGCATGCATAACGCGTTGAACACTCGCGCCTCGCGATAAACGCGCGCGCGGATCCCACGAAATTGACTTTTACCCGTCGATGTGACCGGATGGTAGGGTTAGGTACAACGGTCGCCGCGTTGCGGTGGCCCGAGTCGTAAAATAACGAAATCAAAAAGGGGGGTCGGGAGAGGGGGACGGGGGAGGTGTAGGCTGGGCGATTTACGAGTTCTAAAATTGTTGGAAACTTTGCGCCCCCTCTCCCTGCCCCCTTTCTCCCCTCCCCTTTTTGCTCCACGTTCACCGTCCCCTCACCGTCCCTGTCCCTGCTCCATCGGCCCAAGAGTCGTTATAAACGTACCGCTTGTATCGCGATCCGCGTTCGAACTAAATATGGTTTCACGGAAGGAGGGTCACCGTCATGGGCCCGAGTAACACCGAACGGCCGACATAATGGAAACCGAACCGACGTAGACGACCGTCGCGCGCGATGAAGACATTTACAACCCGCGAACGTTCGCCTCTAGGAAACGCCAGCAACAGAGGAACAGGAAGAGAAAGAGCGAACCCGCGGTAAACCCACGTTTATCCGCCGACTTTATTTCATCTCGGTCGACATTGACTGCTGTTGAACATTAGTCCGGAGATCTACGGTCCAACGAGTTAGCTTTGAACCACCATAATAATCTCGACGGAACGTTCTCTTTTCCTTTTCCTGTCTACGTACGGTTGCTCTGATCATACCCGGTTCTGCCACGGTGTATCAATTAACGCCGTGTCGCGACAGCATCGAGCCATCCTCCTAACGATGTTGTAAACCACGTGTAACGACCGCCTCTTTTGCGTCTTTTGGATTTAACCGGCTCGCCGGGCGACGAGGAAGCACGGCCACCTCGTCAAAATCGAGCGTCCTCGATGAATGGAAATTAGAAGTTTCGAGACGTTGCACGATCTTCGATCGAGGGAGAATTCTCACCCCGGTTTCGAGATAAAGATTTTGGCGATTTCGAAGGATCGAATTTTTCTAGATGTCGAGCGACAGGGACTGTTCCAAGGGTGTCTGATTGGAGTAAATTGAGAACGTTTGATAGTACGTATAACTCTCTTTGCGTGATATTTAGAAGGAGTGTTCGTTAAGTGGGATGGTTTGTTTAAAATATATCGATGTACTGGTAGAACGAGGTTTAGATTCTCTATGTATTTTTACGTTAGAAATTTTCTTTTCCTCCACTTCCTAAAAATATCGATCGAAAGAACATTGATCAATAAATAGTCCTACCAGTTAAGTATGAATAAACAAAAATGGTAGACCATTGATTAACAAGTAGGGCCACCGATAAAATATCTATTTTAAAAGAGTAACAAATCATCCATTAACAAGTCTACCGGTAAAACATCAATTAAAAGAAAAAGAACAGACAGTTACTAAACAGGTGTATCAATGAAGTATCCGTACAAAAAAAATTGAGATGCCATGGAACAAGTAATCGTGCCAATCAAATATACATTTACATCCCACTAAAAAGACGATAGATCAATAAACAGATCAACCGCTAAAGCGTACAATACCTACACTTCGAATTCCTTGAAACAACACTGCACGAAACGTCCAACGAAAAACTCTCGACCGAAGTAACAAACATAACCTCAAACTCGGTAATTCCGCTCCTCGTGATATCACCGTGTCCCATTTACGCGTTTAATTAGCTCCACGAGTCCCCCGTTCAACGACCATTTCCCTTTACGAAGAGTTTCTTCTCCGCGTTTTCGTTCGTTCTCGAATAAAACGACCATCGCGTCGATTCGAGGACGCGTAATACGACGCCATTTCGTTTCGAGTACGCGTCCCTGGTAACCTCCGTCTCTCCCTCGGTTTAAGCTCCAATCACCGACGTTACTATTTTCTTTCGCGTTTTCTTCTTTCTTTTTTTTTCTTTTCTCTTCCATTTTCCTTTCAAATATCTCCGAGGGGACGGATATCGCGACGAACGTGATTTTAAAGGTCTTTCAACGGATCACGAGGAAGCGAGGCCGGGGAATGTGTCGAAAGTGAGTGTCATTTCACCGAGAAATCCTGCGCGCGGCTATTTCCGTCATGGTTGCCCTGGCACCCCCGTCCAAACACCCCCACCGGAGTCCCCGGGACACGTCCCAGACATAAGGGCTCTCATAAATATCATCCGATGCCTTTGGCCACGGTTGTCGACGCTGCGTGTCGTCCGTGTCTCCTTGGTCTTCTAGGTGAAACCACAGCCGAGGCATTAAGCTGATTGGGGTGTCAGAAGGTGGATGGAGGAGGGGACCGTATAAATCGTCGGGATGCGTGATGTACACGGGCCAATGAAAATTAAGAGAGACGTGGAAACCCTGTGGCGGAATTTGCCTCGAAATTCTGGCACAACGACCACGATTTTTCTTCGAGTCATCATCGTCGAGGATTCTCGTTCGTGGGCGAACCGTGACGGTACGTATAACATTAACACGTTGACCATCGCGACAATTTTACTTAAGGATATCGGCATTTGTACGAACCGTAGTGTAAAAAGTAGAAGTATTCGACAATTTGTCGATGGAATTATTTTGTAGTATTATACTAACGAGAGTAATGTTATTACAAGAGTCTCGTTCGTGGACAATTTGTGATGATACGTAACATTAACACATTAACACGAACCGTAGTGTAAAAAGTAGAAGTATTCGACAATTTGTCGATGGAATTATTTTATAGTATTATACTAACGAGAATAATGTTATTCAAAAGTTTACAAGTAATATAATTCGTGACGTGTAAGTTCAGAGAATCGTTGTAACTTTGGAGTGTTGATCACTAATAATCACTATGGTGTTCAACATGTTACAAATGACGACTTTACGTTTCACAATGGTGGGTAAGTTTAGATAGAGATGTTTCTTTTAAGTCATTCAAGTCAACAAATAATCTCGTTGAGAGTGGAACGCGTATTTGATGATTTTTAGAGAGGAGTGACGACTTTAAAATGACGACTTTATGATATGACTTTAAAATGACGACTTACCCACTATTTCACAATGGTGGGTAAGTTTAGATAGAGATGTTTCTTTTAAGTCATTCAAGCCAACAAATAATCTCGTTAAGAGTGGAACGCGTATTTGATGATTTTTAGAGAGGAGTAACGGCTTTAAAACGACTTTACGTTTCACAATGATGGGTAAGTTTGGATAGAGATGTTTCGGTTATTGATAAAATTTTCATCTTGAAACCATTTGGTTTCAAGAGTCATCTCTCTGTACAGGAGTATCTGTACAGAATGTCCCGTTCAAGTCAACAAATAATCTCGTTGAGAATGGAACGCGTATTTCATGATTTTGAGAGTGAAGTGACGTTTATTAGTTTTTTAATTCGTGAGTGCCTTCAAAGTCATTTCGAGGTTAACTTGCTTCTTTTATTACGAACCTGTACCTTTTATAATCCTACTCTGCGTGATAATATGTATAACTTCTTTCATGGAAAAACATTATCGTCTTGATAAAATGAACCAGGTGACGGACATCTTCTTCCAAGATACTATAAAGTATGGTCACCTATGATTCGTTTATTGATAACTAGTGGCCTTGATTATGCGAGGTATTACTTTATTCTGTTTTAGATGCAACAGTGGATACGATTCCGATTTTGGACCACAAAGGAACTAAAAAAGGACATCACCTAAGTGTAAATCACCGATTTTAATGAAACTTACGTATAATGTAGTTCTTGGAAAAATATTTAACACGTATTTTTTTTATCTGCTATTATCCATATCTAGGGTATGAAACGTGCCCTCAAAGTTTGAGGAGCAAAACACATTTCACTCGATATTTCGAAAATAATGGGACCTGGAAAAAAGTTGTTTAAACAAAAATTGCGTACCTTTGAATAATAAATTTAAACTTTCAAACAGTTTTGTAAAATATCAGTTTGATTAATGAATATATTAAAAAACTGTCACTTTTTATACTTTCTTCATACAATTCATTGCTTTGCATCTTTATAAATTTACCAATATAAACTGTAAACCAATATGAAAAATTCGTATATTTGAAATTTTTTTCTCCTCCAATTTCAAGGGCTGATTTCACCCCCTAGATATCTGAATAATAGCAAATGAAAAACAACACGTGTGAAATATTTTTCCAAGAACTATATTACATGCAAGTTTAATTAAAATGGATGATTTGCGCTTAAGTGATGTTCCTTGTAAGTTTTAAGCGACTTGGGACGAGTAAGTATATAGTTTAAACGGGTTATGTACACGAAGAGGATTACGATTAGTTTGGCCGTGGATTTGGTTCCACAGGGATTCCCAAAAGGTACTGACAAACTTCTCTGGCGTGTCTACCAGGTCGTCTCGAACGATAAACGTCATGAGTTTATTTCCAACTATTATCAAGGTGTAACAAACCGTAAATATAGTAAGCACATATAGTCTTCCCAATTGGTAACATATCTATTTTCTCACTTTGTATAAAATTGAATGTTACTGTTCAAGCTAAAGACTTTTACCCTGTATGCTTGTTAATTCGACAAAAAACCATACACTCCAAACATCAGTGTTGATACTCAATCTGCAGAGCTTGAACCTACAGAGTCGCCATTGCAAAAAGCATACGTGTCTGTATACTCTCCATTGGAAACCGTATAAAACAGTTATTTGCGCGCAAAGTGAACAAAAGTGGATGGAAATGATCGAAATACATAAACAGATCCAGTATCACGTATAGTCTGCATCGCCGTAAATAGCTGTTTAGTTACAAGGTGTATCTTGATACAGGATGGAAATAAACCCGTAGTGTACATGACCTTTTTGGTTTGGAATGACTTGCCAAACATGCCAGGAAAGTTGTCGGTTTCCTCAAGGGATACCCTACATCAGACCGAATGCTTTTATGCTAATGGAATATACCCGTTCTAATCTAAGCGCGACTTCTCCACCTGCAAACACTACGTAAACACCGAAACGTCCCAGGAGCTTCCTAAATCTTGTCCCATCCTATCATCTACTCATCTACGGCCAACATTCCAAAAACTCGATGCATTTCCACGACACGCTCCAATTCATATCTCCGTTACGTGGTGTTCGATTTCGTAGAATCCTAATCAACGAGTTCACAGAGCGTAGAAAAATCCTAAAAGGTGACTCGAGGTAACCAAGGATCAGGAATAAAGTGTACTCAGGGAACACCGAGTACGAGATTCATAGGGGAAGTACCCATCCTGAACATCTTTCATCTTAACCTGTTCTTACACGATGACAGGATGTATTGGGTTGTTTAGGAAGTGATTTCGTTTTCCAAAATGGAGAATATATAATTTAGTAAAATGTTTACGCACTCTGAAAAAATTGTATTTCATTTTCACTAAAAAAAACGAAATGACTATCTGAACAACCAAATGGATACCTCGTTGGAGCACGTGGAACGTTAAATGTAAATACTCGATAATTGAAGGCATATAAATAATCGGACTATACGAGTGTATTAACCTAACGTCGATATCAGCAAGGTGCAAACGTACAATCGAATAATTATTCCATGAAAGTTATATTAGAATATTAAACTCTAGTACAACATCAAACAGCTGCATCTGAGAAGCTACTAAAGTGTTCTTTTGTTTTCAATATACTAAAAATACTATATTTTTAAATTCTTTTCGATATAAAAAAATACTAAACCGCTACGTGATTTTTCATATCGTTTCCGCTCCAGATACGAGTTACATCGTGTACAATTTGAATAGTTAAATTGTTCAAAAAGTAATTTCGTTTTTCTCGGTAAAAATGAAACACGATTCTTTCAGAGTGTACAAACATTCTATTAAACCTCATTAAATGTTATTAAATTTCCATTTTGGAAAACGAAACTTCCCGAACAACCCGATATTTCTACATTTTCCATTATCGAGTATCTACGATAATGTTCTACTCGATGTTCGATAAATTGAAACAAGCTACCTATCCCCCATCGTCCCACGAAAAAGCGTGAAAATCGTAGATGGACAATTCGGTTCGTTCTGTTATTAACGTACCGCGCCAAGAGATCTTATTACCCGGCTTGATGAACATTTAGCGGAAAAAGCTGTCGAGCGTAACTGACACGAGTCGCTGACACTGTCTTCGTTCGCGCGAATGTCCGCTCCACGATTCTCCGTGGTTTCGTCGAAGAAGTTATTCCGCCGCGACGGAAGAGGATCTGTCAGTTATTGCGACGAACGCGGACTCGTTATTGCCGGGAAAATATATCGGGTATCGTAAAGATCACTCGAGCCCTCGACCGACGATCTTGAAATACAAATTTATCGCGTCGCAGCGGCGTTCCTCGGCCGCGATTGGTACACCGGGTTTCCCGCCGCGGCGTTTTCCAACCCGTGTGCAAATCCGCAGGCGGTGAACGCGGCCGACGCGTGGGTGCGGCGGGTGTGCGTGGTCCCGTGTCCGTTGGCGTCGTTCCAACGCGCGTTGGTGGCCGCTCGAGCGAAGAAACGAGCGTCTCGTTTCGTCGAGACGGCTACGTTCGCGGATTTCACGAGCCCCGTCAATCGCTAAAATCGCAACGCGTTCAATTCTTTCGTCGTTCGATCGTTCGAGGGTAATCAACGATTCGTGTACTCCGCTGGGGTTAATTCGAGCGATGTTCGAACGAATGGTTTTTTTTTCATCGATCGAGTACCGGGATATTCGAAGGGTTAGAATGGAATGATTGAGTATTCGTAGGATTCGAATGGGTCGAGTAGCTGAATATTCGAAGCGTTCGAATGGAGCGAGTGGGTATTTGTAGGATTCGAATGGGTCGAGTACTTGAATATTCGAAGCGTTAGAATAGAGTAATTGGGTATTCGTAGGATTCGAATGGATCGAGGACCTAAATATTCGAAGCGTTCGAATGGAGCGAGTACCTGAATATTCGAAGCGTTCGAAGGGAGCGAGTGGGTATTCGTAGCACGCGAATGGATCGAGTACTTGAATATTCGAAGCCTTAGAATAGAGTAATTGGGTATTCGTAGCATTCGAATGGATCGAGTACATGAATATTCGAAGCGTTCGAATGGAGCGAGTGGGTATTTGTAGCACGCGAATGGATCGAATACTTGAATATTCGAAGCGTTGGAATGGAGTAATTGGGTATTTGTAGCATTCGAATGGGTCGAGTACATGAATATTCGAAGCACTCGAATGGAGTAAGTGAGTATTCGTAGCAGTCGAATAGGTCGAGTACCTGAATATTCCAAGCATTGGAGTGGAGTAATTAGGTATTTGTAGCGCTCAAATGGGCCGAGTACTGAGTATTCGAAGCGTTAGAATACAGTAAGGTGTTAGAATAGAGGCATTAGAATAGAGTAATTGGGTATTTGTAGCACTCGAATGGGTCGAGTACATGAATATTCGAGGCACTCGAATGGAGTAAGTGAGTATTCGTAGCAGTCGAATAGGTCGAGTACCTGAATATTCGAATCATTGGAGTAGAGTAATTAGGTATTCGTGGCGCTCGAATGGGTCGAGTATCTGAATATTCGAAGCGTTCGAATAGAGTGAGTGAGTATTCGTAGCACTCGAATAAATCGAGTACCTGAGTATTCGTTGTATTCGAATAGATCGACCATAGAAAACCTCGTAACCACGAGTGGGACTACTTGTCGAATTTTTCTGTATTCGAATATTCGAATACTATTGAAATACACGGATAAGTATTCGAGTGCCAATTATCTGAATATCCATAGTATTTGAATAACACGATGTGTATTTACGACGTATTATTGTTCGAATATTATTAGAACAGGGAAGTACGTGTAAGATAAATAATTAATCGCAATGTGTGCGTGTGTGAAATGTTCGTGCAGAGGTAGGTGAAATAATTAATTCTGATCTGTAGAAGAAAAGCGAAGCTTAAATCTCGGTGAGGAAACGAAACGAGGTAATCGACGGGACAAGGGAATGAAAACTCGGGACACTAAATTCGTAAATTGTTTACGTTCCATTGAAAGAACGAACGCAACAAAACGTGAGAATCAGTGAAGGTTTCAATGTAGGAACACAATGCTCCAGTTTCCGAGGACAAACGAAGAAACAAGCGCAGAAACGTGAGTATATCATTGAATGGAATCAACGATCGCTCCCATTGTTTCGGTCTGACGCATTCCCGAGGCTCTTGAGTGCTTTTCGGCCCGTGGAATTCGTAAATATTTCGCTCACACGCTAAAATAAAGCACCTCGTGGAGTGCATCGGGCCTTGCGAGACTCGTTGGCTGATTCATCGATTGTTATATACGAAATCCTGGGCTACTTCGCTGGTAAATTTCCTTGGTTTTCCTTGGAAAACCTGAGTATTCCAAGCGTTAGAGTAGAGTAATCAGATATTCGTAGCGCTCGAATGAGTCGAGTACCTAAATATTCGTTTCCTAACGATTCGAGAAAAAAGGTGTCCAGAGATGGGCAAAATTTTATTCGATTAACGAACGTATAACGATTTATCGAATTGGACGATTAACTTTTTATTTATACATTTCAAAATATTTAATTCTATAATTGGAATTCTAATTTCTACCCAACGAGTGAAAAGGTAATTTTCTATTCCGTATTTGGATACATTTATACATTAATGTATCGTCGATATATTTTTATCTAAATACAAATTTCGTCCATCTCTAAATTCATCCAACACATATTTCCATAGATTATGCATCGTGATCGATAAACGATACGTAATAAGCAATGAAGAACCAATCGATTTGAACCAATAATGTATTCAACAACTAAAATATACAGAATGTGTTATCTATTTGCGGATGTATTTTAAAAAATTTATTGAATCGATGAAATGAAATATGTAGATCGTGAAACAGGTCGAAAGAGACATTAGAATGTAAACGTCAATGATATTACCGAGTCACTTGTTTTTTTTGTTTCTTTTTGTATAAACGATACCTCTGTAACAAGGTCAATGGATGGATCGAGATAAGTTCAACCGTATCGCGTTTGTCACAATTTTTTTAACCGTCGACGCTCCGCTCGGCCTTATTATTTACGAATACTCCTCCACGTGCTGTTACAAAAATCGTTACACGGAATTGAAATTCATTTAGAAGTCAACAATTCAATAATTTACCTCGAGTCTTTGAAATCCCGTGGTATCCAAGGGATCGATGTAAACAGTGACTAACCGACTGAATAAAACCGTTACAAACCGTCGTTCCGGTTGTAAATTTATTCTTTTGAAACTAACCTAAAAATACCATACGCCGGGCGCCATATTTCGTTTGAACGTACCTCCACGCCCTGCTGATTGTTGACTTAAAAAGAAAGCAATCCGAATGTAGCATTTCGGAACGCCAGAAGTCACGTCGTTAACGAGACGTTAACCAATTAAGTGCCAGTTGTCCTATTTAGGGGTCACTCGGAAAAACATTCTTTTACCGGATACCCGTGTTAACTGTACCGTAATTTCCGCGAAACCCTTTCGTGCGCCCTATTTTACGATTACTCGTTGAAACAAAAAAGATCTTTCTACGATGCTGCAGTACCGTTGTTTATTTTCTTTACACCGTACTTTGCGGAGGCGTCTCGATATTATTAGACTCTTCTACGCGTCGGTGTTCATTTTTAAAAAACACGTCATAGTCTTTTTTTTAAACACGTCATAGTTTTTTTTTTAAATACGTCATATTTTTTTTTAGACAAGTCATATTTTTTTTTTGAACACGTCATAGTTTTTTTTTTAAACACGTCATAGTCTTTTTTTTTTTTAATTTCCTCTCGCGAAACAATCATTTCTCCCATTTTTATCGGATACCTTCGTACACGATGCGTAGAAAATTAACTGAAATTTTGAAAAAAAAAAAAAAGAAAAAAAGAAGACGCAGTTACTTAATGGTTCGAGCTATCTAGAGAAGGATACGACATCAGGTGGCGCGCGATAAAGAACGCGTTTTCATAAATTTATTTAAATAAATTTGTTTCCGATTTCGTTTTATCTCGAGAGTCGCGGGGCGAGCGACACGCGATTGTCGTATCCGTGGTAAGAAACCAATCTAAGGTTTTGCCTCTATTCGCGATATTACGCTGTTAATCGCGATTCGAATCGATCCCAGGAGGCACTGTTCCGAGCTGCGCGGATATCACGACGTCCTTAATGACCCAAAGATACGTTTGATCAATATTACGTCCGTATTCTCGTTCCACTTAAATCTTGGCAACTTACGCGACGGCCGTAAATGCAACACAAGAGATCCGCCAGTTGATAATCGCACGCGATTCGGCCATATTGCGAGCGTTGTGTTACTAAGGTACCAACACGTGTATATTCTGCTCGACTTCGACCGATCTCTGACTAAGAGCAACTTGTTCGAACGAACATATTGCCGTAGTGACATAATTACTTCCACGGCTCAAAAAAAAAAAAAAAAGAAAAGCCTGCAGTCGCTGCAGAGGCAACACAGGTTTCGAGGGATACTGTTAAAGGCTAGCAATTCCGATAATAAAATAACACGTTCGCTTTGTACGCGAGTTTTCAGTTCACTGAAATCAAGATACGAGCGAAATGAAAGTGAAAAAAATTTCACCGTCTTTCAATTATCAGAACGATTACCTTCAAACTCTCAAACCTCGATTTAAATATAATCTTAAGAGAGGTAGTTTTTTTTTTACGAAATAACAGACACTAAGATCTGGGATATAAATAATATGGCCACTATGTGTGCGAAGTAGCTAGTTGAATAATATTGTATCGATAAAAGTTTTGTATATCTACTTGTATATCATTTGTTGCTAATACGTCGAGTTGGATTATTTCTTTGTATTCTTTTCGCTCTTGGAGAGAAAGAAGCTTCAAAAGATGTAAAATGGCATCGATGAGGCGCGCGACGACAATCTGCCTAAAGCTCCATCTAGATTCGTTCCTTCCTGTATCGAACAACTGAAAAATAACAGTTGCGCGGAAAAATCTGTTTATTCATGTGTTGTGGAATCCGTGCAATCATATCGGGAACGAGATTAAATAGAGATCATAGTGAATCTTGTTCTTAAGGAATTCAGGCTGTTGTGATTGTGTACTCGTCAATGTGGAATTATCCGACGCACCGTGAACGTTTGTTTGCCAACAGAAAGCTAAATACGATTCCAAACGCTGAACGCAGAACCGTGCGGAATCGTGAACATGGCCGACCAAGCGCCGCCGGCGAATTCGACGAAGCTCAAACTTAAGAGCCGTCCCTCGAGTCATCCTCAGTAAGCATTTCAGAACCCTTTGTAGTTTGACATCGATCATTCAAAGCACTTGCTTCTTGTAAGCATTCCTTTCGATTCCCTCCTCTTCAACTTACGACTTGTGTACTTACACGTTCAATCCGTTGGATTGTAGTGGTTCGGGACTAGACCTTTTCACACGCATCTAGTCTTCAATTTACGTTACTTACCTCGTTCCACGAAATGCGTGACCATCTCTATTTATATTGCGAGTGTTTTTAAGATATCGATGATACCGGGACTCGTGGATACGCTCTTTGATCACTGTCCTTGACGTCGATGATATAAATCAACAATACGTTTAACTCGCATCTATAAGAAAATTGAATTATTTACATTATCAGAATGTATTAGATAAAGCGTTACGACACTGTGCATGGTACATAAACTTTTTTCTTGTGTAATTTATACGTTGAAAAAATCGCAGACTAAACGTTCAAAGTGCAAATGCAGTGCATCAATTAATATTATTAGTTAAAGTGCATTGCCAAAAGTGATGAATTATCATTATGATAATGTTTATAAATCTGTTTTCCGATCAATTTTAGTTACGAATATACCTTATATATACCTGCATTTTGAAATAATTGCCGATATATATGATAATTGCATTTATTTAAGGTGACGTTAACTATGAATATTGCTTTCTGTTGTTTCAGTATTACGTTTCCTAAAAATATCAAGTGTCATAGACGTGAAAATCGTGACGCTGTTGAATGGACTCGCAGAAGATCATTGTTTCTTAGAAATATTTTTTCAATTGATCCATCAAATATAAAGGACAGAACAACTTTGCAACAAGATATATTAAGAAAAGAAAGAGAAATAAATAATTATTTTAATAGAAATAAAATATTTAAAACTGTTTTAAAATTAAATAATACCAGCTCTGATTGTCTTAGTAATGGTGTAATAAATACATTTGTTAAAAGAAAACGTACACTTAATATTTCTAGACCATGGTAAGGTCGCAAAAGATTTAAAAGCCTTGCACATTAATCATAATTCTAGACAAACTAAAAATGATACCAGTGTTCTAGACAGTTATTAAAATTAGTATTTTTCAACAAGCACGTAAAAAAAATTTTTCATTGAAACAAAATCTGTAGTTCTTTCAAATGCAATACTGTGAGATGTGTTCTAAATGCTAGCAATTCAAATATGCGATAATGTATTTATTTTATGTATAAATTTTTAGTTTACTAAAACCAACATATAAACAAAACAGAAGAGAAAAAAGTTTCACTGTTTTTTTGTAAACGATACTGTTGCACACTGGAAATGGGATTAATTAACAATTAAATTTCAGAATTTTCTTGATATCCTGCTTATATGTACCCAACTTTCTTTATCTTTTTTATTTCATTAATTTAAGTATTTGGTTCACCGAGATAGTAGTAGTAAGTAAAATATTTCCTTCTTCTACGTTTATTTAGATTACTCAATAACACTACACAGGCCTCATACGTAATTGTTGCGCTCTTGCCAAATCAACCGTTTGAGCTATTGATGCAACTGTAGTGTCACTTATAAATCGAGTGTTAGAAACTCATTGACACAAAGAGGGCGTTACATATAATTATCACGTAATAAAGTACTATATGTTGAAAGACTATCTTATGTTAGTCCACACCTTCAATTCTATCCTTTATAAAACATTCTTCCTTAGTTAACGATCCTAACTGTTTATAGTTTCATATTTCACGCTAAAGGTAAACCAAATAGTTAATAACAATAGTTATACTTCATAATTTTTCCGAAATATATAATTATATAATTGTATACTGAATTATACTGAAGTAAAAAATATAAAATTTCTATGATCTGTGTATACTTTGGACTTATCCAAAGTTATTACACGCTAATGGAATTCCATAATGATGACGACCTTTCAATTTTTTTTAAAGAAAAACGAATTAAAAGGAACATTATGTAAACGGTGTAATATATATATATATATATATATATATATATATATATGTCGATTACTTGCGAACCTCTGCCTAATGTATATATTTAGATTTATTGTGTTATTTTACATGCATTGTAAAACTTTTATGTCTTTAGGTTTAATAATTTAAAAATTCTATCAAATTTACCGAAGGTATATAAAGTATTATATTTCATTGGAAAGACCCAGTCACCGACATCAAATACCCGCGAAATCAACTGGCTTGTACAGTATTAAAACAAATACGGTAAGTGTTAATGATATGATCATTACATATATAAGATATCTAGCTGAATAGCATTGTTTATATTGTATCGAATTTCTTACATACCTATTTATTGCAAATACGTTGAATTTAAATATTTTCTGTTGAATCCTTTTTGATCATCGATTGAGAGAAACTTCGAAAATTCAAAATGGCGTCGACGAGGCGCGCAATAAGAATGCGTTCGAAGCGCCATCTAAAGTCATTGTTTCCTCTATCGAGCAACACTAGAATGGCAGTTGCGCGCAAAAGTCTGTTTATTTACGTGTTGTCGATGATTAATTGATCGCGAAGTTGTGTCCACGAATAATATCTGCTGAGTGAGCCTCGTAATAACGAAATCGAAATGGTGCACGCGTGACAGACAGTAGAATCAAGAACGATATTAAATGGAAAACATGGTGAATATCGCCGTCAAAGAATTCAGCCTGTCGTCATTGTCTTTCTAACCTATTTACTGAAACATTGTACCCATCATTCTGGAATTTTCCGACGCGCTGTCAACGTTTGTTTGCTAACAGTGGCTCGGCACGATGCCATGTTCCCGCAAACGCTGAGCACAAATCCGTGCAAAATCGTGAGCATGCCCGACGAAGTACTGCCGGCGAGTTTGGAGAAGCTCGAAATTGATCGCCTTTCCTCGAGTTGTCCTCAGTAAGCATTTCGAAGCTCTTGGTTGTTTGACATTGATCATTTAAAGCGCCTGCTCCTAGCAAACATCCCTTCCAATTCCCTCGAACCTTCTGAACTTCTAATGTGTATACACGTTCGATGTATCGGAGCGTAGCGGTTTTGCGACTCAACCCTTTTTACGCGCGGTCAAGGTCTTCGATTAACGTTACCTCGTTTCGTAAAGTACGTGACCATCTCTGTTTACATTACGCGTGTTTTCAAGTTATTAATGATGCAAGCACACGTGAACACGCATTTCAACGACTGTCGTTTCTTGTTCTCGATGGTGCGAGTCGACAACACGATTAACTGTCATCTGTAAGGAAATCGAATTGTTTACATGTTAGAAATGAGTTCGACAAAACGTTACGCCGCTGTGCACGATTCACAAATCGTTTTTCTCGAATAATTTATGCGTTAAGAAAATCGCGGAGCAAACGTTAAGAATACAAGTGCAGTGCTAATGTTGATATTAGTTAAAGTGCATTAATGTGAAGTAAATTTCTGTTGACATGGTTGAATTGGCTGATTGCTTCACTTCCAATAGTTTAAATGTATATTTTCTTGATTTATCTCATTGAATATGAAAAAAAGAAACATATTTACCAATATTTCATTCAAGGTTGTTTGCCAAGACTGCCAATCATTGTCAAATAATTTAAAAAAATCCTTAGTCAAAGTTTTAATGATGTTTGTAAATGTAGTGTCTAATCAATTTTAGTTGTGATGCATGAATTTTGTAATAATTTTCTATATCTATGATAACTATATTTGTTTGAAGTGATATTAATTGTAAATATTGTTTTCTATTGTTTTAGTATTACATCTACCGACAAAACCAAAACACCAAATCCATTTAGGACGACGAGTAAAAGTGTCAGTTCTGACTGCAGTTATTTATTTCAAAGAAGTTCAATGCCTAGCAGGCCAATGTTAACCGCAATCAGTCCAAGAGGCATAAAAAGCACAACGAATTTCAAACCATCAAGAAATGAAAGAGTACTTGATAAAAATAAGAAAAATTCAATAATCAAAGAGGCTGTTTTAAAATTAAACGATACCAGCTCCAATTGTCTTAGTGATAATCTAACAAATACACTCTTTAAAAAAACATGTAAATTTAGTATTTCTTGGAAGAACACAAAGATTTTTGGTCACGGTTCGGTTGCAAAGGATTTTAAAGCATTGAATGTTAGCCAGGATTCTAGACAAGCTAAAGATGATACGAGCATTCAAGATAATTATGAAGCTAGTAGTTTTCAACGAGCACGTAGTAATACGATGCCCAGTTTAAAAAGAGGACCTGGTCCAGGCGGAGGTAATAGCAATCAGTCAGAAACAAACAGTTCGTCGGGGCAGCCTTCAAGTTCAAACACATGTTCAGTACAAGCGAGAATATCTCCACCTTCATGCGACGTTACTATCGATGAACTTGCCAGCTACTTTGAGGAGTTTGTTCATATTCCAAAGAAGATGTCGCATATGGCAGAAATGATGTATATTTAATTGTAATGTATTGAATTATAACTGGCAGATTTCTTATACAGTTTTTCAAGAACTAGCATGCAGTGTTTATGCATGATCACAAGTCTAAATATTATATGTTTGCTACAAAACCAATTTAACTTGGTACCTAAATTATACATAACATACAAAAAAAAAAACAAATAAAAAAAGAGGTAAAAAGAAGAATGTGCATCGTTGTAGAAGGATTAAAGAAAAAATATTAAAAGTGATACAGTTTCAATATCGTTTTAGAAAAAGTGATAAAAAAGGGTAAAACCGCGAAAATAATAAAACGATATGCAGGTTTGTTTGTTTTTTTTTTTTTTAAACCGTTTGTGTCCAGCTACTTTATTTAGTTTCTAATGAAGAAAATTTAATATCTTTATTTACAAATTTTTGTATTATGAGATGAAAGATTGGTACTAGAATAAATTTCTTGGAATTAATATATTGTATCATTGAAATTCCCGTTCTTCTACTACACGTATATCGAAAAAATAATGTGTGTGTGTGGATAAAATATATATGTATATATCATTTGACGAGGTTATTAACACCCTTCTATTAATATGATACATAATATATTTATCTGCATAAGCTTATGATACTTAATACAATGATACAAAGTAACCATTAAATTACTTAATGATAATAAGCTTTGGTACGTAAACAATGACGATATATTGATCCATTTTACTTTAGGTACGAGTGAACCATGTTGACGCGCCGTGTACTGTGAAAACCTCGACGAAAGCCTAAATGCATTAAAAAATATCCATCTATTTGGTGTGCGCATCACGTGACGACTGTTTTCATTTTAACGTCTACGAACGGTTATTCAGCAGTTTTCTGGTACGATGATTTCGTAGTAGCCCCGCGCAACACTCAAACTCTGTATCAAAACATGAGGTCTGTCGCTATATCACAGATTTATTAAAATTTCATTTGAACGGAGCCACAACGAAACGAATTTCAAGAGAGAAATCAAACTTTCCTTCGTAAGAATGCAACTCACAATTGGACAAGTTATTACGAACGATACAAAAGACGAAAAACTTTGTCGTTAATTATCGTCAGATTCGAAACTTGTCTCCAAGCCGAGAGACGCAGTGTTTAGACAAGAAAATCTTCCCATTAAAACGTAATCAACCTACGATCCGAAAGATGAATCAAAAACACTGCTACGTGATGTATCTAATAATAGTAATAAAAGTGTGCATACTGTGGTGGTAAATATACGATTCAAAATTTAATGTCAACGGTATTGATAATAATTGCGAGATATGTTGAAAAACTAAAAACGTTAGTTTCGAAGGTATTACGATTTCATAACTGATAAAATCGATTAAAGTGGTAAAAATAGCTACTTGATAAATGTAGTAAAAATAGAATTAACGTTATCATGAAGTACTACTCGATCGATAACTATGACGACAAACATTTACAGGCTACGAAAGTTTAGCTCGAATCATTTTAATTCTACAATCTTAACATTCTATATTTGTCCGTCGCAACGAATGGTCGAGAAGTATTAAAAAAAGTTGATAGCCTTACATTGTTGTGTAAACCAATCAACATATTAAGTATACTTCGCTTTGGACTACCGGACGCATTAACGATGAATAGCATTATTGCATTCGTAACGGTTTCTTTCGTAATCGGAACACGCAGCGTCTCCCGACCAGAATTCGTTTTCGAACGCACTGGAAAAAATGTTGACGAGAATTTTCCGTTACTTTTCTTTCCTTAGAAAAATTCCTCGATATCTGTTACACCAAATATGATAGAAAGGGACTGTGTGCCGGTTTATAGTTAGCATTTAAATATCGACAAACGGATAATAATAGCCGAGCAGGCACGTATAAAATCACAACAGTTCTAAACTACTGTCAAAAGTTATCGTCTTGTACTAACGTCGTGAGAAAATTTGAGACCGAAGTTACGTTCGATAATTCAACGTCCGTGTGCAAAATTTTGTCGAGCATCGTCGTTAAATACATTCGAATGCAATCTGTTTCTGTTCTCCGTCTAAACAATATCAGTCTCTAGGTCCAGTGGAAAGGCCACATGATGCCCTTACCAGTATAACATTTAAATATACCACTCTCTTTTGTGTTGCTCGGATGAAATAATGTATGCGATAGTGACATTCAAGATGGAGAAATCAAACGTACTTTCCGTCCGTCAGGACACTCCATCGATTCGTGCGAATCGAAATTCGTCCACGATTGCTTCAGGTCTACGAACTATGGCGACAACATGATCGTCAGCGAAACCTTCAAATGACCATTCTCCGTGAGAAACACAACAACATTTTGATCGGTATAAAACGCTCATAGAAAAGTTTACTGGACGTAATACAGCTACTTTCTAATCTCTACGTAAACGTGATGCTTTTTCACGTGCATTCACCGCATCGTACTATATAGAATAAATTAGTCAACTCACACAACGAAGGTATGGCGTTCGCCTCGCTAATCATAGTAGAAAACATTATATTATCGGTATACTATGTAAAGTTGCAATATAATGTCGAGTTCGCGACGAGTCCCAGTAAACG
Organism: Ptiloglossa arizonensis; assembly: GCF_051014685.1. NCBI lineage: Eukaryota > Metazoa > Arthropoda > Insecta > Hymenoptera > Colletidae > Ptiloglossa > Ptiloglossa arizonensis. The sequence continues at coordinate 24,657,158 of NC_135048.1, read as the reverse complement.
TAAGCCGTAAATTATTCCGCTGAATCGATATTAATGATATCGATGTTTCGTGGAACGATCGCAGTCATAACCAAGTAGACGCAAAAAATGTCAACCACTCTAGGGACAACCTTAACCTTTTCAATTTCACCACGTGCCTTAGTATCTACTCGTCACGTGTTTACAATAAAGACATTTGTTCGGATACCTTACACATTTCCAATCTTACGAAACATTGCACAGTGTGCACAGTGGCTTTGAGTGGTTAAAATTGTTTGCATCTATTTACGTATTCGCATTTATCCAACTCGTCAGATTTCAATGTATTACGGTTTGCTTCGTAAACGTGATCTCGTGAGAACGATGGATTCTTCTATTGAGCAATGGTTACGGGCCGTACGAAGAGCGCGACATTTTATTGCTCGTCTCTTTAATGTCACGGCAAGATGCGCGTGAAAAAAATATCGCACAGACACAGGTGTAACAATTCACTACACTCACGTACGTAATTTCGCGTTTCTCACACTTTCACACTTTCCGCTTCCTCTCTCGTTCTCTCTCCCTTCCATACATTTAATTGTTTTCTTAGTCATTTAAACGTTAATATCTAAAGTGTCATAATGACTCATCCTGTTTATCGTGACATAATTCAATGTACGCCTAGGGACTTACGTCTAACGATACGTTCCGCGGGGGGACGACCATGACGACAACAATACCGTCCCCGGAATCGAAACACTTGCCCGATAATCACTCGCACGAAGAAATTAGAAAAGAAAATTTTCATGACCGCGTTTCACATTCCGAGGAGATTCTTTTTTTTTTACACCTACTTCACGGGCCTACCATCTAGACTCTACCCTAATCTGTCGTTTGTATGTTTAGTAGAAAATTTACAATTTTTCAGACATTTTGTACGAGCAACATCGATGACTTAATCTTTATCTCAAGTAATATTTCTAGTTCCATTTTTTCTCGCTAGATCCGCATAAACATCGAAAAAGGTGTCGCTTCCTGCCGCGACACGCACATGTACGTATATACAGAGTGTTGAAAGATACGTGGAATACTACCAAAGGGTCGATTCTATGTGTCCAAATAACGAAAAGAATTCATATACACATTACATGCTCGATAAACTTTTGTTCTTTAGATATAAACAATTTTTGAAATACCGCCCCTATAGAACTGTAACCCGCTTATTAGACTCGCTGATACGCCACTAAATGTCAGATCGATATTTGTTTCGCATTGCATTCAACATTTGGTTTCGATTAAAAATGGATCGCGCGTACTTTTATATAACTTGTAGGAACCATAAATCTTTACAGGCGGAAGATGAATTTTTATTATTTTTAAAGGTAAAAGTCCTATGCTTGAAATTACTAGGCAAACTGACACATCGTGGTGTAGGATGGTTGCTCATCTAGAGGCGTTTTTGTTCGGTATTTTGGATACTAAAAAAGAAGCGTGCAACTAAAATATTAAGCTTTTCGAGAGATAAGTGTATGTAAACTTTTTTTCATTATCTCAATACGTAAAATCGATTCTGCAAAAATGTCTCAAATTTTTGTCAACACCCTGCACAACATACTTACGCTAGTTCCGTTTCTAGTAACTTCTTCGTATCTTCATTTTATCGAATTCAAAAAAGTAAACTCGGGGGAACGCGACGTTGAAATCGATCGGTATGCAGGTATATTATCGACATCGCAGTACACGACAGTTTTCTCAGTTTTCCATTAGAGGGTGCAATCACAGTAAAAATAATAATATGTATATTACAGAAACGATCGTGTGCTTTCGAATTGTGTATTTAGAGTGCACTGTTCACAGAACAAAAGTACATCGAAAAGAGTTTCTTTTTCTACGTAAAAAACGTATTAATCTCTCGTATAAAATATTGTTCTACGCGAACTGTTGTTCGAAATGAGTCGGGGACTCGTTCGCTCCTAGTTTGTATATCGTAGAACGTGATTGTGTCCTATCGCAGATTTGTGCACTTGATAAACCGTTCGTAACATCGATGCAACCAAAATGGTGCATCCGGATTTACATGTGCCGCGGTCCAAAGAAAATTTGGATCGTAGGAAAGATCAGCTCGCGACCGATTTCGAGATCAATGAGAAGTAATCGCGCGGATTACACAGATGGCGCGAGTGCTTCCCTTTCTACGCCGCGATCGTACACTGACGGACATAATTATAAATCGGTTACATCTTCTACCATTTAAAACTCTACGTTTAGTTCCCAACTCGGTTCGCGTTCTAACCTCTATACACTTTTTTTTTTTTTGTAAGATTATCAATACCAACATCGTCAATTATTCGTTACACTCTCCAAATTGTGAAAATGCTTAATGAAATCGCACGAACGACGAACGATTTCGTTTTAAACCTTAATAGATACTGGATACGTAACGGGTAGAGATTCTATAATCTTATTATCAGTCGTCTGACTCAGTATTAGTCGGCAGTTATTCACGATTGGTCACAATGTTTCGTAAAGGCTTGTAAACACCCTATACAAGAATGAACAAGACTTCGATAATTTTTTTTTGTCTCTCTTTCTCTCTCGCTCTCGCTCTTTCTTTCTCTCTTTCTTTATAAAGTTCCATGGCACACAAGATCCATTGTTCTTGAGATGCTTGCGCCGACGATGACGCCCCCGTATTTACGAAAAATTTACGAACGAAAAGAACACTTGTCGGTATACTCGCGATCGTCGTAGAAATTTTGGCAGCGTTTAACAATGATTGCTTCGAGAAGTCTGGTAACGTTTACAGAATTCTTGCCACCGAGTCGCTCACGAAATTGGTTTTCCTCGTTTCTTTTTTTTTTTTTTCATTCCGATTCGGTTCTCCCCCCTCCCCCCAAAATATTTCATTTTTTCTCCTTTTCGCTTTTTTCCTTTTCCTTCTCTCTTTCTCTGCGTTTTCTTCGGTTTGTGGAATTCACTCTTTGCCCCAGAGAGTCTGCGGCGTACAAAAAGAACGGCGACAGAGAGCTTAGCAATAAATACCATAAAACTCCATGGCACAATTGATGTGCGCTGGGTGAAAATGACCGTGCGGCACCAGATGACTCTGCATGTGAGCTGTGTATCAGTCCGTTGGCGGCTCCAGATACGGTATTTCGCTAGTGACGTTGAACGACTCGAAATAATGATTCAGGAACTCGAACGTGGGTCGCTTCTCGGGGCTGGCGTCCCAGCATTGCAACATCAATCGGTAAATGCTGTCCGGCAGCGGGTGATTCAATGGTTTCGGCATTCGATAGCCTTTGTTTATCTGTTCTATAGCTTCGCGGCCCTGCATACCTGGAGAAACAAAAGCGACTCGATTTAAGAACATGCATACATCAGAGAGAAAGTGGCATTGACGCGTTGTCGAACGATCCCGGAAGTTCCATTGTTAAAAAAATTTAACAATATGCATTTGCAACACGAATAATACACCACCGGTTTCATACAAGTTCGTAATTCTATTTAAATTATTTTAGTTTGTATTTAACGTCATTATTGAACCGATGCCAACGACATGTGCGTGCAACGAACGTCCAGATGCTGCGAGGAACGAGATACGGGAAAGGTAAGTGTGCGAAGAAGCGAGGTGCTGCTTCTGAACCTAACCTCAATATCGACATCGCTATTTTGGGTCCTCCTCGTGGGTAAATCGAAATTATACATATACCTAACGAATTTGATGTAGTTTAAATGTTGCAAATTACGACACTATCTGTGTAATATAAATTTTAATAAAAATATTAGATACTTTTAACAAATAAGTATTATTGTGCAAACATCAATCCATCCTGTTCGCATACCCTGTACTCAATGTATCATATTTCGATCAACCTCTTGATAAAATGTACTCTTTCAACAATTGAACTTTACAAGCCCCTAAAAATTACATGTATGTAATCCTTGTTCAGATAATTTTTAATCCTAGCTTCCTCAACGTTAACAATACTCATTGTATTGACAGAACAACTGGATAGAGCTTAAATTAGGAGAGAAAAAACCTTAATCCAAGAGACAGAAGATCTCCGACCCAAGCCAGGAAGATCACAATGTAACTCACTAGAATAAGGAACTTGGGCATAGGTGAAGAGTTCCTAGCTTCCTCAATGTTAACAACACTTATTCATATTGACACAACAACTGGATAGAGCTCAAATTAGGAGAGAAAAAACTTTAATCCAAGAGACAGAAGATCCCAGACCCAGGCCAGGAAAATCACGATGTAACTCACTAGAATAAGGAACTTGGGCATAGATAAAGAGTTTCCAGCTTCCTCAACATTAACAATACTCATTCGTATTGACACAATAACTCGATGGAGCTCAAATTAGGAGAAAGAAAACCTTAATCCAAGAGACAGAAGATCCCAGACCCAGGCCAGGAAGATCACGATGTAACTCACCAGGATAAGGAACTTGGCCATAGGTGAAGAGTTCCATCAGCAGTATACCGTAAGACCAAACGTCGCTCTTGATGCTGAATCTGCCGTAGACGATGGCCTCAGGTGCTGTCCACCTGACCGGGAACCTACTCCCCTGTTTCGGACAGTACTCGTCGTCCTCGATCGCCCTGGCCAGCCCGAAGTCGCAGATCTTCGCTTTGTTCTTCTCACCGATCAGTACGTTTCTCGCTGCCAGGTCTCTGTGTATCAGCTGTTTGCTCTCGAGGTGTTCCATACCTGAGGCCACCTGCGCCGCGATGTAAATTAGATCCTCGAACTGCATGTACTTGCCGTCACCCGTTCTCAGGAAATCCAACAGGCTACCGTTGCACATGTACTCCTGCACGATATAGATTGGCTCCTCCTTGGAGCAGATCGCGTACAACGCCACCAGGTGTCTGTGCCGGAACTGTTTCATGATCGCCGCCTCCTGGAGGAACGCCTCCGTCGACATGGTCCCTGGTCGCAGCGTTTTAACCGCCACCTCTGTTTTGTTCCGCCATTTACCGTAGTACACCTCACCGAAATTCCCGTGGCCGAGTTTCCTCATCAGTTGTATCTCGTTCCTGTTGATCTCCCATTTGTCGCGTAACTCCGGCCCAAGATCCCACATGTCCGGTTGAGGTTTCGGGCACGGTTTCGAGAGCACGTGACAAAGGCCCAACGCGTTCTCTGAAAAATTACGGAACACGCTCGATCAAGATATCCGTAGCGGGACAAGTGGAGTTCGTTCATCGGTTGTTAACTTACTGTTGTACGCCATAACGAGGGCCGGTAGCGTGGGGAATGTCTGGTTGGTGGCGATGAAGAAACCCCCATTGTCGAGCGGTTTTATCTTGTAGTGTTTCACGTGGTGGCCCCTACCCTCCTCCCAATCCTTCACGGACAAACTGTACCCTCTGGGATTGTGCTCGCTGGGTCTCACCAGAAACGTGCCTCGTGGGTTCTCGTCCACCAGGAGCAGCTTACCAGCCTCCTTGCGCGACACGTTCTCGAAGAACCAACTGCGTACGAAAGGTGAAAGACAACGATTCAATTAAACGAAGGTTCAACACGGGGTACACGGTGGACCGATATGATCTGAAAGCTCACTCTTCGCTCTCGATTGAACGCTCCACGGCGACGAAGTTCCAAGGTATGAGACCCTCCTGCAGCGTCGTCAAGTGCAAAACTTTCCACCAGTCGGGCTCCGAGTCGTCCAGTACCTCCATTCGGTCGCCCTTCATGAAACTGACGTCGGTGCTCTCGCGCGCCGTGTAATTGTACAGTGCCACCACGATCTTGTTCGACCTTTGCGAATGCGCTGTTTCACAGAACAAACCGATTTACACGAATGTCGGGTACTCCCCGCCTATGGAGGGTGTAGTCTGGTTCTAGGAACGCAAATTCGACGCTTTGGGTATTAATTCTGGCGAAAGTATCAGACCCATTGATCTCAAATTTTGTGTACGCGTTCGTGCGTGTTTGGAGCAGGTCTGTGAATTTTTTCGAGAATCTATGAACGTTTCTTTTCGAATTATATATTCTGAAGGACGTAACGAGAAAGTTGTTCGAGAGGGACACTATTCGGGACGTTAGACTTTTCTGGATCGAAAAAGAGAATTTATTTTTGTTCCGGGTGATTACGACTATTGTGAGAATCAGGATTTTTGAAAAATAATCAAAATTGTGAGATTGTATATTTTTTAAAAAGAAAGTTTTATTCTTGAGAGAAAGTCACGTTTTCATTGTACAATGACTATAGTAGTTTTCGATGTATGATAATGATCCTAGTTCCCAAGATAGAAGCATTGAACTTTTTATACTTGTGCACAGTTTCAAGTCGATCGGTTATTTGTATCTTGAAATATCGTGCCTGTCAAGTTGAAACACATTGTTTCGAGAAAAATGTTTTTAAAGTTTCGGGGTATGGTGTCAGAGCATATAAAGAATTCGGTTCAAAGTCCTATAACTTTGTTAATTTCTCGAATTTCGGGAATTTTTTTGTCGATACTTATGTGGCTGCAAATTTAAGAAAATTGCAAAGAAAAGGGGGAAAGGATTTTCTCAATGTTCCAGACCAGACTACCACCCTTAAAGAAGCTGAATCCTGATTTTACCGTACCAGTTGTTATCGGACTGTTTGCGGTCGCAGGGAAAACTGCCACAGGAAAGTCTATAAAGCTGTGGTGGTGATGAAATACCGCAACTATTCTCCGCGTATAGTTTGCTCTATGTACGTACGTACGTATATTAACCGCGAAGAATTCGAAATTTTGAAATTTATTTTATCTGCGACTATGAAACTTTTCTTCGCATGTTTTCTACGCTCAACATAAGCAGCGACTGGTACAGTCGAGGCGATGAGTGGAAAAAGTATTATTGTAAGGAGAAAGAAAGATCAGACCTAAAAGGAACAAGGACTATGTATTTATAGCATCATATTTTTCTTAACCCGAAACCGTTCTTTCTTTCCTTACAATATATGATATTCTTCCTGTAATAATCAAGATCGATAGAGGATCGTGTTCTTGAGCAATTGAGGACAATGGGATATCAAAGATTAAAGAATCACTTTCGGCATCCAAGAACTTGAAATAAAAAAATATTCCAAATTGCCCAATGTTGTCCTAAATAACACATTGTAAATTTTATAATATTAATATCCAAACGTTCGAAATAAAAAAATATTCCAAATTGCTCAATTTTGTCTTAAATAACACTTTACAAATTTTATAATATTGGTATCAAAAAATTTGAAATAAAAAAATATTCCAAATTGCTCAATTTTGTCTTAAATAACACGTTGCAAATTTTATAATATTGATATCGAAAAACTCGAAATAAAAAAAATATCCCAAGTTGCTCAATTTTGTCCTACATAACACGTTCCAAATTTTATAATATTGATATCCAAAAACTCGAAATAAAAAAATATTCCAAATTGCTCAATTTTGTCTTAAATAACACGTTGCAAATTTTATAATATTGGTATCAAAAAATTTGAAATAAAAAAATATTCCAAATTGCCCAATTTTGTCCTAAATAACACGTTGCAAGTTTTATAATATTAATATCCAAAATCTCGAAATAAAAAAATATTCCAAATTGCTCACTTTTGTCTTAAATAACACGTTGCAAATTTTATAATATTGGTATCGAAAAACTCGAAATAAAAAATATTCCAAATTGCCCAATTTTGTCCTACATAACACGTTCCAAATTTTATAATATTAATATCCAAAATTTCGAAATAAAAAAAATATCCCAAGTGGCTCAATTTAGTCCTAAACAACGGACAGTATCGATCCCAATAACGTTCATTATTCCACACCTGTGATCGTAACTGAAATTTTTCCTGCGACCGTGACTTAAAGCTAATACTCACCACCGTAAAGTTAAATTTAAATTAAACGCAAGAAAATATAATCGTCGTCGACTTCGTACAGAAGATCGAGCGTGACGAGCCAGGCTTACGAGCTAAAAATTTTCCATCGAAACTTAAAGTAAAGCTATGTTACGAAACGAACGAAAAATAACATAAAATACACACATGCAGGCATAACGACAGGCGAGCTTGTTTTACGGGGTTGGTGCGGAATCTGTAGCTTACAAGGTGTCGGCCTCGGTCGAATGATATCCGCCCTTGCTTGTACACCTCTTTGATTCGGGTCAGCGGTGTACCGGTCCAAGGAGCCTCCATTACTGTGTTTCGAGCTTAGTCCTGTGTCTGCTTTCTTATAACCTGGATAACGAAGTCGACGGTTTTGTGAATGAAAAACACCATACACGTTCGTACAATAGGTACCGACTTCAGATTTTGGCGAAGAGATATTTACAGTATTTTTTTTTTTTTTATTGGTGGAAGATCGAGAATAAAATTGTCTCGTGAAAATTCACCCATTTAGTTCCAATTTTCAAACGAAGAATCGTAAACAAGTGAGAATCACTCGCTGATCATAATCCATAGAAAATTGACCATTAAATGATCAATACATGTCAATGTTAAAATGTTACCTGTGGAATTTTTATCAAAGACAGATATCAATAATAAGTTTGTGGAAAATTTTTTTTTTGTGAGATGAGATCCTTTAAATTGGAAAGTCATAAAAAGTAACGATATTCTCTTTTTGTATCGCATTGAACGAAATTGTGAATTTGTATTTGACACGTTCGATTTGAAATTATTTTTGTTATTTTTCAATTAAGTGTACGATCGTCGTTCGAAACTTTCGAGCGAATGAAAGTCAGAAACGTTTTTTTTATCGTATCGTGTTACAATTAAAAAAAGGTCACTGTATCTGATTCGAAATTTAAACATAACGATCACGTACTTTGCTATCGAATTACACAATTATGCTTCAAATAGTAGTTATGGTCAATTCTGAACCCTCCATTGCAATTTGTCCTTAACCTCTGATTTAGTAATAGTACATTGTACCAGTTAGTGGTTTATATATCTTAAACTGAGACTGAATGGCTGCAATCAATATTATTTTCAATTTATGTGATACATTATGGATCGACCGAAATCGAGTTCACCGGTAGAGGTCAGGATACGATTTACGTTTTGTCCCAAACATTATGGCGTATTGTGTCTGTTAGACATAACCTATTACCATCAATTCAGGCCATTACGTGTTTAACTTATTTCTGCTCTGTCAAACGCCAATAAAAGTAACATTACTCTATACCATTAAATTTCTCTTGATCTACTTTGCAATACACAAAGGTTAGAAACGAAGAACTCTAGTTTATAGAGGATAGATGGTCTCAATTTTTTCGAGAAACATATATATTTTTAACATTTACAATTATCGTATACCATCGTTGAGTAAAAACCAAAAAATTTACTTTGGAATACTCAAAGGTTAGAAACGAAGAACTCTGGTTTATAGAGGATAGATGATCTCGATTTTTTCGAGAAACATATACAATTATCGTATACCATCGTCGATTAAAAACCAAAAAATTTACTTCGTAACTTTTCAATGTTAAATTATCCGAAGCAGAAACATCGCTTAATTGATAATCTTCGATTTTTATAAAAGAGGCGTGAACTACCCTCAAAGTTGCGAAAGAAATTCTTATTAAGTTAAAAAAATTTAATGCATATAAAAAGAACCGTTGATTTTCAGAGAGCAATCGCAAAGTCGGAATAAAAATTTTAAAAAGTCATAGATGGTGCCACTGTAGACCAATGACCTCGTCAACTGTGACTCGGGGAAATTTTTACCTAGACCAGACTTTTTCCACTCATTTTTTTTTTTTTGGTCTCCATTACTTTTCGAGAAGTTTAATTAAAATGGTATTCCGTCCACAACTTTGAGAGTGATCTTCACTCTCGCTAATATGAATATCAGCCGATAAAAAAAAATTTGTGTTCGATATTTTTCCAATACGGTGTGTCTCGAGTAAATTGAGATTAAAAAAAAATTCTCATTCGTTACGTCCGATCCTCAACCGGAAAGCTTTCAAGAGAATAGTTGGAAGCTACGGTGGAAGCAACGTGCATCGGATCGAAAAACATTGCTCCAACCATGGTAAATTACATGAAATTTCATCGTTCGCTTTACCATCGAATCGAACGACCATCCTACGTAGCCACGGTGGAATCTTCGACCCTCCTTCGTTACATTCGAGACCTCGACAGCCACTCAAAACTTTCCGAAGGATACTTAAAACGTTCTCGAGAGAGAGTTCGAAAAGAAAACTTATCGCAGAACGGCCACGAGTGAACGCAAAGGAGGAATAAGTTCGAAGTTACTTACCAAGGAAATTAAGAAAACACTCGAGTTAGTCGATACAAGCATAATCCGTACAAAGTTTCGAAAAAAAAAACTCGTAAACATTTCGAACCTAATTCTGTCTCGATGAAAGAAAACAATCAAGAGAAAAACAACCGAGAAGCAGTCAATAATCACAATACATATCGAATTATATTTTTATTACCCACTTCCATACTTTCTAACCTCCAAATAATAATTCTCATATTTTCTACCAATAGCAATATTTCAAGAACCAATATTTCAATTTTTTCTTACAAGTAGGTACACTTGATTCAGATCTCTTCTATCCTCCGTAAGTCCTCTCACTGTAAGTTGATTTTTAAACATCTCACTTCTTTCGTTAACACTGTCGTAAACATATTTTCTATCATAAATTTACATACTAAGGAAAATCTAAAATTAATCTCGCAGACGTATGTTTTTCGTAGAAATACACGCGCACCGACTGTTTCGATTATTTATTTTCGTCTTTTGGTAACTCAAGCGGTTACGCCATTGCTTTTCACTTACCAAGGGGTTGCGGCTCCTGCCGCTTGCTGCAACACTTGCCCATCTTGGTTCCCCGTGCTCGATGGTTCGACAAACGATCCCTGGTGCTCTACGCGCCGTCTATACTGCCACAGGCCCCGAGGAAAGTCTCCATCTCGCGAACTCGAGGTCGAACGTCGGCGGAGGCTTCCGTCTCGATTTTTCGGATCACTTTCTTCTCTCCATCGCGTGTTTATCGATGCTGCGCACCTGCAAGGTGAACCAGAAGTATCGGGCATGACTCCTCTGTGGCATTACACCGTACGAGCCGCGGCTTAACAGTTTTTCAGGTTAGTTGCAGGATGCGTTGTCATAATTCGCGGTTACGGGGGAAGAGGATCGTTCAGCCGTGGAAAATAACGTGGCTCGATAACGTTTCGACCGTGACGTTATTATTATTAGATCTGTTTTTTTCTTTTTTTTTTACTTTTTCTTTTTTTTTCAAGCTTTTGTCAGAGAATATCCGCAAGATCCTGCACACGAGGTTAATTTTAGGAGAGGAAACATTCGATCGAGGCAATGGCGTAACCACAGATGGTTTGCCCCTCTCGCGAAAGAATCTAACAAATACTTCGTTTTGATATTCGTGAAGTTCTGAATATACTAACGAATAATTAAAAAAGATCGAATGCACACGAGGTTAATTTTAGGAGAGGAAACATTCGATCGAGGCAATGGCGTAACCACAGATGGTTTGCCCCTCTCGCGAAAGAATCTAACAAATACTTCGTTTTGATATTCGTGAAGTTCTGAATATACTAACGAATAATTAAAAAAGATCGAATGCACACGAGGTTAATTTTAGGAGAGGAAACATTCGATCGAGGCAATGGCGTAACCACAGGTGGTTTGCCCCTCTCACGAAAGAATCTAACAAATATTTCGTTTTGATATTCGTGAAGTTTTTAATATACTAACGAATAATTAAAAAAGATCGAATTTGGTACTGTAGATAGGTGAGTATTTTTATTTACCAAATACAGATACAAGGAATTTTGCCCCTCTTTTTTTTTAGAAATTTCTAAAAGAAGAAAATTAAATTTCTCTCTTCTTGGAGGTATATTAATAAATTCTCGGTAAAAACGGAACAGTCATTCCGGTGGAGAATAATGAAAATTGTTTTATGTGTATTTTTTCAATTAAATGTGTTTGTATTATCAGGTTTGTTTTTGCAGCTTCGAATTTTTTTTTAGGGAATATACGTACGATTCTGAATGGAATTAATCTCAGGGTGCAATTGTTACAACCAATGGGTGAACAAGGGTCGGATCTTCCTTAGCCAATATTGTTTGTTATGTAAATTTTTTTATTTCAATGCTCACGATGACTGTTACTTGTAAATTCAAATACAAAAGAATCTTGCCCCTTCTTATTCGAAATCGCTGGTCACGAGACTGAATTGGATCACTGATTAAATTCTAGGAATGGTAAACAATCGTCCCGGAAGAAAATAATGTAAATTGTAACGGTGACTAAGATTACGTTAGACGAGTTTTATTATCTCCGCATAGTTACCGTGACGGTGGAACGAAAAAACGGTGCAACTTTCGCAAACAGATCCAATACCTCGGCCGATTTTATGAAACTACTCTCGAGTTCCCCCCAGTGGTATCATCGATCATGCTATATTTAAAGAAGACTTTAGGGCGTTCACGTTTCCACACCCGTCCTGTTTTTGTCCGTGCGTGTTCCATTATGGCGGGGGACAAATCAGACGTACGACTCGCGTTTCCGAGTAACACGCCAAATTAGAAGCGTAACGGGGGAACACGAAAAACTCGGGTTAATTCGCTAAGAGGAAGAAAAAAAAGAAGAAGAAGAAGAAGAAAAAGAAAACTTCCTTCCTTCTCCGTAATCATATTTCTTTCGCCTCGTTTCGTACGTGACGTTTTTCTGAACCACGATTAATAAAACATACTTGGGAACGAGAACGATAACCGACCTATTCGAGTGCACTCAGAATTGTCAATATTGATGAATTTCAGCGGTAACGAGAAACAATCGTGGATCTGTTTGCTGTTTGATATCGATCGATGATTATCGAGAGGAATGTTTTTCGTTAATTTTCGTTCTTTTTCTTTTTTTTAAGGGAACATCTCGATTATTGTATCTTGCGTCTCCTCGGTGATAAGATAATTTTGTGCCCTCAAAACCAAGATACAAAAAAGAGTGTATAAAATAGAAAATTGTTGAATAATTGAATCTTTTCGTAAAATCGGAAAATTAATCTTACCGCTTCGTAGAATTTCGACCACTCGTACCATCGACGAAATTAATCACAATTGATACGTAATTAATTCTTTATTCATTTTTCGATATAAAAACTTACTAAATTTTCACATTTTGAAAACAGTTTCGAGTTCCACTGTCGATGAAAAGCACAATGTATTCTTCGAAATACACGTTCTTCCAAAAAGAGGAATAAGTTACCTTGCTGTTCTGATTTTATCCAACGAGCAACGATATACCTTTAACTAACACGCATTTAAGTTGTAAAACCAATAAAAAAATAACTTAAACCACGATTTAGAATATTCAAGATCGATTATAAGAAAAATAAAAAAAATAAAATCAAGTCCCAGATTGATGTGCATATTGCCAACTAATTAACGACAATAACTGAACAAGATAGCAATACAGGATGAAGGAAAATTGTTCGTTCTACGATGAAAATAATAAACGTATCCTATTTTTAAAATTGATCTACACGTACATCTATATTCCCCAGATTCTCAGAGAGACTTAGTCCACAGTGATGGATATTTCGCTTCCCTTTGTACGTTATAAAATAACAATTATTATCAAAAATTGAGCTGCCAGTATTCTCGATGAAACGGAACAGTCACGTTGCGCGAGCCTGCGCCAATGCAAATGCATCGCGTGTGCAGCGACTCGCGTGCGACAATTCGGGCGCGCGGGCACGATTTTCCGCGTCGCTCTCGATCTTCACGTGCCCTCACCGAAAACAAGAAACATCGAAGCGAAACGTCACGCCGAGACGTGTTCCTCTCTATTCACGTTCGTTCCTCGAGACGGATGCAATCGTCCCGGTAGCGTACACGAAACCACGAGCACCGAGAATAAATAAACTTTGGACGGTGTCTAGGGTGGTTCGTTTGGTACGACGACGTTTCCTGTCGTCCGTAACACGCCATTACATCGGAATTACGAAGTTCTACACGACCTCACGCCGCGTCTGTTGGTTTGTACCCGATACTTCGTCTCGAGAGGCACCCCGGTTACGAGTCGTCCGGGAACGAAGATTAAAATTATTATATTTTTCGCTGTATCTTCGCGGGAGTATCGTCAACGAACAGGTGATATTCTCCCGGTGAAAATGAGCCCAAAGACGACCTACTTCGGACTATTTTTACTTTCCGAGGTAGCTAAAAAAAAAATTTTGAAAAAATTTTTTTTACTCCGGATTTCAACGAAACTTTGTATTTAAGTTTCGTGTCCCCGTTTACATATCTGATTCCATTTGGGGTAAAATCGAGTCATAAATAACGCTGGTTACCTCTTGCGGTATATTTTTATTTTTCAAAATTTTTTTTACCTCGAATTTCAACGAAACTTTGTATTTAAGTTTCGTGTCCCCGTTTACATATCTGATTCTATTTGTATAGCAAAATCGATCCATAAATAACGCTGGTTACCACTTGCGGTATTTTTTTATTTTTTTCGTTGCACACTCGTTAAAAATGTTACAAACGTTACCGGTTCGATCTTAAAGGGAATCAAACTTTACGTAAAGAAGTTTAATAAACTCTGCAGAAAAGAAAGTGTTATCGATAAATCTTAAAGAGAATGAAATTTTTACACGAAGAAGTTTAATAAACTTTCTCCCTCTGTGTAAAAAAAAAAAAAAAAAGAAACAAAATGTTATCGATAAGTCTCAACGAGGATTCAATTTTACATGAAGTAATTTACTAAACTTTCTCTCCATTTTCTCCCATGAAGAACCGCGTATAGTTCGATTCAGTGACGAGTGCTACTTTGAAATTAATATTCGAACGAAGAATGCTCCTAGTTGGAGAAAATTTTCCAAGTAGTACTCGTGTCTGTTAATTGTCACTCTTTAGCAACGATACCGCGTTCCTTGGCCTTGTCGGCGTACTTTCCGCGCCGAGTGTATTCAACAATACTTATTGCGGTACACGTAGCGCAATTGTACAGTGAAAGGTTGCTCAACGCGACACCGTTAAGGAATTTACTTTACCCGTTCGTTGTCCCGTGGAACTTTCATCGTTATCGGAAGACGCCAATCCCCGGTGTCAATTTTCTCGAAACACCGAATACGATTCAATCGGCGACCAGTTAAATATTTACGAGCTCGATCCTCGTCCCTGTTCACTGTTGCCTACGTTTCTCCACGTCCCCCGTGTGTGTTTAATATCCCGTTGAAGTTTCCACGCTGGTACGTGCACACGATGCACGTAGAAACGTAGCTACATCTCGGGTAGTGATTTTCGGTCGTACCGTACACGTGTCGTTCCCTCGTACACGGAAATACGAGGCACTTCCAATGCCCGATAAACAAATTACGGCCGCGTCCGAGCGGCGAGAAATGAAATCATCGCTTAAAAGGAATGCGAGGGAATAATGACGTAACGCGGCGAGACGAAATTTCAATTCGACCATTTTAGGCCGCTCGAAGATTCCGTTCGTCCTTCGCGGACGTAACATCACGTATGGCTGGAACCACTTTTGAATCGAGGCGATCCTTAACCTTTTCGTCGAGGAATTAACTAGCTGGAAAAACCTCTTCGTTGAATTTACTTTGTTATTTATTGAAAAACAATGTCGATGACTAAAAATGAACGTGGAAATTAAAGGAAGAAGTCAATAATTATCTTACGGAAGTGTTGGGAAAAAATGAAAAGATTATGTTCTTTTTTTTTTAATTTGAGTATTTAGAATAATATCGTTACGTTGGAGTATAATGAGTACAGTATTTGGAAGGTTAGATATTTGAGATTTTTTGAATTTTTATTTTTGTGCATTTGAAATATGGTTGGTTGATAATTTAGCACAAAATCTTCCGGAAGATTCGAGAAAAAGTAAAGTTTTTTTTTTTAATTCGAATATTTAGAATAATATCGTTATGTTGGAGTATAATGAGTACAGTATTTGGAAGGTTAGATATTCGAGATTTTTAGAATTTTTATTTCTGTACATTTACAATATGGTTGGTTAATAATTTAGCACAAAATCTTACGGAAGATATAAGAAAAAGTGAAAAGTTTCTTTTTTTTTAATTCGAATATTTAGAATAATATCGTTACATTGGAGTATAATGAGTACAACATTTAGAAGGTTAAATATTCGAGATTTTTAGAATTTTTATTTCTGTACATTTACAATATGGTTGGTTAATAATTTAGCACAAAATCTTACGGAAGATTCGAGAAAAAGTGAAAAGTTTTTTTTTTATAATATCGTTACATTGGAATATATAGTAATGAGTACAACATTTAGAAGGTTAAATATTCGAGATTTTTGGAATTTTGATTTCTGTGCATTTAAAACATAATTGGTTGATAATTTAGCGCAACGGTGATATTATTGCGTCTTCCCCAGGAATAACGTAGCTCGATTTAGATAACAAAGTATTATACAATAGTATAATACTTTTTGTTAAGAAATTATAAGGTATGGATGAAAAAATTATCTCACAAAGAGACGTCTATTTTATCGAATCTGTCGAGTTGTCGGTTAATCGTTCTATTTTATCGTGTATTAGTTTCTCTGTATTTTCTCTACAACGGTCGTGTTTATTCAATATGTACGGCTGGAACTGGATATGGCACCACCGTTATACAAGCCATTATTTAGTTATCAAATGGATCCTTACTTGCATCGTCTGAACAGACATCTCGAAGGATTCTCTCGAAACAACAATGAGAATTTAAATGCAATGATCGGACAATTCGCTTCGAAACATACGCATTGCGGCTTGAAAATAATTGAAATTGTTACCTTTCTCGCTTCTTACATCTTCAATGAAGGGTTTCGGTCAATTTTACAAATAATGACGGCCGTGAACGTAGCGACTGGCAAGGAAACGTATAATTATGCTCGGCTCCGCGTCTTTCGGAGTTCGTCGTAATGTCATCATAAAAAAGGAGTTTCGAGTCCGGTGAAACAGGTTGAAAATAAATTTTTCGAAACGAGAGAGGGCGCGCTGTACGAACTCGACATTGTCGATTAATCATATTTTAAAATAAAAAACCAACGATAGACACGTTTCTCTTTTCAAAACTTTGGAAGCGGTACTTGCGAAACGACATTTTTCGGCACGGTGTTTATCTTGTTTATTTGAAGAATTACTTGGTCGATCGACTTGAAATTTGTATATTTGATAGAAAAAATATTTACCTTAAAAAAAAAAAAATGTTTGAGACTTGAAAGAGAAAAAGGCCAAAGAAGTGAATATTTGTCAAAGTAGTACCATTTGTTCAAGTTTTAGGAGAGTTTAGGCTTCGCGGTGATTCATTCTATGGATAAATAATCTGGATTAGTAATTTTGACTATAGGAATATTGTTTCGTGAAATTAAGATACATCTTGTTAAATTACATTGCACAAGGTTTGTATCTGTTAATTTCAATTTTGATTCGATTTTTCTTTCGTGGAAGAAAAAAATTATAAAGAATCATCAATTCTCAGCTCAAAATACTGTAATGTCCTCTTACGTTGAGAGAAGGTTTGAAATATTTCCAAACTGAACTGAAAAGGACTGAAAGGAAAGTATCTTCTTGAAAGTTTGTAGATCGAAGGTGGATCTTGAAAGAGCTATCAATCTGCTATGTGAAGTTCTGGTAGATTTAAGAAAATCCGTTCAATCGAATGGAACTGCGTGCTTGTGAAAGGTCAATGGCTGTAGGCGATCATGGAGAATGTCAGTTGATTGTGAACCCTGAAGGAAGTAATCGATGCTTTTTATGAAACGCTCCGAAAATCGATACGGAATCAATTTAAGAATTTATTTTTATACCGCGACATTCCGGATTAACGTTTCCTGCGATTATCCTCGAATAGTAACAGGTTAGAAAATAATGATATATCCTCGAAACTTTCAGAGCTTATTATAATTCGTATAAAAGCTCGTATAAAATACCCGTGGTGTAGGTCAGTAAATGGGTATAATTTTATCTAGGTAAACACTTTTAATAAAGAATGAAAATTAAATAGCTTCTCATCCGTTATATGTTACATGCTCGAGTAAAAATGAGATTTTAAATTATGCAACGTAATATTCCAAAGTAGATAATTAAAAACTCTACTTGTCAGAATAAATCTAAATTTTCGAATCAGTAGATGGGTATAATTTCGTCTAGGTAAACACTTTTAATAAAGAATGAAAATTAAATAGCTTCTTATTCGTTATATGTTACATGCTCCATTAAAAATGAGATTTTGAATTATAGGACGTAATATTCCAAAGTAGATAATTAAAAACTCTACCTGTCAGAATAAATCTAAATTTTCGAATCAGTAAATGGGTATAATTTTGTCTAGGTAAACACTTTTAATAAAGAATGAAAATTAAATAGCTTCTTATCCGTTATATATTACATGCTCGAGTAAAAATGAGATTTTAAATTATGCAACGTAATATTCCACAGTAGATAATTAAAAATTCTACCTGCCTGAATAAATCTAAATTATTCAAATCAGTGTATGGATATAATTTTGTCTAGGTAAACACTTTTAATAAAGAATGAAAATTAAAAAGCTCCTTATTCGTCATATGTTACATGCTCGAGTAAAAATGAGATTTTGAATTATACAACGTAATATTCCAGAGTAGATAATTAAAAATTCTACCTTCCAGAATAAATCTAAATTATTCGAATAAAATTGTACTGTTTTCTATATCGTCCAAAGACTTTGTATACTCGGTAACAATAATATTCGTAAGACGATTCAACGATCGAAGAAACTCTTAACGAGGTGTCTAAAATTGCCCAGGATCGATCGGGACACCGAAATTCCTTCTGGTAACAGCGACAAAAATATTCGTTGAATCCCGAATTCTAAACAACGGTTCCCTGCTGGTGCTTTGTCCCCAAAATGGAGTCCGAAAACGTCGTGAATGAATTTAGGACGCGATATCCGCTAACAGGGACACTTAATATCGGCGCAACACTTAATCTTCCTGTGCGCTCGAGCGCGCAATTTCTCGCGCTGTAATTCAGGATGTGGTTATCTTCGATATTTCTCGTTAATAAGAGAGACCGTTGGCAATCGTTTTCCACCCTGCGAACAGCTAGAAAAAGTGTTTCGAAATTACGCGCATCTCCGGCCCGTGGAATTTATGTTTTCCGTGCGGCTGTGTATCTCGAGCTAGCGAATTATCACGAGAGGCAAGGTTCGATAAGAATCGGGTTCAAACTTAAATACCCACATCCTTTACAAATTGTAGAATCTGTAGAAAAGAACATCGATTCGTGTTCGAGCGATCTCTTCGATTTGATTTTTTCGAAACGTTTACGATTTCAATTTTTTATCAAAGAACGATGTGGAAATATATAGCATAGCGTAACAATCGATTTATCGCAACTCGAGTACCCGTGTCTTGTGCAAATTGTAGAATTTGGTTGTAGAAAGAAAATTAATCCGTAAGTTTCTCCGATTTAATTTCCTCCAATTTGGAAAGCTCCCGACCTCGATTTCCAATCGAGGATAATATCTAAAAATGATCCCAAATCGAAGAATCTGGCGAACAATAGGAACGAGGCTAATCGAGGAACAGGATTGTTAATTGGACTCACAATTGTTCAGATGCACGTGGCCGTTTGTGTAATGGCGTGACACCTTGAAACTTAATGGTGGCACTTAATCATCGGTCAACGGTAGATCTTGTACACTGTGCACTATACGTAACAGCCACGTTGAGTAACGGATTAAACGAAAGGGTACCGTTATTTTTCATTCTTGATCGGTTGCTTCCGATTTTTACGAATAATTCTCCCCCATAAACGATAACGAATCTTCGAGAGAATTCGAATTACGAAATTTCTTGTTCACCGATGAAGATCGACACAACTATCGTTTCCAACTTGCAGAATTATCGGATAGGAGGGGACGCGAAGAGACTGGAACGTACTTCCTGTATTCCAGCGCACAATTGGACAAAAATTTCCCGACCCTCGGTTGTACGCAACAATGAAAAAAAAAAAAGAAAAAAAAAAATCCATCGCGTCTTCTTCGAACACGTCGAACCTGCTCCAAATTACCACGGCCGACAAATTTTCCACGACCACCCCGAGCATCCCCCTTTGCGTCTTGTCCATCGTGGACATTCGGACAAAGAATCGGCCGCAAAGAGTTCCCTCGAACCGGGCAAACTTGTGGAGTGGGGACGAATCGAACGGGGGAGCGGTTTCCGTAAATCAGAAGATGCCGGGCGTCCCGCGTTCGCGTCGCGGGGAAAAGTTTTTAATTAAACAGCCCGAGGGATGGTGTCTCGAATATTCGAACGGAATAACACCCGTGGACAGAGCGACGCGGTCGATTTCGATGTAGCCCATCCCGGCGGCGAGTCGAATCCCATGAAATCATGGGCGCGGGTTCGCACAGGACACCATCGGGACGAAGCTCTCTTCCCTCTCTCCTAGAGCTTCTATCTCTCACTGTTGGCCAAGGCGCACACGCGCTCAAACGGGGGAACGTACACGAGTTTACCTAGCGAGGGACGGTCGATATCCCACGGTGGTCCCCATATATGTATATGTATACGTACGCGCGTTATCCGATGGGGCTTTTATGTGACGAACAATGGCGAACGTTTCGTGCCCCGGCTGACAAAGACGAATTAAAATTTCCTCCTTGACGCACTTTGCCCGCCACCGGCCGCTTTACGGAGACGCCGTAGACCCGCGACAATGTGACCGAGGATCAAGGGATTGAATGCACCACGAGACGAATGAAAGTGGACACGTGATACCGTGGGTCGCGAGGGAAAAGTGTACCGTGACTAAAGAGTGGCGAGGGAACACTGTACCGTGACTCCGGGTTGCGAGGGAAAATTGTACTATGACTCCATGTTGCGAGAGAAAGCTATACCGTGATCCTGGATCGCGAGAGAAAAGTATACCGTGATCCCGGGTTACGAGAGAGAATTATACTGTGATCTCGAGTCGCAAGGGAGAACTGTATCGTGACTCCGGGTCGCGAGGGAAAATGTACCGTGACTCCCGGGTCGCCAGAGAAAATTGTACTGTGACTCCGCATCGCGAGGGAAAACTGTACGTGATTCCCGGGTCGCGAGGGAAAACTGTACTGTGACTCCGGGTCGCGAGGGAAAACTATATCGTGATCCCGGGTAATAAGAGAAAACTATACTCTGATTTCTAGTAGCGAGGAAAAACTGTACCGTGACTTCGGGTCGCGAGGGAAAAGTGTACTGTGACTCCGGGTCGCAAAGGAAAAGTATACCGTGACTCCGGGTCGCGAGGGAAAACTATACCGTGATCTCGGGTAATAAGAGAAAACTATACTGTGATCCTGAGTCGCGAGGAAGAACTGTACCGTGACTCCGGGTCGCGAGGGAAAACTGTACCGTGACTCCGGGTCGCGAGAGAAAATTATACCGTGATTCCGGGTTGTGAAAGGGAACTTATACTGTGATTTCGAGTCACGAGGGAAAACTATACTGTAACTCTGAATTGTAACGAAAAACTGACGCGTAATCTCGAGTCGGTAGGGAAATTGTATCGTGACACCGGGTCGCGAGAGAAAACTGTACCATGACCCCGAGTCGCGAAGGAAAATTGTACTATGACTTCATGTTGCGAGAGAAAGTTATACCGTGATCCCGGATCGCGAGAGAGAACTTATACTGTGATCTCGGGTCGCGAGGGAAAACTGTATCGTGACTTCGAATTTCGAAAGAAAACTATACTGTGATTTCGAGTCGCGAGGGAAAACTATACTGTAACTCCGAATTGTAATGAAAAGCTGATGCGTGATCTCGAGTCGCGAGTGACAATTGTACCTTGACTCTAAATCGCAACAGAAAACTGTACCATGACTCCGGCTCGCGAGGGAAAATTGTACTGTGACTCCGGGTCGCAAAGGAAAACTGTACCGTGACTCCGGATCACAAAGAAAAATTGTACCGTGACTCCAAATCGTGAGAGAAAACTGTACCGTGACTCCGTGTCGGGAGAGAAAATTTTTCCGTGACTCCGGATCGCAAAGGAAAATTGTACCCTGACTCCAAATCGCAAGAGAGAACAACACCGTAACCACGTCCACCACGGTTGGATTTCTCTCACAGTGAAAGAAAGATTAAACAACGCGGGTGTCGAGCAAGCAGTCGAGCGATACGAGTATCGAAAGCTTTTATTTCGTTCGAACCGTCGCTGGGTGGGTTACGGTGTCACCGGGAGTCATGACAATCGCCGGAAGTCGACGTGTCTCTTCCCGTACCGCGTCCACGGATCGATGGAGTGACGCGAGCGATCGCAGAGAGTGGAGGAACGTTCTCGAGACGATGTTGTGTGTTTACGCTTGTAATTTCGGACGACCTTGAAATATTGTGACGCGCGTATCGTTTCGATCTGTATTTTTCTCGTCCGTTGGAATGTCAACAGGAGATGCGGTAATACGGAATCAATTCGAGCCTTAAATAAACTTGCATCTCGAGGATTTATTTTTATTTTACACACGGTTCTGTAATTCCGATAGAGTTAGTCAGATGCGCGCAATGTTCCAAGCGTCCATTTAAACATTTTAGTTCCGAAGCATTGACGCGCTCCAAGTGGTACAAACAAATTTTATCGTCGAATAAATTACGCTCAGTATAGCTCTCACACCACCGACGTTTGTTCACCATCTCTGACACAATTACGCACATTGTTGGACCACCAGCCGTCTTTTCATCGTAATCACTGTATTTGTTCAACCGATAACTGCACCCTACCAGTTATCTTTCAGAAGCATAACGCGTCACTGTTCTCACTTTCTATTTCAAAGTTTACATTCGCGCGAACTCCGTGTTGCCGATGTTACTACGTAAACGAAATTCAGGGAATTTGGTTGCGGATATTTTTGAGGAACAAAATGTTGTTATAATAATATATAATTACATGTTAGTCTTGTCCTTCTATCTCGACAATTTCTACGGCAGATTTCGAATAATATTAAACCGAGTTATTCGATAATTCTTTCTCGAAATCATTTATGAAATGACTGTACGATGAAGTCGGTGGAACAATCCGTGTACAATATTATTCTCAAAGGAATGATTCTAATTTTAAATGTCACTGTCATGTAAACAACTATAAATACAACGATACACGGTAATGTTTAAGGTTACGTGAGATAAAAAATAAAACATAAAATTATCTTTTTTGTACTGGAAAGTCAGTTAAGATGTCAAAGTTCCTACGAAAGGTTGCTCCTAATGTGAAGATAACGCTTATTATAATCTCGAACAAGCTTGAATGTTTATAATAATATCATCGTTCATCGACGAAATATCAACGAGAAAGGGCATGGAGTGACATTTGAAGAAATCGAGTTAACCTTCAACTTATGAAAAATACAAGAAAAAGTTCCTTTTCGTCTCATAAAAACGATAGTGTAGGCGTTACTCCAAACTTATTTTTAGACATTTTGTTTGAAAATACATAGATAATTTTCTCTTGCGTTGTCAAAATTTCGGTTACAAGACCCTTCTCAGAAAAAGATCCCCGATCTGACTTTCCAATTACTTCTTACTCTGTACAAATTTTAATTATTAATCTTTTCGAACACAGTTCCACGATCTAACTCTCGGATTAAATTTTATATTACAAAACCCTTTCCAAAAAAAATACCTCGATCTAAACTTCCAATTAACTTTTCCTCTATCAAAATTTTGATTACGAGACTTTTCCCAGAAAAAATTCCCCGATCTCTTCACTCAACTCTCGCTGACTCTATGATCAACACTTGCTCTATCAAAATTTCTATCATCAAACCCTATTCACCAAAAATTTCCAATCAACTTTCGCTCTATCAAAATTTCTATTACCAAACCCTTTCCAGAAAAAATACCTCGATCTAAACTTCCAATTAACTTTTCCTCTATCAAAATTTTGATTACGAGACTTTTCCCAGAAAAAGTTCCCCGATCTCTTCACTCAACTCTCGCTGACTCTATGATCAACACTTGCTCTATCAAAATTTCTATCATCAAACCCTTTTCACAAAAAATTTCCAATCAACTTTCGCTCTATCAAAATTTCTATTACCAAACACTGTTCAGAAAAAATCCCCCGATCTGAATTTCCAGTCAACTTTCCCCCTATCGATATTTCGATTATCAAACTTTTCTTAGAAACGGTTCCATATCCCGAAAGTTGAACCATCCCTACGAAACTTAAACGGAAGAAAAGATTTCGAAACACGCGTATACTCGAATCGTCGACGTACAATCCTCGTCCTTCTCTCCCCTTGTAGCATTGAAAACGAAGCCCTCCGCGTTTTGCTCTCCGGGAAGTAAGCGATCGTTTATCAACGACTCTCTCTCTCTCTACCTCCTCGATAGAGTACAAAATATATATACGGGATAATCCACGGGATTTCATCGCCGCGAACCGACGTAGAAGTTGCGCGCGACGCGAGAGTCCAGTGGCAACCCCGCAGATTTGTCGAGCTTACTCGAGCCCTCGAATATCGTCTTCCCGAATGGATATATAAGCTCGTGATTTCGGGGACTACGCCCTTCTCCCTTTATGCTCGATGTCTGAAACTCCGGCTCGGGCGGGCTGGTTCGCAACGGGGGCCGAGGGTGGCGATCGGACATTATTGCGTCGCAAAGGGGGAACGCGCAAGCCCGTGCACTGGCTGTGTGCACAGTGAATTTCCCTCTGTCCGATACACAAATGAATTCTCCGCGCCTAGTTCGCGCACGAAACGCGATTACGCGATGATGAATCGTACCGAGCAAATAATGTACTCGCGTGTCCATTAGAATGTCGGTCGCCAATGGAAACCCAGTTACGGTGGTGCTGGGGCGCGACAAATATAAATAACCGCAATAACGATAACACGGGCCACCGGGGATCGGGCCGACCGACAGGACTTTTAACGGGGGAATTTTTTTTCATCGCGACGAGAACCGATTCGTCGAGGATGCACGTGGACTCGTGGAATCGTAGTTCGGACTTTTAACGAGGGACGTTTCAGCACGGTGTACAGACTCGAAGGGATGTACGATTTCGGAAATTGTATCTGGACTTTTAACGGGGGAATTTTTCAGCTTGATGTACCGATTTGTGGCGAATGTACGATTTGGGAAATTGTATCTGAACTTTTAACGGGGGAATTTTTTTTCATCGCGACGAGAACCGATTCGTCGAGGATCCATGACTCGTGGAATCGTAGTTCGGACTTTTAACGAGGGACGTTTCAGCACGGTGCACTGACTCGTGGTGGATGTACGATTTGGGAAATTGTATCTGGACTTTTAACGGGGGAATTTTTCAGCGCGATGTACCAATTCGTCGAGGATGTACGATTTAAGAAATTGTATCTGGACCTTTAACGGGGAAGTTTTCATCGCGACGAACCGATTCGTCGAGGATGTACGACTCGTGGAATCGTACAATAGTTCGGACTTTTAACGAGGAATTTTTCAGTACGATGAACAGATTTGTGAAATTGACTCTGGACTTTTAACGAGGAATTTTTTATCGCTACAATATCGTACAATAGTTCGGACTTTTAACGAGGAATTTTTCAGTACGATGAACAGATTTGTGAAATCGAGTCTGGACTTTTAACGAGGAATTTTTCATCGCTACAAACCGATTCGCGGAGGATGTACGACTCGTGGAATCGTACAATAGTTCGGACTTTTAACGAGGAATTCTTCAGTACGATGAACAGATTTGTGAAATCGAGTCTGGACTTTTAACGAGGAATTTTTTATCGCTACAAACCGATTCGCGGAGGATGTACGACTCGTGGAATCGTACAATAGTTCGGACTTTTAACGAGGAATTCTTCAGTACGATGAACAGATTTGTGAAATCGAGTCTGGACTTTTAACGAGGAATTTTTCATCGTGACAAACCGATTCGCGGAGGATGTACGACTCGTGGAATCGTACAATAGTTCGGACTTTTAACGAGGAATTCTTCAGTACGATAAACAAATTTGTGAAATCGAGTCTAGACTTTTAACGAGGAATTTTTTCATTACGATTAATCGATTCATGACAGATCTACGATTTGTGAAATCGAATCCGGTCTTTTAACGAGGGAATTTTTACAACTTATAAAATCGAAGCACCGTATCCGAAAACCTTCTACAGGGAAACCAACACGAAACAAAATGGTTGGTAGATGTGGAAGTAAGACTCAATCGGTAAATTGCGAGTGAATTGTAAACGAACAACCCTGGAGAAAAATAAAACGCCCTTGGAGAGTCCGGAACGAACCGCGAGAATGTACATTTGAGCTTTTCTGTCTCTCGAGAAGCAATTGCTTCGAAGACACTTTTACCACTGTTTGGTTACACGGGGTGTGAAAAAACATACCGCATTGAATTTTTGTTTTTTCGACGATCGAGCGAAATTTGTTTTTACAAACGAGTTTCCTCGGGTAGATATTTTTTCTCCCCTCCCGAACTCTCGAGAGCACAGTTATTAAACGATACAAAGCTACGAGTTATTTTAACCTTTCGTAGGTTATGAAAAATACATCGCTACGTTTATTCGAATATTAAAAAGACGAGATATTTTCCAGCCGGTGGAAGCTTACCTAAAACGATGTTTCGCGTCGGGGATCGATCAACTCGCGAAGACGCGAAAAGGCGTGAAACACTCGTAACAGTTTTTCGTGTACAAGTGTCGGGAAAACGTATTATTATTGGCCCAGTTCCATCGTGGAATAACCTTATTCCTTTCGGGAATATGTAAGCAACGTTTCGTAATAACAGGATTTCCGTCGAGTGAATTTAAAACAGTCGCTCGGCCCCTTCGGAGGGACGTAAAATCGATACAACGGGCTAAATCGACTTGAAAACTGAAACGGTCGAGTTTATTGGCTATATTCTCCTGTATACCGAGTCGAATCAGAAAAACCGAACGCAACGAGCTCGTGTCCCTCGTAGCGGTGACTCATCGTACGACCGGCAAGGGAGGCGCACGATTTCCATGCACTATCGATCGCGTCTAGAACCGTAAAAGGGAGATATTATGCGAAGACACATGATCCAGGACGTAACTGTTTCGTTAACCGAGAGACGACGACGCCGATTCGAGAACAGGGACGAAGGACCCGTCCTCGGAGGCGTTGCAAATTACGTTTCTGTCCCCTCCTCGTAGCGTTCCAGTCGAGGGGAGACCGCTGTCTTCCTTGCAACCCCTAATTTTCTGTCGAAACTGGGGGCAGCTCCGGATTCGAAGCCGCCGGTAGCAACCCCAGTACAGTTTCTGATGGGTTCCTTTACCGACTATGTAGCTCGCCATTCAAAATATTGAACCTCTCTCGACGAAAAACCAGCCAGCTTGATTAAACACGGAGGTAAACGTTCCGAGAATCGACAATTTATCGGTTCCTCTATCATCGGTATTAATTTCGATCAGAAATATTTACTTCTAGATACTATTTAATACTTTAAAATCGTAGGATCCAATGCTTCGACAACGAAATATTTGCAGTTGAAATTATACGAACCAAGGATATTGAATTCTCGTATCTAAATTTTGATTTCGTAGTCTGGTAGCTTAGGTATATTATTGAAAAAGTGACTGTAGCATTGGACACGAGGAATTGTTTTATTGTCTATTTGAAAAGATTCGATTCTTTGATCTTTTTTGAACATTCTTTGTAAGTTTTTATGCAGAGGAAAACTGTTTCGAGGTAACCATAGAATTACTGGATATTGTAGGCTTTTCAGAGTCCACATTAGTTAGGTCAAGAGTATCGAATTCTTTTATCAAGAGTCGAGCTCTGTCAGCTGACTAAGCACGCAAACACATTAAGCAGCGGCCCTGGCGGTTTTTATAATGGGCCCTTTGATGATCTACGTTAGTTGGATCGAGAGTGCTAGATCCCTGCTTCGAAAATCCACTTGCGACGGTTGAGAGAGCAGAGTCTGATGTTTTGAGAAGCAATACTAACACAGATCGCGACAAATCCTTGCGATGCTCGTATGGGCTAGGTTGAGAATATCGAATTAATTTCCCAGGAACTGGGGTTCCATTGCGATGTTTATCCAAGATTAATTGTAGAGGTGAACGCTTTAAGAAGCCATCTTCGATACCGAGTATGATATCCTGTATCTATATTATCTGGGTCAATGTATAATATTATATTCTTTCGTCAAAGTTTCTCTGTTAACTAAGGTAAGAGCAATTATCTTCAGCAAGAACTTTACTACAAACGATGATGGATTCGCTACGTCTTCGTACCTGATCTCCAAAAGTACAGATTACACTTAGATTGCACAAAGTAAGTGCCTTAAAAGCATTCGTATTATTTCTAAAGAACGTTAAATTTATCCCAAACTTATCTGCCTTATCAGCAGATCTATTTTCGAATCTGAACGAGTCCTCCTGCTAACCAAATTAGTCGCTTCGAAGATACCAAATCTGATGAAAACAGTCGCTGAGAATGCAGAGTTAAAGTAATGCTCCATTAGCCAAGTATAGGAGCCTTCATCTTTGGCAAGAACTCCACTAATGAAGATAATGGATTTACCACACCGTCATACCTGATCCTTAACGGTACTGGTAACACTTGCACCGAACTCAAGTGCTTTCAAAGTGATCGATTCTGAACAACCGTCAACCTATTCCCCAGATAGAGAGGTAGATCTGCTTTTGTGTTCGATGGAGTCCTGTTGCCCGAATTGGGCGCTCCAAAAATACCAAAATCTGATGGAAAAGCAATCCAGTCTCTGAGAACGTAGAATCAAAGCTTTCCTCTATTAGCCAAGTGTAGAAGCATTCATCTTCAGCACAAAATCCACTATTGAAGATAATGGATTTACCAAACCGTCGTATCTGATCCTCAACGGTACTAGTAACACTTGCACCGAACCCAAGTGCTTTCAAAGCAATCGATTCTGAACAACCGTCAACCTATTCTCCAGATAGAGAGGACCCAGATTTTGGGTTCGTAGAATCAAAGCTTGCCTCTATTAGTCAAGAGTAGAAGCTTTCATCTTTGGCAAGAACTCCACTATTGAAGATAATGGATTTACCACACCGTCATATCTGATCCTCAACGTTACTAGTAACACTTGCACCGAACCCAAGTGCTTTCAAAGCAATCGATCCTGAACAACCGTCAACCTATTTCCCAGTTAGAGAGGCAGACTACTCTTGAGTTCGATAGAATCCTACTGCCCGAATTAGTCGCTCCAAAAATACCAAAATCTGATGGAAAAGCAACTCAGTTGCTGAGAACGTAGAATCAAAGCTTTCCTCTATTAGCCAAGTGTAGAAGCTAAGTATTAACCACATGGTAAATTCATCTTTAGCGCAAAATCCACTATTGAAGGTAATGGATTTACCACACCGTCTTATCAACGGTACTAGTAACACTTGCACCGAACCCAAGTGCTTTCAAAGCAATCGATCCTGAACAACCGTCAACCTATTCCCCAGTTCGAGAAGCAGATCTACTTTTGGGTTCGATGGAGTCCAGCTGGCCGAATCGGTCTCTCCAAAGATACCAAAAGCTAGTGAAAAAGCAACCCCTGAACCGTAGACAACACAAGGGCGATCGCCACGGCATCGTTTCACCGCGAGAGGACACCTCCAAGAATAGCAACTGGTCTTATTTACGCGTGGAAAGTATCTGGAGGACATTTACGGAATTAGATGAAACGGAGAACGAGCGTTGCGCCGCTGGGATCGTTTCCAGCCCCGAGCAGACGCAAAGATAGAAACCGCGATACGCGGGGCGCCATGGTCGTGCAACTTCGATGGAAATGCAAATGCGTCATAGTTGAAACGCTGACCGGGGAAATTGCTGCTGCTGCTGCTGCTAGTGCTGATGCCCCGGTCGCGAAGGATTTCGTCGTTTGTAACGAACACACACACCGAGTTTCCACCGCGATGTCTGGAGAGGCTGCCCTTAGTCATCGCGGTGCACAATGATTAATTATCAGCGACAGGAAGTCTACAGTCCGAACCGTGTATTTTTACTTGGACCGGCGCGGTCGCCAACTACCCAAAGTCCGTAGCCTAATCGCTCCGTGTATTATTCATCGGTCTGTGTGACACTATTTCCTACCGCGTCCCATCCGTTAATATCCCCCACTGCCACGCGTAATCGGATTGCAAACACACCGGTGGCCTACTTGCTCGCGTCGCGAAGGAGAGTGGAAAAGGTCCACGATGAATATTCCGCGTATCGGGACCTGGTGATTTACATAGGTTGACAAACGGGAACGTTATTCAACCCTCTTCCTGAAACCGAGCCACGACCGCGGACCCCTAACGAAAGAAAGGAGAGCCCAAAGTGAATTCGTCAGCCGATACCTCGAACCGGGTCAAAGATCTCCGTGGACTCTTGGGGCGAGGGAGTGTTGCTCCCTGATCTTGCCGCCCCTCGCCACACCCCTTCTCTCCTCGTCCAGTTATTCCCGAATGGAATCATCGATCTTCGACGAAGATTTTCGTGCCTACTTCGCGCCGCGATTATTGGATTTATTGTACGCGGACCCACGGACAGAAATTATTTCACGCCTCGTTCCGTAACGACTGTCATGGCCGCCCGAGCGCATCCTCGTGGCTTCGTTGCGTTTTGGTTCGATGCGAACCGAGTCACCGTCCACTGGTTGCCGATTATTGCCTCGTAACTCGTGAAACGAATTTTCTGATCGAAATAGATACAACGCGGGATTCACCGCCCCCTGGAACTCGTAAGTTTAAGAGCGGTGACGTCGGTTACTTGTATCCGGGTAATCGTTTTTCGAATTCTTGGGATCTATTTTTAGGATTCGTTAAATATTAATAGAGTATAGGATTATTAATATTGATTATCGTCTATTAGTATCGTCGACGACTTTCTCGAGAAAATTGGGCGAGGAAAGTTGAGAGATGTCTTACGAAGGAACTGGGGTAGTGTGTTTACCTTGATCGTTTAAACGAAATTGTTTTCAGAATAACAGTACACTTACGTGTAAAATGGATTAATCTTCGATTCGAGAACTGTTAGTTTCGTTTCATAAGTTTAATTCGCCATTTCTGCGTTTCTCTTGCTTATTATTCGAGTAAGAAGTTCTTGCATTTGTTAATTGGAGACGTGGTATAATAAATTCTTTTCTTTTCATTGTATATCAATTTAACAGAGCGTAAGGTAACGCTTACTTTTTGTCTATGAAAGATCTAAATTGGCCGGATAATAAACTATGTCGGACTCTATTTATTCGAATACTTTTTCCCGCTAAAATGGATAACCACTGGAGAGGACCTAAATTAGCCAGCGGAACATTCGTACGAAACAATCTATCCTATAGT
The DNA here is from genome assembly GCF_051014685.1 of Ptiloglossa arizonensis. Classification (NCBI taxonomy): domain Eukaryota; kingdom Metazoa; phylum Arthropoda; class Insecta; order Hymenoptera; family Colletidae; genus Ptiloglossa; species Ptiloglossa arizonensis. The sequence continues at coordinate 24,625,946 of NC_135048.1, read as the reverse complement.
ATACTCTATTTACTCTAATATTTTTCCTGCTAAAATGGATAACCTCCGAAGAGGACCTAAATTAGCCATCGAAACGTTCACACTACATAAACTATCCTATACTCTATTTATTCTAATAATTTTTTTCCGTTGTAATCATTGAAGAGGACCTAAATTAGCCATCAAAACGTTCATAATACATAAACTGTCCTATATTCTATTTATTCTAATAATTTTTTCCGCTATAATAATTGAAGAGGACCTAAATTAGTCATCGAAACGTTCACACTACATAAACTGTCCTACACTCTATTTATTCTAATAATTTTTTCCGCTATAATCATTGAAGAGGACCTAAATTAGCCATCGAAACGTTCACACGAAATAATCTCCACTATACTCTATTTATTCTAATAATTTTTTCCGCTATAATCATTGAAGAGGACCTAAATTAACCATGGAAATATTCACACTACATAAACGATCCTATACTCTATTTATTCTAATAATTTTTCCCGCTAAAATGGATAACTATCAAAGAGGACCAAAATTAGCCATCAAAACATTCACACTACACAAACTATCCTACACTCTATTTATTCTACTAATATTTTCCGCTATAATCATCGAAGAAGACCTAAATTAGCCATCGAAACGTTCACACTACACAAACTATCCCCTACTCTATTTATTCTAATAATTTTTCCCGCTAAAATGGATAACTATCAAAGAGGACCAAAATTAGCCATCAAAACGTTCACACTGCACAAACTATCCTACACTCTATTTATTCCAATAATATTTTCCGCTATAATCATCGAAGGGGATCTAAATTAGCCATCGAAACGTTCACACGAAATAATCCCCACTGTCCTCTATTTATTCCAATACCATCCCCGTTAAAATGCACAACCACTGAACAATACCAAAATTAGGCGTCGAAACGTTCCGCATCGAACGAGCGACGTTTCTTTGATATATTTTTCCTGGACAAGATGGTTGATCGGGGATTAAAAATGTCCACGCGCTCGGATAGGTTCACGAGCGAGTGCACGTGCGAGCGTAGATTAGTAGCCCCGCGAGACTCGAGGAAAGTTCACGTGGCGGTTACCTGGCCGACTCGCGACCACTATTCCGAAAGAATAAGTTTCGGAGGTGATTCACCCCTCGGCGTTCCGTGAGAGGAGGCTAAGCAGAGGCATTTCTTCCTCCGGGTTTCTTCGAGACACGCTTTGTTCCGCGTCGTTGGCCAAAAGCTACGTTGTTCCAGCGAGTTTATCGGTCGCCCGAAACACGCGGTCCTTGACCGTACTTTTACGAGCCGAGGAGTTTTAACGCGCTCACTTGGCGCGCCGATCCTCTCGTAATTTCACGCCAGAAACCCTGGATTATAATCTCTGACGTAACGCGACCAGAGGGATGTACAAACGGATACATATGTACATATATATATATATGTATATGTATATGTAAAAATTCTCGGTTTAAAGTCCGTGATTCGCGAGGCTACCAACGCCTCGATAGGCCGGTATTTAATGACTTCGTGGTGTAATTAATTCCGCGCGGGAGGATGGATCCTAGTTCGTAGAACTTGTTCATTAATTTTATTGGTAATCTGGGACGTGTAAGAAAATGTACGATGAATATTTTCCCCGTTTGTTTAATCATGGTTTTTATCAGGGTATCCAACCGACTTGGAAATAGTAACGTAAATTGTAATTAATCGCACGGACGAGTATTAAATTGCAATTTTTAAATCCGGTCCATTAATATTGACGTTGATCTTGAGAAATGTGCAAGATTTCCTCCTTCGTGTCTACGCTCCTCAAGATGGAAGATAAAACGAAGTTTAATAATGTCAAGAACGGAAAACGTATCTCTCGTGGTTGGAGTAGTGGTTAATTAATATATGTTTCCATTACCGACATCGATTTATAAAGAACGAAAGATATTACAATTGCGATGTATATATATATATATGTATGTATGTATGTATGTATGTATGTATGTATGTATTCCGGTTGATATTACAATCAATGCAAATTTCCGAGGGAACTTTGTTCGAACTTTGTTCGAACTTTGTTCACGTGACTCGATAATAACGTACTCTTTGATATTTTAATGCGAGATTGAGGTATAATGAGAAAGAAAATTGAAAGTTCAAAGGAAAGAATTTTATTCATTTTCAGACTTTCTCCCCACGGGAATTTCCTCCGACTTGTAAAAATATTACCCAAATGTATTACTGTGTGCACATTTTTTAAATTCCCTCTGATATTATTCGAAAACTTCTACGCGTCACTGTACGATGGAAATTTCCTGTTCCAATTTAAAATTTCATTAGTTTTAATTTCACTGAAATTCTACGACAACCTTTTCCTCGCTGAATCTCGTGCACGGATGTAAGAACTTTCGTTTAGAAAATTTTCACAGCACTGTAATTAATTCCCTGTGGAGATTATTGTTTAAAATCAATGAACGTTTACCTTTCTTCGGATTTCGATTCTTCTTCGTGATTTATCTTACTTTGTCATCGAATTTCGGTTTGTTTAAACGTATTAGAATTGTAATATTCATATTTCGTTTGCAATTCAACACGATAGAAATACACTGGCTCTGAAAAATATTTGCACGCTGTATTACAAGGATGTTTTTCTTACTTGTACAATTTTAATAAAAGTTCGTGCGCATGTAGAGCATAATAGTGCATATACAGATACATTTTTTTATTCACAGGAATTTTCTTTAAGAAGGTGAAATCAAATCTCGAATGTTTTAACGCTATTTTTATTTTTTTAATTCAACTTTTCTTGGGACTTTTTTGAAACAAAATGATAGAGCACTAAGAATATTTTTCATGTGAAAAGTTTCGCTCTATTTCGCACTATTACGAAGTTCTATTTGAATAGTGCATATACAGAGACATTTTTTTATCCACAGAAAATTTCTTTAAAAAGATGAAATCAAATCTCGAATGTTTTAACGCTATTTTTATTTTTTTAATTCAACTTTTCTTGGAACTTTTCTGAAACAAAATGATAGAGCACTAAGAAGATTTTTCGTGTGAAAAGTTTCGCTCTATTTCGCATATTACGAAATTTTATTTGCAAAATTGAAAAGAAAGTGGCACTATAAAAGCTACAATAATTTCACCCGATTTCAGAAAATTAAAAAGCTTGCAACAATTTTCATTCTCTTCATAAGAAGAAAATATATGCTTTATATGTGAAAAAACTCCCCCAAAAAGAATTGTATCAAAACACTGAAGAAACGTTGAATTTTCCAATCTCAATTTTATCCTCTCGAGAAGATTTTTACTCAGCAAAAAAATTATACCATATGCAGCTCGGTATGCTTTACACACCCACAAACTTTCGTTAAAATCGGACTCGTAGATTCGGAGAATTTCCTCGTAATACAGTGCACAAATATGTTTTTTGATCCACGGTATCTCTTGTATGTATTTCTTTCATTTCCTTCATTTCTTTTTCTTTTGGTTTATTTTATAACTTCAGTATCCTATATCAAGGTTACCAGGGACGAAGCACCTCGGAATCTCGCAAAGCTTGGCTCATTTTTCGCGAAATTTGCAACACAGTGCGCGAGACACGGCACCGGCTTAACTTCGGCTTAACACCGTAAAAGCGACTTAATTATTTCCTCAAAGCTGATGATTAAGCCCCCCGGCGAATTTAATATCGCGTATATACGTATATATCGACATGTGGCTTATAAACAGGAGGAAGCGTTAGGAGCCCTTTATCGATTATGAAATAGAAGGGCTCCCCTCGAGTTGGAAACACCTCTGTCCGGCCATTCGTGGGAGTTACGCTCGTAAGGAACAGTCAATAGAAACTCGAGACTCTAGCGGCCATTTGATACGATATTGCGTGAAATCGATAGAACTCCCCCGTATTTCCATCTAATTTTTCCCTATCGTTCGCAATTTATACGCTCCGCGTTGAAATTTATTTCGATTCGGTACGGTACAAACGTTCGATGAAAGTCGACGATACGAAAACGATACCGAACATCACGGAAACGTATAAATAATAACATTTCTATTTTCGACAATATTTACAAATTGCACGAATCTCCTTTAAACTTTCAACGAATAGAACTCGTACAAGTGGACGTTTGAAATTTCAATTATTCATTCTCGCTATCGTAAAGTGTACAAAATTTACACGAAAGATTCTTTTTTCAAAGTTGTACACCTTTATTTCGAATTTATCGTTTTCTCTTTTTATTTTCTTTTTTCTTTAAATACGTTCTTGACAAGAATAATACAATTTCCGGCGTAGTTCCTCTCATTCTTCGATCTAAAAATAATACAGTTATTTTTGGTGTTTCTCGTTCGGTTATCTGCTGTATTTTTCTCGCTTCCATAATAGTGGTGACTATTTTAACACCGATAACGTCACGGTCGATAATTTCATTAAATTAATCCCGACAATCGGCGTTAAATTGAACCGTAAACAGAATTGTTAACAATTCAACGCGTGTACTATGAAACGACTCGTAGATGGAAACCGTGAATACTATATATACGCTCGAGCGATTAACGGATTCTGAATTTACGAAATTAATTTTTGCTCCTCTCTCTGCGGGCGTAACGAAGTGAGTAAATTTGTCCACTTAATTTCGATCGGGTGGGCCCACCGGGTCCCGTTTCTCGTGGACGTTGACCAGCGTGCCCTCGAGAAGGGAGACAGGGTTGTAAAACCGCTGCATAAAGCCTCGATGGGACCACCAGGCCCATAAATTCAAGTGGTCGAGTCTTTCAATGAGTGAAGTATTGTCTGCGAGAGAAAGTGTCCAAATCTGGCAAACAGATGCCCCGAAACGTTTTCACGCGCTTGTTTGGGTCGTTAGGTGCGGGTTAGATTCACTTTCAATGAGTACGGTATTGTCTGCGAGAGAAAATCTCCAAATCTGGCAAACAGATGCCCCGAAACGTTCTCTGGCATACGTTTGAGTCGTGATGAAAACCTTCAACCGTGGATTAGAATTTTCAAGACAGTTCTCCATTTTAAGGGTCATCGTTCTTTTAAGATACCATGTAGTACCTAGAAACATTTGCTAGAAATATTTGCTAGAGACATTTATATTCGTATAAGGAATGTACAGTTTGTTTAATAATATCAATGTTAGCCGATTTTATCGAAACAATAATTTCCGTACATATTGGTCTTTACCAAGCACTCGCTGTCAAACAGAAATGCACGCCGACAACTCTATCCTACGCCTATGCACGATGCATCGCATTTGTGCAAAGCTCGCGCGCGCGCACGTAACGCGACATCAATCAGCATTTGTGTACCGTGCTAACGTAGGCAGAGTGGTGGAAGGTCTCTAAACATCGAGGCCCCCGTTGAACGACACCGACGTGAAAGTATTCCAAAAATCTGGAAAGAAGGTACCTGACTGGGGTTCAGATTCACCGATCGGAATTTAAGAACGCAGCAACAATTTTTGAGGAATCTCGAGAGCAACATCGATCGTTTTCGTTTCAGTGTTTCGATTGGAATGAAGTTTAGGAAAATTGTGTCTATTCTTGAGATTAATATTGTTTTTATGGTTTAGTTACGTGATGTGTGGGTTACGATGGACAACAAAGTTTTTGAACGTACTCCAAAGACTTGGAAAGAATGTGTTAAAGGTTTTTGCTTGAAATTTAAAATTGTCAAGCGGGGATATTTTAGAAGGAGTTTTAATCGCGAGAACAACTTTCGGATAATCTCGAGAGAAAAATCAATCGATGTTTAATACTTGGACGATTCGACATTTGACACGAATTATGTTTACTATTGTAATCGACATTACCGTTGATATATGTTTGTTGTGCAAATATTTGGACTGTGAAGTATCCCTGTGACAGCGTATTAATTTCTAAACATTGTAGTTTACATTGAACAACAAAACATAAAAAGTAGTCTAAACATCTGAAAAAAATGCATCTGCTTAGAATTCGAGTCGTGTTTAAAAGAATCTCGCGATAAAAGTTCCGTTTGTTATTGCCACGCAGGTAATTGTGGTATTTTAATCGGGCGAATATTTAGACTGAAATCTATTTTCGAAGAAAGTACTCGACACGGTTCGAGACGTCGAGAAAATATTATAGAATACTATGAATTTGTTTATTCCCGTTGCGATGTATCTAAAATAAACGAAAAATAAGAATAATTTCCAGGTGAACCAATAGAGGTGTTCTTAGCACGTTGGCCATCTTTTCATAGTTAAGGATGTCTACGATATTTGCTCAAAATGTCGTCTAAAAAGTAAAAATATTTGTCAATTCGTCGATGTACTTCTTGTTTTATAATATTACTAATGAGAATAATGCTATTTAAAAGTTTACAAGTATCAGAGTTCGTGTCATATAAGTGCTTTAGGGAATCGTAACTTTGGAGTATAAATCATCAGTGACCACTGTGACCACTGTGACGTTTAACCACAGTGACCACTGTGACGGTCAACGTGTTAAGGACATCTATAATATTTGTTCAAATTATGGTGTGAAATGTAGAAATATTTGTTAATTCAGCCATGTACTTGTTATTCTATAATATCAACGAGAATAATACTACTTAAAAGTTCTTGAAAATTGTAATTTTGGAGTGTTAATCAGCAGTGACCACCGTGACGTTCAACGTGCTAATGACGTCCACGATATTTATTCAAAACGTCCTCTGGGAAGTATAAATATTCGTTAATTCGTCGATGTACTTGTTCTTTTATAGTATTACTAACGAAAGCTATTTAAAAGTTTACATGTATCAGAGTTCGTGTCATATAAATGCTTTAGGGAATTGTAACTTTGGAGTATAAATCATCTGTGACCACTGTGACGTTCAACGTGTTAATATCGTCCACGATATTTGTTCAAAACGTCCTCTGAGAAGTACAAATATTTATTAATTCGTCGATGCGCTTGTTATTTTACAGTACTACAAACAAAAGCTATTTAAAAGTTTACAAGTATCAGAGTTCGTGACATATAAGCGCTTCAGGGAATGGTAAGTTTGGAGTGTTGATCACCAGTGACCACGGTGACGTTCAACGAGTTACCAGCTCTTAGCGGTCGTGTCTGACGCAATTCGCTTTGGGGGAGTGGGGTGGAGTGGGGCGGGGGGTGGTCCTGTGCGGCCAGTTCATTCTGCCTCGACTCGCGACAGTCTATCCGCAGCGGATCTCCACCGTGTAGACCGAACGAAGATCTATCGAAGGAGATAACGGATCGGGCCGAGGGAACCATCGTTCCGATCCCCACGGGCCGATCACGGTAGATCGATGACCGTGTCGCGGGTCCGATTTGTGTTTCCAAGGCGAACGTCGACCTCGTTTAACCTCGTGACTTCGATCGCGCCACCACCGCCGCCGCCACCGCCGCCGCCGCCTGCTGTACCTGCCGGGTCTACGTCATCCGCGCCGCCCGGAGAAAGAGGAGAGCGCCGTGACTAAGTCACGGAACATCCGTGAGTCACGAGAGCACAGGCCGGGTCACCCGTAGCCACGTCGTTCCTCCGGTGCCGAAGAATAGACGTCGTTAGGCGCGGCTGAAGAGCCCCGACCCGAAGCTTTAAAGCGCCACTTAACCCTCGTCGTGTCGCGTTATGCGCCTTTGCGTGTCTGCGGTCTCCTGTCGTCCTGAAACGTCAGGACGACCGATCGAACGACGGATCCCCGCTTCGTGGCGTATACGAGAACACTTCAACGGCCATTTCCCGCCGCGAGAAACGTCCTCGAGCCAACTCTCCGCGTTTTATTCCAGCTGAGAGGCTCTTAGCGGGGAACACCGATATTCGGGTCCTGGAATCGGTCACATCGGGACGAATGGCTCACGCGAAAACGTGAAAGGAAAGTTTTCAACACTCCACGACCCTGACTTCCTCCTCCCGCCACTCGGTTTCCCCACACCGTACGGTAGAAGGGTTGTTTGCGTTTACTCGGGAGGATTTGTCAGCCACGTTCGGGGCTTTCGACGCCTGGATGAATCGTAGAGGCTGGCGAAGGAACCGGAAACGTTAGACACCGGTCCTGGAGGATCGTCGGGTGTATTCTCCTTTGGATCGAACCCCGGTCCTTTGTGGCGTGGTTTCAGCTTTCGTCGATAAACGTCGCGAGGTGGACGCAACTCAACCGAAAGTTTGTACACACGGTTCTCGGTTGACTGTGATAACACCGAGGTGTCTTGTAATTTGGCACCCGGTTTGGGAGTTCATTGTACTTCCCAAAGTGGCGAGAGAGGTTGGTGTACACATGTGTCCTGTCTGTTTTCGTTTATTAGACGTAAGAATGTTTGTAGAGCAGGCTCTCTTTCCTTGTTTATGGTTTAGATTGTAACGAAACAAGCTTTTCAACGTGTTTGATAAACACCAGGAACCATTGAAAGGCTAATCTTAATACCGAGACATCTAGAGACTTGTCTGGGATTGCAAGGTGGTCATTTTGAACATCTGTATCGCAAACAAGGACAAGTAGGACGCATGTTTACATAAACTTCTCCATCGTCTTTGGGTGTACAGACCACCAAAGTGGGTCTCACAAATTGCAAGACACTCCCTATAGACGCATTTAAATACAAGTAATAAAATTTAACTCCTAAACCAATTACAGAAGAATTTCTCCAATACATTTGCTCGATTAATTCTACAGGATGTTTTCTAACATCCATCCAACGGTTGTGCAGCCTTAATAACCAAGAAATCCTCTCTGGGGAGCGAAATCAAATTCACCCAACTTCTAACCTCTACCCTAACTCTCGCTAACAGCGAATCGCCTCGGTTCCATTGAAAATAACTCAGAGATAACCCAAGAGCCTTCTGTCGTTCGATCGTGGACGCGAGTTGGAATCGAATCGAAGAAACTCTGGACTTCTTCGTTCCGTCAAGTTTCGTTGGAACATTTTCTCCGAGCGATGGAAAAATCACGACCGGGTGAGGTTGAGAAGAAAACGACGTTCCGCACTCAGAGCAGATACGACGATCCTCCACCTCCAGCCTGTTCCGGGTACCTCGCCTACGCGTGACGCAAATGTATCACCGGGACGGATCGAGGAATCCCAGTGTCTTCTCTTTCACGTGAAATCTTCCGACCGCGTGACGACCTATCGACCCAGAACGTCAGAAACGCGGAACGCACGAAGAGGGAACTCCGCTCGGGGCGTTCGCGGCTCCGTTAGCGTCGCAACACCGGGATTCGTAAAGCCAAACCGAACACCGTCTATTTCACAGCTTCGTAAATTCCAATTTTCGGTGCACAACGCGACACCGCGAAACCGTGGAACAATTTCATCGCGTGTTTCACGAATTCGGGCGCTTCTCGAGGTTTGCAACTCGCGAGACGAAGTTGCAGGTGACCGAAGGGAGTTCTCGTCGGTCGCGGTCACTTGATACATCCCAATGCCGAACTTAAATTTAAATTACTTTAGAAGCGATCTAAAAATCGGCCCGGATTGGACCATGATATTGTTCAACGTCTCTTTTGTTTGTGAAAATTTGTTTACAGGTCCTACACGATGAATGGATTATTAATTTATCGAAAACGTACAACGAGGACCATTCAATGACGCTTAAATGGAAACGATTTTTACGTATCAGCAATCTATTGACGGATGTAAGACCTAACCCAGATCTAACCCAAATCGAACATCTCCTATTTCACAGCTTCGTAAATTCCAATTTTCGGTGCACAACGCGACACCGCGAAACCGTGGAACAATTTCACCGCGTGTTTCACGAATTCGGGCGCTTCTCGAGGTTTGCAACTCGCCAGATGAAGTTGCAGGTGACCGAAGGGAGTTCTCGTCGGTCGCGGTCACTTGATACATCACAATGCCGAATTTAAATTTAAATTATTTTAGAAGCGACCTGAAAATCGGTCCTGATTGGACTATGATGTTGTTCAACCACTCTTTTGTTTGTGAAAATTTTTTGACAGGTCCAACACGATGAATGGATTATTAATTTATCGGAAATGTACAACGAGGCCCATTCAGTGACGCTTAAATGGAAACGATTTTTACGTATCAGCAATCTATCGACGGATATAAGACGAATAGTAAAATTAGGGCTTTTGCTAGGTTACGATCTTTCCCACACTTTCTGCTTGCAATAGTTGGGTCTTTCACGGTTAAACGGTGCATTCACCTCGTGATATTTATTTTTATCTATCGAGTGTAAACAAATATACAATGTCTGTGCATTGTCGCGTAAAAATGAAATTTAATATTGGAATTCCGTTATTGAATAAAATAATTTAAATGACAGTTATTGGGACATCATACCCTGGTACTACAAGGAGCTGGTACATTGGCGTAACGTCACAGGGGCAAGAAGAGTATCGTTGCTCTGTACTCGATCCACCCAATCGGCAAAGAAAAACAAACGTTCGCGTAAAATTCACGCGACAAACCAAGACAAACCGTGAGTTTGATCTTGTTTTATCCATGAGTCGCTCGCGTGCATTTGTTTACCTCTGCTGACTCTTGAACCGAGTATAATTAAAAATCACAAAGAAACAAAACAAAAAAAAAATTATAATTCCCTAAAATTGTGACTGTTTATAGTTTATCCCCATAGAAACGAATCCAACATTCCTTGGACCAACCGATTTACTTACCAGCTCTCTCCAGCGAACACTTGCAAACTGCTCAAAACGAGGTGAGTCACTATACCCGTAAATATTTAGGATCGCGGTCGAAGGAGCAAGTGGCTTTTTATTAATACCTCTGTTTAGAATGGTAACATTCACGGTGCCGTGAGTCATGCACTGGTAACAGTTTTTGTTAAGAAAAAAGATGCCCGTCCCGATTACGCTTGTAAACATTCGCGTTGCGCCGGTGAGTCATGGCTTTTTATGTTCCACGGTGCGCTTTACCACGGGGCGTGGACGTTAATACATTTGGGCGACTCGTTTCGTGTCCACCCTTTAATCAGTCCCGCGATATTAACACATTCGCCACCGTGTCTCGTGTGTGCGTGACGCGCCTCGATTCTCGCGCGAGATCAACGTCGCGACTTACGAACCAACCGCGGGAGAAACTTAAAGCGGGGGTGGTCCCCCAGACCCGCCATAACGTGCCGCGATTCTTCAACACGGTGCACACTTTTATCAATTTTCGAACGAATTATTTATGTCAGTTCTACGCACGAGATCACGAGAGTTTTGTTAACCCTTTCGCTACGGAACGCTTGTGACAAAACGTGGTAGCTGTAAAGGGATCGAGGTACGGAATGCTACGAAGTATATAGAAGTCTCTAAATTTCTCAATTATTATATTCGATAATATCGTTTTACTTTATAAAATATAAAACTTTATAATCGTAATTAATTTCTTTGTATATTATATTACGATGCTCTTATAGTATTTTTAAATACAATATAACGAAATTACTAAAGTATTTGAAGCCGAACACAATATTAATAATCAAGTTCGGTACGATAAAGTTCAAAGCATGGAACCACGCATAAGTTAACGTCACATTGTGAACAATAGTACCTCAACTCGCGTCTTTTTCCGCGTTTACTGCAGACTACACATTTTCGAAATTGATCTTTCTTTTTGATGCATTTTCGAGGCTTTTTTGACGTCAGATACTCGATTGACAAAAGTATCTCGTGTAAAGTATGAAATAAAAGTATATATTGTATGAACGTATATATACGCTCTTCGTATCTGAGCGACCACTTTACAGAGCGTATATATACACACTCCATACCTCAGCGACCACTTTTACAGAGCGTATATATACGCTCTCCGTATTTCAGCGACCACTTTTCCCAAGCGTATATATACGCTCTCCGTGCTTCAGCGACCACTTTTCCAGAAAGTATATATACGGCCAACGTACCTCAGCGACCACTTTTTCCGAGCGTATATATACGCTCTACGTACCTCAGCGACCACTTTTCCCGAGCGTATATATACGCTGTACGTACCTCAGCGACCACTTTCCCAGAGCGTATATATACGCTCTCCGTATTTCAGCGACCACTTTTCCCAAGCGTATATATACGCTCTCCGTGCTTCAGCGACCACTTTTCCAGAAAGTATATATACGGCCAACGTACCTCAGCGACCACTTTTTCCGAGCGTATATATACGCTCTACGTACCTCAGCGACCACTTTTCCCGAGCGTATATATACGCTGTACGTACCTCAGCGACCACTTTCCCAGAGCGTATATATACGCTCTCCGTACTTCAGCGACCACTTTTGCCAAGCGTATATATACGTTCTTCGTATCTCAGCGGCCACTTTTCCAAAGCGTATATATACGCTCTCCGTACTTCAGCGACCACTTTTGCCAAGCGTATATATACGTTCGTCGTATCTCAGCGACCACTTTTCCAGAACGTATCTATACGCCCTCTGTACCTCAGTGACCATTTTTCCAGAAACGTATATATACGCTCTTCGTATATGAATGGTCATTCTTCGAGGGCATATATATGCGCCCGGCGGAGCGAAAGGGTTAAAGGGTGATTGATACGCAACGCGTACGATTCTAATCTTCGAATGAGAATTACTCGCGAACGTCGTGTAAAAAAAAAAATGCTTCAGACCGAAATTGAACGGTTTCGAGGGGGAGCCTAATCCGGTGTGATTAGTTTTTCCTCAGCACGAACGCGCAGAGGTCGCACGAAGTTGACGCATGTTCCCTTAAACCGAGTTTTATTTATTAATATCTCAATCTCGATGTTTCGAAGTGGTACACCTGCATCTACATTTCTCGAATCGATTTTCCTAATATATAATACTTTCTCGTACAATACTTCTTCATAAAAAATAACGAGCGTAGAAAATAACGTGTATTCAAAATTATACGATTCCATTTAAAAAACAGAATGTGACCTTCGTACGACCTTTACGCATCCATGTATAGAAAAACTAATTACAGAAGATTACATCCACCCTCGAAACCATTCAATTCCTGTCTGAACCATTTTTTCTGTACCATAGTTCGCTCTAAACTCCGTGCAACTATATTTCAAATCGACGGTTACTCCAATTCACCTTCCATTCGCTCAACGTGCAATTCAAATCGTAATATCATTATTTATCAGTTGTAACATTATTATTATCAATTACATCCACCCTAGAAACCATTCAATTCCTGTCTGAACCATTTCTTAATATCATAATTCACTCTAAACTCCGTGCAACTATATTTTCAATCGACAGTTACTCCAATTCACCTTCCATTCGCTAAACGTGCAATTCAAATCGTAATATCATTATTTATCAAAACCGTAACATTATTATTATCAATTACATCCACCCTAGAAACCATTCAATTCCTGTCTGAACCATTTCTTAATATCATAATTCACTCTAAACTCCGTGCAACTATATTTTCAATTGACAGTTACTCCAATTCACCTTCCATTCGCTCAACGTGCAATTTAAATCGTAATATCATTATTTATCAAAGTCGTAATATTATTACTATCAATTACATCCACCCTCGAAACCATTCAATTCCTATCTGAACCATTTCTTAATATCATAATTCACTCTAAACTCCGTGCAACTATATTTTCAATTGACAGTTACTCCAATTCACCTTTCATTCGCAGAACGTGCAATTGAAATCGTAATATTATCATTTACCAAAGGTAGCTCACTTTTCATTCGAAAGTTTCATCCAGCCAAGAATTTTACCCATCGGGGCGTCTGAGTGGTCCTCGCAACTCGACGTTGGCTGAGTGCTCGAAACTCTTATAAGATCGCCAATTTGTCGAATTTCGTCTGGATTTTTTTCTTTTCTTTTTCATTTAACGCGATGCCTTCGCGACTGAATTCTCGAGAGATCTATTTCCCGTAGACGATACCGTCCGAGACTGGGCACCCTTTACGGAAATGTCCGCGTAGCAACCGCGTTTCTCCGCGACGATCTATTAATCCCGGGAAGAGCGGAGAAGCTCAAAGCGGAACCGCGGAAAGCTCTTGACCTCGTTCCGCGACTAAATGGCTCGGTGGTTTTTCTCCAGTCGAATGAAAGGAATCTCCGCGGCTTGGAATAACAGCGGCCGCGTTTCAGCGAAATCGATCGTTCCGTGCCAGCCCGGGGCCATCCCGAAGGAATTGACCGAAGGTCACGAGTAATCTCGCCCCTGGGGAGTTTAATCAGCTGGTGCTCGTGCGTGTTTTTTTTTTTTTTTTTTTTATTTTTTCGGCCCGTGAGTAACGTATCTTCGATGATTGGCACGGATCGCAACTCCGCTTTCTTCGAATCTTCCGCGTGAACCAGTACACGCAACGTGAACATAAAACTTGTTCGATCGATGCGGGGAAACGTACCGCGCTTCTTCGAGATTGCAACACGCAACGTACACGCGAATACTCGATACGAACCTGCTGTTTAACTCGAGAAGAGATCCTCGATCGACACCTAAGTCAGTGTATTATTCTCGATCGGGGAAAACTTCGTGGTGCGGAATTCAAATTGGACGTTTAAATATTACGTTCTTCTAGAGTGTGAACACGTGTGTGCGAAGTATATAAAAATGTTCCGTTCCGGATTCATTTTACGACTTAGAGGATTTTCTCGAGGCGTCTGGTTGCAAAGAAACCTCGAGTGCAAAGGGTTAAACTTGTCAACAACAAGAAAAATTGAAAAATTCTCCTAATCGAAAATGAACCTCTGACGGAAGATTTGTAACCACACTGTTGCATCGAAAGAATATTCCAAATTTTTTCACCTACTTTTCTCAAATTTCATCTATCATCTACGACTGAAATTACACTCATGCTTGCTGTAAACACAGATCTATCAATCAGCCAAATTTCGGTGCGAAGGGTTAACTTCGAAACTTATAAATGTTTATTTTAGTTATCACTCGTTCTGTCGTGCTTCATCGTCGTGTAATGTGACTTTGAAATAGAGCTAAACAAGCTCGTTATTTTTAATTAATTGAAGCATTCGTCATTTTCTTCGATAGAATACTGGTGCTGGAAGTAATCGTAACAATTGACTGTTTGGGAAGGTCTTGTCTTCGAATATCTTGTACTATGGTTGCATCGAATTTTCTGCAATTATGTTATTCTAATAGGTTGTTCGATAAGTTTTATAACAATCTATTAGAATAATATAATTACAGAAAAGTTGAGAGCAGGTTCTGACGACGAGAAAATGGTACACGAATTTGGTCCCTCGATTTTGATATTTCTGTGAACAAATTGATCTCCGATGTGTGCAAAATATTGGGCGTGAATGGAACGTAACAATTACCGAGGGTCGAAAATACATATAACGAGGTGCTTGAGTCAATTTCTAGGAAAATTCTGTCTTTAACAGATTTGGAATTTTCAGAATGTTCTTATAGACACTGGTCACTCGTGTGGATATAACGAAAGCTTCTGAATTGTGTATTCTGATCTGAAATTTTGTAATTTAGTATTTTCTAAATATTGAAGTGAAGTGAAATGTTTTGTTACTGTGTAGAGTTCTATTGATGTAAATTTCTGGAGAGAAAGATTAGAGTGAATCTACGTGTATAAAATAGTGAATCGAAGTGTTAACATTTTCGTTATTTTGAATAATAATAAACTTTTGAACTAAGGCGACGAATAATAATAGCGAAAGGACTAGTGTGACTCTGTGTGGATTTTTATCGGAAAATAGATATGTATCATAGATATGTGAATCTAGGTTGAATTAGGAACTGAAGATATTGCACCGTATATGACAAAATGGCGAATGGTAGTGTTAACGTTATCGTTACTTCGAATAATAATAAACTTTTGAACTAAGGTGACTAATAATAATAGCGAAAGAACTGGAGTGTCTCTGTGTGAATTTTTATCGGTGAATTAGAAACTGAAGGTATTGTACCGTACAAAATGGTGAATGGAAGTGTTAACGTTATCGTTACTTCTTATAATAGTAAACTTTTGAACTAAGGCGACTAATAATAATAACGAAAGAACTGGAGTGACTCCGTGAGAATTTTTATCGATGAATTAGAAACTGTTGCACCGTATAAAATGGCAAATGGTAGTGTTAACGTTATCGTTACTTCGAATAATAATAAACTTTGGACTAAGGCGACTAATAATAATAACGAAAGAACTGGAGTGACTCCGTGAGAATTTTTATCGATGAATTAGAAACTGTTGCACCGTATAAAATGGCGAATGGTAGTGTTAACGTCATCGTTACTTCGAATAATAATAAACTTTTGAACTACGGCGACTAATAATAATAACGAAAGAACTGGAGTGACTCTGTGTGAATTTTTATCGGTGAATTAGAAACTGAAGATATTGCACCGTATAAAATGGCGAATGGAAGTGTTAACGTTACTATTACTTCGAATAATAATAAACTTTTGAACTAAGCCAAATAATAATAATAGCGAAAGAACTGGAGTGAATCTATGTGAATTTTTATCGATGAATTAGAAACTGTAGCACCGTATAAAATGGCGAATGGTAGTGTTAACGTTATCGTTATTACGAACAATAATAATAAACCGTTGGTCGAGTGGTTTTTCTCAATGGAATGTTTGCTTGTTTCCCTGTCAGAAATCGGTACTCCCTCGAGTCGACTTCTGTTTAGAATAATAATCACGCTCGCCTCGACGAAATGCTAAAGGAAAACATAGATCCATAGTCGCATTAAATTCAGCGCAGAGCACCGCAAAGTTAGCCATTCGTTTGCTCCGTGAGTAGCATCGGACGATTACGAAGTTCTCCACGGCGACAAATAGAGCGAGCTGGCGCTAGCTAGAAACGGATAGCTTTTGTCGCGTTTCCAACGGTCGATTGGATCGACGAATCGCAGACGACACCGCTCCTATGACTTCGCAACACGGTTCAGAGGTGTGTCCAAGAACAAGTTGGATAGTATTATATTTGATACAAAATTCACCAAACGTACAATTATTCTACGTTATTATCGATATGAAACAGAAACAATTGATCAAACTCTTAGAAACAGTCTCTTTCTGTTTCGATCGAGTAATTTTAGAACGTAATTCTAGAATAATTTTAGGAGTAATTTTAGAGTAAATTTAGTAATTTAGAAATTAAAATTAAATATTTCAATGTTTCAATTTCGCGAATAAACACTTCTTTCACGAACAGGTGAAACTAACGTAAGTTTCTACGTTCTCTCGTCTCCAGTATTTCGTGTCAATAGCAAAGAGTATGTTTCGTTGGTAATCGGTGCAAGGAGGCAGCAACAAGTAGCAGTGGAATTTATTTGCGCTCCTCGGCTCGCGAAAACCGAGGAACAAACGCATCGAGGTCGCGAGCGACAAAGAATAAATCGTCTCTCTTCACAAACGACCAAACTAAGAAGACTCAACTCCTTGTTAAAAATTTCAACGATGAAAGAAACAACAACTCGTGAAAGAATTCTCACCATCGAATTCCACGGTGTCAATCACCTTGCGTTTACCAGTTCGAAAATTATAAACATTCTTCGAGTTTCCTTCCGTTCAAATTTTCAGCGTTCTAATTTTTCCTTTCCAAGTGTACACACTACCAAAAATCTGGTATTTAACCTGTTTACTCTCGCGAAAAAAAAAAAAGAAAGAAACACACCGTGCCCCCCTGGCCCGATGACCGACGGACATTGTTTCTTTTTTTTTTCTTCCCTCTCGCTCTCTCTCTTCTTTTCATTATTTACATCGTTCGGCGTTGTTCCGTTGAATTCGATCTCACGTTCGGGCCAGCTTCCGGTGTCCACGTGAATCGTCACGTAGCTGGACGTCTTCGAACGCAGACAGCCACGTCCACTGTAACCGATCATCGCCGATGCACGAAGGAAGTCCTCTGCGCACGCGGCTGGCATACGGGACGACCGATCCCGACGAAGAATAGGCAAGCACGCCCCGTAACCGGTAAGGTGAGCCAGGATCGATGCGCGTTGTTTATTTTTTTTCTTCTTCTTCTTCTTCTTCCCCCACCCTCCTTTCTTTCTTTCTTTTTCCAAAAGCCGTTTGCCCGTTGTTCGCTGAATCGTAATGCTGGAAAAGTTAAGCGCTCGGCACTGGGGGCCTCACCCCCCACCCCCGCGCGCCTCGCTCCCCCCCTCTCCTACGGTAACCAGCGCGGCAGGATACCGTGCGTCTCACCGTCCTTTCGCTTCTATTCACACTCGCGCGAGCGAACGATTGTGTGACATCCTGAAGTCCACCTCCGCGCGGACGTTTTGTCGCATCGTGGTAGAGGGGGGAGTTGAACATGCTCCCGTGGTTGTAATCACGTTGTCTGGGTGTGTTTCGTTTCTTAGTTTTCTTTCTTTTGATTTTTATTGCTTTTTTGGCGGGAAACGGGAATACGGACGCGCGGAGACACAGATCGGTGAAATGATGTGTAATGTACTTCACAGTCGAGCCGCCAGTCGGCGCTGGGAACGTTAGACGAGGCGAGGGAAATTTTCACGGGCCGAAATGGGACAGTCGATACGCGGTGTCTCTCTGTGCCAGTGATACACTTTGGCCTTCTTAGGCTAATGGCACGACCAACCCGCGAGATTTCCCCTACCGCTCGCGAGAAAACTTTGCGCGCTGAAAATTCTACGGTGGATATTACGCTTCGTTGAATCATGCCTCGAGTCACTTGGATGCTCTCGCGATTGTATTTTGGATCTTTTATCGAGAGTGCGACTGATTTTTATTTCTATGTCGACGAGAAGTACTCGTTTTTCGTCCTCCTTGGATTTTCGTTGTACACTTGTACGCTTTAGGTTGATTGTATTGGGTTGTTCGGAGAGTTCGTTTCGTTCTCCAAAATGGCGGATGTATGATTTAAGAAAATGTTTGTACACTATGATAGAAAAATGAACAGAGGGGAGTTTTCAACGACAAATGTTGAAAATTACTTCCGTTGGCTTCCAGAGTCAAGCTTTGAATAATACTTTCTATTCATGATCGAATTCGCAATTTTTGAAGCGTTTTAACGCGCCGAAAAAATATTAAGAACAAAGTTTGTACACGTGTTTCATTTTCACCGAAGAAAAACGAAATGACTTTCCGAACAATTTAATAGAATAAATAGAATGATTAATATCGGTAAGTTTATGATTCGCAATTTTCACAGCAAGTAGGTTTCAAGTAGATGTATTTGCTGGTGGACTCCTGGTATGACTACTAGTACCGAAGTATCTCTTTGTAGATGCCAAGTCAGTGGAATTTCTTTTATTTGCAAAGTACGTGATTCTTAAACAAGTTGAGATTCGAAGGAAGTGTTCAATAATTTTCGTCCAGGTTTTCAACAAGCAAATCGGTTCAAAAGGTAGTATATTACGTTGGTAGTTATTCCTTTCTCAAGGTCATATTTTTCGACGTTACAAGATCACCGGTGGTTTCTTCGAACACCGTAATAACCAAGGTCGAGACGAATACATAGTATCAATGGCATTCGCGTGACCTTGAGCACGAAATATTCCGACGTTTTTTAGACCAGATACGAATAATGAAGACACCACAATAGAAAGATCAACAGAGGGGAGTTTTCAACGACAAATGTTGAAAAGTACTTCTGTTGACTTCCAGAGTCAACCTTTGAATGATACTTTCTAATCATTATGGAACTTGCAATTTTTGAAACCTTTCAACAGGACAAAAAGAAATGAGAAACAGAAAGTAATTACAATAGAAAGATCAACAGAGGGGAGTTTTCAACGGCAGATGTTGAAAATTACTTTTGTTGACTTTCAGAGTCAACCATTGAACGATACTTTCTGATTTTGATCGTACTTGCAATTTTTGAAGCGTTTCAACGCGACAAAATAAAAATAAGAAACAGAGTAATGACAATAGAAAGATCAACAAGAGGGTTTCAACCACAAGTGTTGAAAATTACTTTCGTTGACTTCCAGAGTCAGCCATTGAATGATACTTTCTGACCACGATCGAACTCACAATTTTTTAACCTTTTCAACGCGACAAAATAAAAATAAGAAACAGAGAGTAATCACAATAGAAAGTTTAACAAGAGGTTTTCAACCACAAATGTTGAAAATTACTTCCATTGACTTCCAAAGTTAACCTTTGAATAACACTTTCTAATCTTAATCAAATTCGCAATTTTTGAAGCGTTTCAACGCGACAAGAAGAAATAAAAAACAGAAAGTAATCACAATAGAAAGATCAACAAGAGGTTTTCAACCACAAATGTTGAAAATTACTTCCGTTGACTTCTGGAGTCAACTTTTGAATAACACTTTCTAATCTTGATCGAACTCGCAATTTTTGAAGCGTTCCAACGTGACAAAATAAAAATAAGGAACGGAGTGTAATCACAATCGAAGGATCAACAAGAGGTTATCAACCACAAGTGTTGAAAATTACTTCCGTTGACTTCCACAGTCAACCATCGAACGATACTTTCTAATCACGATCGAATTCGCAATTTTTTAAGCGTTTCAACGCAATAAAAAGAATAAAGAGCAGAGAGTAATCAAAATAGAAAGATCAACAAGAGGTTTTCAACCACAAATGTTGAAAATTACTTCGGTTGACTTCCAGAATCAACCATTGAACGATACTTTCTGACCTCAATCGAGCTCGCAATTTTTGAAGCATTTTAATGCGCCGACAAAAAAAATAAAGAACAGAGAGTAATCACAATAGAAAGATCAACAAGAAGTTTTCAACCACAAGTGTTGAAAATTACTTCCGTCGACTTCCAGAATCAATCACCAAACGATACTTTCTGACCTCGATCGAGCTCGCAATTTTTGAACCGTTTCAACGCGACGAAAGAAAAAAAAAAAGAAACTAAAGAACGAAAGGGACAGGAAATAACGCGTGTCGCGGTTTCACGCTGTTTCTGAAAGAGAAATCCAATAACTCTCGTGGAAGCCAAACACCGGGCGAGAGGAAGGGACACCTTTGACACCTCGGCACACGTACAGGGACCCAACAGCGTTTGCTCACCGGGCTACTAATATCCTATGGGAGGTTGCGCTACCCACCGGTTATAATTCTCGGAGGATATAACTCCTGGAACGGTCGGGAGGCGAGTTCCGTGCACCGGACGCCCTTAACGCCCAGAATCCAACGAAACGACATCGAAGAAAACGAGGGAGGGAGGGAGGGGGGAGGGATTGACCGAGCCGAGCACGAGAGAGACCCCTGGCAATCGTCGAGACTTAATGGTGGAATAGACGGTAAATTAAAAGTAATCGCCGAGCGCGCTCGATTTCCTCCTACGTGACCCTGGCAAAAATCGCACGAACCGGCCGACTGCTTCTACGAATGCCAATTGTTGCGTGAAAATTCCCAATCGACCGACTAATTTATCCGCGATACCACGTTGTTTCTCTTCGACCAATCAGCGTCGTTGGAACGAGGTCGAAGAACGATCGAGAGAGACTCGAATGTATTGTATTCTCGCGACGAGTATTAGGTTGTTTGGAAAGTCATTTTGTTTCTTTTTTTTTTGGTGAAAATGAAATATGATTTTTTTAGAGTATGCAAAGGTTTTGCTAAATTGTATGATCTCCATTTTGGTAAACGAAACGACGAAATTAATCGTGGAACAGTACATCTTCGAATCGTATTCTTGGAAATTTCTCAGATCAGAATACTTGAAAGATTGGTCAAATTTTTTATTTCTGGATTAAAGATGATTTATTTCTAGATCAACGCGATTATTATTCTTCGCATGTCCATTTTTTATACCACGTGTATAAAATACGTTTTTAAGGTACTGATACTACGAGTGACAAATTTCTTTTCGATACCATTTTTTGTTTCCACAGGGTGTCCCAATCATCGCCGGTCGATTTGAATTTCGCGTTATTTTTCAAACGTCGAACCGATTAACCCGAAACTCGACACACGTCGTCTAGACAGATGGGAAATTAATCGTGGGAAAGTATACGGTGAAAGAACGCGTGTGAATTATTCAAGCGTATTACGAAAAATCACGATCTTTAACGCGTCGTTGGTGAAATCGATCCAAGTTCGTGCGAAAACATGAAAAATGTTGAGAAAAGATTGCCGGTCTGTAAAAAATCGAAGGTGGCCATGTGGAAGATATCCTGTTCCATTATTAACTCCCAAGTTTATACTTTTAAATAAAAAAAAAAATATCAAAATTATTTAAACCGTTTGAGTTTTATTCAAAAAGTAAATCGACCGGTAATGATTGGAACACTCTTTATTATTGATAGCTTGCTCGATAAGATTCATTGTTTCATTTTTCTAATGATTACTTCTATTGAAAAAGTACTAATGTTTGATAAACACGTGTAAAGTTTCACGTAGATCTGTCGACTCGTTCGTATGTCTACAGTCGTTCAAAGTTGGAGTGTTATATTATTTATATTACAATGGAAAAATTAACAAAACTGATTGTACAACCTTGTTTAATTAGATCAATTTAGACTTAATTATCTCGAAATCGTTAGTGCAGAAATTGATCAATTTATTACGGTAAAGGAAAAGATCGAATATATAACGTTTCAATTTATTTATCATCATTGAACACAAAATGTTACTTAGTGACGAATATATGACACTCTCTATCAAACGATTCTAATCTTTACGACAAACGACGAAGAAAGAATACAAATTAAAATGTACCAGTAGAGAATTGAAGAAAAATGGCTGATCCAAACCTTAACGAAACGAGCGAATGGTAAAAATGTTAAATAAATTGCCAAAGTACGTTCAATTGTACGTACACTTATTGCAATCTTACTGTATCTTCTTATTGTAACAATTTCTTAAACGATTTAGTTCTCTCATATTTCTACAGTTGATAAAAATCTCAAGTACACTTTTGTTCTTTACACGTTCTCGTTTCTATAAAAGTAAGTCCACCGTAGAATATTTTACACGTATTTCGCATACGTGTCGCAATTATCGCGTAGATTGGCTCGAATTATGTTCCTTCATTATTTAAAATGTGCTACAAGCGAATAATTAAATGCTTCAATTCTCTGTTTCTCTTATTTCGAATCCTCCTACTTCTTCTTCGTTTCGTAATGCAAGAATTATTGCTTCTCGGTAGACGAGAAACGAGGCAGTTCGCAAAACGAGAAACGAAATACTTGTTCGAAGACGAGGCGGAGTTCTTACCGAATCGAGGCTCGGACACCGTGGCGTAAATTTACGGAGATTAAGAAGCGATAAATCATTCACAAGAAGAGGACGCGAGCGCGCCGACTCGTCTAGTAAGTTTTCAGCGCGAACGCGATGAAGAATTCTCCGTTGGTGAGATTTTATCGCGCGGGATTCGTGGCCCCTTTGCGTATTCGCGATCGCGCTGATAAAAACTCATTAAAGTTTCAAATTGACCACCGACGCGGTGACTTCTTTGAGAGTCGTTCTCGTGCACTATTCCGATGAGAGTTTCGGTCACTCGAAATTCCTAGAAGCGACGGGAGCGCCGCGTAGCGGCAACCACGCGAATTAAACACGAGCGAATTCCCTAGTTGGAACGCGGACCACTGCGAATAAGATTGTCAACGTTCTTCGTTGAACGCAACTGCTGAATTGCAGACACCGATGAAAGTTAACGAGCCTTTCTTGCAAAGCTAACGAGACATTAACTTTTACTTTGCACTTCGTCTCGCGAGAGGGTGTATCGTTGATATTTTTGTAAATGTGATTTTTTTCGTAAAAGAACTTTGCGTGAACAAAGTATGTACATATAAAACTACGCTCTCATTTTAATTGTCCAGTGTCCTCTATTAGTTTTAGCTTTACATCTCCTTGGTATGGTTTCTACCATTTTATGTACGATACAGATAGCAATCTTCATATTTGACGAATTCGGTCTGCTAGAGTTTTTAATTTTCTGTTAATTTTATTTTGTATTAATTTTATATCTACTAGAGTTCTTAGTTTTATGTTAATATTTAAGAAGTATTTATAAACTCGATCGGACGTGTGAAATAGAAAAAGTCACAACGTCTTCAGAAAACATGAATTTCAAATAGATTTCATCGTGAAAGCAGTTGTGACCATTTCGAGCGGTTGGTAAATCTAGTATTAACGCGATGCATTAAACGAGAAGTGAAATTCAACATTTTGTTAATCGAACAGCGTCTTCAAATTTTGTCGATCGAACGCGAGACGATGGAAACCAATCGAATTTTTATAAAGTTTGAAAATTCGTACGCATAATTTAGGAACCGAGGTAAAATTAAAATTAATATCGGAGTACGTGGACGAAGAACTACTAATTTAATCGCGGTAAAAGAATCGTGTTCGGAATAATGTTACCTGGGAAAAAAAAATCACCGAAAATTGAAACAGGCCACGGCTGCTTCGAATCATCGTTGTCGAAATGAACGTAAATGAGTCAGAATGCAAATTTCAGGAACGGGGTACAATTTTATTTAATCAAAAAAAAAAAAAAAACGAGATAAAATATTCCAGATTAATTCGTACCTTTGTATTAATTCCACCGTGACAAATATTTCAATATCACCCGAGAGGATAGCCGGTCGCATTTACGATAATCAGGATCGTCAAGATTCATGGCACGCGTGAAACCGATGCTTCTCGATACAACGTGGAACGTGTATCACCTTGTTCGTCGTTGTAACAAATGTTCAATCTTTAAATCGATCGTTCGTAAAGATTTCAATAACGGGGATACATCCAAGAGTCCCGAGGAAACATTGCAGCTTCGAAAATTTGCAAAACAAATTAAACGATTCCAAGAACACCGACACCTGGCTCAACAGGTTCAATTGGTACCCCGCCTACCCGTTAAAGCGATCAACGCGACTGTAAACAATTAGCCAAATGGAGAAGAATTTATTTTTCAGATGCTTTTATTTCGTGCAAACACCAGCTCGCGACACGACGCGTGCAAAATAGTATTTCATTCGAATTCCACGCCCGGGACTTTCGAATGATTTAACGTGTTTACGCCGTAGCTCGTTCTCCGATGCGAACGAACAAAAAAGAAAGAAGAAAAAAGAAAAATACATAAATAAATAAATAAATAAATAAATAACAAAAAAAAATAAAGCGACCTTTCGAGAGAAAGTAGTTCTCCAGCGGCACGCGAAGCAACAAGTCCGATGCAAACAATCCGTGCAACGAACGCCGAGGGATAAACGTTAACGAATCCCTCGGGAACAACGCGACCGTAGACTTTCTCACCAGGCATCGACGACACTGATATTTTTATAACGTCGTTCAGCCACGAGTTCCTCTATCTCTCGCGACCGAGACGCGGAAAAACGAAGGGTCGGAGCAGAGAAAAGCGTATCCGTCGCGGACGATCGAACAATACCCGCTCGCGGATAGTAATTTACCGGATCGTGGAAAACAAAGGGCACGTACAGGGTGTATCGTAACACTTGGTAGCCACTTGAGCAATTTCGAACGGAGAAACAATAAAAAAAAACGGGTAGTGAAAAATAAATTAGAAAAAAAATACTTGCAAACGCGACGAATCCACTTGACCTCGTTCCAGAGTCATTTTTGCATCTTGGTGATTAATGATCGTTAAGTGTCGGAGAACAAGTTATCGTGACCGATTCTGTGAAACTTTTAACGAGTTCACGATGCTCGAGAAGTCCTCGATAAAAGTGAACGCTCTCGATCGAATCGACTTCCGTGTCGCGGAACGGTACGATTATATTGGAGAAACGTCACCGGGTGTACTGTCTTGAGAAATCGACTATTGTGTGCCGCGAGTACAGCCGCATCGGAAAAATGTCACTCGATGTACTGTCTTGAGACGAGAAATCGACTATTGTGTTCCGCGAGTTTAGCATTTTGCATTGGAAAAATGTCGCTCGATGTACTGTCGCCGGACGAGAAGTTGACACGCGGGTCTGGTCGGTCGTTGTACGATCTCCTTTCTGTGGATTCAGGGAACCTATAAAGAGGTTCCTTTTTAGGAACTTATAAAGAGGTTCGTGTAATACGAGGAGAGCGAATTGGACACCGCCTGCCATCTTCTCATTCATGCACAGTACATCGTTTCGATCGAGTAGCCATTCTCCAACGATTTTCCAAGAAATATAGATAGTGGATTGAAATTCAGTATTGTCTTGAGACGAGAAGTCGACTTGTGTTTAATGAGGTTAGCTGTATTGAAAAATGTCGCTCGATGTACTGTCGTTGGACGAGAAGTTGACACACAGGTTTAGTTGGTCGTAGCACAATCTCCTGTCTATGGATTCATAAAGAGGCTCCTTTATAGGAATCTATAAAGAGGTTCGTGTAATACGAGGAGAGCGAATTGGACACCGTCTGCCATTTTCTCATTCATGCACAGTACATCGTTTCGATCGAGTAGCCATTCTCCAATGATTTTCCAAGAAATGTAGATAGTGGATTGAAATTCACTACTGTCTTGAATCGAGAAGTTGACTTGTGTTTAACGATTCTAATTGCATTGAAAAAATGTCGCTCGATGTACTGTCGTCGGACGAAAAGTTGACACACAGGTCTAGTTGGTCGTAACACAATCTCCTGTCTATGAATTCATGAAGAGGCTCCTTTATAGGAATCTATAAAGAGGTTCGTGTAATACGAGGAGAGCGAATTGGACACCGCCTGCCATCTTTTCGTCTCTGTATAGTACATCGTACATTCTTCAACGATTTTTCACGAAATATAGATAGTGTCTCGGATTCAAATTCACTACTGTCTTGAGACGAGAAGTCGACTTGTGTTTTACGAGGTTAGCTGTATTGAAAAATGTCGTTCGATGTACTGTCGTTGGACGAGAAGTTGACACACAGGTCTAGTTGGTCGTAGTACAATCTCCTTTATATGGATTCATGAAGAGACTCGTATAATACAAGGAAAGCAAACTGGACACCGTCTGCCATTTTCTCATTCATGCACAGTACATCGTTTAGATCGATTCTCCAATGATTTTCCAAGAAATATAGATAGTGGATTGGAATTCACTACTATCTTGAGTTGAGAAGTCGACTTGTGTTTAACGAGTCTAACTGCATTGAAAAAATGTCGCTCGAAGTACTGTCACTGGACGAGAAGTTGACACATGGGTCTGATTGATCATAGTACAATCTCCTATCCGTGGATTCACAGAACCTATAAATAGGTTCGTGCAATACAAGGAGATCGAATTGAACACCGCCTGCCATCTTCTCATTTACGCACAGTACATCGTTTCGATCGAGTAGCCATTCCCTAACGATTTTCCAAGAAATATACATAGCGTGTCGGATTGTGATTCACCGAATTCTCAGGGAAAAATATTTCTCTCGCTCCATTGTCAGGTTCAAAACACTCCGGTTGTACGTATCGAGAAATTGCACTATACGAGCGCAAAATTGCGTTTAGACTCGCGGTAACCATTTCGTGGCTACTTCCTGGGAAGGTAATCGACTCCGCCATTACCAGACGCGCGTAAAAATTACTATAACCGAGCACACCGGTTTCGTCGTTTCCTCCACGCGGAAATAAGAAACGCGTGTAGCCGCCACGTGTTACGATACACCCTGTACATCACGGAGCGGTTTTCTTCCGCGTATCGTAAGAAACGTATCGTCGCCGAGCCTCGCCGGGGTGGCTCCCGCGAGCTAGTCGCGTGGCTTCGTGCACGGCCAGAGAAAGATCGATAGCCTCTACCCCGATAAGGGGAGAACGTTTAACGCGGTAATGACGTAGTCGAGGAGTGCAAAGGCCCTCGAGGAAGACTCAGCGGCGCCTGGAAAAGGGAAAGGTACGATTCGACCGACTGCTCCGAGGGAATGGTGAAACGTCTCTCTTCCATCGGGCCGTGCTAATTTCGAATCTGCTCGTTGTTCCGGCCAACGCGCCGACAAAGCTTTGATGCCATGTTGCAGTACAAAAAAAAAAAAAAAAAAAAAAAAGAAAGAAAAACCTGACGACGACGAAGATGAAGAGAGAAAAAAAAAAGCGAGAGAAGGAGACACACGGGGAACGGAACGATCGAACCGGGAAGAACAAACGCGAAAGAACGATAACGCTCTCTGAAAATTTCTATATGACATTTTTTCGGTTAATTCACCGCCCTTTGAATTCCGTTTTCGGACTCCTCCCCCTCTGTATCGAACGACACGGTTTTCCACGCTTAAGATTCGAAGCGATTCCGGTGGAATTTTCGAAATCGAGCGTTTCTCGCGAAACCTACGTGCACGGTCACGGATCGCAAATGGATACGGTTTCGCGGCACGGATTTGGATTCGTTTTCACGTGCATCGATACGTTTGTCGTCGAAACGATCGCACGGGCTTCGTACAGCGCCTGTTACGAGTGCCCCGTGCGGCCAACAGAGGTTGTTAAGGATGACAGAGGAGCTTCCATTTGTCGATAATAGGCGACGAAGCGAGTAAAAGTGAAACGTAATACGGTATCGCGCGAATGGATGGACGAATTTCCATCCTGATAAGCGAGACAGATTCGTGGTTATTTATTTTCGTAACAACGAAAAATCGAGCACGAAACGAAATCGGAGGGCGATAGACAGGGGACTCGAGTCGCATTCGATTAGGCGCGTGACGATACCGTGACCATTTTTTCGCAATTTTCTACCAATCGTACCGGAGATATCAAATTTATTCTTCGATCTGTGCAAAATTGATCTTTTGTACTTTTTTTTTATTATTATTATTACTTCAATACGAACGATTTTTTTTCTTTTTTAAATACAAGTCCACCGCGATCTTTCGAAGTTTTCGACTCGTGCGTTTACAAGATTGTTAAAATCGACTGTAGATTGAACCGTCAATCGGCCAAACGATACGGCGCAAATGGTTCCTTTGTGGCTCACCGAGTATAGTCAAGTGCGCGCGTACTTTTGCTCCGCAACTTCGATTAACTTCTCTAGAAGCAATCACCACTTATTTGCACAGTTGCCATCGTACACTTCAGAGACCCAACGGGTCTACTAGAACCCCCACTGGAACACGTTACGCGTTGCAGCTTGATACCCATCAGGTGTGTTTACATTGAAATTTACTGAATATTAAACATACGGGACAAAGACGAAAAAATGGTGATATTCGTCGGTATGAAAGAAAAAAAGAAATTTAAATACTCGACAGACCTCTTGCGAGACTGCTTACGTTACAATACGTGTAGGAGATACTTAAGAGTTAATCTTCGAATATATTAGGGGGACCGGAAAGTAATGTCGTTTCCCGACATTAAATTCAAATACATAAATTTTTAACGAGTTTTTATTTTTAATCAATGATATAATCACCCTCATTATCAACAACCTTTTGCCATCTAGTGTGCAAATTTTCAATGCCGGATCGATAAAAATCAATTGGTTTTTGAGCAAAATATACAGAGGTGGCATTTTGAATATCATCCAAATTTGCAAATCTTTTGCCACTTAGAAAGTGTTGAAGCGATCGGAATAAATGGAAATCCGATGGTGCAACATCGGGCGAGTATGGTGGGTGAGGCAGTACCTCCCACCCCAATTCATTAATTTTTGCCAAGGTTCGTCTTGCGCAGTGCGGTCTTGCATTATCGTCTTGCAGAATAACGCCTTTTCTGTTGACAATCGCTGGCCACTTTTCAATTAAAGATTTATTTACACGATCTAATTGTTCACAGTAAAGGTCTGCATTCACAGTCTGTCCAGGTTTTAGCACTTCAAAATGAACAACGCCGCGAATACTCCACCAAACACACAAAAGGGCCTTTTTGGGGTGTAAACCTGGCTTAGCAGTACTTTGTGGCGATTCATTTGGAGAGAGCCACTGCCTTTTGCGTTTTGGATTATCATAAAGAACCCACTTTTCATCTCCGGTGATCAAGCGATCAAAAAACGCTTCTGTATTGTGCCGTTGAAGCAATAAGTTGCATGTGGTGGATCGGTTAGCCTTGTTCTCTTCGGACAGATTATGCGGGACCCAAACACCTGCTCTGCTTACTTTCCCAATCTGCTGCAAATGTTCTTGGATGGTCGACCAAGGTTGGTTAAGACTGTTTGACAATTCCTCGATTGTCTGACACGGATTTGCTTCCACTTCCGCACTTAACACGTCATTGTCTAACGTTGTTGGTCTTCCTGATCGATACGAGTCGGAAAGATCAAAATTACCGGATTTGAACTTGGAAAACCACCTTTGGCATTTACGAACGTCTAATGCATTTGGATAAACATCGCAAATGTTTTTGGTAGCAACTGTTGCGTTACTACCCTTGCGAAACTCAAAAAGCATGCAATGCCGGATATGTACCTCTTCTGGTATTTGGCTGGCCATTTCACCCAAAATTGTAAAGAAAAATTTTAAATTTAATTATTTACAACTAAACAAGTCACTATAACCTCAGAATGTCTTTGCTACGACTTTAATGTACACAATGAGCTGACAAATGACAATCAAATAGTGACATGCGCAGAAACGACATTACTTTCCGGTCCACCTAATATTTATGGGATACTTACTTAAGAGTTAATCCTCGAATGTATCCTTGGAAATTTGTCGGATCAGAATACTTAAACGAGTCAAATTTCCCATTTCTAGATCGAAGTAGATCAACGCGATTACTATTCTTCGCATGTCCATTTTTTATGCCACGTGTATAATAATGAACCGATGAGAGAGAAATTCGTCTTTTCGTTCATAAAATGCGTTTTTAAGGTACTGATACTACGAGTGATAAATTTCTTTTCGATACCATTTTTTGTTTCCATAGAGTGTCCCAATCATCGCCGGTCGACTTGAATTTCGCGGTAATTTTAAAACCTCGAACCGATTAACCCGAAACTCGACACACGTCGTCTAGACAGATGGGAAATTAATCGTGGGAAAGTATACGGTGAAAGAACGTGTGTAAATTATTCAAGCGTATTACGAAAAATCGCGATCTTTAACGCTAATATCGAACGTGTCGTTGGTGAAATCTATTCGAGTTTATGCGAAAACATAATAAAAAATTTTGAGAAAAATTCGGTGTACTGTAAAAAAATCCGAGGGGG
This sequence comes from Ptiloglossa arizonensis, assembly GCF_051014685.1. Lineage (NCBI taxonomy): Eukaryota > Metazoa > Arthropoda > Insecta > Hymenoptera > Colletidae > Ptiloglossa > Ptiloglossa arizonensis. Next base: position 24,595,089 of record NC_135048.1, on the reverse strand, counting down.
TCATACGGAAGATATCCTGTTCCAGTATTAACTTTCAAGTTTGTACTTTTAAACAAAAATAAAAAATCAAAGTCGAAGTGTCATAGTATTTTTTCACAATGGAAAAACGACAAAACTTATCGAACAACCTAGTACATATACATACCCATGCGGGGTGAATCTATGAGTTAAGACGAGTAAAAAATATCTTGTAAACGTATGACTTATGTGTCTCGGTTTTTGAGTTACAAACAATGGGAGAAAATGTTCAAAGTGTTAAAAAAAAGTCGATTTTGAGCCTCGTTTATCAGAATACCTCTCGAAGTGGAATTAGTACTATATTACAGAGTAATTCGAACGAGTAATTTTTACTAATTGCTAGCTGCAAGTCTACCGATTAAAAATCAATTTCTTCCAAAGGTCAACTTCTCAGTTCCGCACTGTACATTGTTTACCTCCGTTGAATACACGATTTTAAACGGGTCCGAAATCAAAATGTCGAAAAACATTTGAAATTTAAAATTTGATTTCCAAGGACAAGGAAATTTGAAATTTGAAATTTGATTTTCAAGTACAAGGAAATTTGAAATTTGAAATTTGATTTCCAAGTCCAAGGAAATTTGAAATTTGAAATTCGATTTCCAAGTCCAAGGAAATTTGAAATTTGAAATTTGATTTCCAAGTCCGAGGAAATTTGAAATTTGATTTCCAAGTCCAAGGAAATTTGAAATTTGAAATTTGAAATTTGAAATTTGATTTCCAAGTCCAAGGAAATTTGAAATTTGAAATTTGATTTCCAAGTCCAAGGAAATTTGAAATTTGATTTCCAAGTCCAAGGAAATTTGAAATTTGATTTCCAAGTCCAAGGAAATTTGAAATTTGATTTCCAAGTACAAGGAAATTTGAAATTTGAAATTTGATTTCCAAGTACAAGGAAATTTGAAATTTGAAATTTGATTTCCAAGTACAAGGAAATTTGAAATTTAAAATTTGATTTCCAAGTACCAGGAAATTTAAAATTTGATTTCCAAGTCCAAGGAAATTTGAAATTCAATTTCCAAGTACAAAGAAATTTGAAATTTGAAATTTGGAATTTGATTTCCAAGTTATTAATTTCGCTCACTTCCGCCATTACTGTACCCACAACAAGTTCCCGAACCGATAATGGAACAACCTCGACAAAAACTCCCGATCGTCGAATCTCGCTTCCATCCGGAGCCATTCCCCCGACCACGATGTATAGTGCGCGCGCGAGAAGATTGCATCTACGGTTACGGCGCGTCCCATAGGTTCGAGGACCGTACCCCACGACAGATATACGAGCATCGGGTACCCGTATTCCGGCGAAACCGGCAGATGCAATCTTCTCGCGAACGCGCTGTACGTAAGAATTCACGGTGCGGTTCGAAGGTTAAGTCGACTTCCACTTATCGATAAGGTTAAAGTCTCGTTCCGCGTTTCGTTACGATTAACGGCGCCGTGGGATCCAATCTCCGCGACGTCGCGGCGCGCACTTTAATCCGTCCCCGCGATCAATCGTGGCGGTCGTTTAATCTACGAATTTCAATTCAATCTCGACCCACATTCGTTCGGCTTCCGTGCGGTTGCGGCATAAGGAAAGTTCGCCGCGTACCAAGAAAATTGCCAATAAATTTTCGTACGCGCCGCCGCTTCCTCGCGCGCAACGTTACGTCGTAACCCACCGCCTCTGTCGTTATTAATTCGGTCGTTGTACTCGCGTTGCGCCGGAATCGCGCGATCGATTCGCGCCGGGAAGAGCGAGCCTCGATTCGCGTCGGTACTGCGTGCTCGCGCTGCGTGCGAATTCGTTTCGTCGGTGCAACAAGAAAGAAACAAAAATGAAAAAAAAAAAAAAAGAAAGAAATTCATCGAAACACCGCGCGTTCACCGACGTCCAGTTCCATTCTCGCGATACCCCGGGATATTAAACGGTCGTGTTCGTTGCTAAACGATCGAACACACCCCGAACCGAGATCCCATTTCGAGAACACTTGTACACGGTGTACTGGTAATTCGTGAACAGCTTGCGAATTGATTGTACACGGGTGAAACGAACGAAGAAATAGTACTTAAACGAGAAAGGTTCTCGTGCTCTCGTCTCGTGTAAGATGCTTAAAATGGTCGACGAGAGACTCTTATCGAGGGAAGGAAGTGACTCGGTCGTTCGTAGTAAGTTACAAAAATCAGAACAATTTCAGAATTGTTCAACGATCGTACGAGAGATGTCGAGTTGTTTCTACTGTAGAATGATTATTTACTAAAGAGATTCGAGTGTATTACGAAAGGAGCGTGTTTAGAAAGGTTCTCGTTTCTAAGATATCGCGAATCTTGTGCTCTCGTCTCGCTTAAGATGCTCAAAATGGCCGACTAGAGACTCTTATCGAGAGAACGAAGCGACTCGGTCGTTCGTAGTAAGTTACAAAAATTTTCAGAATTGTTCAACGATCGTACGAGAGATGTCAAATTGTTTATACTGTAGAATGATTATTTATTAGAGAGATACGAGTGTATTACGAAAGAAGCGTGTTTACAAAATTTATTGTATCTTATAAAAGTGGATAAGACACTTTGGGTATGTTTTGTATTTTTTTTCTTTCTTGCTTCTTAATGCAACGTGAACATTTTTTGTTTCTTTTTTTTACAACGAAATAGACGGTATTTACGCGAAGAAAAATTGTCGCGTTAAGGGTTCGTCGATCTCCTCTTTACAAAGTTTTTTTTTTTTTTTAATCCTCAACTCCGCCCCTTTATCTGTTATCGGCAGTTTGTCGTAGGACGCCTTTGTAATCGGCGCTCTCCCTGCCTATTATCGTTCGCGATTTAGTTTAAGCAGCTATGAAATTACTGTTAACGGCCCTTTCATGATGCAGAAGGCGGACGAAACAGGATTGAACTTGAGTTAACGACGCACCGCGAAACCGGCCCAGGTTCAATTTCCTACATGAAAATTTATCATCGCGTAACGCGAATCAGTTCGTTATTAACCATTTCGGAGAAGAGTCGTGTTTCGCGTAACGTTTGTAATTCCGATTCTATCCACGATTGCAAATCAACGGTTTCGAGGCTCGATTTTTCTTACCAAAATTAACAACCGGATAATATTCAAAGCATACATTCACCTAACACTGTCACTTGGAATTTTTTTTTTTTAGTATGATTATTTTACGAAATTTCTTTCGTCGTAACAATTGTGTTCATAAGGTAGAGATTCTATCCACGATTGCAAATCAACGGTTTCGAGGCTCGATTTTTCTTACCAAAATTATCCACCAGATAATATTCAAAGGATACACTCACCTAACACTGTCACTTGGAATTTTTTTTTGTACAATTATTTTACGAAATTTCTTTCGTCGTAAGCAATTGTGTACACAAGGTAGAGATTCATCGTTGAAGAACCAAGTGGAAAGTTGCGAAGTGAAATTTTTCCCCAAGAGTAGATAATAAATCGGGACGAGTCGGTTCAAAGTAATCGAGACCACGTTGAATTGATACGATTCAATCGTAATTGGAATTAACACGGTGATGCTATCAAAATCTGTTCTAACAATTGTGTAAACAGAGTACAGATCGATAACTCGATCGAAGTCGCAATTGGGGTTACAACCTTTATCGTTCAAATAGACAGGCGATAAATAATCAGAGTCGTTGATCAATTGTGCATCACGGTGGAACATGTAACCGGGGTACTCGTTCGCTCTACCAACAGAGCGAACAAATATACGGAATTGTTTAGCATTCAAAGGAACACCGGGCTCGGTTCTGTTAACGTGTTTTGGTTAACGTAAACTTGCATTTCGGTCGTTACGAAGAGAAAACAGGAAAGTGGAAGCAAGAGTTCGTGAGTCAACAATGAGGATGTTTAGCTACTTTAAAACTCGATGACACGAATTAATTCGTCCAGAGAATCAGCAGATATAAGACGACGACTGAGCAGAAAACGAAGAAACAAATCGAGATGCGAAATTAGTCGATGTTGAAAAATACATTTCGAGGTAGAGAAAAATTCCGAAAGTAGATTCTAATCGATGAAATTGTTCACCAAAGGAGATAGTTTCGATTATAAATTACCGTATTAAATTTGTTTGCTCTTTTCGTGGCAGTATAGAAGCCTTTATCGTCGACACGAAGTATTAAAATATTTACAATATTTTTTCGACAATGTTATGAATAAATTTCACACGATCGATGCTGTGAAAAATTATTTACGTACGGTTAAAAATAACTCTGGACTTTCAGTTCTTTCGGTGCAATCTTAAAAAGAATTCTTGTTTGAGATTTTTATATATTCGGAAAAACGCGAAGTTAACAAATTTGTCGAATTTTGAGACTCGATTACTCTATTTGAAAAATTTTTATTCTTCCACTTTGCTCTTTGCAAATTATAAACCATACGTGCAACTCTCTTCGAAAGTTAAAATATTTGTTAAATTTCGAGACTCGACTACTCTATCGAGCAATTTTTATTCTTCCACTTCGCTCTTTGCAAACCATAAACACACGGTTTGCAACAACCCATCGATTCGATCTACGCCTGTACAAATGGATACCGGAAGACACGGTGAATCGATTATGGTCGGTTTACACGGAGATTTTTCCCAGAAATGTTCAGAGGAAAACGGTCCTCGAGGGTGGCCGGGGTTTGACCGGAAAACACACCAGACGTGAGATTTCGTTAGTGGATTCGAGGTTTCCGGAATACTCGGCCATCGTTGGAAGGTTGGTCGCTCTTATCGGTCCACAGGAACGTGACCGACCCTCGCTGGAATAACGAAAATTCGCGGGGCCGGTGTTGAAACACCTGGTGATTCGCAACCCTTTTCGCGGAAAGGCGCAGGAACTCGCTGGAATTTAATCCTTCCGGATGATTTCGACTCGAATTTAATTTTCCTCCGTCCCTTTTCAACCTAATGCTTCATTACGCATCAGAACTATGTTCTACAATTCCTTTACAGGGGATTGTTCCCGAAACTGTACAACATTGCGAGTAATAATCGTTCTCGAAGAGAGGGCAAGTATTTATTTCCATTCGTAGAGCGATCTTTGTTGGGAAACATTTGTTAAAATTATGAATCGATAATCTTGAAACTTTGGAAAAGTTTAATATTACAAAACAATTTTATAATATTGAAAATAGTCCGTCTATCCTTTCCGTTTGTCGAATAAGTTTACAATCATTAATTTAATCGATTCTCAATTTCAAAGAATTTTAGAATATTAAAAATAGTCGTCTATCCCTTCCGTTTGTCGAATAAGTTTACAATCATAAGTTTAATCGATTCTCGATTAGAAAGAATTTTAGAATATTAAAAATAGTTTTCTAGACAATCATATAAATTGTTATATATTTATTATTATTTAAATATTCGTAGGTTTCCTCCAGTATAATATATTAAACAATTATCGCTTAATCTACAGATCGATCGTCGTTCGAAACGAAACGAAGGAAACAAAATTTCTTCGATAAAATGACAATATAGAGTAAAAAGTTATGAAATTTTTTACCTGTTCGGTGAAAAGAAAAATTATTCCAGATATTGAGGTGCGCGTGAAATCGTCGATTCGTTCTCGAGATAAAGTTGAGAAACGAGTTTGAGAAACATGATTTTGTAGAAGATACAAGAATGGGAATAACCAAGTGAGGATACAAGTGACGTTAAATCGGTAATGCAATGCACGGAGGAAATTCTTTGTTTCCTCTTCTATGCATATTCTATTCGATGGTGTTTGATTATCGACAACGTTGACGAATCAAATACGAGAATTCCTTTTCCCGTACACGGTGGCTCGTAGTCGTAATAAAACGTGACACGGAAGTTCGTTGTTGGTCGATGGAAAATGCAATACTTTCCGGTGGCTATACGATTCGGATCGTCTCCGTTATTATACCTCGAGCACGTACCGGCCAGCTACGTACTAACAGGATAATGATTTAATAATCGTTTTGACGGCAGCACCGAACCCCGTGCGCATCGTCGAGCGAGTGAAATTGGAGAAACAAGGGAACGATAAGAAAAGACTTGTACACACATCTAGCACAGATAACCTGAATTCTAAGACACGAAAGACACGGTAACAATCGCGTCGGATAGCGTGACTGAAAAATTACTGTATTATCTTTTCAATAAATAAAACTTGCGAGAATTCCCGGGCAGAAACTATTAAATTTCTTTTATAAAGGTGGACTCTTCGTTTATATAATAAGAAGAAATTTAATCGAGTCTCAATTTGAAATAATTGTGGAATATTAAAAATAGTCGTTTATTGTCTTTGTCGAATAAGTTTGTAGGCATAAATTTAATTGATTCTTAATTTGGAAAAATTGTAGAATATTAAAAATAGTCATCATCTAGCACAGATAACCTGAATTCTAAGACACGAACGACACGGTAACAATCGCGTCGGATAGCGTGACTGAAAAATTACTGTATTATCTTTTCAATAAATAAAGCTTGCGAGAATTCCCGGGCAGAAACTATTAAATTTCTTTTATAAAGGTGGACTCTTCGTTTATATAATAAGAAGAAATTTAATCGAGTCTCAATTTGAAATAATTGTGGAATATTAAAAATAGTCGTCTATTGTCTTTGTCGAATAAGTTTGTAGCTATAAATTTAATCGATTCTCAATTTGGAAAAATTGTAGAATATTAAAAATAGTCGTCTATTGTCTTTGTCGAATAAGTTTGTGGCATAAATTTAATTGATTCTCAATTTGGAAAAATTGTAGAATATTAAAAATAGTCGTCTGTTCTTTCTGTGTGTCGAATAAGTTTGTAGCCATAAATATCGTCTGTTCTCTCTGTTGAATAAGTTCATAATCATAAATTTGTCAATTCTCAGTTTGAAAAAATTGTAGAATATTAAAAATAGTCGTTTGTTCTCTCTGTTTGTCGAATAAGTTTGTAATCATAAATTTGTCAATTCTGAATTTAGAAAAATTGAAGAATATTAAAAATAGTCGTCTATCCTTTTTGTTTGTCGAATAAGTTCACAGTCATAAATTTAATCGATTCTGAATATAGAAAAATTGTAAAATATTAAAAATAGTCGTCTACCCTTTTTGTTTGCCGAATAACTTTATAATCATAAATTTAAGCGATCCTCAATTAATTTAGAATATTAAAAATAGTCATCGATTCTCTTTGTTTGTCGAATAAGTTCCTAGCCATAAATTTAATCGATTCTAAATTTAGAAAAATTGTAGAATATTAAAAATAGTCGTCTATCCTTTTTGTTTGCCAAATAAGTTTATAGTCATAAATTTAATCGATCCTCAATTAATTTAGAATATTAAAAATAGTCGTCCATTCTCTCAATTTGTCAAATAAGTTTATAGTCGTGTGTGTAATGGATTTTCGATTTTTAAAAATCGTAGAATAATTAAAGATAAGAAATGTAATTATTCGAACACGAGGACTTGGATGAATTTTACCGTTCCGTCAAATTAGTCGTGCGTTGGTGAAGGATAGAAAAATTCGATAGACTTTCGCGTGTAATCACGTTTTTTCACGGTGCGCTGCATCGGGTATAATTTTGACGCCATGGTAACAGGGACCAAAGCGATTTTCGCTCGCGGAGCAAACCGTAGTCAGGTCTGCATTATTTATCTCGATGAGAAGCAATCGATCCGGTGCTACTGCCGCTACTTTTATGACATTTTATGCTTGACGTATGAACGCATCTCTGCTCGTCATCACCAGATCCGTGTGCGCAAATGGTAAAAATCGAAGTTTCAATAATAGGGGACTCTCCATCGAAATTGAAGGACAAATTGATTATACTATAAATAGACTAGTTTGACATTCGCAATTCTAAAAAGTCGAGGCTTGCTAAACATTTCGCGTAACACGAACAAAAATTGTAACCGATCAGGCTTCCAGTTGATCGATGAACACGTTCCCAGTTTCCACTTGATCGATGTACATTAAGTACTTACATCAACGTAAGTACATATAATTATAATGTCTCATAATTACAACCGAATCGCATGAAATGCCCCGTTTAAACTTTGTTCGACTCGAGTAACTCTCCTAACCCGTTCCCTCTATTTATGAATCCAAAGAATCTTGCCCCTGATCGCTTCATAATTTTTGTAGCGTAAATTACATCGATATTTATTACAACGCAAGATGCACCAATCACCTTAAACAGAGATCCTCGTAGTTACGAGTGCTCCACAATTTCCTCTTTTCTAAATTAAGAATAAATTCAACTAAACAGAGACCACCTAATAGAGTGGAAATAGGACCCTCTGAAGAGTACTCCCAAGTTCCTTTTTTCTAAATTAAGAATAAAGGCCATCTTCAAGTAACGTATTTAATATCCTTCAATTCGATAAAAAAAGAATAGTTCGTCTACATAAAAAAGCATCGTGCTCAAAATGGTCTACTAGGCCTCCCCTATGTCTAATTGAGAATTGTCATAAATATAAGTGTCCCTGTCTAAGGCTAACGAATGCACCGTAACAAACATATTCCCTAAATTACGAACGGAATGACGTCTTCTAATAATTTTTAACTAAATGAAACAACACCTCACCCGTATGAAACAGCAGCGCAATAATGCACTGGATTGAGGATTCGGTGGTAGCTACCATTCGTACGTTATCGTTTACAATTTAATTGCTCGTGCACGGACGTTTACGATCTAGAAAACCAATGATCCACGAGTCAAGAAGCCACGGACAGCACCGAACGACGCGGCCGTAAGCAACACGGTGTCCTAGAAATAGAGCCTTTACGATCGAAGGCACTCGAGGATCTCGAACGTGGTAGCATCTCCATCGAACGCGCGTCGATCGACTTGTTTCTCGTGGCACGGGAACAGGTTAAAAGAAGCGTCGGGCCACTCGACGACAAAAGCAAACGGAGCTTCTCTCCCTACGAAAATAGACCCCTCATCCCCGATCGTGAGCGAGGTAGCTAGATCGAGGAACGAACGATCCGCGGCTGCGCGCCGAGCGAATTCGTTCGCTAGGATTTCGAGGTTTCTGGAGCACTCGGACGCACTGGGTTTTTTTTCTGTTTTTTTTTCTTTTTTTTTTTTTAAAGGTCGACAACCTTTTTTCAACCCCGACTCGAGTAACCGCTCGATATCGCTGAAATGCTATTAGGTCGGTCGCGAAACGACTTCCTGTCAAGAGCGAGTACCCGCGATGCGATCACCGCGTACCGACAACGAACTCGTTAAACGTCTTCCGCGTCTTCTCGCGAACGGTGTGAACAACCGTGATGCGAAACAAGAAACGTACCTCGTGCTTCGGAACTGGAATCGATCCCTCTGTGTAGATTTTTCGTACCTCCCGACACGGTACTTTCGGTCGACTTGAATAGACAAATAGGGGAGGGTGATGACACGAAAGGTGGGTTTGGAAGAACGTTGATACGATGTAGGAGATTCTTATTTTTGGGAGGTTTCGACGGGAATGGAGAGTATGGGAAATACAATTGGGGGAAGTTTACCGGGGAATGTTGAAAGTGTCGTATGTCGGGGTATGTATAGAATGTTGAGAATTTCGTGGAAAGAGGAATGTATAGAATGTTAGAAAAATTTCATATAACGAGGTATGTATTGAATGTTAGAAATGTCATATATCGAGGAATGTATAGTATGTTAATAAAATGTCATATACTGAGGAATGTATACAATGTTGAGAAAATATTATATAACGAGGTATGTATAGAATGTTAACAATTTCATATACCAAGGAATGTTAGAAAAAATTAGATATATAGAAATATACAATGTTAAAAAAATTTCATATACGGAAGAATGTATAGAATGTTAGAAATGTCATATATCGAGGTATGTATAGAATGTTAAAAAAATGTCATATATCGGGGAATGCATAGAATGTTAAAAAAATATTATATACCGAGGAATGTATAAAATATTTAAAAAAATTTCATATACTGAGGTATGTATAGAATGTTAGAAAATTTTCATATACTGAGGTTTGCATGGAATGTTAAAAATGTCATATACCGAGGAATGTATAGAATATTATAAATATCATTAGAATGTTAAAAAAATTTCACATACTGAGGTATGTATGGAATGTTAAAAAATTTCAAACAGTTGTGTATGGTTGATGGAAGAATGTTCGTTTCCTTTATTATCGAACGTTTCTGTTGATTTATTTTCTTTTTTCGTCTTTTTTCGCGACGTAGACAAAGAGTACGGAATACAATGGGAAGAAGAGCGGAATGTACAGCAAGTCAAAGAAATTGGAACAGTTGCGTGTACAAAAAGTACCAAATAACATAAATTTTCTGCAACGAGGATTAACCGAAAAGCAGCGATAAAGGACTCGCGTTCGAAAACGGTGGAACCGCGCTTATGTGTGCTTACACCGAACCGACAGGCGTAATTAAACTTACGAAGCTTACGAAATTGCCTAATATCGATTCAGAAAACATGGAGCATGTAATTAAACGTCCGTAAAAAATAATACAAAAACTCCCAGTAATTCGGTTGCTCGGAAAGTAATTTCGTTTTCCAAAATGGAAAACGTATAATTGAATAGAATGTTCATACACTTTAAAAAAAACCTATTTCATTTTCACAAAAAAAAAAAAAAAAAATAAAACGACTTTCCGAACAACCCGATAATTACTCGCCGAAATCTTTTCGTCGAACGACAGCGCGATGAAAAATTCTCACGCGCTCACCCGAGAGACCAAATATTCTCCTCGAAATGATCCCGTACGGGTATCTATTAAAAGAATCTTGCACCGTCCCTCTCCCCCGTCGAGTAGAATCCAAAAACCAGGGGTCAGAACGTTGAATAAATATTCTTCGACAGCGTCGCGTCGCTCCGACCGCTATATCGTCGTCTAGACGTGAATCGTTTGATAAATGACGATAAGTTTCATCGGCCGTGAACAACCGTGCACCTTCCACTCCCCCCACTCCTCGACCACTCGTCGTACCTCGGTCTGACCTTTTACCCCATCCTGTATCCAATAATATCGTGACTTCTATTTTTCATCGCGCCGATACCAGGAAGCCTTCCGGCCGTTGTTGGATCTTTTCCGCCGTATCCCCCATTCGTGCCCCCTTCCCCTCCGCCGCGCTCCTTACGCCGGCCACGCTTGACAAAGAAACGCTCGTCGAGGTACGACGTCGTCCCTTTTGTCTGAACGTCGACGTTATACGCCTGGACCCTACTTCTCCCTACGCCACTGTGTGTAAAAGGTTGGAGGGTAAAGTAGGTACTTCGACGAACTATTGATAGCACTACCAACGTGGCCTTTCAAACATTCGTCTCGGCCCCGCGTACCACACTCGGACCGCCCTCCTCGGGGCTCACCCCCCACCACCGCGCCGCGATCCACCACCCCCCTCCCCGCCCGCCACCGATCGCTCCTTCAACGCGTGTCTGCACCAGAGCCGCGCGTAACCGAGCCCGCGACAACGCGACAAGAGCGTCGACTATGTAACCGGTCGTGTTATTTCCATTACTCCTAACTAGACAATATGCTCTCGAGCTTTTATTTCATTCGTATAATGTACGTACGTACGTATGTACACACGGGCGCGTTCACGCTCGATATCGCGCGGGAGCGATCGTTCTCGACGTGCCCCGCGTCCCGAATTGTCCCCGTCGTTGCGAAAGACGTCTCTAAACTCGAACGTACAACGTGTTAGAAAGACAGGTTTACGAGTCTCGCGGCGCGTACCGTGGCACCGAGGGAGGGGAGGCTCGATCGTTCGAACAACATCGCGCGTTAAGGGGAAATATTCCGGGTAATTTCTACCGGCGTTTATTCATTCCGAATCCGTCGTTACTTCGTGTACCGGTGATTTTTTTTCAAGTGGAGAGAGGTGGGGGGAGATAGGGTGTTTTACCATTCGAAGGGAGGGGTTTGGGAGAAAAATGTTTCGACTCGGTGAAGACGTTACGCGGTTGAAATTTTTATTTCGTGGTTACGTTCAGGGCGTGGAAATTTTTCTTCCGGGGAGGGGGAGCTCAATTTCGAAGTCTTGGGTTAACGTTTTAGGCTAACGTTTTTAGCCGGGAGGAGACTGTTCTCGTACAGGGCTCGATGTTACGCTTTGAACGTTGAACGTTGATTTTTTTTTTATAAATGAAAGCTGGGTTCTACGTTTGAGACGTTCGATGGTAATCGTTATCGGAGTTAGAGGTTGAACCTTATCTCTTGAAGGTGAACTGATCCTTTATCGATGATTGATCTTTTGTCCATTGTGTAGAGCTGAATTTTGAAATTGCTTGTTTTAGACTAACGTTTTTAGCCGAGAGTTACGCTTTGTACGTTGAAAGTTGATATTTTTTTATAAATATTTGCTCGGTTCTATCATTATCGGAGTTAGGGGTTGAACCTTATCTCTTGAAGATGAACTGATCCTTTATCGATGACTGATCTTTTGTTGATTGAGTAGATACAATAATGCATATGATAAAATCATCAAAGAAATTGGTGAAACGCAATACATAAATTTTGTGAAAGCCTAGATCAATGAAAACGCTAACGAATATTTATTTTCAAATGTACTACCTACATGTCACCGATGAAAAAAACAATCTTTTATTTTTGCCTTCGTATAGGACACAAAGTAAAGTATTCTGTAACTTTTTCACACACGGCCACGTTTTTATTACTCATCGAATCAAATTTTACTTCAAAGGTTGTCGTCCGTTTATAGTTCCCACTTCCACAGGTCAGAGTCGTTGACCCGAGGTTTGCGTCAAAATTCTTATTACAATATTATATTTCCATTTATTCTCCGGACAATGGATTTCCAATTTTATTCAAAAATAACTATTCATCCAAGTGTTAAGAAACTATTCTCCTTCTTATATCTAACTATTCATCCGACTGTTGAAAACTTCTCCTCGTTTATCAAACGCAAGATACTGCAACCAATCGTCCATTACACCTTAAATGTTCCTTTTCTCGATGATCGGTTTCGAAACTCGTTAAGAAACTTGAAACGCGATCTCGCTCCGTTCGATTTTTTCTATTTATATTACACTCGTTACATTTATTTCCATGTATCTCCAACGAACCGAAGAGTCTTCGTATTCGTTCCAATAATAATAACAACCACCGAAAAGAAATGAAATCGAGCTCTCTGGAAGCTGAAATACTCGATACGAACGGAACTCGTTCCAACAGAAGTGTCCGTACGGCTCGTTTATCGGTGAAGTAAAACAGTTCCCGTTTCGATCGAACGCGGCAACACGCGAGATCAATCGACTCGTCGATAACGTGCTCGTTACGAAAGACGTCGAACGAATAATTTTCGCAAACCTATCCTAATGAAGAGTTCTCGGTACGTGGGACAATCGTCCGGTGTTTACGCGGCCGTTTCGTGCCCGCCGCGCGTTAATATTTACGATTCGCGGGTAAGTAAATCGACGATAAACGTCCACGGCCGCCATTATCGCGATCGTTGTACGGACAATGTACGTACGATACGTACACAGGTTGGAAAACCGCGAGTTCGATAACGAATAAGCTGCCATATGCACAATGTTCGAGACGCGTTTCACCGTAATTACGATTCTCGATATTGTTTTCGGTCGCATTATTAGTTGGAATTCCGGTGAAAACCGCCGTGTACGCGAGGTCGATGAATCGACACGTCGGTGTTAGGTCGTTCGATGTATCATCGGACACCGCGCTCGTTCGAAGCTGAGCTCGAGCGGTAATGCAACCGAAAGGGTTGCCAAGGGACGAATCTCCACCAACCATAATTTCACATTTGGAAAAATATCGAATATTCGCGAGATTTTCGAATACGTCGATTTGGAAAGATTGATTTCGAAATTATAGAAATATAAGTACAGATAAGGGGAGAAAAATTGTACCATTTACCTGTTCGAATTTTCTGACGGTGTCACTGTGACCGAGATTGCTCGTTGAATTTTTCAGTGTTCGGAACGTTCGCGTTCGGGAATCGATCGATCGAAAGAAGATGGAAAAAGTGGATTACCCGGTTGAAAAACTGGCACAGCTGCTCGAGATGCAGGGATTTAGAAATTTATTTACAGTGTCTTGGTAATTTAGTTTTAAGAAACACGGTGTTGTTTCGATAACTATCGGCTCGTTCGGAGAGCTTCGTTTTCCAAAATGGAGAATATATATAATTTAATCAAATGTTTGTACATTCTAAAAAAATCGTGTCTCATTTTCACCGGAAAGAAACGACTATTCGAACAACTGAATCATTTTTGGCGTTACCAAGTGCCTTGGTAATTTATTTTCCTTTCGACGGTACAATTCTTAATATAAAGAATCATTTTCTCTGACGCAGCCAAAAAGGGTTTCACCTCTATATATACAAATAAAAATAATTACTTTCCGAACAACCCAATAATTTTTGGCGTTCCCAGTGCCTTGGTAATTTATTCTCCTTTCGACGGTACAATTCTTAATGAAAAGAATCATCTCCTCTGACGCAGCCAAAAAGGGTTTCACCCCTGTATGTAGAAATAAAAATAATTACCGTTCCGTATTGCCAAAATTTTCTATTGTTTCTCGACCGTACTCAGAACTTCGCGAATATCAATACATTGTATTCTTACACGAACGGGGCATCTGTTCCTTTGCCAACAGCCCCCTCTTTCGAGGCATACTGCCCAAAATACTCGATCAAAGTACGATGTACAGCTCGTTGACGAAGCGTTGGAGTAAAAAAAAATTCTACAACTAGTGACCCCCCGTTCCCCTTGGTCCCCAAGTCATCTCCCCCCTTCGAGAGAGAAACAAAGAAACCGGTGCGATTAGAGCCCACCTTTCTCCGCTTTCAATTTTCTCTCGCATTGGACGAAGAACTTTCATACGGGAGACGAAGTTACCTCGATTAAAATCGGATACGAGTCCCCCAGCCCCGTGCCCCCTGCTCGGTGCCCCCCTCCCCCGTTTTAGCTCGCGGTGCGTTTAATTTCCCACCCTTCGGGTCCGCGGTCGTCCTGACGGACTAATTCGTCGTCGAATCGATGGCCGTGTCTCTGCTGGTTCCCACGTAGAGGCGAACACCGTGGAATCGAAAAGTTCGCGCGAAACGCGCCGCGATCGAAGCCACGCTCGCGGAAAATCGTCGCGCGTCGCGGTGAAAGCGACGACGGAGACGCGGAGAGGGTGGCTGGCTGGTGGTGTTACCACGCTGCCGGTGTCTATTAACGTCGCGAGCCTATTTCCGGATATATCTTGTTGCCGTGCGAAAATTTACCTCCCCCTGGAGAATGGGTATCGATCGATCGTGTCCCAGAGACGAAAGGTGCGGGCCAGGGAGCCGAGCGGACCGAGAGGAGAGAAAGAGAAAGAGAGAGGTTGAGAGAGACGAGCAAGTGAAAAAGAAGGAAAGAGAGCGAACGAGCGAGCGAGCGAGAGAGAGAGAGAGAGAGAGAGAGAGAGAGAGAAGTGTAAGTGAGCGAGTCGACGAATGAGAGACGGAGAAAGGGAGAACGAGCGAGCGAGCGAGGGAGTGAATAAATGAGAGAGAGATACAGGGAGAACGAGCGAGTGAGTGAGTAAGTGAGTGAGCGAGTGAGTGAATAAATGAGTGAGAGGGAGAAAGAGAATGAGTGAGCGAGTGAGTGAATAAATGAGTGAGAGGGAGAAAGAGAATGAGTGAGAGAGTGAGTGAATAAATGAGTGAGAGGGAGAAAGAGAATGAGTGAGCGAGTGAGTAAGTGAGTGAGTGGGTGAGTGAGTGAGTGAGTGAGTGAATAAATGAGTGAGAAGGAGAAAGAGAGAATGAGTGAGTGAGTGAGTGAATGGATAAATGAGTGAGAGAGGGAGAAAGAGAGAATGAGTGAGTGAGTGAATGAATAAATGAGTGAGAGAGGGAGAAAGAGAGAATGAGTGAGTGAGTGAGTGAATAAATAAGTGAAAGAGGGAAAAAAGAGAGTGAGTGAGTGAGTGAATGAATAAATGAGTGAGAGAGAGTAAGTGAGCGATAGAGCGAGCGAATAAATGCGAGAGAGAGAGGGAGGGAGGGGTAGAGAGAGAGAAAGAAAGAGATGAGAGAGAATAAACGAATGCGCGAGTGAGAGAGAAAAGGGGGATAGCAGGTAGGAGGAAGGGAGACAGGAACGCCGCGTCGCTTTCACCGTGGACCAAGGGAACGCGGAGGGGTAGGGGAGGGTGCAGAAAAGAGGAGAACGGCCGGATAGCTCGTTTATTAAAGTTTTTCGAGTACGAAACCCTTTCCGAACGGCAACCAGTTGAATACACGTAAAAATGTTAAACGCGATACCGAGAAACGGAGAGAGGGGAGCTTGCGGGGGAGGTAGGAGGAGAAGGGTACGCGCTCGCGGAGAGAAGAATGAAAATAAACCGGGAACGCGCGGAAATCGGATAATAGACAGAGGGGAGGCCACAACGAAAAACTCGGCCGCGCTCTCCGGTCTTCTTTCCGATCCGCCATTTTTCGCGTCCTTTCAACGAAACTTTTCCCGTCGTTGCGTATACGCGTCGCGAACTTCGAGACGCCGCGGACGGAAAATAAGGGGAGCGAACAGTGAGGCGAGAGTGGGGGCTGAGGGGGGGGGGAGGGGAGGGCAGAGGCTGAAACTATAGGGAAGTGTTTTGTGTACGACGGAAACTGGATCTTTCGACGCGCGAGCGCGCGCGCGCGCGCGCGCGCCGCCACCCTCTCGCCCCGTGCTTGTTGTTTACGAAAAACACGGGAGTGGGGGAGGGCACGAGTTGCGCGCGCACGCCCACGAATTACCGGCCGGGGGCGTGGAGGGGAGTCACGGAAGTGCGCGAAAACTTTCGGCGTACTTTCGAAGAACCTTTCGAATCGCGGGAAATATGGCGCTCGGAACCCTACTCCTCCTTCTCCTCCTCTGCCCTCCATCTCCGCGCTTCTGCGCGATTTATGCGAGTTCTGTTTTCTCCGAGTTTACGAGCGGTTCGTTAAGGAGTCTTCTCGCTTTGGATCGGTGTTTTTCAAAGTAGGGAGGGCACGATCCCTCGGGGGTACTCGACGCTCCAAAGGGAGGGAAAAACATTTTTCGTCTCGGAAAACATGGATCGAACCGTGGTTCATTTGTATTCATACGTCGATCATCGAAGAATGACGACTCGTTGAGGGTATATTCTTCTAATCTCTGTAAGAGTGAACACTGCCTCGTACGAAATGAAACGGAATTGTTATTTACATCGACCGTTATCTACCAAACTCGCGAAATCGTGTCGAATCGTTGGGTGATTCAATTGTGAATATTCACGATGAATAAACACGAGATATTTTCTAGGTAGAGAACGTTGGAGAATCTTTTCCGGTGATCGACGAGAGCACGTGTAAAATTTGTAGAAGGTACGGGCGATACTGTGGCTCTGCAAAAAAAAATTGTCAAAGATGACCCATTTTTCGAGCCGTTAAAGTGAGAAGACCCATTAATACCCGGAACGTTATTTCCAGCAAAAGAGACTGCTCTGGTAACTTTTTTTTGAGCAAGGGTGGCGGCTTGTTTACGTTTGGGGGTTTAACGTTCCGTGTAACGCCAGTTCGAACATCGAGGGGGTGTAGTGAAACGAAGTTGAACAGCAATTGATTATTTTTCGATTACAGGTGATCGCGATAAAAACGATCGGTCAAATACACGGTGATTAATCGGGATCGGTCGTGATAAACGATATTTGCAATCTGTCATTGTTATTGAGTCACTTTTAACAGGTGAAAGGAACTAGATCAACGATACGTTGAGGGGATTCCCTCGTGTATCCGATCGGAAAATATTACATCGAAACTTTTTGTATTTATCGATACACTTGCAAACACATAAATCATCCTTAAGGGAATGCAAACAAAAGTATCAATTTTGTACACTCGAGGCAAGAAGCTAATCTTTCAAACGTCTGAAAAATTCTTGTTTTATTATTCAATCTGAAACTATTGCTTCTGATCCATGTTACATAGTAATTAAATAATTAAAAATACTTTGCCTTTGGAATTGAACTACACAATTCATTTTTTCCATCAAACGATTAAAAATACTTTGTGCTTGGAATGAAACTACACAATTCGTTTCGATCAATAAATACGCATCATCCGGAAACTGTTTAATAGTTTCTAGTGTGCTATTAAGACGAAACTTCTAACGAGAACTATATTTGTCAGAGACAATCTGTACAAGGACGAAACTCGTGACAGCGAAACGACGCTACCGAGAATCCCTCGCATCTGTCACCGAAGAGTTAGAGCACTTTACGAGGAACTCGTTAATCTTTCTCGTAGAGGATTCAAAAATCGTTTATTCGTCTTTGGAAAGAGTATGCTTGAAAGAGGTTCTCGTGAAACAGCGTTAACGTAACACGTTCGATTAAACGACGATAACGGCTGGTTATCGGCTTCAAAGCATCCGATATCAAAGCATCTGTCGGTAAATTGCGTTTTAATTTACGCGCGACGAGGGCTTCCCCAAAAGAAGTCCTTTAATCTGTTTCTCCCTCTTACTGGGACGATTGGTAAAAAGAAGAGATGAAGAAAAAGAATAGGACGGGGTGTATATTTTTAAGTGGTCGCAGCTGGAGTATACTCCAAGATTAGATAACAAGCCTTTCCTACCGTTTCGTTTCAACCAAATCCTAGGAATTTTCTTTCTGTAGCGAAAACGTTCGAAGAAAATGCACCGAACGTCAGTGATACGCAGAGACAGTGTTCGATTTTTGTACGCGAAATTCTCTCGGTTCCCATCGTTACAGATGCGGTATAGAATCGAAAAGTTCGCTTATCGAGAACCAATCGAATTTTTATGCACGATAATTTCCGCTCGACTTTCGAGGTAAAAATTCCAACTTTCGGAAATCCCATTCGTTGTTTCGCGACTCTACTTTCCCGCCCGCGTTACGTCAAATAATACGATTATCTAACGTGGCTTTGGGTTTCCTTATTATTGAAGAAATTTACCAATTTCTATTCATGTAGAAATTTCAATACACGTGATATCGTTAGCATAAACATTGAAATACACAAGTGTAATTCGGGCCAATGATGGACACGTTTGAAAGACTAAATTGAAATGAATTTTTTAATAAAAGATTTTAGAAAAAATTATATAAATATATATAACTATTCTTTATATAATAGAGCCATAGTTAAATGTAACAATAAAAATGTGCCAAGTAAATTACCACTATCCCACTGTTTCTTCGTTCCAACGTTCCAGCGAAAGTAACATTTGAAAAAAACAAATTATATACATTTTTGAAATAAAAATTGTACACTCCAGGTTTCGTGCGGAATTTTTCGTAAAAATACTTATTTGAAAATATTCGTTCCAGCGTAAAATTCCTTTTCCCACGAGCTTCGACGCGATCTACGCGTGACAGTGTTTCGTACTTTCGTCGACGAGGAATTTCGATGACATAATTATTCGTCTTAGAATTTCAAAGACGAAATGGCTGAATTATCCGTCGGTTCCATCTCGATCGAAACACGACGTCTATCCGATCCGTGATCAGGTCGTCCGATAAATCATGAATAGATCTCGGCGGAGAACGATCGTATCGTTACGTCATTCGCGGTTACGTGTTCGTGGATATAATGGTTGCAGTTCACCGTTCGAATTTAACGATGCGTCGATACAATCTCCCCGTAACAATGACTCGTAAAATGTTACACGAAATATTTTCTTGGATCGCAGACAAGTGTATTCTTCCGTCTAAACGTTTCACATACCGCGCTTTTTACTCCGCACGGAATGACTCACGGATTCGTTAACATATTTCGGAATTCAAGTAGCTAACTGTAGAAATTACCGTGTTACCTTTCTCTTCGGGTCACTGAGTCATAATTATGATTCATTAATTACACAAACCGAACCAGTTTCGGTGAGATAGGCGACCAACGGTGACACTCGAAGATTTAAACGCAAACGTTACGCAATGCGCAATTTTAATCGAGGGAGAAACGTTTCGTTCGAATCGATTTTTCACAAAGATCGAGATTAAAATTTGAGAAACCTCGGTATTTTATCGTCGTCGAGCACACGATGACGTTGATGTTCGTTTTACGACGATGGAAATTAATATTTATGTTGTTAAGAAAGAACACGGAACTCGCTCCGCCAACCCCGCGATGGTAATACTCGTGTGATTTTAATGGGAATAAATTATTCATTAAGGTTTATTTTATTGCGAGGAGTATTGGAGCATGGGTGTAACATTTCATCGGTCGAGTCACGTGTACACACGTCGATGAACCCGAAGAGATTTAACAGAAATTGCAAATTTTTAACGCGACTGGAAAATTATCTATAATCAATAATTAATACCGAAACACAGATATTTCGATCGTATCGATACAATTGATGTAAAAATTACACAAAGAAACTTTCTATGTAGCTTGAGAGCTAAATAGAACGATTCGTATAAAAACCGCTATTGTCTCTCATCATTATTATTATTATTATTACATAGCTTTAGAAATTACTATGCACTTAATAATGAACCACCCGTATCCTTCCCCGATAGCATCGCATTTAATTAACCGTAACAGTCGTCCATCTTTAATCAGTTCTTGAACTTTGACCGAAGCGGTATAACGTTAAATCGTCGATAAACAATATGTTTACCGTTTATTGGCAATTTTTACATCAATTTTACAGTTCACCGTTTCGTGAGCGGTTAGTTCAGCGTCAATGCGAGTACAGCTACGTATTTAGTTAAATCGAGCGTATACTCCTCCAACTTCGTTCGATCGGACTCGATCCCACTTACGTAACAAATTGCTTCGTTTCGTCAGTTGAGCGTTAAACAACCTTACAGAAACAGAAAACACATCGACACCCTCTTTCGTTACAGCTTCGCTGCACCCGAACGAAACGAAACGTCCCCAAAGGCCTGCAGCGGTTCGCATTCGAACTCGTTCCTTTCGAGTTTCTCCTTTCTACTTTTATTTTCTAGCTTCTTTATTGCGCAAACTACTCGACACACGCGTCTAATAAATATTCGTTTACCACGAGAGATGAGATACAGGAGAGATAAGTGTTCCAGAGAAACGAAGCACTGCTTCTAAACTTCGTTCTATTAACGTTCGTAAGACGTATAATGTAAGGCAATTTTATGGTAAAAAAATACATTGAAAAGATGGAATACAATTTTCTTACGGAGTGCTCCATTTTTGAGAAAATGGATGTGAAGTTGTTCGGGGCACGCGTAACATTTAATTCGATAAGTGTGCAGAGAAACGAAGTACTGTTTCTAAACTTCGTTCTATTATTGTTCGTAAGACATATAATATAAGGCAATTGGAACAAAGAAGACAATTTTATGATAAAAAAATACATTGAAAAGATGGA
Organism: Ptiloglossa arizonensis; assembly: GCF_051014685.1. Lineage (NCBI taxonomy): Eukaryota > Metazoa > Arthropoda > Insecta > Hymenoptera > Colletidae > Ptiloglossa > Ptiloglossa arizonensis. Next base: position 24,573,807 of record NC_135048.1, on the reverse strand, counting down.
ATAAAATTTTTTTACAAAGTATTCCATTTTTGAAAAAATGGCTGTGAATTTTTTCGGGGCACGCGTAACATTTAATTCGATAAGTGTGCAGAGAAACGAAGTACTGTTTCTAAACTTCGTTCTATTATTGTTCGTAAGACATATAATATAAGGCAATTGGAACAAAGAAGACAATTTTATGATAAAAAAATACATTGAAAAGATGGAATAAAATTTTTTTACAAAGTATTCCATTTTTGAAAAAATGGCTGTGAATTTTTTCGGGGCACGCGTAACATTTAATTCGATAATTGTATCGGTAGATGTTTGTTACATTCGTGAGCAGTGTTCGTACGATAATTGTACTATATTTTTCTCATAATCCGTAGAAAATGTTAGACTTCTATAAAACATTAAGTTTCTATTTTTACAATGCAATTACCGTTCGCGCGTTACAGTGCCGCTCGCACTGAAAATCGTCCATCGCTCTCGCTTGGTCTACATAAAACACGTTTTATAATTAATGCAGATACATTCCATCCGTATGATTCTAGTTATATTTTTCTTTTTTTTTTTTATAATTACTATTACAAACTTTCCCATCACGTGCCGATTACGTAACTATTGTTTGCCGATTCCTTGTGTCAGGCATGCCAGACACGCGGCCCGCCCCATTAGATTTTACCGCCCGCTTGACCTTTTCATTACGGGCATTATTATTTGCTCGGATCGCTAATCTTTCAATAGTGTGCAAGGAAAAATCAATCTGCCCGGTTTAACGCACAAAAGCGAAAGGATACGATCGTTTAAAATACCCAAGTACGCCTACTTAAAGGAAAGGAAATATCTTTCTTTCGGAAAAGAATCAAATTTTTCAAAAGTAATTATTCTTCGAACAAACGTAACCTTTTTCATTCATTTTCATGAAAATTGTTCCTTTTCCAATCCTACTCGTATTTATCCGCTTCGGAGCGCGCGATTCCATAACCGAAAAATAGCCTTTACAATATTTTCAACAGGGCAGAGAAATGAAATTTGTCAAAAATAATTATTCCTTTAACAAACGTAACCTTTTTCATCCATTTACGTAAAAATTGTTCCTTTCCCAATTCTACTTGTATTTATCCACTCGAATTTTTCAAAAACAATTCTTTAAGCAAACATAACCTTTCTTCATTCATTTTCGTAAAAATTGTCCCTTTCCCAATTCTGCTCGTATTTTTCGAAAACAATTCTTTAAACAAACATAACCTTTCTTCATTCATTTTCGTAAAAATTGTCCCTTTCCCAATTCTGCTCGTATTTTTCGAAAACAATTCTTTAAACAAACATAACCTTTCTTTATTCATTTTCGTAAAGATTGTCCGTTTCCCAATCCAGCTCGTATTTTTCAAAAATAATTACTCTTTAAACAAACATAACCTTTTTCATCCATTCCCGTAAAAATGGTCCCTTTCCCAATCCTGCTCGTATTTTTCAAAAACAATTCTTTAACCAAACATAACCTTTCTTCATTCATCCCCGTAAAAATTATCCCTTTCCCAATCCAGCTCGTATTTTTCAAAAATAATTACTCTTTAAACAAACATAACCTTTTCCATCCATTCCCGTAAAAATGGTCCCTTCCCAATCCTGCTGGTATTTACCCGCTCGTATTTTTCCAAATTGATTACTCTTTAAACAAACATAACCTTTTTCATCCATTCCCGTAAAAATTGTCCCTTTCCCCAACCCACTCGCATCTACACGCGCGCGGTGCAATAACCGAAAAATAGCCTTTAAAATATTTTCGATCGAAAAATCGTTCAACGTATCCATCCGTACACGTACACGGCACGCGACACGGTGAAATGAAAATTCGCTCGGTAGAGGTCGAAATGAGTTCCACGCGTTTGCCTCGGGGTTTTAGACGGTCATCGATGTAAAAAAATATCCCCTCTCCTCTAGTCGCGTGTCTACCGAAAAATGGCCATTTTTCGAAATCGTCGTTCCAACGTAAACGATGAAAAACGTATCCCTAGATCGATCGTGACGAAACTCCTCCCGAAACAAATGGCGCGTTTTCACGATAGTCCACGATTGGAAGAATTCTTTCGGCTAGGGCGATGCATCCGAGAGGATCAGCCCGGATTCGAGGCACGTTTCGTCCAATGGCCCCGATAAACACGTGCCGGGGCTGCTGGCCCCCGATGGAACAGAAAAGGACGAAATCTGTACAGCAGCTCGCTCGTATGTCCTGCCATTAACGAACTGCCCTGTTCGCTCGCCGTGAACACGTCCAAGGGGTGGAGGAGGGTTACCGTAGGAGCACGTGGTGTCCATATGGGTCCCCGTTGGTCCCAGGAATTACCGGGGCCCCGTTTTCTCCGCTCCATTGGCCGCGTGTGCCACCGCGGGCATGTGTGCCGCGTTGTTTGCTCTTCGCATGAATAATCCATCGGGCCACCCGGTGTATACGGCCGCTCACCTTACAATGGGATCAACGCAACGTGGTCAGAGACGTAGCTGGCCGTACAGGAGCCTGGGACATCACGATTCGTCGTTTCGCGCCGGGGTACGCGTTAACGGGATCTAATCGTCGCTCGCGATAACGTTTGCGCGCTCGCTACGTGTTTGCTTTTACGAGTTCAATGTCAGATTAACGGCGACGCGACATCTACTAATCGGTTCTCACGGTGCAACGGAGAACGGTTTAAGTTTAACTACTTTCGGAGAGAACGCGTTTCAATGTTTATCGACCCTTTCCACTCGAGAGACGATACTAGTTCACCGCTCAATTCGGTGTACTTCTCTCAAATTTGGAATCAACTTCCAGCCGCCATCGTGGTTTCGAATTGAAATTAAAATTCAATTACCACTTACTCGCAAGATGTGAACATACGTGTATACCAAATGTCGAAATGAAAATGTTCCTTGTTGAAATTAATTACACGATTCGAAGGGCTGGTTTCTGGTAGCAGAAAAGCTTCGAGTGCGAACGGTTCAATGTTTATCAAACGTTTGAGAATTTTATTCGGTTGTTCAAGAGGGTATTCGACCCTGAGCGTTAAATCGAGGCTTCCTATGAATCTTCAAGCTTCCGAACACGTATCTTTCTACTTGGACTTCCAATCGATTACCCGGTCGAGAATATTTCAAATCAACGACCAACCGAGAAAGAAGACACTGCTCTGTTCGTTCTTTTCTGTTATTATACCAATATTTTTTTAATTGTACTCTCCTCTCGAACGTGGTACTATGTAAATTCATTCTTACTTCTCGATCGACATTTTCCAGTAACTTCCCCGCAAAGTTATCTTCGAACTTTGAAACTCTACTCGATTTTCCACGGTTCGCTCGATCGATCGGTGATTTTTCTCAAGGAATATTCAAAGTCACGGATGGTCGTCGATGCAGAAGAATATACTTCTTTCGTCGTTCTTTTATTCCTAGGTTACCCTAGCAGAAGCAACTCGCGGTCACGAAATAAAACGAGCGTTTTATTATCTCCTATACCGGCGGATAAACGTCTTGAATATCAAGGATTATACACGCTCGTAGTTTACGGCCAGAATGGCACTTCTGGCATCGCTAAAAATAACACGACACCTGACTGGTTTATAACCAATGTATTTTACATCCCGCCGGTTGGTGCAGCACGAGAATGAGAAATTGGAATTGACCTGGAACTACGACTATCCATTATCATTTCGATCAGGCTTGGCTAGGGTCCCATCAGCCTCGACTTGAAAACGTCACTTCTTCTCCACCGCGCCAGGAATGAATATCTCGCTGACTTTTTGCGCGATCTTTTACCAAGGATCTCGGTATAAACTTGTTCTTCGTTATAATCCTTCCGTATCGAGCTCCTCCGGTTATCCCCCGTCCGCACACCCCTCCTTTAACGAGTTATTAATATTTAACGCGCAATCAACGCGAAGTTAAACGCCCGGGCGTTTTCGTCGCGCCTTTGATAGCCAATCGTTCGAGCCTCGAGGTCGTTTACGCGAATTTTCCTCGACGATATTACCAACAGTCGTATCGTTGGTGCAACACGTGTCTCGTCCAGCTCTCAAGTTTGCCGTGTAAATTTTAACTCGGCGTCAGAAATGATTATTTACAGACCATCCGTGCTCGCGAAACGTTAACTTCACCACCGTCGATCGATTCCACGACGAACGATAACCACCATTCCGGTCGTTTTTCGGCCGCCATAATCAGCGTCGTTTGCATACACCGACGTCGTTTCGCGTATCTCGGACCCGTCGATCTCACGAACGAGATCCCAACCGTGTAAACCTTGAGAGACCAGAGTGAAAAATTACTACGACCCGGTACTACCGTCGCGATAAGCGTTAATTACCGATAATCTTGGTCTATCGAGCCTCGCGAGGCGCCAAGAAAACCAAGGTCTCGGCGAGAAGAGTCTTCGAAACGCTCGGAGGAAATTTTATTACAACAAAGCACCGACCGAGACTTCTATACAATTATTGTTTCCCCGTTTTCTTGTTTCGTCGCGGTCAACGACACCGAACGGTACAGTTTCAAGGGTAAGTATTTCGAAAAATTGCACTCGTTTCGTGTTGTCGAGCGCGAGTCGTGATTTCGCGTACAATTTTCCACGAGATTTTCTTTCGACAAGGAATTTACGCTCGAGTGGCGACTTCGTAGAATTTAATGCGAGGACAAGTCGACGTGTATCGCATTACCGGGGAAAATTGCGAGACTTTGCGTTCGAACGTTTTGCAAAATTGTAAAAGTGTGCAAAGTGAAAAGAGTTGCTTTCAAGATTTTCCATTGGAAAATTTCGTGATTCCACGTGGAAGAATCGCAAGATTTTTCATTGGAAAATTTCGTGATTCGACGTGGAAAAATCACAAGATTTTCTATTGGGAAATTTCGTGATTCGACGTGGAAGAATCGCAAGATTTTTCATTGGAAAATTTCGTGATTCGACGTGGAAGAATTACAAGATTTTCGATTGGAAAATTTCGTGATTCGACGTGGAAAAATCACAAGATTTTCCATTGGGAAATTTCGTGATTCGACGTGGAAGAATCGCAAGATTTTTCATTGGAAAATTTCGTGATTCGACGTGGAAGAATTACAAGATTTTCGATTGGAAAATTTCGTGATTCGACGTGGAAGAATCCCAAGATTTTCCATTGGAAAATTTCGTGATTCGACGTGGAAGAATTACAAGATTTTCGATTGGAAAATTTCGTGATTCGACGTGGAAGAATCGCAAGATTTTCCATTGGAAAATTTCGTGATTCGACGTGGAAGAATCGCAAGATTTTCCATTGGAAAATTTCGTGATTCGACGTGGAAAAATCGCAAGATTTTCCATTGGAAAATTTCGTGATTCGACGTGGAAAAATCGCAAGATTTTCCATTGGAAAATTTCGTGATTCGACGTGGAAGAATCGCAAGATTTTCCACTGGAAAATTTCGTGATTCGACATGGAAGAATCACAAGATTTTCCATTGGAAAATTTCGTGATTCGACGTGGAAAAATCGCAAGATTTTCCATTGGAAAATTTCGTGATTCGACGTGGAAGAATCGCAAGATTTTCCACTGGAAAATTTCGTGATTCGACATGGAAGAATCACAAGATTTTCCATTGGAAAATTTCGTGATTCGACGTGAAAGAATCGCAAGATTTTCCATTGGAAAATTTCGTGATTCGACGTGGAAGAATCGCAAGATTTTCCATTTGAAAATTTCGTGATTCGACTTGGAAGAATTACAAGATTTTCCATTGGAAAATTTCGTGATTCGACGTGAAAGAATCGCAAGATTTTCCATTGGAAAATTTCGTGATTCGACGTGGAAGAATCGCAAGATTTTCCATTTGAAAATTTCGTGATTCGACTTGGAAGAATTACAAGATTTTCCATTGGGAAATTTCGTGATTCGACGTGGAAGAATCTCGTTCGGGAAGTTACGAGATTTCGGGAACAGGCAACTACGGGTCGGATACGGTCGCGTTGTTGGGGAATGTTAAAGAGTTTTTATACGAATAATACAACGAACGAAACGGAGAATTATTCGTTGAAAAGTGTTCGACCCGCGGAAGTTTAAGTTTCATTTTTCGCGTTTAGATCCGGCGACGAAACTTTTCAATCTTAAATACACCGACCCCGAGAAGAAATCTCCCGTAGTTTCCAAGTACGAACAATTTGAAACTTTTAATAGTTCCACTTAACGACGCGGAAACATTTAAGAAGCAAGAGAAACACTCGTTCGCCGTAATAAGAACGATAATCTAACCGAAAAAGGTGAAATGAAGGAAAATTCTAGAGCCTAGGAAATTTTTACGACCCGACCCTCCGCCTGATTCTTTGAGTTTTGGGTATTTAGTTATCCAGTGAAATTTTCAAAATAATATTCACAAGTTTCACCCCTGTTACATTTTTACGACTCATCCTACCCTGACTCTTTAATTTTTCGGTATTCAGTTATCGAGTGGAATTTTCAAAATAATTTTCACAAGTTTCACCCCCATTGTAGCTCTTGTTACATTTTTATGATTCACCCCACCCTGACTCTTTAATTTTTCGATATTCAGTTATCGAGTGGAATTTTCAAAATAATTTTCACAAGTTTCACCTCTATTATCGCCCCTTTTATATTTGTATGACTCACCCCACTCTGATTCTTCGATTTTTCGGTATTCAGTTATCCAGTGGAGTTTTCTAAACAATTTTCACAAGTTTCACCTCTATTGTCGCCCCTTTTATATGTTTATGACTCACCCCACCCTGACTCTTCGATTTTTCGGTATTTAGTTACCCAGTGAAATTTTCCAAACAATTTTCACGAGTTTCACCTCCATTGTCGCCCCTTCTATATTTTTATGATTCATCCCACCTTGACTCTTCGATTTTTCAGTATTTATTAGGTTGTTCGAAAAGTCATTCAGTTTTTTCTTTTTTGGTGAAAATGGAACACGATTTTTTTTAGAGTGTATAAACACTTTATTCAATTATATATTCTCCATTTTGGAAAACGAAATGACTTTCCAAACAACCTAATAGTTCGATAGTTCTAATAGGTCGAGTGAAATTTTCAAAACAATTTTCAGAAGTTCCACCCCCATTGTCGCCCCTATTCCATTTTTACGACTCACCCCACCCTGACTCTTCGATTTTTCGGTATTCAGTTATCCAAACAATTTTCACAAGTTTCACCTCCATTATCGCTCCTCTAACATTTTTACAACTCACTCCACCGCCTACCCCGATTCTTCGATTTTTCGGTACACGGTTATCGAGTGAAATTTTCAAAACAATTTTCATAAGTTTCACCCCCATTGTCACCCTTATTGGAATATCCCAGGCTTTGTCGCAGCGACGAACAAAACCGTTTTCCAAGCGATTGTTCGCATTTTCGGCTCGGACGAACACAGACAGCTCGTTGAAATTTGTTAACGTCGCTCGTAACGATCGGTTAGATTCCATGAGAATAATAAATGACTCGTAAAGACACCGTGTAACGATTTCTGTGTGTCCACGATGTACAATTAATCGATCATCGATGTAATTAAAACTCCCCCTCCACCTCTGTTCGACGTCCATTATTCGAACGATACTTTTCACTCGGAAAGAGTATCTTTCTCGCTGGTACCACGAAATTATTATCTCGATAACGACGCTTCTCCACCGTTTCCCAGGTAACAGCTAACGAAACATCGTCCACGGTATCGCGAATCGAACAATACCCGAGGAAACGTCGAATCACGATACCTCGTAACGCTCCTCTCCTCGATTCCAACGAAGCTCGCGTAAATTACACACAAGTATAATTTCCAGACCCCGAATAAATACCGTTTCCCAACATCCCGAGTGTTTCTTTCTTTTTTTTCTTTTCCATCCCCGATCTTTCCGTTCGTTTCTCCGTTGCATCGAAGAAGATCCCTTCGTCTCGATTCCAAGGAGTACCTATAATTCCCAGCCTGTCTCTCTCGTCTGGTTCCCAAACAAACATCGCTTTTCTAACATCGTTGATGATAACATTAGCAAACAATACCAGTTGCACGCGGTATTCACCGGTTACGAATACGTGAACGTTTGTAACACGTGCGTATACGTATCCACGTAGCGTATACATATCCACGTACGTAACCACCGTATGTACTTTTGGTAGGGAACGTTTTACATTTCTCATCCAGCGACGCGACGCTTTCACCGATCTCCCTAAACAAGGCACGGTCTATACGTACAAGGTATAACTTATAACCGTCCCTTCGAAAATCCAGCCATGTTTTATTTATTTCCCAGCTCTCTTCCGGCGCTGGTAAACCTCCCTCGCCTCTCCGCCTCGTCTATTCACCGCTCGTCTTCGCTCGCTTTTGATTGTCCGGTTGTCGTGACGATGCCATGAATATCAATGGGAGAAGAAACATCCGAGGATGATCTCCTCGTTTCTAACGGCTCGTTCGAGAGACTTCGAAGGGGGTTCGGTAATCAGGCCAGAGGTTAATTAACTCGCGTATTTTGCCAACGGTTCCCCCACTCCTTTCTTCGATGTTACCCCCTCTCACGGACCACTTTCCGCCACGGTCCCATTACGCGATATCGCGTCTTACGTATAAATACCGAGCGGGTACCCCGTTTCCTTCTCGTCGTTAGCCCGGCAACGTTCTTCCTGTCTTTTGTCGGCTCTCGGGGAATCGAATCTCTTTCCCTGTTTAATTGCAACTGGGTCAGACCTTGACGACGCGGATAATTATCGAGTTCTTCGGACGAAAGAAGACAAAAAAACAAAAAAAAAGAAAGAGAAATATGCAAACGAGCCCGGTCCCGCGCGATCCTGTGTCAGGGAGATACCGTGCGCGATTGTTCGTCGAGTTTTCGAAACATCCTCTCGATTCTAGCGAACTTTAGCTTCGAGCGTTCGGTAGATGGGATCAAACGAGACTTTTTCGGAGCAGTACATCGAGAGACGTATCGCGATCCGTATCTGGGGTATTAATGATTCTCGATGGGCGTATTGGGTTAGTAAAAAGAATCTGAACATCTAGACGGATAAGATTTTAAGCGAATGAAACAAGGTGGTGTTTAGGAAGTGAGTCTGATTTTTATTTGGACATTGCGAAACTGCAATTAAATTGTTTGGAATTGAATTTCTGGTCTGTGTTTTAGGAGGAACGAGGGAAATTTTTGTCAGATGTTTCGAAGTGAGTTTGATTTTTATTTTGACATTGCGAAACTGTAATTAAAGTGTTTGTCATTGAACTTCTGTGTTTTAGGAGAAATGAGGGAAATTTTTGTCAGATGTTTCGAAGTGAGTTGGATTTTTATTTGGATATTGCGAAACTGTAATTAAAGTGTTTGTCATTGAACTTCTGTGTTTTAGGAGAAATGAGGGACATTTTTGTCAGATGTTTCGAATAATGTGGTTACGGTGAAATGATACAATAGATAGATAAATAATACAATAGATTGTGTAACGATCTGATGTTGCTTTCGAAGAGGACTGTGAAAGATGATTGAAACGTATAAACGTACGAAGGGGTAATATTTACGTTACACAAATTGTTATCTGTTGAAAATAATTTTGTATAGTTTCTTCGACAAGTAGAGAAAGTGTTGATAAATAATTTGACATGAGGTGAAATTACCGAATAAAATACGCTGGTAACGATCTAGAGCCATTTTGAACATTTATAAATATCTTGTAAGAATGAAAACGAGAGAAGAAAATTAACCTAAAGGAGAACGTTATAAAAGAGATAAAAGAGAAAATCCGAGAACGATTTATTTGCCGAATTGCTTACATTTTCCAATTGCACAAAGCACTTGGACGCATTTACTTGAAATAGAACACTCCTGTTTTCACTGAAACGCAATTAAAATGCCAACTTCCAATACTATTTCAGATATCCAATGGGAATGAAAAGTCGTTTTGTACTTTCGACTTAAACGAATCGGAATTGGAAATAAAAAACAAAAAAAGTATTTAGTTTACAGTTTATAGTTTACAGTTACAGTTTGAAATGAATTTTATACATTTATACAAAAGGTACGATCGATACCTTGAAAGTTACTCGTGTTCGACGAACTAAACACGAGATACAAAATCCTGCTGTACGTTTCATTCTGAAAATCTGGGAAATAGGCTCTTTATGTGGATACTCTATACATTATTTTCCATTTAAAAGACACATATTTACCATAAGTGTCTCTTCAAAAAATATTTTAAAAAAATTCCTTCCAAAGGATATCATCCACCTTCTGTTTAAAGAAATGTTTTAAAAGAACCCCTCTAAAGGATATCATCCACTTTGTGTTTAAAGAAATATTTAAAAAGTATCCTTCCAAAGGATATCATTCATCTTGTGTTTAAAGAAATATTAAAAAAAAAAACCTTCCAAGGGATATCATCCATCTTGTGTATAAAAAAATATTTAAATGAAAACCTTCCAATCTTGTGTTTAAAAAAATATTTAAAAAAGAAACCTTCCAAAAGGTATCATCCATCTTGTGTTTAAAGGAATATTTACAAAAGAAACCTTCCAAGGGGTATCATCCACCTTGTGTTTAAAAAAATGTTTTAAAAGAACCCCTCTGAAGAATATCATCCACCTTCTGTTTAAAGAAATATTTAAAAAGTACCCTTCCAAAGGATATTACCCACCTTGTATCTAAAAAAATATTTAAAATAAAACCTTCCATGGCATATCATCCATCTTGTGTTTAAAGAAATATTAAAAAAAAAAAAAACCTTCCAAGGGATATCATCCACCTTGTGTTCAAAGAAACATTAAAAAAAAACCTTCCAAAGGAAATCATTCACCTTGGTTCAAAGAAATATTAAAAAAAAAAACCTCTCCAAAGAATATTCCTCATCCTCGTCCACCTTCTCTCCTCCTTCCTGCAAAATCGTATAATCTACCCACCCTTGCTAACTCTGTACAAAACTATCAATACTAATGCCCCCCTTCGAATGACCCCCCAATTTCCTTAAAAAATCGCCCGACCGTGTGACGACTTCCTTTCGTCGGAGGATTTCCTGTTCGCGTACCAAATCGTCGAATTAACGTCAAAAAAAAAGAAAAAAAAAGAAAAAAAAAAACAAAGAACACCGTGCAATTAACACACCGGTGGAATGTAAACGATTCGATCCGTAGCAGACGATTACCCTTCGAGATATTAATTACGTCGTTCGGATAGACGATCTAATCACTCCGAACAGCGAGTATGCCGTGGCAAACTCGCGGTAAATATTCACGAGGCCGTGATACGAAACCGGACGAGGGTAATTTGCGTAAGATCGACATAGGGACGCGCGCGCGATCACTCGCCCGCTCGCTCGCTCGCGCGTCCACGCGGAGGGCCTATCGAAAATCTCTGGGTCGGCGCGGTCGATCGAAAATTCTTCGTGTCCTCGTCAGTCACCCGGTATGCAACACGAACGACCACGGGACGCGAGACAATGGGACACTCCATGCAACATGTGTTACCAGCCGTGTAAAGAGAGGGAGCACGCTATACCCATGGGGTTAGGTGTGCGTTACAGGCCAACGTGCGTGTACCACCGCGTGTCTGTGTGAGTACAGTGTGGATCGTGCACAGGGGTTAGGCTATACGGTTCACGTGCGTGGCCGGAGTGCACGAAAGTGGTAAATGAGCGGTAAAAACCGAGGGGCCAGCTGGGCCCGGTTTCTGCGCGGCGTGTAGGACCCATTGTCAACGCGACGATTACGATCGTTCGCGATGAAATAACCAACCCTCTCGATAGGTACACGCCGTATGCATAATGCTTGTCGGACAAGCAATCGGTTTGTTTCGTCGGATTAAGGCGCTGCCCGTGTAATTTCGGGCATATGTTTAGCCCCAAGATTGATAATAGGAAACAACGAAAGAATCGAGGCACGTGCGTGCCGTGCGGGCAAAAAATTTGATCGCGTGACGAGATGTCGTCAGTCTGGCCAATGCTCGACCAGCTACGTTCGACTCGTAGCTTTTCATGTCGGCTGGTTGTTGCTTTTCATACCGTGTTGACGATGATTTTCGAACGCCCCGCCCTTAAACGGAGAGAATTTTTTTGCTACCTTCAGATTTACGGGCAATTAATATTCCATTCGGGATTACAGTTCGGTCGGTTTCCAGGCTATGGATATCGAAGATTGTTTGATCTGTGGACAAATTGAACGCTTACGAAACATTCGTGGTAACGAATCGAATGTATTTATTACGCTGCACGAGGAAACGAATTACGGAGAATCCGAGTAACACGTTTCGTACGATATGTAATTACACGGAGGTAAGTGCACACGTAACATCGTCGAGTGTCTGGGTTAAAATTGTCAGTTACTTGAAAAGATAATAACGACAAGCTTAAAGTACGACGTGACGCGGACAATGTCGTCTCAAGATTGATAAACGCGATAACAATTCGTACCTGAGACGGTAATAGAGAAACGTATACTTTTATCGGGGTCGTTGAACTCCTTATCAACGTATTAATAGAAATAGGTATTTGAGTTATTCATATTTCTATAGAGTCACGTATTCATTAAGCGCATTCGTAAGCAGGACGCCAAATGGCGTGCATCGCGTGCCACCGACCAACTGCGAGCTTATAAAACGCGGACAGTACATTAATACCGTATATTAATTAATATACGTAACTGATATACTTTTCCATTGCTGAATTTTCATTCCGGGCCTTATCGTTTCACTACGATAACAATTTTGTAACCTCTCCGCGCATTAAAGTGCAATGTCGACGACCCAACTATCGTACGAACTAATTAAATCGAGTAATTATCAATTCCCAATTGAAGGAATAATAGAGCGTATTAAACCGGACACACCGAAATTCTATTTAAGCGAAAAGCAACGTCGCTCGAAACGAGGCAACGTTTCTGCTTATAGCCTTAAATAGACGCCGGACAGCCAGCGGCGAGTTTAAAATTATAATGAGTTATTGTCCCCGCTACGGTGCAGTTTAATCGCGCGCCATTAACCCTTTCGAGTTTGGAATTCAGATTCGGACGCAATTTTCGGTCAACTTTTTCTAACCGATCGTTGCTTTTTAAAGCACGGAACTTTGAACGAATTGTACACGCCAGGTGTGAAATATACTGGAAAGAATTATTGCAGTTTGATAAGTACACAACTATACATAATAGATGCGCAGAAATAAATCTGAAAATGATCGGTTTTAAAATATTATATACGAATGCATATATAATATGTAATTATACACGTCAATACAACGATTTATTCGCGACGTTCATTCGATTGGACATATTGTTCCAAAATTCAAATTTCAATTTTTGTTCCACCTAAAGATATTTTAATCCCAGTATCGCAGAGTGGAATTAATACACTTATACGTACCCACGTTTCCCAAATTTACAACGAGAACGTCAAATTCAATTTCACGTTATGTCACATCGGAACAGTAGGTATCCACGCTACCCGCTTTGCAATATCGAGATTAAAATATCTTCCGAACGAACGATTCTTCGACGTAAATAGGTCACACCTTTCGTAAGAAATAACAAGCCACATCCATCGTCGCGTTACAAAATTATACGATTCCAATATAAGAAAGCGGGTCTCACCTTCGTACGACCTTTACGCGTACAAGGACAAAAAAATACGTCGATGCTCCCTCGGTTATAGCGCGAGAACAAAATCACCTCTCTCGGTTTCAGCACGTGACAAAAATCGATACCTCCCTTGATTACAGCGTGCACCAAAAAACGATACCTCCCTCGATTACAGCGCGCGACAAAAACCTATACCTCCCTCGGTTACAGCGCGCGACAAAAACCTATACCTCCCTCGGTTACAGCGCGCGACAAAAACCTATACCTCCCTCGGTTACAGCGCGCGACAAAAACCTATACCTCCCTCGGTTTCAGCGCGCGACAAAAACCTATACCTCCCTCGGTTACAGCGCGCGACAAAAACCTATACCTCCCTCGGTTACAGCGCGCGCCAAAAACCTATACCTCCCTCGGTTTCAGCGCGCGACAAAAATCTATACCTCCCTCGGATACAGCGCGCGACAAAAACCTATACCTCCCTCGGTTTCAGCGCGCGCCAAAAATCCATACCTCCCTCGGTTTCAGCGCGCGCCAAAAATCGATACCTCCCTCGGTTTCAGCGCGTGAACGAATTCATCAGATATGGATGCCTACCATAATCGGATTATGGTCACCCTCCACTTAATTCCTTCCTGTACCATTTTGTTTGTATAGCGTGTAGTTTAGGAGTAATTCGTAAGTATAGATTAAAATCTATACTTGCCACCCTATAGGCCACCCTATGAACATAAATCGTAATACGTACGAATCCTATTACACGTGTATCTATCCTCTTCTATACTTCTCTCAGTCCCCATATCGAAATGTATATCCCATTGAATAAATTAAATAAAATCCAGAGGCACAGAGATCCCTTTGTCTCGTGCTTCCAGTCACGTTCTTTTTTTATTTAACATTTTTTTCGCGGACGAAGTACGAACGGGCACGTCGAAATAGTCGAGTAGGGGGGACGATAACTGTCGACAGCAAACTTCCCAAGGTGGGTACTCGGGTCGCGGTCAAAACGAGTCGGGTCGCGATTGAGACAAGTTGAATCGTGTCGAAACGAGTCATGTTGCGGTCGAAACGAGTCGAGTTGCGGTCGAGACAAGTCGAGTCAAGATTATCGAGTCAAGAATCGTGTCAAGATTAGTCGAGTTGGGGGTCGAGACAAGTCGAGTCAAGATTATCGAGTCAAGAATCGTGTCAAGATTAGACGAGTTGGGGTCGAGACGAGTCGGGTCGCAGTTGAAACGAGTTGTATCGTGTCGAGACGAGTCGAGTCGCGGTTGAGACGAGTTGAATCATATTGACACGAGTTGATTCGTGTCGAGACGAGAAGTGTCGCGGTCGAAACGAGTTGTATCGTGTCGAGACGATTCGAGTCGCGTTCGAAACGAGTTGTATCGTGTCGAAATGAGTCGAGTCGCGGTTGAGACGAGTTGAATCGTGTCAAGATGAGTCGAGTTGGGGTCGAAACGAGTCGGGTCGCAGTTGAAACGAGTTGTATTGTGTCGAGACGAGTTGAATCGCGGTTGAGACGAGTTGAATCATATTGACACAAGTTGATTCGTGTCGAGACGAATCGAGTTGCGGTCGAGACGAGTTGTATCGTGTCGAGACGAGTCGAGTCGCGGTCGAAACGAGTTGAATCGTGTCAAGATGAGTCAAGTTGCGGTCAAGACGAATTGAATCGTGTCGAGACGAGTCGAGTCGTGTCGAGACGAGTTGTATCGTGTCGAAACGAGTCGAGTCGCAGTCAAACGAGTCGGGTAGCGGTCGGGCCGAGCTGAATCGTGCCGAGACGATTTAAATCGTGTCGCGACGAGTCGGGTCTCGGTCGAGACGAGTTGTATCGTGTCGCGACGCGTCGAGACGAGTCGAGAGCGGATCGAAGACGCCAGCTGACTCGTTTCTGACGGCAGAACGGCCGCATTGTCGACGAGATTATTGCCCGAGCCGGCGATGAAATTGTACCGTTCACTCGAGTACGTCGAGTGGCACTCGTCGGTCGGAGGATCGTGGCTCGACCCTCGCCTTTTCGAAAGCCTCCCTTCGACGAGCGAGATTTCCAATTTGTTGCGATGCTGATCGTCGTTGCGAGCAACGGCCACTGCGGCTCGATGTAGTCGTGAAAATGCATTTAGAATATCGAACGTTTCCCGAGACCGCTGGACAAAGGAGAGAGACGCTTAATGCAAACACAAAACCGGGCGGACTGTTACAAGGGGTGAGCGTGTGCGCTGGAAAGGGAAACGATCGGAGAACACCAGCTTTCGATCGGTGTTTCGCTGAAACGGACCAACGATATAATACTTGGAACGCGAAAACGTGTGTAAACGGAAGTTTCCAGCCGCTTGGAAAAGTATCACTGCGCATGCGGTTGATACCGAGGAAACGTAATGCCTAGTATTAAATTTCCGAGAGTTAAATTTGTGTGTAGGTACGGTGAAACTTGCCTCGGTGAGTGTATTTAATACAACAGTAATATAACAACGACAAGAGTCAATCTCGAGCGTATTTACATTTTACAATTCGAACGACGTAATCCTCACCGTTGTTTACCTTTGTTCGACTAACGACGAAAAGGATTATTATTCGGTAAAATCGATTCGATACGCTGGTAAAAGTAAAGAATAATAATTAACGAAAATTTCTCTCGAACGCACGAAACGTAGTAATTCTCCAATGCAGTTGATACTCGGATCAATGACGACGATACGAAATCTCTCTTTAGGAAATTGTAGAATAATTTTCACAAATGAATAAAGCAATACCAGAAAAGTATTATTACCAAAACTTGGTATTCAGAATATTAGTTATCGAATCAGGTAACTGGAAAACATAAACGATACAATCTTCGATACATGGAGAATATTTTACGCGTCAACATTTCGAAAGATAAAAGTACAATTTCCAAAATGAACGAATTCGATACCGCGTGCAAACATATTGGCTCGAAGACGTTTGTAATTTCATCGCGAAAGAGAGTTATTCGTTCGGTATTTTACAGACGCGTGTGGTACCGTAAACGGGGTGCATTGTATTCTCGGGAAGCGATACGACGTTCGATATTCCCGATCGAAGAGCCCGTAACTTCGGCTCGTGGTAGCTTCGCACGATAGGTTTCCCAATCGCGACGAGACGACCGACAAATCGGCCGCGATTCGAACGCGAGACTAACGAGCCTCGACGGGAGACGACGTTCACTTCTTACCGCGCGACTGGCTACGGTTCCTCGTCGTCACACGTGCCCGACGATGGAAGGAGATGGAGAAAAAAAAGAAGAAAAAAGAAAAGAAGAAAAAAAAAAGGGCACGAGCAGGTGAGAAATGTTCTACGTGCCATACGCCGTACGTAGGCGACTCGCTCGATTAATCTAACGCTGTGCAACACACCTCTGCCGGTTATTACGGTTAAACTGCGCCCCGGCTGGATGTAATACCATACAGTGGTGCAAGAGACTGGAAAGCGACGGGGGTGGTGCGTCGTGTCCTCGCCTCGGCGACCGTTCCCTATCCACCTTCGCCCATCCCAGACACGCTCTTGCGCAATAATTACACCCAATACTGCGCACAAATTATTATTCCGTGTCGACGGATGGAAATGTCGGCCGCGGGTCGACGTTTCGCGATGCAATCGGCGATCGTAATTGATGCGAACGTCCAAGAGTAACCGAGATTACTCGTCACGTAAATGACGGACGTGTTCGGGATTTTTCATTGTGAATCGCAAGGACTTAATCTATGAGGTGAAAAATGGTTATGTATTGGTATGAAATGGTGATTTATTATAATGGTATATATTGGTATGAAATGGTGATATATTGTAATGGTATATATTGGTATGAAATGGTGATATATTATAATGGTATATTCGACGAGAAATTCGTTACAAAATTGTAAAAAAATATTGTACGCGAGAAATATGTAACGATTCTCGATTTTTGCTCGTTTTTTGGGCAACTGTAAAATAGATACTTGAAAGAGAGAAAAAAGAGAATTAAATGCGTGATTACTGAGATTTGGAAAAATTCTCAGTTAGCGGTGTATGTTAAAATTGTGTGTTAAACCGCAAGGACTTAATCTATAAGGTAAAAAATGGTATGTATTGGTATGAAATGGTGATATATTATAATGGTATATTCGACGATGAAAGATTCGTTACAGGATTGTAAAAAAATATTGTACGCGAGAAATATGTAACGATTCTCGATTTTTGCTCGTTTTTTGGGCAACTGTAAAATAGATGCGAGAAAGAGAGAAAAAAGAGAATTAAACGCGAGATTACTGAGACTTGGAAAAATTCTCAGTTACTTCGCGGTGTGTGTTAAAATGATGTGTTATACCGCAAGGACTTAATTTATAAGGTAAAAAATAGTATACATAGTTTGACGATAGGAGCTTCGTTCCAGAATTGTAAAAAAATATTGTACAGTGTAAATGTAATAAAAAATATTGTATAGTGTGTGTTAAAATTGATAGAATCGTGGTAGACAGTTTAAAGAATCGAAGTATGTATTAGATTGTTCGGAAAGTCAATTCCTTTTTTTCGGTGAAAATGAAACACGATTTTTTCAAAGTGCATAAACATTTTATTAAACTATACATTCTCCAATTTGGAAAACGAAATGACTTTCCGAACAACCCAATAGTAACGATGACAAATGTTTATCGGATATTATCAGTGTCTGAACGTTGTATTTATATAAATTTATGTAACATTGTTTCTCGGGTTGTCACAGACTCGTGAAACCTCGATTACTGCGCGCGAGTCCGGTTCGGTGCGTCGCGTTGACGAGTGGGTGGGGATGGTCGCTTGGCAACGAGCGAAGCTGGAGGGGGTGGTGTACAGTATTACCAGCTCATTAGCAGCTCGTTAGCACTCTACAAAAGGGTTTGATAACGCGGTAATAAAGGATCGTTTTCGACACGGTAAAGACAAACCGTTACCATTGTTCGAACCGACAAAGAAAAATTGCTGATCGTGTCTTTTCCGATATTCGATCAATTCCGCGTGCATCTGGCAGAAGGTGGTCTCGACGAGCCTAATCGGAGGTCTAGCTTATTCCGTGACACGTAGTGGGAACGAAGGCTCGCGATTATTTCGTCCGTTCCAGATCTTCGTGTTTTGTTCCGTTTCAGCAGCCACCGAGCGGTGGTCCGAGCGTTATCGCTCGCAGATGTTATCACGGTCCTTTATCAATTCTCCTCGCCCAGTGTTCTCCGCGCCTTCGTCATCGGACAGCACATTGTGCCAGCAGGATCGCCCACATAAGAGAGCCTCTCGATAATTCAACGGGACAGGGCGAAAAAAATCAATAGTACAACCACCCCAATGGGGGGGTCCCCCTAACTCTAACACGCGTATATAGACGCCAGAGCGACGAGCGCTTTCTACCTCGTATACTTAATGAGCACGGCAACCTATTTGCCCGCTGCATACGGTTTAACGCTAGACTGTACGAAACTCGGAGGTCAAGTGGTCCTTCGTGCTCGTTTTCCTTTCGTCTTTTGTCCTTCTTTTTTCATCACGGTAGCACGGAGGGAAAAGGAATTTTTCGAAAAGAATGTACAATGTTTTCGAGAGACCGGTTGAAAAATCTATCCGAGAAACTCGTGTATATCGAGGATCGGGACGTACGCGTGTACATCGGGGCCAAGATTTTACGAACACTTTGTTATCGTTTTTCAACGATATAAAGTTGAAATGTTACGGGAAATCGATGTTCTTCACAGAAGTGTACAAATATCACTGGTGTACGAAGGTACGTGAAATATTCTCTTGGTCCTGCAGGACTATTTATGTTGTAAATATATAACGTAACAGGACTACAGGACTATTTATGTTGTAAATATAAATAGTCCTGTAACTTCTACGAACACTCTGTACATTTTTCAGTGATATAAAATTGAAATATTCCAGAAAATCAATATTCTTCACAAAAGTGTACAAATATCACTGGTGTACAAAGGTACATGAAATATTCTCTTGGTCCTACAGGACTGTTTATATTTACAACATAAATAGTTCTCTACCAGCATTCTTACTCTGTTATGATTTTCCATACCATGTTACAAATTTTCCAATTCGCGTACTTACGAACACTCACACTTTACTCTAGTATATTAACGTGTATACTAAAGCAAAGTTCAAATATTCATAAATAAGAATTAGAAAACTTCTAACGCGCTATGGAAAACTAAAATAATAGTTATCCATAACGACGATTACACTCGTTTACAGAGCACCTTGATCTTTCATTTTTCCACAAATTTTCCCGCGAGTCGAACTTTCCAAATTCAATTTAACCCGAGGAACGTTAACGCGACGCTCTCGATCGACAAGATTTTCAAGATCCGTTAATTCATCCGCACGGAAAGATCCCCTCGAGTCTCCCAATTTTCAGGGGTAAACACACACCCCGATGGAGGCTCTCGCGCGTAACAAGGGAACCGAATCTCGAGCGAGGAGATCGGCGCCGAGTGAAGCATCGAAGCGGCGGAGTGGGGGGAACGATCGCGTTCTCTTCTATCCCCCAGCCTCCCTCGATAAAGCGTTCGAAAGAATGCTCGTTTCGAGAAAAGCGAGTCGCGAGCCTGTCGCGCCGGGGATTATTCCGCGGGACGCGGAAAAATGCGATAAAAGGTGGGCGCTCGGTTTTCGTAAATGTTCCAAGACGTAACGACGCCGTTTTGTTCGTAGGGAGGTGAACGGGGAGAGGGGAGGGGGCGGTAAAAACAAGCGTCGCGTGCCGCGCGTAAAAGTGCGTATCGATCCGCGAAAGCGAAAGTAAACGCGACACGCGACACCGGAGTTTAGGAAAGAAGAGCTTACGGTACGTTTTACTTTTTCATTTTTCTTTTTTTCTTCTTTTCTTTTTTTTTTTTTTTTTCTCCCTTCCAGAAAGCCTTTCCGCCACCAACGAACGCGATGAATCTCGTTAACTATTTCGAGGGTGAAGCAGGGATGGTCCCGGAGGACGCGTCAGTGAAGGGTTCGCAGCAACCCCTAGAGACACACACAGGGGCTAGGGAGAAAACAAGGAGAATGGCCGGCGATCGATTTTTCCCGGTGGTTTTTCATCGGCAATCGGCGTAGACGCATTGTTCTCGATTTTCCCGCACTGGCTCGACATCGGCGAAACGGTTTAATCCTGGAACAACCTACAATCGGGTCCGTAAGTCGCTCGGTGACTGCAGAAATGGAACGTCATCGACGCGACGAAACGATGTCAATTACGAAACGAAACGAACGTTTATTAACTCGTACGGTAGAGGAAATAATAGGTTGCTCGGTAAGTTTTGTCGTACGATACGAAACGGTGCTGTTTGGTTCGTTGTTTTATTTTTCTGAGGATGACGCTACTGTTTGACGAACGTGTGCGAAGTTTCGCGTGGATCTGTCGACTCGGTTGTATATTTACAGTTGTTCGAAATTGAAGGGTCGTAGTATTTTTTTTACAATGGAAAAATTAAGAAAAGTTATCGAACAACCTAGTATAATTAGATCGATTTAGATTTAATTATCTTGAAATTGTTAGTGTAGAATTTGGTCGATAATTTCCGTTTCGTGTAGATCTCGTTCGGATATTTACAGTTGTTCAAAGTTGAAAAGCGTGGTAGTATTTTTTTTACAATGGAAAAATTAAGAAAAGTTATCGAACAACCTAGTATAATTAGATCGATTTAGATTTAATTATCTTGAAATTGTTAGTGTAGAATTTGGTCGATAATTTCCGTTTCGTGGAGATCTCGTACGGATATTTACAGTTGTTCAAAGTTGAAGTGTCATGGTATTTATTTTGTAATGGAAAAAACGATAAAACTTATTGAACACACCTAGTATAAATCATAGGAGGGTGTGGACCTATCGTGAAACTGACGAAGCAAAGCTTCCGGTCACCCACGATCCCCCATGAATCGATCTTTTAATTTAATTACCACTCGAAAGCGTAGAGAAACTAGACAAATTTGGTTATCGTCGAAAAACAGTATGGTTGCTATAAGAAACCTTCCAATATCCACAAACTTGTTCTTAACAATACACGTTTTGTATTATGTACTTAACATATTCGTCCAATCTTCCGAATTCGTGAATCCAAAATCGAATTTTTAATTAAAAATTTGTTTTCAAAGATACAACTTCGAACACGATAATGAGATGCGCGAGCAAGTGTCGATTTAACAACAATAGTGTACTTAGTTGACGATAGTGTATAGTTACTGTAAGAAACTTTCCAATTTTGCAATATCTGCAAACTTGTTCTTAACAATACACGTTTTCTGTTATATACTTAACATATTCGTTCAATTTTCCAAATTCGTGTTTTCGAATTTTTATTTTAAAAATTATTTTCAAAGTTACAACTTCGAACACAGTAACGAGATCGTTCAAAAAAATTGTACTTGCAATTTAATTTTCCAAGTCGCGCGAGCAAGTGTCAATTTAACGCGAACAATATACTGTACGCGCGCGAGAAGATTACATTTGGAGTTACGGTGGATTCGGAACCAATCGCATGCTTTTCGCGTCCGTGGTGACAATCTCTGAACCGTGGAGAACGTACCGTAACCGTAGATGCAATCTTCTCGCGCGCGTATTATACATGCATACGTCGCGCCGTTCGGCGAATTACGCGCGCCGCGTTAATAATGCAGAATCCATCGAAACTGTCCCGGTCACGATGAATCACGCGGATGGATATTATTTTACATTAAACGTCGCACGGTACGATCAATAAATCGATTCCCGTGTTCAAGTATTTCCATTGGCGGCGCGAATAATTGAAACGCTGCCGGGGCTGCGTCAATAACGCGCGTTGAAGCGTCTAGCGATGAAATTGTTGGCGAATGTTTCGTCGTAGAACGGAATATTGGTTTAATTTGCAGCGGAGCGAAGCGATTCCAAGTACAGGTAACGAACGAATTATTCAACGACGAACGTTGCTCGAGTTTTCGAGGAGAGGAGGACAATTCATCGAGGACGCACTCGTGATTTAAGACAGAGGTCTCGTTACTGTACGTGTTAAATAAAATGGCCGTTCAAGGTCACCGAAGAGTCACCACCGTGTCGTCTCTCGACACGAATAGAGAAACTATCAGGTTGTTCGTAAAGTAATTTCGTTTTCCAAAATGAAGAATATGTAATTTAATAAAGTGTTTATACGCTTTAAAAAAATCGTGTCTCGTTTACACTAAAAAAAAAAAACGAAACGACTTTCCGAACGACCCAATATAACGTTGGAATGGTTGTTCTCGATTCTGTCCCCTAAGTTGGTGACTTACCATCTTAGAAACGACCTTGAGCGACCAATTGATTCAGATACGAGTATAGAACCTTCCACGAATGTTTATCTTAATAAACGTTCACCATGGAGAGACTCGTTTCCATAAAGTCTACGCTTTTATCCGTCGAACCTTGCGCAGTAACCTGAATGTGAGTATACAGTGTGACTCGAAAGTCCCCGCTCGCGAGGAATATCGATTTTCGGTAACCATCTGAAAGGCGTGATGATATCGTGCGGAGTAGGTCGTATATTTGCAAACAAAGCGGTCGTTTCGCGAATAAAGAGTTCCCTGGCCGTGTGTGGAAAGATTTTCGTGTATCGTTACGGGGAGAACGTTATCGACGATTGGTTAAATGGGACAGGGAAGAAGTTACAAGGGTTCCCGGAACGGTACGATTTTCTCAATTTCGTTTTACGATGTTGCACGAAACGTGGACAAACGAACGAAAACAACGACGATCCGCCCTGTACACCGAGATCTGTTGTATCCGAAGCCACGGTTTAGGTCCTTGCGCGCTACCAGGATTTCCAAACTCGTTCTCCTGGAAAATGCACCAGTCCCGCGTGATATAAACGTATTCCGCGTTTTCGAGCTGCTTCGACACCAGGAACGATCCGGTTTCTTGCTTCCACTACGATTCTTATCGCGTCTTGGGCAAACAGCGAAAACAAACTTCTTGGAGCACTATGCGTTCGTATTTAACGCCGGAAATGCGCGGTAGAAATTTGTATCGAGAATTAAATTTTCGACGAATCTTCGTTTCTTGAAAAAATGGTAAAAGAAAACCAGTGTGAACAGTACTGTTTTCACGGACAACAATTCAATGCGAAACCTACTTTTGGAGGTAACCCAAAAGATACAAAGATACAATATCTAATAGTAAATCGTATTATTTCACCGTGTAAACTGTACTCTTTCCATGGACAACAATTTGATAAAAAATTCTGTCGTTAGATGCAACTCGAAGAACAAAGACACAATATCGAAACTATTTGAGGATTTAGTAGTAAATGGTATTATTTCACCGTGTATACTGTACTATTTCCACTGGACAACAATTTAATAAAAAATTCTGTCGTTAGATACAACTCGAAGATCAAAGATACAATATCGAAACTACTTGAGCACCTAATAGTAAATCGTATTATTTCACCATGTAAACTGTACTCTTTCCATGGACAACAATTTAATAAAAAATTCTGTCGTCAGATACAACCCGAAGAACAAAGATACAACATCGAAACTAATACTTAAGTTTCCAACACTGATCGAGTAAACTGCAAATCTTCTTCACCGATTCAAACAATATTGCAAAGTTAAATAACCGAGACGAAGAAAGAATGATTAATAGTCAAGAACGAATGGTGAAGAGTCGTTGGTGATGTACAGCGTGCTTTAAGAATCACCGATTTCAATGGAGAAAATCGCTACACGGTGTCTTTCTGCATCCATTATTCGGATACAATTTTCCACCGTTGAAGGATCGTGTTGGCAAAAAGTCGAGGTGAATTCAGCGGGCGTCGCGACGAAGAAAAGGCAACGAACGAGAAAAGGAGGAGAAAAGAGAGTGGTCGGTATATATCCTTATCTAAGAATGCGCACCGACAAGCAACGCGGCGAACGCAAACGCGTCGAATTGGCTGCTTCCGGACGCGGTACTGCCGTGGTAACCGAGTCGATGAAGTCTCCAAGGGCACAAAGGACCCTCGAACGACAGAAAGGAAAACTCGAGGCTTCCTCGTCGACGTCTCCGCCCTCTAAATCGCGAGTTTCGACGGACGACTGGCACGAATCCAGCGGAAGCGTTTGCACGGTTAACGGCCGGAGGTCCTGCGCGGGGGTTAGATTTACCACGTAGTTCCGTCCAGTGGTCGCAACAACCGTAAATATAAACGACGAAGGGACAAAAATTGCGCTCGGAACGCTCCACGTTGAAATACGAGGCTTCTACCCACCCACCCTCCACCCACCCCCTCCCCACGTCCCGCCAACTGGTCGAAAGTTTCGCGCGACAAGAAATTTGCAATAACTCCGCGCCCCGTTGTCGCGCGAACGTTCCCGTGCACGCTTGTTGCTTTCATTCTTCCAGGTACTGTGTGGAATTTCTCCCATCCTACCGGTTCCCGTGTACGCAAGCACAGATGGCTATGAATTTTTAACCGCATCGTCCAAGTCTGGAATAACATTTCCAATCGTTCGATCGCGTTCGTCTTCTCAATTCGAAAATTCTCTATGCCTCGCGCTTCTAATTGGTGTGTTCGATAAGTTTTGTCGTTCGATGAGAAATTACGCTATCGGGTTTGTCGTTTTATTTTTCGGAAGATGGTATTATCGTTTGATGAGCATGTGTGAAGTTTCGTGTAGTTTTGTCCACTCGTGTGTGAAAATTCGTGTAGTTTTGTCGACTTATGTGAGAAGATTCATGTAGTTTTGTCGACTCGTGTGTGAAGTTTCGTGTAGTTTGGTCGACTTGTGTGTGAAGTTTTATGTAGTTTTGTCAACTTGTGTGTGAAGATTCGTGTAGTTTTGTCGACTCATGTGTGAAGTTTCGTGTAGTTTTGTCGACTTGTGTGTGAAGTTTCGTGTAGTTTTGTCGACTCGTGTGTGAAGATTCATGTAGTTTTGTCGACTCGTGTGTGAAGTTTCGTGTACTTTTGTCGACTCCTGTGTGAAGATTCATGTAGTTTTGTCGACTCGTGTGTGAAGTTTTATGTAGTTTTGTCAACTTGTGTGTGAAGATTCATGTAGTTTTGTCGACTCGTGTGTGAAGATTCATGTAGTTTTGTCGATTCGTGTGTGAAGTTTCATGTAGTTTTGTCGACTCGTGTGTGAAGATTGATATAATTTTGTCGACTCATGTGTGAAGATTCGTGTAGTTTTGTCGACTCGTGTGTGAAGATTGATATAATTTTGTCGACTCATGTGTGAAGATTCGTGTAGTTTTGTCGACTTATGTGTGAAGTTTCATGTAGTTTTGTCGACTTATGTGTGAAGTTTCGTGTAGTTTTGTCGACTCATGTGTGAAGTTTCAAATTCATTAAATGTTTTAACACGAGAATTACCAAAGTGGTTTGTTTGACGTATTTCGAATTTCTTTTTATAATTAGTCAATCATTGACAGTAATTGCTCACAATATTCGATAACAATTATTGAAACAGAGAATTAATTACACGTCGTAGAAATTGAACAGTAGGTACCTATATAAATGAAAACTAATATATTTCAGTTCTGCAACCATAGAATAGGTTGATCGATAAGTTTTGTCGTTTGATAAGAAATGACGCTATCAGGTTCGTCGTTTCATTTTTCGAAAGATTGTACTACTGTTTGATAAACATGTGTGAAGTTTCGTGTAGATCTCGTTCGTATATTTACAATTGTTCAAGGATTTTTCGGTATTTAGTTATCCAGTGAAATTTTCCAAACAATTTTCACAAGTTTCACCTCCATTGTCGCCTCTTTTATATTTCTATAACTCACCCCATCTTGACTCTTCGATTTTTCGGTATTTATTGGGTTGTTCGAAAAGTCATTTCGTTTTTTTTCGTGAAAATGAAACACAATTTTTTTAGAGCGTATAAACGTTTCATTAAATAATATACTCTCCATTTTGGAAAACGAAACGACTTTCTGAACAACCTAATAATTATCAAGTGAAATTTTCCAAACAATTTTCACAATTTTCACCTCCATTCTCGCCCCTTTTATATTTCTATAACTCACCCCACCTTGACTCTTCGATTTTTCGGTATTTATTGGGTTGTTCGGAAAGTCATTCCTTTTTTTTCGTGAAAATGAAACATAATTTTTTTAGAGCGTATAAACATTTTATTAAATCATATATTCTCCATTTTGGAAAACGAAACGACTTTCCAAACGATCGAATATTACACTTTTCCTAGCTTATCGAAACCGTAGAAGATATCGAAGCAGCCCCGTTTCGAGGGAATTTCTTTGCATTGCTTTGTATTGCAAATTGAACGGCGAACGATGTTAAATACCCACGGTAACGAAATAACGTGTGTGCATTCCTGGATGAAAAATTGAAGAAAGAAACGCGAAACGCGGCAAGTAGCCGATGAAACGTTTCGCAAAGAACCTAATGGAGTACGAGTTTTTCTAATTTTCGAAAGTCGAGCATAATGGCCGGACGTGGAACAATGGAGGACACAAGGAGATCCCCTAATGGGTGCGTTTCAACGCTAAATGGCGTTGTTCGCGACGAGCGGTGTTTTGCATTTAAAACACGCCTCGAAAACGACCGAAACGTCCCACGGGGAACGCTCGTGGAGGGTTATTTCGAGAAATCGTAACAAGAAATTCACCTCGGCTTTCTTTTTGTCTCGAAACTTTCGGAACGAGCGCTCTTCAACCGGCTAAGTACGACGATACGCGTGCCGTGGATCTTTCGATTTAAAAGTTCGAAAGAAACAAACGTTTCGAACAGCTTCCGCGAAGCTTCGGGTCTTAAGAGCCTCGAGTCTCGAAGCATCGGATCGAACTTTGAAAAATTCGCGTAATCGAAACTCTAGCCGTAAGTTTCATTACACGTGTGATTCGAGTAACACTTAACGCGTACTCCGAGTAGTAACACTCTCTCCCTACATGTACCGTATCTCGATACATGTACTATACTTTCTTGAAGAAAATATTATTTTGTTTAGTGACCAACCCTGAAAATTTCTCTCGGTAATTTCCATTAAAATTTTATTCCTCCAAAAAAGAAAACAAGAAAGCTGTTCAATCGACCTTTCACCAAGGTCCAATCGATAGAGTAAAAGCTACTGGTTAAAAATTCCATCAACCGAACCGAAAAGATCGGAGTTTAATTTTCGCGAACGGTGTAAACATTTTCCGGAATTTTCGCACGGGAAATGTTACTTTCCACAAACGGTTAAACGAATAAAAATTCACGGGACACGAATTGTCGTACAGGACTGGACCGGGTGGTGGAACTGACGTGAAGTCGAGGCTCTTGGAAATGTGGAAGAATTCGACCACGAACCGTTCCCTCGCTGGAAAAATTCAGAAGATATTGTGACCTATTTACGAAAACTTAACCGATGAAGAATCGTCGGAGGGTAGCTTTCGTGGATAGAATATCAAGGAAAGTTTCACCGCGCAACGATGTGTTCCTGAACGTCTGCATTGTTGGTTGAAAATTGTCTAAAAGGAAAATACTTCACTCGGTTGTATCTATTTTTAACGGTGGCTGCCACTCGGTTGTACAAATTTGATCAGCGACGCTCTTAATATTGGACTGCAGCGCAAGATGTTTGCAGAAAACTTCGACGCGCTCGGTGTCGACACTCCGATGTTTCAAAGGAGGCAAGAACTGCTCGCAGCAATGAAAGAACGACACAAAACGAGTTCTTCGAGGAGTGTCAAGGTCTCCTATATTGCCCCGGAATAGTTGATTAGTCGTGAATCGGAAACAAAATTCATTACACGAACGAAACGTGAACGTGAAACTTCGAAATCGTTTTCGCTACCTTTTTCGTGGCTCTGTAAAAATTACGACATCGGTGAATCTTTACAAAATTTGGCACACGTACAAAGCAGAGGTATCTTTATATCCGAGACTACCACCGCCAGCGTTACGTCTACAATTCCTTTTTTTTTCTCGTTTCAAAAAAAAAAAAAATATTCTACTCCGGTGAAATTACACCGTTCTTCTTTACGCTTCGTTCTCGTTGTATCTGTACTCGTGTGAGATACAAAATTTAATTCTTTTCGATCGATGAAGTTGGAAGGATTAGTAACACACTTGTATAAATTAATATTTTTAAGTAGAAAAAAAGTATAATTTAATTGTTTGCAATCGATGAAAGTTACTTGTACGAATTAATATTTCCACGTGGAAAAAAAGAAGTATAATTTAATTCTTTGCAATCGATGAAAGTTACTTGTACGAATTAAGATTTCCACGTGGAAAAAAAGTATGATTTAATTCTTTGCAATCGATGAGAGTTACTTGTACGAATTAAGATTTCCACGTGGAAGAAAAGTATAATTTAATTTTTTGCAATCGATGAAATTGAAAATATTAGTAACACATTTGTACAAATGAATATTTCCACGTGGAAAAAAAGTATAATTTAATTCTTTGCAATCGATAAAATTGAAAAGATTAGTAACACACGTGTATAAATTAATATTTCCACGTGGAAAAAAAGTATAATTTAATTCTTTGCAATCGATAAAATTGAAAAGATTAATAACACATTTGTACAAATTAATATTTCCACGTGGAAAAAAAGTATAATTTAATTCTTTTCGATCGATAAAATTGAAAATATTAGTAACACACTTGTACGAATTAATATTTCCACGTGGAAAAAAAAAAGTATAATTTAATTCTTTTCAATCGATGAAATTGAAAATATTAGTAACACACTTTTACAAATTAATGTTTCCACGTGGAAACAAGTAGACGTTCCCTCGAAGCGTGTACAAATGGAGCGGAAAGTTCGAAAAGGCTGTTGGCAATAGCGTCCGGGTGAAAGATTGAAAAATTGAACGAAGCGTGTGCTTTTATTCTTCGAAAGCCTCGAGTTCCCGTTTCTCTTCGACAAATGAATATTTCCTCCGTGGAACGGGACGGAGATGTCGTCTCGGAGCGTGCATAAATAAATTTGCAAAGTTTAAGAAGGTTATTATGAATAGGGGGGGAAGTTTGAATAAGAAATTCACAAAGAAGTCTTTTTTTAGTCTCCTAGAGTAGAAGAACCCCTCAAGTGCCACGGAACAATGTCAAAGACCTGGCTACGGATCCGCGCAAAGCGCTCTGGGTGGAAAATACATCGTCGCGCCTAATTAATGTAATCACTGACCTCGTAAAGCGTGTCGCGGCGACCTAGGGTGTTTTGCTTGTTCCGTGAGGGACGATTAAAAATTTACGCGATGTCACTTTTCCGCGATACCGAATCGCAAAGTTTCAGTTCCGTTGGCCTGCTTTTCGTGCATGATCGCTCGCTCGAAAAGTTACGCGCACGGAAAGGAACGTGACGGTGTTTTAAAACGGCCCGTGAAAATTTATCATTGAACCGAGATGGAAGAAACACCGAGACACGGGGTCTAACTTTTGAAATTCCTTCGCACTCGGGACGAAGTCCTCGCCATGAACTCACTCGAGTCTGCATCGATTAATATTGAAATCAATCGAGATATTTCACAGACGACTCTTTCATTGCCAAATAGTAGTAGTATTATTATTATTATTTATTTTTTTATAAACAATTGTTTTTTAAAGGTATGTAAAGATCCACAGACAAAATTTATACGATTACACAAAGTGTTAAAGTCAATAATGATACGATCTAGGTGTCGATACACATTCTGGCACGTAGGGATTGATTTGCGTAAAAAGAGAGGGACAATTGTTATAATTATTAATTATATTAAAAATAAAACTATGATCAGCTATTCTTCCACGTACAGACAATGTATACACGTTGATCATATGTAGTATATTAGTATAATCATAATCACTCGAACTAACATCGATTAATATAGTATTAAAATCAATCGAGATATTTGATTGACGACTCTTTCATTGTCAAATAGTATTATTATTATTATTATTTTTTTTATAAACGGACCGAAGCTCTTTGTATGAAAAGTAGCAATTTTCTTTTAAAGGTATGTAAAGATCCACAGACAAAATTTATACGATTATAAAGAGTGTTAGAGTCTGTAATGATACGATCGATTGGATTCTTTAATCTATATTCAGATCTAGATTCGTGGGTATAAAAACCAGCTCTTTATCTCAGTATACGTTCTTTAATCTATTCTTTAATCTATATTCAGATCCAGATTTATGTATATAAAAGCCAGTTCTATATCTCAGTATACGTTCTGGTACGTAGAGATTGATTTGCGTAAGAAGAGAGGAACAATCGATGTAATTATTAATTGAATTAAAATTAAAACTATGGTCAGCTATTCTTATACGTGTAGACGACGTATCCAAGTTGATCATATTTAGTACATTAGTGTAATCACAATCACTCGAGTTAGCAGATTTTAATATCAATCGATGCTAACTCGAGTGATTGTGATTACACTAATGTACTAAATATGATACTAAAATCAATCGAGATATTTCATAGACGATCCTTACATTACCAAATAGTGTCTAATTGCCAAGATGATCAAATTACATGAATTTTTCGTAATAAAAATATCGTGAATATACGAAACAAATAGAGACACGCCTACTATTTTTCAAAAGAGATGTCATCCTACAAGTATACTACACCCAAACGAACCAACACGGATGAATATAAAATAAACGTGTCCGTATTGTTTCCCAAATCCAACAATTCTTACAAATCTTCCGTACTTTCACCACGTGTGCGAACAAACGATAAAAAGAATCGTATAAATTTCGTCGTCCAACGTATTGTAATAGTTTTCGCTCGAGATATTCGCGAAGTTCCGAACACACCAAAGGAAACAAAGAAAAAAAAAGTTCAGATTCGATATTACAAACGAAATGAATAATTTTCGTCGGGCGAGTACATCCGTGAATAAACATTGTCCACCTCCCGCTCCCATATTTCAAATATCCGGTCGCCCCACGATGAGCGAGACTATATTACTCTCGTTCGAGCAAATCCGAGAGCGCACTCGGGACGTCAACGAGCATCATACGGAATACTTTCGGTCCTACTTAAGGCCGTAATTTAAAATCCGTGAGGATGTTGCACCAACTTGCCGCGTTGCAGCGCCGCGTGGCGTTACAGTAATACCGTCCGTTCCAAAACTTCGCTTAATAGCTGTTTTGACGTAAGCCCGTCCAGAACTCCGAAACGGTTACAGCCTGTTGTATTTAAAGCCACGTTGACGCACACGGTAGCTACCCGTATCTTTGAAATATCACCGGTGAGCGGCCAGAGCCCCGAGTGCCCCGCGTGGACGAAAATGGGTTTTTCTGAACGTGTAACGTTTCCTGCGTCAACATTTCTTTTTTTTCTTTTTTTGTAGAGAAATTCTCTAGGCGTTTCCCCGTTTAGCGAACCGTATCGATGGCTGTGTTCCACGCGACACAATACACCGACTGTTCGTCGAATCCCCCTACCCCGAAAAGATAAACCAGCCTCTCGAACGAGCATTTATCCCGTTGCATCCGAGGATACTTGAACGCACGTGGTTACGCGCAGTGGTAAACAGGCCAGGGCGTACGCTTCCTTCTATGCGCGATAAAAACGTGAGAGTGAACGAACGAAAGAGCGAGAGAGTGAGAGGGAGAGAGAGAGTTAGTGAGTAAAAGAGAGAGAGAAGCCTTCGTAAATTTCTGACGGTGCCGAAGCTGCCGTGAAATCGTCCATTGTCGGAAATCTACCGCGGCTTCAATGACCTTAATCGCAAACAGTGGAAAAACAGCGATTATTCCGAGACGGGAGATGCTGCCTTGCATCGCTCTCCTCGCCTCGAGTGTTTTTGTTGCCGATCGCGGTACCCCGACGTCGCTTTGTTCCACTGTTTTATTAAATTCGTTAAGCACGGCCCGAACACCGCTCGTAACGAGCACAAACGAAATTCTCCCGTTACGATCGTTCGCTCGGTGTAATCAGCGACGAGTTAAATATGCCACTTTTTGTCGATTCGCGTTAACTCGATAAAAAGACACGTTCTGGAGAACGAAGGAAACATTGTGAGAGAGAGAGAGAAAGAGAAACATACATAACGCGATCGTGTAACTGAATATCGCTGCCACGTCGGTTTTCAACACTTAACACTAGAACTACCAAAGAGGTCAATTTGAATTTTTGAATTTTTTTTTGAATTTTTTTTAAGCATTTGATTAATTTTAATTTTAAATATACACAGAAGGATCCATTTTAAGGTAAGAGGTTGATTAATAAGTTTTGTCGCTTGATAAAACTTATGGAGCATATCTAGTATTATACTATTCAATTTGTTTTATCGAACGACAAAACTTATCGAAGAACCTAGTATAATTATAATTAATTATAAGTAATAATCATAAGTATAATTAAAATATAATTATAATTATTACGATTAACTGAGACTGGTGACTCTGCTTACGATATTCGTGGACAATTGTTAGAATAGACAAATAATGGGACTCGTGAATTAATTCGCCCTTTCCCCATGTAACTTGGAAGATACGTATGGTGGTACAAATAGTAATACGTTCGCAATCGGTAGATGTAGTGTTAATTTATAATTGTAATTAGTACGATTTGGTTCGGAACCTTGTTCCAGGTCGTTGAATTTTTTTTAAGCGTTTGATTAATTGTAATTTAAAATATACACAGAAGGATATACCATTTTAAGGTAACAGATTGTTTAATAAGTTTTGTCATTTGATGAAACTTATCGAGCAATCTAATATTATACTATTGAATAAGTTTTATCGAACGACAAAACTTATCAAAGAACCTAGTATAATTATAATTATTACAATCTGGTATTGTACCAGATTGTGCTTCGACCTTGCTCCGAATCGTTGAATGTTTTTAAAGCATTCGATTAATTTTCATTCAAAACACACCCAGAATGATCCATTTTAATATATAATTGTAATTATTACCATCTGGAATTATTGTCCTCTGTGTTAATGTTTGTTCAAACTATCGCGTGAAAAGTATAAATATTGTTGCAATACACCAACTGTTTTTTTTTTTATGGTATCGATAACGACAGTTGCTTAAAAATTTAAACACTTCGAAGAAACGTGAATTACAAGCGCCGGTCACCAGTGACCACCACGACATTCGAATATTCGTTAACGCGTTGAACACGATTCGGTAATTTAGAAACTTACGAGCGATATTAATCAATTGCTAAATCGAAAATCGATGTCCGCTTTAGTTTACCAAAATTTGGTGCGCGCGTTGCGCCGCGCGATAGAACGTTAATTACGATTAAAATTAAACGGAACAAATAACCGCAAAGTTGCAAACGGGTCGTAGCGTCAATAGTTTCTTTAGAAAATGATTTGCAGTTCCTCTATAGTCATCGATCGAACTTTCTACACCATTGTCGGCAATGTATGAAAACGGCAATGTATTATTAATACTTTTGTGAATTTTTTTAAGCGACAAAAATTGCAATATTGAAAGTAGACTTCGCGAGAGTTCTTTGAAGATTAAATTTAAAAGAAGAAAAGAAAAAAAAAAAGGAAAAAAGCAGGGCAATTTTCGTATCGCTTTCAACGCATGAGCACCTGCTCGAAAAGGACAAAGGACGCGAAAAGTTAATTTGCAATAGTTGCAATGCTTCCGACACGAACTCGAAAAGCATTCGATAACAAATCTGTTATTTAAATGATTCATGACGGAGAGAAATTAGGTCGATTTTCCTGATACAATAGACAACAAATCTGCATTCAACTTTCAACGCGCAGATCCGTTCGTGGATAGAGTGAACCATTTCACGAGTCAATAGCAGAAGTTTGGAGCGCGTTCGCTGGCGAATATACAAGGTGTCCTGTAATACAGCTCTTTCGTGGAAAGGGGTTAGGAATTCGTCGATGAACCGTGTTTTCCAAACTTACTTTACATTGTGAAACGATATCGATTAATTTATTCAACGATAAACAAAATTTATATTTTATTGTAACGCAATTCGGTGTCAACTGTACGCTAATACTTTCCGATAATAAAAGAATGTGGTCGAAGTACGCGGTAAACAACGATTTCGCTCTAGTCCGTCTCGGGGAAGATACAGATGGCACTCGCGCGAGGATTTATCTGAGATAGTTTTCAAATTTTGTAAAAATAATGTATACGCGCGAAGAAAACGAAAAATCAACGAGAAACGATCATCGTTGTCCGTGGATCGACTGGGTTCGAAATTTAATCGGAGCTTGATACGAGAAGGTAACAGTTGAATAAAAAAATTTCCATCGAAATCCATTCGCTCGTTCGAACGCAGTCGCGTTAACAAACGTACGCGCGTTCGAAAATTTTTCGTTCGACGATCGAACGCGCGATCGGAATGTCCAAAAGAAACGTGTTTTACCGTAAAAAAATTGTTTCGAAAATATTCCCGATCGCGGACCGTTTCTCCCTTACGGGAATGAAAAAGTAAAATTTCGACGTGTAAATGTGTTACGGCGGAAAATATGATCAACGCGCGTGCCCTCTGTTACTTTCGCGTCAAGTTTTCTCGGAAACGAACTTCCGTACCAAAAAATGCTACCTCGTGTTCTGGATTTCTTTTCGCGAAAAGTACCCCTGTCCGCGTCTCGTCGTTCGCGTATCTTAAGACACCCCGTATAATCGGGAGCCGGAGCATTGGCGTTCGCGGCACAATGTTATCGAACGCGAACGATAACGGTCAATCCACGTTGCAAAGTGGGCGCGTGCGGCTCTCGGTGAAAGCTCGCGAACGCAATGCCGCGCGCGCGTGCCGACGACGCCACGCAACGACACGACAGATATACAATTAAAGTAAGTTCATGGCGACGGTACCGCGACTTTGGCTCGACACGGTTCCCCTGCGCGCCTACCGCGCGACGATTACGCTTCGGAATCGAATATTTCCGAAGTTAATCGCACTTATAACGGTATAGAGCTGAACCTGAGGTGTAGCGGTCATTCGTCGTAGCTTCGCAGCCGTAGGAGTCGTTTATTGCTCTTTTACTTTTGTCGTCAATGGCCTGCTCTCCTTTTCACATTACGTTGATCGAACGATTCATTGAGAACGGTTCGACGACTGGCGTAGAAACGTTGAAAAACGGTAAAAAATCTCGCACGATTCCGCAACAAGGGTGAGAAAGTACTATAGTTAATTACGAGTTCACCGGAAACACGAAACTATCGAAAGTTGACCGTGGCTGTGTCGATAGCGGTTATCGTTTTGCTCTCTTTTTCCACTATCGTTTAATATTTACGGCCACCTTCGTAACAGTCAGTTGCGCGTTTACAAAATGGTATTGAGTTGTTACGGGAACGACGCGTTTAAATATTTAGAAGACGCTCTCGAGAATGTTTGCGAGATTCCAACGGAAATCCTTTTTCGGATAGGTGCTTGTACGCTCTTTTACTTCTTTTGCGTCCAAATGGACGGTAAGCGAGTGTAATGTTTGCTCGACGCATTGATAAATGAGAATTTAATATTCGTCTCTGGTGCTTTCGAATCGAATGTTTTTGGACCCTGTATGTACGAAATTGTAACGGTGAAAAGCCAATGGATATAAAAATAATGTATGTATATGACAATGATAAATTATCGAGAAGAACTATTGAGAAAAAAGTATGAAAAATGAAACTATGAATTTTAAGTATGTAGAAAAAATATATTTCATTCACTAGATACAATTGCGAGTAATCTGGTAAAAATAATAAATAATGGAAGCGAAATATTCAAATCGGAAATTATCGTAAAATATAATAATTAAATGTAAACTTGTTTAATCACTGGTAAGAAAGTCCGGTTTATCGATACTTTCTGTTTACACTTTCGTTTGCGAGAATCCCTTTAATGATGACACAAACATTATTTAAATGAAAAAGTTCTGCGAAAAGGAAAACGGACTGACGCGAAAGCTCGAGCTATCGTCAACCAAAATGATAATCCCATCAAATGTTTCAAAATTGACGACAATGCGCTCCTAAAGGTCAATGGCGTTCGTTTGTTTATTATGGTGGATACTCCGATAGGTGTACCTGCTCGAATGTCAAACAGTACACTAGGTGTTCGGGGCAGTTCCTTATGACGCGAAAAATCTATATATTTTTTTTATTCTACATACCTGTCTCACAGCACGATCCTCGTCGTTCTTCGAGTAATCCGCGTTCGGTGGGATATTTAATTAATCATACAGCACATTTTAACACACGCCGGAACACACTCTGCGCAGCAAGAGTCAACGAAATGCACCACGAGCAGACTGACAGTTACCACGGGTTGTTCATTATTGGAAAATCTGCCTTAGAGGCTGCTCTTGCGCAGCCGGCGCGATACTACCGACTTCCTCCCCACTACCAGGCAACGCCATTTGTACCAACCTTCCTTCCCTCTAGCATTCATGTCGTTTATATCCGTATCGAAAAAATGTCGTCACTCGGTGATAGTAGATTCGTGCCGTGAGAGGGGAAAGTAACCAGTTCCGGCTACCTTTTCTCATTCGCCGTACATTTGTTGCGCAACTAAACCGCTAGATGGGGTTATTACAACCATATAATGACGTGTCCTAAACCTTCCAAAGCACCTATAACCCCGATATGTCGCCTAATTCGCTATGAAATAATATTTTGGTAATAGTCTTGCCACATTTAAAGTTTATAAAATAAATTATTACCTATAAAATGTGTGCAATTGTATTTTCATAATGAATTCTGAGAGATACAATTCAAAAGTGTCTTTGACATAAGAATAATGTTCTGTCAATAACAGTGATATTTAAAGATTCAAATAATTTAAAAATCCAACGAATAAAACACTCTTTATAAAATACATATTATTTTGTTGTTATAATCGATTCTTACTATCTAACCAATTTACATGTTTTTTATAATATAAAAACAATATTCTGCTATTTAAAGCTTCAAATAATTTATCAACCAAATTAACAATTTATTACCAATGGATTAATAATCTTTTATAAATTATAAATGTCGCAATATTGTTGAGAAAACAATGTTATTTCATAGCTAGAAAAATAGATAGATAAATACGACGTGTCATAGATAGGTTAATCCCATCGAAGTTAGATATTGGAAGATTTTATGATATGTCATTATACGGTTTTAGTAACTCCATCTAGAGTTTCAATCGCGCAGACTATTAGAAGAATAATCGAAATTGGTGACTTTCTCCTCTCGTGGCACGAATCGCTGTCACCAGATAATACATATCTCTTTGTTGAAAGTTGAATACCTCCACTAAATGTCATTTGAAGAATTAGTCGTAATTCAAACATTACTAATACGCCAACTTGCATAATCTGATAACAAATAATACGTTACAAATTTCGTACATTTGATCTTTACAGTAAATCACATTAATAATACTTTCTATATAAAATCTTACTTTGTATTTTTGAAAGAACAAACTATATTGTTGAATATAAATAGCAATTGCTTATAAAAACTCAATGTTAAAGTTAACTGTATTTATAATTTAGAATGTAACAAAATATGAATAATTTTCAATGTATGAAAATTGTAAAACTTGGCTAGAATTTTATAAAAACAACCCTGGCAACTACGAGATACGAAATTTGTGACGCAGTAAACCCGTCTAGAAAGTGAGTAGTCTGTGGAAACAGACAACCTCACAGAGGTTGGCTGAATTTTCGTAAAGTGAATTTTGCTTGAATATTAAATATTATTTTCCTTACCTTAGATTTGGGTAATAAAAGATTCCTGTTGTAGTTAAGTCGCGTATTTTAAAGTGAATCGGTTTGCAGTACATTATTTGGTATTAATCGGTATTCTTTAGAAAAATATACAGCGCTTCACAAAAATAAGATATCATGGCGGTACCTACTACCGGTGTAGGTAAGTATTTTATGTCTGTTTTATGAGCTAAAGGTGCGAACGACGAACAGACCCATCTTTCTTTAAAAATTAATTACTTTTACGGAAAATATCAGATGAATCACATGTTTAATTTTATGTCGAAAATTGAAACCATATTATTTCTATAAAAGATCTGTCGTATTTCTTTTATAATAACTTATCACGCACTGCAAACGTGTCTAAATGTAATCAGTGATACGTCAAGTTTTCAAAAATATCTTTCTTATTTTGTTCTTGTTGTATAATGAAATTAAGACAAGATTATAAAAGTCTTAACAAGTAGCAGATTACACCATGCCTATAAGTTGCAGACTCATAACCTGTATTTGTTCTAGGTTTTTGATTAAAAGTATTTTATTTGCAGTCTTATAGAAGGTAACTTTTATTTCATATTTTTAGTTATGCCTCGAAACTTTCGTTTACTAGAGGAATTAGAACAAGGTCAGAAGGGTGTAGGTGATGGTACAATCAGTTGGGGCTTGGAAAACGATGATGACATGACTCTTTCACATTGGACTGGAATGATAATTGGACCACCTAGAGTAATTTTTCTTAAATTTTTAATTCCACTTCAGTTGAAATTGAAATATTATGTAAATTGAAGATTTTAAAAATATATGAAGATTCGTTAATTATTACTAGGAAAATAACATTCTACTAAATATTATTATACATTCTACTATATTATGTACTTAAATTATTTAAGCTACTTAATCTTTATATAATATTTTTTAGACACCATATGAAAATAGGATGTATAGTTTGAAAATTGATTGCGGTCAAAGATATCCAGATGATGCTCCTAATGTAAGATTTTTAAGCAGGATTAATATGAATGGTATCAACAGCACTACTGGTGCAGTAAGTATTTGATTTTATTTAAACCAATTAATAATGGATATACGTACATATATCATGTATCAAATTTTACAGGTTGATAATCGCAGTGTACCATTACTTGCAAAGTGGCAACGAGAATACACAATTAAGACACTTCTTCAAGAACTCCGTCGCTTGATGACACTGAAGGAAAATATGAAACTGTCTCAGCCTCCAGAAGGTAGCACTTTTTAGCCTAACCACATGTAAACTCAACACCTCTCCTTTCTGTGGTAGCAAAGGGCGAGATTCAATGAAGGTACCAAATAATATTAAATGGGTGCCCAATAAAGATGTATGCTACAAAGTAACATCTGTATAATAAAAAGAAGAAGGTGATGATGACTATAAAAGTTGAATCAGTGTTTTCAATTTACAGAAATACTTACAAAATTCAGGATACCTACACTTTTACTTTTCATCCCCTAATCTTAGAGTACATTTCATGTATATGTGAAATTATTATTTTAATATTTTATTGTAAAAATATGTATTCGCAATTTATTTATGAAAATGCTGTTTCAGCTTTTTAAGTTAAAATACAATCTAAAACAAGAGTCATATTTTGGATCTTAAGAACTGGAAACACAGACTGTGTAATAAAAGTAATAATCAGTAAGAACAACTTATGCCTTCAAAGTTTTTTAAAACGAAAAAAAAAATGCCTGAATATAGATTAGTAAACATTTCAGTTTGTGCATAAGTGCCATTTCATAATCTGTGGAGGTGTCTCAATAATTACTATTATAAACATTCTAAATTTCAATAATTTATATTTCTGTGTGCTCATTTTTACCAAGCCTTACTTTACTTTTCTTTGTTAGTTGTTATTAAGATTTTAGCTAACAACAGGTTGTTGAGATCTATATTTTGACGTAATAATGTGCCTTTTTATGCAAGTAGCATAAAAGTGAGCATGTATTGAGCGTGTTTGGTTGAGACATCATCCAAGAACGGCCTCTTATTCTATATAAAAAAAACAAATGTTTCTTAATGGATAAAAAAAAAATCATGTTATAATTGAAACATACCAGTAGTAATTTGGTTTTTAGTAGCGTATATGGTAAATGGTATAGTGTTGGATCAATGGGTACATCAATATATGAAGCATTATATGAAAAATCTTCAGTTATCCATTCCATTATTTATATATTAGAAATATATTTTAAGTTTATTTGATCTTTATGATACAGTTCTAATACATGTGTATTATTTACTTTTTGATCCGAGCTTCATAATTGATGTATTAGTAAAATCATACTTAATTCTTAATAAACATCCAAAGTATCATAAATAGCTTTCCAATCATTAGGGAATCAGGTCTGTAATGCTAGCGCAATTCTGTTACGAATTGCTCAAACTATACGTTTCCCATAAAGTTGTCAGGAGAGCGGAAAAAAGTTTTCCATAATCATGTTACATTTTAGAAAAAGGAATATAATCATAAATTATTTCAAACATAATATAATTTTTTGGAGTTTTGTTATCCAAGTTGTAGCAATGTCTGTCCTTATTTTTAAAGTAAATCCAAACCAAAGTATGAGATTTTTAACAGAATTCCAGAATTATCATGTAATATTATAAAATTCTCAACTACCTGAAACATTATACATACCTCTTCATCAGCTTCGCATTTCAGTATTACACTATAAATAATGTAATAGTGTAATCCAATTCATACTACTAAAAATATTAAATAATTATTACTCTATGTCGATGAAGTCAAGCTTAAAAAGAATAAAAGGATTTCTTTATAAATGACCTCCGTATTGTTACTGTTTACTCCTTTTAATATTAATATTTCAGGAATATTCATTGAATAAATC
Source organism: Ptiloglossa arizonensis (assembly GCF_051014685.1). Lineage (NCBI taxonomy): Eukaryota > Metazoa > Arthropoda > Insecta > Hymenoptera > Colletidae > Ptiloglossa > Ptiloglossa arizonensis. Next base: position 24,532,802 of record NC_135048.1, on the reverse strand, counting down.
AATACATAAATAAATTGGTTTAACATTTTATTGAAACCAGACAATAATGTCATTGGCTGAATTATATGTACAATGTGTAAGTTGATTGACGTTAGATTGACGATAATGCGAGTGAATGTCAATTGCGTACAACTATTTTCAGAGATGTCACAATTTTCAAATATGTTATAAAACTACATTCCAATAAGGGATGCTAATATGGCCGAATCAGTATTTTGAGCTAATCGCTGAAATAATTTATTTAATGGTTTTACTCTCTGCGCCTCGGTGTGAAAAGTAATTTAGTAGTTTTTATAGTTGACCACTTTTGTTTCTTCATGTAAAATAGTAAACCTGAGAGCATTGTTAATATAATAAAAGCCTGTAAAAAATGAATAACAATTAGATAACGTTTGAATTAGCTATACTTTTAAGAATTTGCATAAATATATTTATGAACATAATCTTTCAAAAAATACATTCCAATTATTGAACTGATTTACCTTGAGACCTAATCTCTGCCTATCATCGTATTCAGAATTCGATGTCCACATAAGGAATGTGGTAATATCTTTTGCTACTTGAGAAGCAGTTGCAGGAGTACCGTCTTCAAATTCTAGGACTTCGTCAAAGACGACCTACATATTCATACAATTGTTTTATGTATAATTTCAGGAAGAAACTAAAAATTTTATGAAAACGTCCAGCATAATTAATTTTATTTACCTGTGCCATACCAAGAACTCCTCCAGGAAAGTATGGATTGAAATATTGACCATCTCTTATTGCAATACCAGCTGGTGGATCACAATATCCAGTTAACAATGAGAACACATAATTCTGGAATATATAAAATATTTAAAGTTTATATCCAACAAAATTTGAAATAGATTTCAATAAATATACTCACCTCTCCATTATGCCTTGCATTGACCATAAGGGATAGATCTGGTGGATATGCACCATTATTAGCTGCCCTAGCAGCTTCTTCATTTGGATATGGGGATGGAATATAATCGTTCAATTTACCAGGACGCATAAACATTTCACCTTTGTCATTAGGACCATCTAGTACCTACAGAAATAAAAATTTCTTTTATTATATTTATTTTATTGACATGAATTTTTAATTTAAAGTATTTATATTTACATATATCTAAACCTTACTTAATCTTAACTCAATAAATGTATTTACCTCAATTTCTTCTGCAAGTGCTTTCGCTTCAGCTTCGGTGTGTGTGACATTAACAAGTTGACGATAAGCCACAAATTTCAAACTATGACAAGCTGAACATACATTCTTGTATACCTCCCAGCCTCGTCGCATACTAAATAATGAAATGAAATTTATGCATACATCTCATACTCGTGTCTATTGCCTTATGCTTTATTATATTTGTAGTTACCTTTTATGGTCCAATGAGCTTAGTAATCCATTGAAATCCCATTTATAATTTGGTAGTTTTGCTCCTAAATCAGAAGCTTGTACAGATTTATCCAAGGCAAAAATCAACGAACCAATACCTCCTACTGTTACTCCCAAACAAGTCAGTAACTGCAAATTTTTAAAATAATATCAAGTTTATAAAAATTACTTATTTCTTATTTATTTTGTACTTGCATAATTGAAACTTACTATTAATGTATAAACATATCTATTGAATGAGGATCACACATTACTTTTGTACATTAGGATCAGGAATGGTAAGGACTCCTTTATATGATTATAAAAATACACATACCACTTTTCTACCCCTAGACCATTGGTTTGTTGTAGAAAAATTGTGTACCTGCTGAAATTAGAATTTATATATTAAATGACAAACATTATGACCATAAAAGAACAATTTTATTTTAGATTTGAATGATGAGATTAGATAGATAGAAAACACTACATAAATTTGCCTTCAAACATTAGAATAAATATGTTATTGCAGGATATTATTATTATTATTGACTCATATAAAATACATAACTGACTGAAGAATAAAAAATTGAAACTACTTTCAGTTATAGATTTGATTGCTGTAATTACCTACACAGTATTCATACATGTTTGGTCATGGCAGTATCACAATTTTCTGTACTGATCACTATTACATAACATCAGATAAAAAGTCTTCGAAATGATTCTGAATTTATTATTCTGTTATGAAATACAGCTAGTACGAGCCGAAACAATGACAAATACTATAAAACTAAAATATCTTCAGAAAAATGTCACAGCAGCCGACAACTTCTGCAGTTTCTTAGGAACCCTTCATATTCTACTCAGAACGTCAATATTATAAGATCAACATCTTGACACAGAACGATATCCTTACATTAAGCATATTATTACACTTAAACAAGAAGTATAATTTCTAAATTACGTACCTGACTAAATAACGTTCCATAATTTGTCTTTAAAAGACCAGATTTACAAAACCGACCCAACGAAGCCGCCATGTTGGCCAGAGGTACAATGTGCAGAGACCGCTGGTCAATGAATCATCTATAAGAAAAATTTGTATAAATCAATGAAATAATATTCTTTCGTATTATTTACGTTTTTCTATCACAATATACACATTTTTTAATTGTACGAATAGAGTTCTTCAGTGATGGACCGACAGAAATCGTACTTACACAACTTTCAAGTCTCTAACTCGACTTTAATCAAGGATACCAATGTGAGGAAACAACTTTTAAATATTTGAATTTATCTACATGTATCTAAACTATATATAATATCCTTTTATTTCTGTAAATATTCTCGATTGTATTGTATTTCTCATATTTAAAGGTGACAATGCTATTTAATTTATGTATATATGTAATATTTGAAATGCATCTAATGCATTTCATTATATACATTGAAATGCATCTATGCTTTATAATATTTAAAAATAAAATGTAGATCACATCATTATATTTTTCCCGTGATTTCCAATTAAATTACAATTTGAATATTTTGTTTATCTTCAACTTTGTTATATTTGAAACTTATAAACTAATTCTAGATTCATGGAGGTGTGGCGCATGCGCAATTTTTGTTGGTAGACTTGGCAGTTTGCTGTCGACCATTGGTGTCAGCTGCTGGTTTCGTCAGATAGTATCGTGAATCCTGTAATATCACATCGATCAGCGCGCAGAAGAAAAAGATTCAAGATGAGCGGAGGAATGCCAGAACTGGGCTCGAAGATTAGTTTAATATCGAAGGCGGACATTCGTTATGAGGGCCGACTGTTTACTGTTGATCCTCATGAATGTACGATCGCTTTAGCTAATGGTGAGTCTCAAATCAAGATGGATACCGAACACAGTTTTGCCGCTGCTACGTTTCCCGGTTATTTCGTTCTAGTACCCGCTACTACTAATTGTCGATTATTGTCTTTCCTTTGCTTTATATGCTTCGGCTGTACATCATACGAGAAAATTCAGCAATTTCTTTGTATATATTGTGTTCAAAAAAAGTTTTTGAAACGGTCGGTATTTGATCGTCCGGTGAAGCTTTGATACAAAACAACCGGGGTCACCCGTCACTTCTATCGAGTGTTTTGCAGAAAATTTGCGTTTTAAATGTACGTTTTCGAAACCTATTTTGAGATTTAACGTATTTGTAACTTTTGTAAACCTTTATTTGGTATCCTCAAAATTATAAAAATTTGTACTTGTACACAAAGAAATAAACTAAGAAAATCAGATTTATAATAATATTAAATATTATTTAATTAAGCAATTATATATTTTCCTGCCATAAAATTTTTAATGAAATTAATAATACGAACTTTGTGAAAACATTATGGAATAATTGAAGTATTTGATTTTCTATCTCGTCATTGTAATATATTATTGTATTTGATATTTTCTTCCATAAATAGAGATAAAAATAAAATAAATTAAATTTTAAATACGAAAAGTATATTTCATTAAATTCCAAATACTTTCAATTATAACTTCTTGTATCAAGTTAGGTTGTTTGAAAGCCATTACTTATATTTACCATTGTGTGGAATGTTTGTGTTTCGTGCTTGTCTTGTTTATGTCTCTTGTCCTTTCTTTTTTCAGCCATATTATAAAACTGTTATAATGAATCATTAAATTTAAATTTTATAGCATCATACACGGAATTTGTTTGTATTATCAAACTTTTAATTTAATATCTAATTTTCATTATTATATTAGATGGATATATATATATATATATATATATATATTTTATAGATCCTTTTTACATGTTATATTTGTATGAAAAGTATGAAAATAACGAAAATGTATTTTTTAAATTATGTATTTAATTAATTAAGTTTAAAATATATTAAGTAAATGTTTTTTTAAGATACATAATATATTATTTTATTTTTCTGTAATATAGTACGTTCTTTCGGAACTGAGGATCGAGAAACACAACTACCAGTGGCACCACAGAATCAAGTGTATGAATATATTTTATTCCGTGGTTCAGATATTAAAGATATTCGAGTGGTTAACAATGTTAGTTCTATTCCTAACGATCCAGCCATTGTGCAGGTAATTATGAGCAACAAGATATTGTTATATTAATATATTTTAAATTAAATGGTAATACAAAATGTTTCAATTATTTACAAAAATATAATTTGATGTTATTTACAGTTATAATTGTTAAATAATTATGGTTATTTATAGATGACGGTACAACCGTCTATGAATCAACAGTCGTATCAACCACAACCTAGTTATGCTCATCCAATGATGGGCCAGATGGGCCCAATGACTGGGCAATATGGAGCACCTTATGGCATGACAATGGGTACTATGGGGCCAGTAATGGGAATACCAACTGCTCCCAGGGATCATCGTGGTCCAATAAATAAACAGCCAAGTGAGTTGAGCTTGGGCTCTACTGGACCCAATGCCATCCCTATCTCAAACTCACTACCAACGGTCAATGTCAACCCATTACCAAAAGACCAATCTCTGGAAGATGGTAAACTGTTTTTGCTATGAACTATCCTTTGCCAATGGAAATAATTTACTTCTAAAATTGAAATTTATTTTTCTTATTAATTGCTGCAAATTATATCTAACACGCTTATAACACATAAAATGCTTATTTCTGTCTTTCTTTTCTTAACTACTTACACCTTGTTGCTTATGCTGTGAACTATATTTTTATTATAATTTACTTAGCTTATGCTTGGACTTGACGTTGCAAAATTATGTAGATAAACTTTGAATGCTTTGAGTACATCTAAACTTGTAGTTGTTTATATATATATATACGTAAATATTTGAAAGTATATGTAATATATATTTGTATAAATACTTTAGCGATTCGATTATTTTTTGCTTTAATATAATTTGCTTTATTAATTTTGGGACAATTATGCTTTTATAATAAGATTAATTTTTTGCTTAAAAATTTGTGGACCCTTGTCAACGCGAAGCAAAAAATTAATATTTAAATTGATTTTTTAATGTACAATGATGGAATGCTCTTAGTTAAGTTGTGTGCTATGAGATTTTATATTAATGTGTTACTTTCAGTAATTAGAGCACATTATGTGTGGTTTATACATATAATGTAATGCTCATTGCTCTCAATATTTCATCTATTTCACCAAAAGTTTATGCATGAAATTTTCTTTATTGCATTTATAATTCACAGTATTTTTTAAAACATGCATTAAAATATCATTCAAACGGTTTTCTAAAGCATTATGCAGTAGCAAGTAACGTAATAGCAAGAACAGTTGAAGTTTGTTTTAGAAATTATTGTTTACAATTATGTTTGTGTAATGTATGTACAGTGTAGTATTTTTTAATCATATTTCAGCTAGATTTGATAATACAACATTAAACATCTTTGAAATGTTTCATACATTATGTTCAATATTTGATTAAGTGTTTAATCAGTTGACCTTGAAATTGTTATTGTCTAAACGAATAAAGATCATTTACTTTATTGTCGTAGGTGTATTAGATCTTATTAGTGGTAGTTCACGATCCAGTCCAACCGTGGATCAGGGTATTCAGGTAGGCCATCAGCAACAGCAACAACAACAGCAGCAGCAGCAGCAACAACAACAGCAACCGCAGCAGCAGCAACAACAACACGTGCAAGGTGGTAATATAGGCAAACTTGGAGACAAGACTACAAATATGAGAACCATTCAACCTGCCCGACGTGATCATGAAAGGTAATGAAGGCATAACATTCGTTTAAACAAAAATTTTAAACATCAGACTTCGAAATAAAGAATTAACAGTTATTGCATTAATTTTAATTAATATTAAAATTATATAAATCTTTCTAGAGATTGTACATTTAATGTTTACATTTAGAATTTTGCACTTTTACTTTTAGTCACAGTGGTAATAAGACTGGAAGCACTGTACCACCGTATAACGAAGGAAAACGTGATCTAATGAAGCAAGATGGTCAAATGCAAGGTCAAGGTAACCATGCGCACGGTGGTCGAGGGAATCGTGGAGGATGGATGAATCGTGGAAATATGCGGGGCAGAGGGAGAGGTCGCGGTGGTTTTAGAAATCAACCTGGTAATACTGGTACCAAACCGAAGAATACATTGAAATTTGATAACGACTACGATTTTGAACAAGCTAACACTGAATTTGAGGAATTGAGGTATACACTTGTATTTTTTATGCAAATATTACTTAGCATGGTAGTGCCGGATTCATTTCAAGTACATTTTGAAATGACCAATGTGGAAGCCATGCAAGATTAACGTTATATGCATTTTTAAAGTAATACATATTTATGTGATTTATGTTTTGCTTACGCGATGCATCAACAGATGTGTTTCTTTTATAATAGTAATTCGTTTAAAAAATATTTAAAATTAAAAGATTTTTATTAGTTTTTCATTGTCATTTATTCTAGATCTCAGTTAGCGAAAACAAAGATTGATTCTGGTGCTGATAACGAGAAGAAGGATGATAGTGGTAACGAGACTGGAGCAGGCGAAGGAGAACCCGAGGAAGAGTCGGAGATAGTTCATTACGATAAGTCGAAGTCATTCTTTGATAATATTAGCTGTGAAGCTGTTGAAAGGAGTAAAGGGTAAGTGGATGATTTCATAGATTAAAACAATCGTAGTTAAAGTATTTACAGAATAAGTTATATTGATAACATTTCACAGACGGTTCCAACGCACAGACTGGAGGACAGAGCGCAAATTGAACTCTGAAACATTTGGTGTAGCGTCAACGAGGCGCGGTGGCTTTCGCGGACGTGGTTATTATAATCGTGGAATGGGAGGCATGTATCGAGGTGGTGGTGGTACCGGCGGTTCTGGTTTTCGTGGCGGTTACAGAGGTTCCAGAGGTGGAAACCGTAAACCTGTTAACCAACAACAACCGAATAATTCTGGCAGTCAAATGCAACGTACGACCAACGAACAATCCGCTACTCAATCGCAACAGAATAGTCGCGTTGTTTCTTTTTGAATGAGCAACGCGCTACTTTATATATATAAGTATTTACTTTAGATTAAGACTTTTACGATACATGCTCTGCCCTTATGGACTGATTTGAATTCGAGTTTAAGAAGAATTCAATGATTTCAAAAAGAAAAGGAGGATAAAAGTTCTTTGAGAGAACTTGATCGCTGAGAGTGTTTTTGTATTGCCACGCAGGAATACGATAGGGAATTAATCGATGCTTTGCAAATCCTGCGTTTAGAATTTCTCGACAAACAAATACGAATCTTATTGTTGTAAGTAGTTCATTTTCAAAAACTCGATATTCAGAGCCATCGTGTCCTACGAGTTATGAAAAATGATCGAATGCTTATGAATGTAACAAGTACAATACACGCCGGATGGTAGAATGTTTGCAAAACATACATGAAGTAACCTTTGTAAACTCTTCAATTATACTCGTACGAACACTATTAACTCGACAAGCATGCAACTACGATTAAGAAGAAAACAATAAGAATCTCAAGGGAAATTTTTGTAATGCAACACGTGAACGCAGTATCTATAAAGATTTCGAGAAAGATGATAATAAAAGTGACCAATTATAATTTTTTATGTTGCATGTATTGTGATTCAGTTGAAAGGAAGCACATAATACACCATTCATAATTTCAGCTATTTGCGAGTAAACGGAACTCAAATTATTATGGTGAAAACAAGTGGAACATGCGTAAAATCGCAAATAGTGTAGGACAATATATTATGGTTATTTCGAACAGTCAAAACTTTATTTATTTAAGATAATGACCGATATTTGCAGATTAAGATGAAATTATTTTACTCACATATTTACCAAGGGAGTTTTGATTTTCAAACAGGAACTTAAAATTGTTTCTTATGAGGAAACAAAAAAAAAAAGAAAAAAAATGAAATTGATTTTGTATGGTTCATAGAGATAAGCGTGTGAAGCCGAATCGTACATCGATTTATTGACTATTAATTTTTGAAATATTGAACGTGGTATACTAGATATAAGTGAAAATGAGAGTGCGAATGCCTTCCTGTAGTTCGACTGCGTTTAATAGCTTCGAGTTTCGAAGAAATCGTTTAATGTACGAAGATGATGTGCGCAGATCGTGGATAACGTTGCGAGAGTAAGACTCTAAAAGCATGATAATGTCCTTACAAATATAAGACGCAAAAAAAGGCAGAATAGGTATATTATTTGCGACTGTTATTTTCTTATGGCTCGTATGGAGTCCCAAGCGTATAGAGATATATACATACATAACGTGAGATTTAATTACATGTGAGTCGAAGGAAACCTCCATAAGTTATCAGTAAAGTTAAAAAGAATGCATATATGAATAAAGATAAGTAAAATAGGAAGGAATATGGGGGAAAGAAATAAATATAATTTTTAAGTTTTATGCATAGCGCGTGTAAAGAATGCACGGTGTATGCGGTTTTCCGATGATAAATTTTTGTTTTGTACAACAGGTATTGTGAATTCCCAATGCTGAAATGATACTGAAATAATAAAGGTAACATTTATTGTACTCTTTAAGCCCACCAATTAATCGCAAAGATTTGTTCGAAAGTATTTGTCAATTATCATTGCTTTTTCGTATGGAGAATTGTTCGGTATAAACACTTGTAAATTGACAGTACTAAGAAGTTTAAAAATAAAAGAGACACGATCATATATAAAAACATTATTCTTGATTTACACTTAAAACATTAAATTCGATGGGGTTGATTTATGTACAAATTGTGATATCTATACACGTGTATAAAAACTTTACATCTACTATCTACATCAATCGCTATAGGATACCAAGCGGTGTAATTTAAATCTCTTTTTTCGATCTGCGCGATTTAAGTCGATAACTTTCAGTCGTGCTTTGACATCTTTCCAAAGATTGCCAATTTCCTCCAACTCGTGCGAGGGCATTCAGCGTGCAGCGACCTCGACGTTCGGGCGTTCTTGTAGAACGCGAATCATCATAACCATAACAAAGACGTTCCGTCATCGTTTTGTCAAGCACAGCTCATTAGACCTGTTCGCGTGTTGTCGCAGACCTCTCTTATCGGACGACCTCTCGTCGTCACTTTAGTCTCAACTACCGTGAAGTTGTTCTTGTAAGTGCGGCGCAAAGTGCGAGGATTTGGTACGTAAACTTCGTATGGACTCCGGCCATTTTCGACGACCCATATGCTACCCGATTCTCCGATCCCCAGTATCGACATCAGGCCTTGAGCCACTACGTACGGTCTGCACACAATAACAAACAAAGAACCACAAGATAAAAAAAAGCATTCTTTTCCTTGGATCGCGCAAACAATCAACGCGAAAAAGAAACACTCACGTTTGTAACGAGAATTGCTCGAGATTCTTTACGAAATCCGCCTTCATGACTCTCGAAAGCAATTTGTTCGGACTGTCTACTGTCAACGCTGTCTCTGTCAAGCCTGGGCACAGTGTTATTACACGAATACCGGTCTTCTCGTATTCGTAAGGATCCTGATACAAATTTTATTTTATTTTTAAACTGTTTTTCTTTTTCATAACCAAACAATTACGTCTAAAAACGAATCGAACAATCGACGTGGGTGGGTGGTGGGGGACGTTCGAGATTTCCAATCTACCTTACCATCGGGAAATTGTAATCGAGGAAAGTATGAGAAATATTTTGTGACTTTTATCCCTTTCAATTACACGCGAAGCATTGACACATTTTTTATTTCAAATTCAAAATTCTAAGCTAAGGTCTGCCAATTAAGGATTAAATAAATATTAAGAGTTAAATAGTTATTGCACAGCAGAGTGAAGGACGAATTCTCCGATTAGAATGTCTATTTCGTAGGTTATCTATGTTGTTTGAAGCAACGAGGGGGTTATGTTCCTGGGAAAGTAAACAAAATACCGATAAAAAAGAAAACCGTATTATTCGATGCAGTACCGTATGTCTGAAATATTTCTTGCGATGCATAAAAAGATATTTAACGTAAGGTCGAGGGAATTTAATGTAAAATTGAAAATAAGAAGGAACGATTTGAAATGAAATTTTGGTTTTTCAGTTCGAGTAATGTTACTTAGAATCGAGCAACGTATCGATGGACGCGAAATCATCGAAATTTCTAACGACGAAATTATTGTATCGCTTTCTCGAGTTTCCAGTATCGTTAAACGAAAACGAGTACGTTTTGTAAATAGAGAGCAATAGTTATCTTACCGCAAGGGATTGCGAGAGACCAATGATGGCGTGTTTGGTGGCCATGTAAACCGGAAGTTGTGGTGTGCATTTTATGTCTATTTGCTGGCTCACGTTCACCAATGTACCACCGTATCCAAGTTTATCTCTGCACATGTATTTCATTGCTAACAACGCGGTGGAAATCATCCCTCCCTAAAATATTAATTGCGAAACGTGACATCGTCGAGGGCAGGCAAAATTAAAATAATTACGAAAGAAAGAAAAAAAGAAAATTGTTTCGTAATCGCTTACAATGTTCACCGCTATTTCTCTTTCCCATCTTCGTTCGTCCAGGATTCCAGCATTGTTCACAACAATGTCGATATCGTTCATCAGTCTCACGGCTTCCTCGAAAGCCTCTGCAAATTGCACATTTTTTTACTTCGACGCAAAAACGAAGAAACGAAATAAGTGAAACGGATACGGAGCAAATTGTAAACATAAAAACCGGCCACGGGGACCGAACGGAAGATTAAAAATAATTTACGAGACGAATAATCGATTCGTGAACCGTGTTCTTAAAAAACAATTTCATTCAACGGAATTTCTCGTGGCGGGACGTATACAAACCGAATCTCATAACCTCGAAATATACGATTCGACGTGGAAAAATGGATTCGAAGTAAACACCTGAAATTTTTCCATACGAGACTTCGTTTCCCAGGAAGTCGATTTTTAAAATACAGGGGGGGGGGGCGGGGAGCACGACTTGTAAGCGAACGTTTTCACATCTTGTACGAGGCAATCGTATCTCTGACAATCGGTTGTTATTTTCTCATTACGAATAAATTTAAGGTTGCTCGGAAAGTCGTTTCGTTTTCCAAAACGGAGAATATATAATTTAATAAAATATTTTCACCCTTTAAAATAATCATGTTTCATTTTCACCACAAAAAAAAAAAACGAAATTACTTTCCGTACAACCTAATAAAATAAACAAGTATGGCGGAGATCGCCGCAAGCGTAACTTCGCGCGCCAAAAATCGCGCCCATGCCCCAAACGCGTTCGAGGGTCGATTACTCGAAAACGAAGCATCCGGTGAAAAAATGTTGTTCCAGGTTTTCCATTTATTTTTAAACGCGTAATCGTTTGAAAAAATGCGCGACGCGATAAATCCAATATTAACGGACCTTGTCCCAAAAAAAGGGAACTTCGTTAACGGAAACGAGTGTCGGGTGGTGCACGATGCCCGGAATTTTTTTAATTAATCAAAATATTTATGTTTCAATCGGATCAAGGTCCGGGCAACGTCTGACGGATAAAACCCAGACGGTCGTTATCAATTGAAACCACCAACGAAACTTCGAGAATTCGGCGTGCGTTATCTGTAGCTCGCGATTACGTTTTATCGATTTCGTTTTTTATTAATTAAGTTCGTTGCTCACCGGTCATTCGTTCGTAGTTGGACACGTCCGCATGAATGAAATGCACCTTCTTCTCCCCGCAGGCCTTCTCCACGGTCGTTTCTATCCTCTTTCCTACCACCGCGTCGATGTCGACTATAGTCACCTTCTAAACAGCGAGAACTCGGGATAACGTTTCGCGAGATTTATTTTCAAAAAGATTTCTACGGTTTTCTGCGATCTACGGTTTCCACCGTGAGGGACACTTACGTTCGCGCCGTGTTTCAAAAAATGATTGAGAAACGCGTGCCCCAAACCGGCAGCACCGCCAGTGATCAGGATGTTCTTGCCTGAGACGATATTGTTTATCGCCTCCATTTCCTTCGCCTTTTCGGACGCGGAGGAACGCCTCCTGCGATTGTTCCCGTTTTTGTATTCTGGAAAATTCAGGTACGATCAGAAACATTCGGTGAGCAGATACAACGTCGCGGGGTGTGCGCTCTATCCGGGGTTGGTATGGTATACTCCACGCGGGGTAACCGTTACGAGCTCGATCAGCGCGTTGAAGCTTTACGAAAGAAGAAATGTTTACGAAATACACTCGGTTTGGAAAACTCGATGTACCTAAAGTTATCGTCAATTTCAAAAATAAATCGTTGGATCTTTACCAAAGAAGAAAGGTCTACCAAATACACTCAGTCCAGAATTTTAAACGTACCTAAAGTTATCATCAATTTCGAAAATAAATCGTTGGATATTTACGAAAGAAGAAAGAAGTCTACAAAATATACTCGATCTAGAATTCTCAACGTACCTAAAGTTATCGTCAATTTCAAAAATAAATTGTTGGATCTTTAAGAAAGAAGAAAGGTCTACCAAATACACTCAGTCCAGAATTCTCAAAGTACCTAAAGTTATCAGTTTCAAAAGTAAATCATTGAATCTTTGCGAAAGGAGAAATGTTTACGAAATACACTCGGTCTGGAAAATTTGACGTATCTAAAGTTATCGTCAATTTCGAAAATAAATCATTAAATCTTTACGAAAGAAGAAATGTTTACGAAATATACTCGGTCTGGAAAATTCGACGTATCTAAAGTTATCGTCAATTTCAAAAATAAATCATTGAATCTTTGCAAAAGAAGAAAGGTCTACCAAATACCCTCAGTCCAGAATTCTCAAAGTACCTAATGTTATCGTCAATTTCGAAAATAAATCATTGGATCTTTACGAAAGAAGAAAGAAGTCTACAAAATATCCTCAGACCAGAATTCTCAAAGTACCTAAAGATATCGTCAATTTCGAAAATAAATCATTGGATCTTTGCGCAAGAAGAAAGAAATCTACAAAATACACTCGGTCCAGAATTCTCAACGTGCTTAAAGTTATCAATTTCGAGAACAAGGGATAGAATAATCCCCGAACAATCTTCCAAATCGATAAATAAGTTTCGTAGGTGGGGGTCATTTTTCGAGTAAATTCGAACTATTCGAGCAACATGAGACAAATGAAAATCTTCAACGACACAGAGAGTCTTCGATCCTAGTATCTTCGAACCGATGAGTAAGATCCGGCGCTCGAGCGTCGATTATCTCGAAAACGAAGCACCGTGCGAGAAAATATCCTTTTATGTTTTCGATTTGCTTTCGAACACAGAAACGTGACAAAGAAAGAAGAAAAAAAAAGAAGAATGCGCAACGCGATAAACCCTCGACGAATCGCGAAACAACGAGTCAACGGAGAGAAGCGTCGCGTTGGCTCTATCCGGGAAGAGATAACGAGATTCGTGGCGCTCGTGAGCATCGAACTGACTCGCAACGATAATAATTGACATTCATGTTTCATTCCTCGAATTTGGCACTGTCTCGTGACGTACGATCGAACGTACCCATTTCTCTTCGGAAGGAGTTGGCGACGATTCTGGAAGCACGAGATAAGGATTCGTCAGAGGCGAATAGTCACGATAGGGTGAACGTGTCACGGTGTACTGAAGCGCAGCTGGTCGCAGGCGATGGTATTTATACGCTGGTGTTAGGGCTGTCGCATCTCGTTCAAGACGATAGTATTCTTATCACGAGGGAGCTTCGTGGATGGCTGACGACCGAGACGACGTTAATCGGCTCTTGCCGCGTCTACCCGGGGATAGACGAATCTCGGGCACTCGTCAGCCTCGTTAATTAACCCTTCCCTTCGAAACTAATTAATTCGGCCGCGGATCGTATCGTCGGCCCACTACCGCGCTCCAATTACTCTTCAAAAGAATTCGACGAATATTCGAAAAGGGAGTCTCGTTCGGCCAGAGTACCGATCGAAGGGAATCCCTGAACTATACATTTTTTATAATTTTTTCAAGCCAAGTCGAGCGATTTCTTTAACATTTATCGGTACGAGGATGTTGAATATTCATCGATGGATGCTACAAATTTTCTACGATTATTAAAAACGAAATTATAAAGAATATATCTTTAAAAAGGGAGACTTATTCGCCTAGAATACTGGTCGAAAGTAACTCTTGAATTATATATTTTTTATAATTTATTGAAGCGAAGTCGAGCGATCTTTTTAACATTTATAGATACGGGGATGTTGAATATTCATCGATGGATGCTATAAATTTTCTACGATTATTAAAAACGAAATTATAAAGACTGTAGCTTTGAAAAGGGAGATTTATTCGTTCAGAATATCGATCGAAGGAAACCTTTGAACTGTATATTTTTTATAATTTATTGAAACGAAGTCGAACGATCTTTTTAACATTTATCGGTACGAGGATGTTGAATATTCATCAATGAATGCTATAAATTTTCAACGATTATTAAGAACAAAATTGCACAATTATCGAGAAAATGGTAGAATATACAGAGAGAGTTTTTTTTTTAAATTTAATTTAACTGAAGAATATTTAGGAAAAGTGTAACTACAGGGAGAGTCTTTTTAAATTAATTTAACCTTTAAATATCTAGGAAACCTTGATTATGTATCAGTAGTACCAACACACTCTGTTTGAAAAAGTGAACAATTGTAGTTTTTCCTAAAAGTCCCTTGGGTAAGAGAATTGAATTAATTTATCAATACAATTTGCATTCGAAATTGTACAACGAACTGTTATACAATTTCAATGATTAAAATAGGTGTAGGTACGATTATTATTTCAGAATTATCTTTCAGGTGAAATTTGTTTATTTTTGGTTTCTTTTTATTAAGTATATTTTTCGCATTTATCGCAGTTGAATAGTTATCGGTGTAGCACGAATCGAATAGTGTTTCTTTTCAATAAAATTGATTAGAGGCAGAGTTTAAAAATATTTTTCATTCATGTTTTCTTCGAACGGAGGATGTTTATTCTATTTTCTCGTAATTCCTCGCGAAGATATAGTATTCTCGTTACTCGAGATGCGGACAAAGTTACGTAGAGAACGAATCGATCGATCATATTTTACGAGAAGAAGCAACACTTTCAAAAATTTATGCTCCACGCATCGAGCGTACTTTCAACCCTGTTTACGTGTTGCAATACGTAAATTTACGTTAACAACCGTGTTTATCTACGAATAAAGATACCGCATAATGGTCGACGTGATTGATTATTGAAGATACAACCGGCTCGCGTACCAAACAGCGTTTAATCAATTGTTTTAATTATTCATTTTCTTAATTACTCTGCTTTTTCGCATGCGTGAGCGAAAATCGAGAGAAAAGAAACGAAATGATCGCGTATCTCTACATAGTTGTCGACGAAAAGAAATCCTATGGCACAAGTTCACGAGCATAAGTTTAATATTTGAATGGACAACGAGTCAAGGTGACCTAATCTTGTCCAACGATGCGCGTAAATTCGATGCTTCCATCATTCTGTCGATGACACATCGATATCGATGCGCCGTGGTTATCGTTTGTTTAAAATTATTCATGGTCGAGTCATCGGATGACCAATCATCCATTCCTAATTGACGAGTAGAATCGTTCAAAAATTGAGAGGAGTTCAATTCGGTGACCAGTGTCCGATCTAATCAGGATGCTTGGTTATTTTCAAAGTTTTCTTTGTATTTTCTGAAAAAGGATTCGACTTTGTATTTAATTTTTTTGTTTCAAACGGTTCATTTCATGGTTTCGTAGTAGTGTTCTCGTGTTCTTGCAAGGTTGATCGTATATGTACTGTTGGCGTCCGAGAAGAACGCAGACGGTAAAATTCTTTTCGTGGAAGCAGAAAGATTCTAGTGGTACAGTCTGAATTATTCTATAGATTCTGGACGAGAATGTTTAATTTTTTATTCACGGTAGGAAAAACCGTTTTGATATTTCCCGTTGTTACGTTTATCCTCTATAGATAACCTATTATTTACAGTTAGTACGCTTCGATTACTCGGTTATGTGTAACGTTAAGGAATTGAGAAAAATTCGGATTTAACACCTTCAACGTCGTTCGAGACGTAGGTAGGTATACTTTGTTATATACTAGGAGAATAGGTTTTGTGATTTTTCAATTTTTGTAGAAATTTACGGAGTGTAATTAAAAAGTTTACGTTGTTATTTTTCACGCATCAGACGTGAACAGTAAGTCGATAATTTACATTACAGATAACATTGTCTCTGTTATTTCCTCTCCTTTTCTCCCTCTATTACTATGTTTCTCTTCTCCATTTCTCTCTCTTTATTATGCCTCTCTTCTCCAATTCTCTCTCTTTATTATGTCTCTCTTCTCCATTTCTCTCTCTTTATTATGCCTCTCTTCTCCATTTCTCTCTCTTTATTATGTCTCTCTTCTCCATTTCTCTCTCTTTATTATGTCTCTCTTCTCCATTTCTCTCTTTTTATTACGTCTCTCTTCTCCATTTCTTTCTCCATCATTACGTTTCGCTCCTCTCTTTTTTCCATTTCTCTCTCTTTCTCCCTCTCCCTTGTTACAATGCTCGTAAGAGATTCCTGGTTATCGAAAATAATAGCTATAGACGTTCTCGATAAAATGTTGCAACGCGTTACGACAAAGAAGGACTATCACCATTGTTATGTTTTTTTTTTTTTTTTTCTTCCCATTTCGCGTGCATCAAAGACGTATCGTTATTATTTTCATCCTCGGGGAAGAACTTCCGGATACCAATACGCCCAATGCACGAATCGTTCCGCGAAACTGAAAGTGGTCAAGGTTTCGTGAAGAAGAGGTCGCCCGACGCAACATCGCGCGATATCGGTAGACGATTAGCGAACGAGGTTACGTGACGCAGATCTTGGAAGTGCAGCAACGGTGCAACGACCGTGCGATAAAAATTGCATCGTCAGAGCCAATCGTCTTATCGTACGAGATCGTGGCTTCTGTAATTCCCACGCGTAACAACGCAATAACGTCGAAGGAATCGTGGGTCACGACGTCTGCTCACTTTCCTTGACTCCTCTTCACTGAACTCCGTTAACGCGTCACTCGTTCGATATTTTCTTTCTACGCAGCCACCTCGTTAACGTTTACCAATTAGATTCACAAATTTTCTGCCACCACGCCATTCGAGATCACGTTAACCAGAGTAATTTAAAAAAAGAACTCGAAGATCGGCGCGTCGGTTGCGTTTTCAGCTATTAAATGCGAGCAGTTAAAAAATTAATAAAAACAGAAAAGTTACTTCTGTAAAAAATTGGGTAGAATTTGATTCGATTTTTAGTCGATAGACATAGAAGGAACGAATGAGAAAAAAGTAGTGTAGCAAAAAAATTCGAGTACTCGAAAGTATAGGTTAAGACGAATTAAAAAAATTTCGATTTCACATTTTTCATTGTACGTTTATGGTAATGGTGTGAACAGATCGGTGAGATTCTCCCGATTAAAATGAGTCCAAACACGCCATAAATCGGAGCAATTTTGCTACTGTATCGTTTTCGCTATTTGGAATATTTAAATAAACTACGAATAAAATTTCCGTCCGATTCACGTCGTGTTTGGGCTCATTTTAATCGGGAGAACCTCGCCGATCCATCGATACCATTATTGTAAAGATACAGTGAAAAAATGGGAAACATTCACATTTGTAATCGGACGATTATATTCCTTTCACTCATCTCTCGCCGTGTTTGTTTTTTTTTCTCGACCAATCGTCTCGAGACAATTCTCGAAATAAAATCGCTACCCGCTCCGTGATAATTTCGATCGCAAAACTCAGATCGTAATTTGTCCGTTGTTTGAAATTATGACGGACCGGTTGTGTTCGTTTACATTTCAACGTGGAGGATAATTTAATCTATACGTTTGTTCTAACACGGGCAACCTTTTGTCGCTTCTCGTGACCGGTTTATTGTTCGTTTTGTTTCGTTAGCGAGTCACGGACGGAGACGGTGGCGAGTAAATAGCCTCGGAAAAACATAATTTACTCGGAGTCGTGTGGCGCGCAGGGACGATAAAGAGTCGACGTACGCGCAGCTCGTGCTCCGTGGACGTTTATCGGGGGAAAAGTGCATTTAACGTCGGTCTCGTCGCGCGGCCGATAAATCACTGTGAAATCGCACGCGCGTTTCGTCGGCGATATTGGAAACCGGTATGAATCGGGTCGCGGTGAACTTTATTTCGAACGACCGACCGACGAACTGGAAACAACGCGCGCGCCGTTTTTCCCCTCTCCTGCATTTTTCGGTTCCTCTTCCCCTCGCTTTGTTGCGGTTCAAGAGCGATTACGCGCAAACGACGCGCGACGCGCGACGCGATCAACGCCGAATAGGCTGCGCGCGCATCCCGAGGGCGTTGCGAAACCATCGCGTGGCGCGGTTTTAGAATCGATTTGTGATTTTATTGGACCCGGAGGATCCTGCACGCGCTTACGACGCGGAATGTTTTGCTCGAGATCGTTCTCGTTGGCCTTTGGGATCGTATGTGACAATTCAACAAAGACCGCGATTGTTTTCTAATTTGATCGTTATTTGGTTAACACACTGTAGGCTTTTTTTTCGATTTTATTATTATTATTTTTTTTTTTCGTTTTTCTATATCTACGCTTTCCTTTCTTTTGCTTTTTAGGTATATTCTATTTTTTCTACTTCTCCGCGCAGCTTTTCTCGTTATCGTTGTTGTTTAATTACAACATTAAATTATTAATCGTATTTTTTTTATACAGTTTCTGTTCAATTTCCGCGTGTTCTTCTTATAACGATAATCTAAAATCGAAGAAGTTACGGAACAGCGAGAATCAATTAAATTTATTACACTATTGTGCACGAAAATTTAGTAAACGTATTAATTTCAGTATTATCTTAAAGGTTTCGTATCTTCTGCACACGATTAGCGTGTGTGTTTTTCATATTGGCGCATGCCGTAAATACATAACATCGAGGCGATAAACGCACAAAATGATCGACTACCTTGGTGAAATCGAGTTTTATATTTTCGTGGTTGTTACTGGCGAGGATTTCGCGATCAATTATTATTGGAATCGAATTTATGGAAGTAACATTGCGGATGATATTTCATTAAAGGAATCAAATAATCGTTTGTGTTATTGAAGTGTTATTGAAGAAGCTTTCGATGTTTTTGTCGTTGTTTATGGCGAAGATTTCACGCTCAAGTATTATGACGATTGAAGTTATCGATGTTTTAAACATTGTAAATAATCGTTACATTTCTTAGAAGCAAATCGTAACTTCAGTGTATCTGGTCTACAGGGAGGTGGAAACTTATCAAGGGAGTCGGTTTTCTGATCTAGGAAAGGAAATTTTCCAAGAACGTGTGCTTAGAACAACAAATGGAAAAAGTGAGATAATCACAAAACTCGTACCGATGTATTATTATTTGTCAATTCGTATACTTCGCTTGATGAAAATTAATTATGACAAAGATACGGGTATCTGCGCAATGTTACTAATTACTGTTCGTTACAATTAAAAGTTCTCGTCGAAAATTCGACTTGAAAAAAATCGATAATTATTATTTAATAACACGCAATATTTTCATAATATTCGGAGTATTTTCTTCAAGGTAAATTGTGCAATGAAAAATTTACCTTAAAAATGTTTCTCACCGGTGAACTTCTGTAAAATGTTTCGTAACATCTACACGCTATCGTTTAATGTTAATAGGTTCGTGCATAAATTTTCTCACGATTCCGGGCCCGTACAAAGCTCGTAGATCGCACGTTTTTTCGCGTGTGTAATCTACATAATTATAGTTGAATTTATTACTCCGTTAAATATGAAAAAAAAGAAAAATAAAAATTACACGTTATCAAGAGTACAGAAAATGATATAGTTCCATTTAAAGATTTCAAGGTGATCTTCGTTTCTGAGAGAGATAAATGTTCTCAAAGTTATCACTGCAACTCGGTGCTCGTCGAATAACGATTAATTTCGTTCGTGACCATCCCTTACCAAATTACGCAATAGAAACCGTAAATATAATTACGAGGAGCATTGTATAATTATATTTTACAATTTTAAACGAATTCTCTTTGTTTGAATTTCGTTAAGTTGGCGAATGAATATTTGCACAAGGATTTATCTAAAAAAAAATATCGTGTTAGGTCTATCAACCTTTGTTTAAAAAGTTTCTTATCGTTTAAAAGACCTACTATCCGAAGATATAACAATTTATTTATTTATTAATCTAACGGAGAAATCTCTCTTTGATAAAGAATAAAAGAGACGGAAAGAAAAACGAAATAATGAGGAAGGAGAAAAAATACAGACGTTGATACTCGAATAAATAAATGGAGAGAATTTAGCGAAAATTACACGTATAATGTTACCTTTTATTTGCGATAAAATCATTTCTGAGTGCAGTATCTGAATCGATATAATTTTAATTAAAGAAAAATTTTTGAAAAATTATATTGGAAAAAATTTGGTAAAAAATCGTATAATGATAGTTCACTTTCAATGAAATTATTTCTGAGTGCAGTATCTGCATCGATCTAATTCTAATTAAAGAAAAAATTTTGGAAAAAGTTTAGTAACAAATTGTATAATGATAGTTTTCACTTTCGATAAAATTATTTCTGGTTGCAATATTTACGTTGATCTAATTTTAATTAAAGAAAAAATTTTGGAAAAAATTTGGTAAAAAATCGTATAATGATACTTTTCACTTTCGATGAAATTATTTCTGAGTGCAGTATCTGCATCGATATAATTTGAATAAAAAAAAAATTTTGTAAAATTTTGGAGAAATTGTATAATGATACTTTTTACTTTCGATGAAATTATTTCTGAGTGCAGTATCTGCATCGATCTAAATTCAATTAATAAACAAATTTTGGAAAAAATTTGGTGACAAATCGTATAATGATAGTTTTCACTTTCGATAAAATTATTTCTGGTTGCAATATTTACATTGATCTAATTTTAATTAAAGAAAAATTTTTGAAAAAAATTTTGTAAAAAATCGTATAATGATAGTTTTCACTTTCGATAAAATTATTTCTGGTTGCAATATTTACATCGATCTAATTTTAATGAAAAAAAAAATTTGTAAAATATTTGGTAAAAAATCGTATAATGATAGTTTTCACTTTCGATGAAATTATTTCTGCTTGCAGTATTTGAATGAATCTAGAAACCTCGGTTACACGAATCTCGATTGAAGACTATTTCGTAGAAAACGACCCGATTTCTAGGAAACCGTAGAAGAAACCGCACTCGCTCTGTTAAAGCGAGAAGTACAACCTGCGGCGCCATGTTTGGCGCGCGTCGCGCATTTCTACGCGATAAATATTTTTTAACCCGACTGTCATTCTCAATTCCCGGCGACCTCTACGTAGATGCTGTACGGGATGTTGCCGGGTTATCGTTCACTCGACCCGATTATAAAGTTTTGTGCACATGGCACGTCGATTCGCGACCGACTATTGATTTTGTGTTGCCACGTGTATCCGATGTGAACGCACTGTACACGAATGTTTCGAGGTTGTTACGCTACCCCGATAGCGATCCACCAGAGGGTAGATGCATCCACACGAATTCCTCGTATCGACACACCCGATTGAAATTAATTTTGTTACCGAGAACGAAACACAAACAGCGCGAAAAGAAATTATAGAATTTTTTTTTTCACGTGCATTAGACTCAGTCAACACTCGTATAAAATACTACTGTCATTATTATTAAATTGGAAGTTAATTTAAAATTATCGTCAACGTTCCATGTTCAGTATATAAGAAATGGAGAAAAGAATCCTCCACTTTGTTACTTACTTTTTCACGTTCTTTCTCCGGACTGTACGATAAAAGATACGAATCACAGTTCAAGGGATCTATGCAATGTTTTTTTCGGCTAATCGAGCCTTTAGTGGGTCCGATATCGTGGCGCCGCGTTCCTGGGGTCTTCGAAACATTTTTTTTTTTCAATCCTCGAGGGGTTTCCGAAATCTCGGAAGGGGGGCTCGATTAGACAGTTTCGAAGATTCGTCGTCGATTTCGAAACGTTGTCCGAGTGCTTGCTGAACAAGGTCTTTGATATGTACTGTGAGCTGCTGAAAAGAATACCTCCGAGCAGTGACACGAGAAATCCATCTTTTCACATATAAATTGCATTTTTATGGTAGTTTCGATATTAGTCGTTTGGGTAATAATATCGATAATATGATTGTGAAAGTAAACGTTGAGAAATTTTTCAAAAATTCCTATCAGAGGTATTTTCTTCAACTGTGTACTATACATTAACCTCGAAGAAACTTGTTCAAAGTATTGTCATGTGAACCAGTCTTTCTGAGATGGATGTACAGTAGTAGTGTTCTCTTTCGAAATCTTAGGCGAACTTTGGAGTTCTGTGTACACAGGGTGTTTTGCAAAGAAAAGGACTACAAATTTTTAATGAAAAACAGAAGGCTGTCACTTGTCTCGATACGGTAGAATATCTCACGACCAACCGATAGTATGAAATAAATTTTCCTACAAAAGTTGTTCGATATGGAGGTGAATGGAAAAATTATTTCTACCATATAATATTGACAATATTTTCAAGAACTTAGTTTTTTGATTATTTACGGTTTCTCGTGAGATATTCCATGGTACATGGATAAAACGGACACGTTGTAAATTGTAAATAATTTTCTTAAAATATCGCTCCTCGTATTCAGACCCTACCCTCCAAGGAGTGTAAATTAATAAAATAATAATAATTACGTTAACCAAATAAACTTGTAACGTTACTAACAAATATACCATCGACGATTCTACAATTCTTAATTGATCTTAAAATTTAACAAGACAAAAACACAGTATACAAGATTTTCCCACTTTGTCGAGTCAGGGTTGAAACATAATCGCGAAATGAATTTTTCTCTTCAACATTCATCACTACTTAGCACTACCGAACACTCTGCGATTTATTCGATTTATTTACACATTATATACTTCGTACAGGTTACACAGAATTGAGAAGACCACAACTTTGTGAAACGTATTTTTTATCACGTTCTTCGTAAATTCGTTAATAAAATTTTATCGTCGCGACGGAACGCGCAATATTTATACATAACCGATAACCAGGAGTCAACTCTCCAGTTGAACGCGGAGCGTAATAATTGTTAACGAGTCGATTACAAACACCTCTATCGGCTTCGATTAGGTATTGTATTTCGTAACGCGATTGTCAATACCGCGAACACCGGGTATCGCGACCACAATAATACCAAGTACTGGTACTCGTGGGACCAACGTGATCGAATTTTTCCATTTAATGTGCCTTTTTCGTTTTAATGTTTCTCGGACGCGGAGTCCTCAGGTTTCTGCGGCAGACTGTCGGGCATTTGAATCTCGTAGACCGGTTTCCCATTTTCGCTGATCCAAATGCTGCCATTTTGAGCGCATCTGATCGCGTAAATTAGTCCGTGAGCGAGGCTGTCGATTCTGACGAGAAATAAAAGAACAAAAGAAGAATAAGTAAGGTATTATTATATTAATCGGTGGCATTCAGGTAACCACAATGCGAGAAACAGAAAATAAATAAAAATAGAAAATAAGATTCCACGAGTCGTAGAATCGAACGAGAACAGTCACGAGGAAATTGTCGAACGAATTCGTCGTTGGACTCATTATTATTAATATAATTCGAATTATTATTAAGAAGTAATAATTCGTTATTGAATTATTATTTATTATGAAAACTATAGAAGTATAAAATTTATTTTTATACTTCTTATCGACATACTTCTGTGGTCGATATTTCTGGAAACATTGACGAGAAATAAAATAACAAAAGAAGAATAAGTTCAGTTAATCGGTGACCACGGTGCGAGACATAGAAAATAAATAAAAATAGAAAATAAAATTCCACGAGTTGTAGAATCGAACGAGAACAGTTACGAGGAAATTGTGGAACGAATTCGTTGTTGGACTCATTATTATTAATATAATTCGAATTATTATTAAGAAATAATAATTCGTTATTGAATTATTATTAAGAAATAATAATTCGTTATTGAATTATTATTAAGAAGTAATAATTCGTTATTGAATTATTATTTATTTTGATACTTCTTATCGACATACTTCTGTGGTCGATATTTCTGGAAACATTCTTCTTCCTCTGGAAGATCGTTCGTGAGCGGTGTAAATTCGGGGCACAGGACTATTATCCTCACCCCTGTCCTCTGGTAGTGATAGGGTTGCTGGAAACGAGAAACAATAGGGTAATTAAAAACAAAAGGGTAACAGCGTGGCTTAGAGTTCATCTATCGATCGATGTCTGCTGGCAGCCATAATGATATTTGTTAATTGTAGAGCTGGATCAAAATGTCGATTACGGGGACGATCGATGAGTCATCGAATTAATACAGTGACGATCAGTTTTATATTCAACTATTGGGTTGTTCGGAAAGTCATTCCGTTTTCCAAAATGGAGAATATATAATTTAATAAAATATTTATTCACTCTGAAAAAATCGTGTTGACATTCAAATTAAAAAAATCCATTTTCACAAAAAAAAGCAAAATGACTTTCCGAATAATTTAATATTATACATTTGACAATGTAAAACTCGAATTAAGCATCGTTGAAATAATTAAACTACCTTGTGAATCGTGTTTAATCCTTATTGTTACATTTTTGCGATGTACAATTGTGACTTAACACATGGATCATATTTTTGTCTGAGAATAATATTTTTAATAAATAGTCTCTTGGAAGTTTCTTTAAAAATTCAGCTACTTTTTTCACAACAATTTAACGTAATTTCTAACATAGAGTGCTAGGAATGTAGCGAAATTTACAATTACCAAAGGGGGAAATGGAAAAAATTGAGTTCATTGTTCAAAAATTTGAAAAGATTTAATGCATTTGGGTAGATCAAAAATCAAATTTTTATGACAAGATGATGAAAAGTCACAAGGATCGTTCGTGTGCGGTAGAAAGGAGGTTTCGAAAGATTTCCCGGACCTAAAGATGTTTACATGTATTCGTGGCAAATTGTTGCTATTAATTAAGCAAGCAATAAGTCATAACTTACCGCGAACGAACGACTGAAGCTAACCACGGCGTGTTTCGTGGCTGAATACACTGGAAACTGCGATAACGAGTACAGACCAGCCATAGACGAAATGTTTACGATAACGCCACCCTTGCCGCCGGAGTCCTTTTGCATTTGTTGTATTCCCAGAAGCGTTCCGCGTATCACGGCGGTCTACGCGAATCGGCGTCGATTAACAAATTACAACGATTGGACCGTGAATATTCGGTGTCTAGAAGAAGGGCGTACGTTACAAATTTGTTTTTTTGGAAAATTGACACATTTTTTCGCCCAATTTTGATTGTTGCGGTTAGTAAGTTACTCTCTCGTTATTAAATTATTATTTATTTTGCAAAATAGGAGATGGAGATCTTGCAAATTTTATTTCTAAAATATTGATATACTTTTAGAGCAATTTTTCATTTGCAGTTAATAAGTTACTTTCTCGTTATTGAATTACTATTTATTTTGTAAAATGGAAGATGGAGATGTTGCAAATTTTCTTTCTAAAAAATTGATATACTTTTAAAGCAATTTTTTGTTTGCAGATAATAAGTTACTCTCTCGTTGTTAAATTATTTATTTTGCAAAATGGAATATGGAGATGTTACAAACTTTCCTTCTAAAAAATTATTACACTTTTGGAGCAATTTTTCATTTGCAGTTAATAAGTTACTCTCTCGTTGCTAAATTATTATTTATTTTTCAAAATAGGAGATGAACATACGTTACAAACTTTCCTTCTAAATAATCGATACACTTTTACAGCAATTTTTCATCTGCGGTTAACAAGATACTTTCTCAATATTCGACTGTTATTTATTTCTCAAAACGGAAGAAGTTTATTGCAAAATTTTCTTCCTGAAAAATTGACACATTCAAATACTCCATTTTTTATTCGCAGTCAACAAGTTAGTTCTCTCATTATTGGATCATTATTTATTTTTCAAAGTGGAAGAAATGCACACGTTAACTGCTTCTTTAATTGTTACAACGAGCCACGGAATTGTTTTTAAAGTCTCCTGTACATTTTACGTAACATACGCCCTTCTTCTAGACACCCATTCGTTTAATCCCGACAAGACGTTTACCAATTACGTCTATGTTTCATTTGAACGCGTTATCTTCGAAACGTTCTCTCGCTTACCACGTTCACGTCAATTGCTTTCGAGAAGTCGGTTTCATCAATCACGCCGGCAGTGTTTATTAGAATCTCCAGACCACCCAATGCGTTCACAGCCTTCTTGAATGTCTCTACCATAATGACACACAGGACAATAATAAATGTAATGCAAGCAGTCCTTTCAGAAATTTAAAAATATTTACACGTAGAAGTATCACTCCTTTCCCCAAAACTATGCTTCCTGCGTAGATGTATATATTTCAAGAATATCAAAAAAAAAAAAAGAAAGAAAAAGTATTCTTTGGTGTTATTTTATGTAAAATTTACCTCTCTATCGACTAATCTTTTAAAACATTTCCACTTCTACCTCGTTCCCCGCAATTTATCAGTCTGCTTCAACAGCAATTTGTTCATAATCACCATCGAATTCAGAATTTTTCGTGACGTCACACCGGAAGAAGATAGCTCGATTGCGACCAAATTCCGCGTTCAGCGCGTCCATCGCTTGCATCCCAGCAGTCTCCCGAATATCGATCATCGCGATTGTCTGAAATCCCGATTCTCACGATGAAACAATTTCTGTCGAAATATCAAGGGAAATACAATCGAATTGACAAATCGAAGAACTGTACAAGTACGAAAATCATATTTTAAGATATTTGAAAAATCAGCTTTTTGCACTGTTCTTGATTCTCACGTGCAATTTTATGTATTTTAATTAAAAGATTGCTTCGTGTCATATATTTTGTTTTCATTTTCGTTCGTATTATCGTCGGATAATAGGAATTCAATAGTTCACTAATTGAACATTGACGAAAATTTCTTTTTGATAAAGGGTGCTTAGATAAATGGACTTTCAAATAAAGAGAGTTCAGATAAATGGGCTTTCAAATAAAGAAAGTTCATATAAATGTAATTTCAAATAAAGAAAGTTCATATAAATGTAATTTCAAATGAAGAGAGTTCAGATAAATGTAATTTCAAATAAAGAGAGTTCAGATAAATGTAATTTCAAATAAAGTGTGTTCAGATAAATGAACAGTCAAGTAAAGAGAGTTCAGATAAATGTAATTTCAAATAAAGATAATTCAGATAAATGGGCTTCCAAATAAAAAAAGTTCAGATAATTGTAATTTCAAATAAAGAAAATTCGTTTAAATGGTGCTTAGATAAGCAGAGTTCACACAAATGAAGTTCACACAAATAGAATTCTATCGTACTGATTTTCGAATAATTTTCTCTACGCCACTGTAAACGTACAACGTTCGAGCTTTCGAGCCCCGATTGGTGGAACGCGGTTAGGCGCGTAATTCGATTGGCACCGGCGCCAATGCATTCGCGGTGACACGGATAAATTTTTCTCAAGCAGCTTTTCTCCTTGGAATATTGTCCCCGTTTCACCGACAGGAAGTTTATCTCGCTTGGACAAACCGAGATTGATTTTCTCGTGATTATTAAACACGACGACTTACAGTAACGCCATTTCGCAGCAGCTCTCTGCTAATGGTATGTCCCAGGTTACTCGCAGCTCCCGTCAAGATCGCTCTCTTGTCCTTGATCTGCATAGTTTCGGTTCCGCTTCGCGTTTACTCGAGTGTACGTCAACGATCGGGACACTTGGTTTCCTCGATGGTCCTCGAAATACCTTAACAACGTTCCCTGTTTACTCCATCGTCATTGACAGGAGACAATATATTGAATCTTGAGACAGTTTGCAGTCCGAACGAGTGTTTCACGAATGCTATACATTCTTGTGTGTCGAGAGCAACGGGATCATTTTCTATAGCATTGGAAATACGAACTTTTATTTTCTAGAGCACTGGAATTTCGAGCTTTAGCACTATTTTCTAGAGCATTGGAATTACAAACTTTGGGACTATTTTCTAGAGCATTGGAATTAGAAACTTTGGGACTATTTTCTAGAGCACTGAAATTAGGAGCTTTAGCACTATTTTCTAGAGCATTGGAATTATAAACTTTGGAACTGTTTTCTAGAGCACTGGAATTACGAGCCTTAGTACTATTTTCTAGAGTATTGCAATTACAAACTTTGGAATTATTTTCTAGAGCATTGGAATCACGAACTTTGGAACTATTTTCTAGAGTATTGGAATTACAAACTTTGGGACTATTTTATAGAGCACTGAAATTACGAGCTTAGCACTATTTTCTAGAGCATTGGAATTACAAACTTTGAAACTATTTTCTAGAGCATTGGAATTACAAACTTTGAGACTATTTTCTAGAGCACTGAAATTACGAGCTTTAGCACTATTTTCTAGAGCATTGGAATTACAAACTTTGGGACTATTTTCTAGAGCATGAGAATTACGAACTTTGGGACTATTTTCTAGAACATTGGAAGTACTAACTTTTGGACTATTTTCTAGAGCATTGGAATTACAAACTCTGGAACTATTTTTTGGAAAATTGGAATTGGGAACTTTGGGACTATTTTCTAGAGCATCACAATTACGTACTCTGGACTACGAACTATTTACCAGAGCATTAGAATCGCAAACTGTAGGTCCAATTAAATCTAAATTCAGAATTAATTAGATCTAGATTCGGTACAGCTATAGAAATTTCAATTTTCTAACCAAAGTTACGATCTCCAATTCAAATCTTCACAAATATCGAAATGATCATTTTCTAACCGAAATCACTAGCTCTAGGTCACATTTACAAAAGTATCAAAACTACCTTAGACACGATTTCAAGAATATACAATCTTTAGCTCTAATTCTAATAGTAAAATTACAACTCTCACCCGTCGTTCAGAATAAATTATCCAGAAAATGTATAGCAACAGTTGAGACACTCTTTCCGACCGAAATGTCACGAGTCCATTGTTCTTCGAACGATTTGCACCGCGAAAGCGATCCACGATTATTGTTTACCTTTCCAGAGATGAAATTCAACGAAGATTATAGTTCTCGACGCGAGTCACGGTTGGCACACCTGCGCAGTAACTTCGTGGAACATCCGGTGCAATATGGACACGTTCATTTAACGAAAAAAAAAAACGACACCGAGTGAAACTTCGGGGTTCGTAGTTTAGAAAGTTTAGAAGACGCGAACGGTTTCGTGCGAACTGACGTCGCGAGAGAAACAACAGGACAATCGGCTGCGACTTGGTTGTCTGTGACAGACGTTCGTTGCTCGACGGTTTCCTTCGAGTTGATATGGAAGAAACCTCTCGCTCTCGTATCACGATCTTCGACCTCCAGCGCCGTGACGTTTTTCGTATACACGAGTCGTTTATCGACACCGATCAGACTATTGCGACACACCTCGCCCCTTGAACTTTAGCAGTTTTCCAAAGTCAAAGATTGCACGCGACAAAAAATTAAAATGCATCGAATCTGTTCTTTTTCAGGGGAGGGGAAGGGACTGGTGACTATAAAATTTCAATTTGGAATATTTCTCGAGGGATTTGGCTCGAGTGAATTTTCGAATTCAAATCATATTTGAAATGACTAAAAAAGTTTGCGATAGGGAGAAGGATCTTTTAAATAGAGCGAAGAGAAATCTAGTCTGTGTCTTCAGATTCGTAGAAGCAAAGATTTCCAAAACAGAAATTTCTAAATTTTTAGAAATTAAGGGAATATAATAATATTGCGAAAATATTGTATATTTTCTTGATTTCTTTTCGGTTTGAGAGTTTCTACCCTTTTTGAAATTACTGTTCCTTGCTTAAATTGGGCTTACACAATTCTTCAACTATTTTGAAACGTGATAAAATACGTTCAGAATTACGTTTGCACTTATTATGCACTCGTTTAAATGATTCTTTGCTTTCTGTCGCGATTTCTTAACATTGATTCAATGCAATATACCACATTCCATTAGAATAGGAATTTTAACGAACGAGGAGACTCTACTGTGACAATTAAAATTAATTTCTATATAATAAAATGTCTTCTTGAAATTTTCCCATCGATTCGAATTTTCTTTCAATTTAATTCACACAATCTTCGACGAATTCAATAGCAGAGAAACGTAAATGTTCAATGCAGTGGCCAAACGTAAATGTTTACAAATTATTTAGGTAGGTACATCAAACAGCGTCCTTTCCATCGAGTGTTCAATCGTAAAAAAGTTTTATTTTAAATTTTTCCAAACGTACGAATCGTTCTTCATGAATTTCTATCATATTTTCTACCGGTACAGTTTTGTTCGCCCATTCATTATTTACAGATTGAGTTCCACCTTTGTGACAGGTGGGAACTCGACAGCGTACGGTGTTTGTTCGTTCTCGCAGACCCAAACAGATCCATTTTTGCCCTTCTGGATGAGGTTGATCATGGCGGCTCCAACGTTCTCGACTCTGATGGAACAGAAAAGCAAAGGAAACACGTTGACGTTGAATCGTTCGTTGCGCGAAGTCACGTTACAACGTAAGTTATTTACTCACGTCTGCGTCGGCAATTTATCGAATTGTACGCGGAATACTTCCAAGTCGACGAAGTCAAAAAGCGTGGATTCCACGTCGGAGAGCAAGCCTGTCTTCGTAACGCCGGGACACATCACAAGAACTTCAACGCCAGTCTTTTCGTAATTCATCTGAAAGAACAATATTGAACGTGAAAATTACAAATGAGAAAGAAAAGAGAAATTAGAATTTGTATTCTCGGCGGGACAATTAAGCGCAAAGATTGTAATCGAAGATGCACGGAAATTAAAATTTGTACTCTTCGTTGGAAAATTAAGCGTGAAAATTAAAAGCGAAGATACACGATAATTAAAATTTAGATTCTTGATTGGAAAATTAAACGCAAAGATTAAAATCGATGATGCACGAAAATTAAAATTTGTACTCTTCGTTGGAAAATTAAGCGTGAAAATTAAAAGCGAAGATACACGAGAATTAAAATTTATATTCTTGATTGGAAAATTAAGTGCGAAAATTAAAAACGAAGATACACGAAAATTAAAATTTAGGTTCTTAATTGGAAAATTAAGTGCGAAAATTAAAAGTGAGGATACACGAGAATTAAAATTTATATTCTTGATTGGAAAATTAAACGCGAAAATTAAAAGTGAAGATACTCGAAAATTAAAATTTAGATTCTTAATTAGAAAATTAAACGCGAAAATAAAAAGTGAGGATACACGAGAATTAAAATTTGTATTCTTGGCTGGAAAATATATAAATAACAAAGCAATTAATAATAAATTGTTATATACATAAAGTAGGTACTAGTCCAAGCCTTAATAAATGTATAAATTATCGTCTTTGAGAAAATAATTGAATATTGAACAGGGAATTATTAAACGGTTTTTTACAACGATAAAGTGTCTTTTAAACATTCTATCTTATCCATTTGAAACTAAACTTCGATTCTTTGAGCTTTCTCTGAACGGTAATAAATATATAAAGAGATAAATATTTCTAAAATTATTCCCCACGTATCAAAATCGTCAATTCCAATTGAAAAAATTCAATTCGGAGATGTAACAGAACGAATGGTTCTCTGTGTCATAGTAGAAGTAAAAATTTTATTATTATACTTTTAAACCGTATCGTACGACGTTAATGCTGACGAAGAAATTACCAATGGTGTGTAAAATTGACGAGAGATTCAATTATTAAATTTCTTCCGCGACAGAGAGAAGAAATAAAATAATCATTGCACATACACGAAGATGTATATCGACGAGAGTGATTTATGTAAATGAATTTATTGAAATTTACCTGTAAACAGCGACTGAATGCAACTACTCCGAATTTGGTGCTACAGTACACCGAGATGTCAGAGAACACTCTTATACCCGCAATCGATCCAATATTTACAAGTACACCACCTTTTCCACCTTTGTGTTTACCCATGGCGTCTATGGCGAGCAGAGATCCTTGGATCACGCCACCCTGAAATAGAAATTATTTCAAATCACGCAACAGTAGCAACAACCGACAACAAAAACACGAAAAATGAATAATTTTAACTCGTACCTAATGCTCAATATACATCTATCACAAAGGGTTAATAATAACTCTAAAACAAATATGTTTGAATTATCTAATTGAACTTTAATTTGAAAAAATTCTTTATACTTAAACTTCAATAATGATAATTCTGAACAATATTAAGTTTTTTAATAATATTTTATATTCTCTACTATTCTCAACCCGTACCGTATCATCAATTTAAACAAATACAAATAGATTCGAATATATTGTACTCACGAGATTCAAGTTGAGACTTTGTTGCCATTTTCTATCGTTACATATGCCAGCGTTGTTAATGACGATGTCTACGCCGTTCATAGCTTTCACAGCCTTCTTAAAAGTCTCTGTAAAGGAGAAGCAAGAAAATAAAATAAATATTTGGCGATTTAAATCCTGTACCTAGTGTGACAAGTAAATCTTCCAACCCAATTATCCCCAAAATTATTCACTGTTCCAGAAAATACTTCGAATAAAATACACTTTTGAAGGAGACTTCTTACGAGAGTTACAAACACTTTCCAGGTAGACTTCGATATTTCGAAGTGACTTTTGTCGATTAATTGATCACAGAACTACACTCCTAATTAGATGAAAATATACAGTTTTGTTTGAAAAAATGAAGGTCGCCTTGAAGTCTAGAAGACACTATTGTGAAACGTCTGAAAATATTGAGTTGTTCGAAAAGTCATTTTGTTTTTTTTTGTGAAAATAAAACACGATTCTTTTAGAGTGTATAAATATTTGATTAAATTATACATTCTCCAATTTGGAAAACGAAACGACTTTTCGAACAACCCAATAAATTGAATTCAAACTCGATCTTTTGAGACAATAAACAGTTTTGGAGGCAATTGGGTTTACCTTGTGTATCGAGTGTCAGAAAAAAATTAACGTAAGAATTGTCGATGTACCTTCGAATTGTGGAATGTTGGTCACGTCACATGGGTAGAAAATTGCTTTGCCTTTTCCAAATTTCTTTTCCAAAGTAGCTACAGACGTTGTTCCAGGGGAGGTGCTCAGATCGAGGATAGCGACAGTCTGAGAATCGTGTCAAGTGTACTCGAGTGTAACTCGAATTATGAAATTACACAAATTAATTTCGATTAATATCGAAATTATGAAATAAACACTTTAATGTTTCGTGAAAATTTACCTTTGCTTTGTTTTGCAGTAATTTCTCCGCGTATGTGTAGCCAAGCCCAGTGGCAGCACCGGTGATCAAAACAGTCTTGTTCATAATGTTGTCCATGGTCTGTAAACAAAGTTTCGTGAAAACGTTGAAATGGTAATAACGCGTTTAAATGTTAATATTTGTTTAGGTAAACATTTGTCAGGACTCGTGTCACGAAATGGTAACAGAAGAATATTTTTTTCACACAAGAAGGACTCGATTTATTTTTACAAAATGAAAAAAGCATAGTATGTCACCCTGTAACTATAGAGTAACTATTATTTAGATATATTACACAATTAAGTTGATGAAAGTCATATTGGTGCAAATTGTCTTTCTTATTTTAGCAGACAGATTTTATTAATCTCATTGTAATAAATTCTCTAACTAAATTTTCGGTACAAAGTCTTATATTCCATAAATAGTTATAATAAAAGAGAGATTTGTATTCTTTAATTTTTTTAGATTCTATGCACATAAATCAATGTTAAAATTTGTACAAAATTTAAATACTAGCATTGAAACAGAAAGAAGATTTACATCCTTTAATTCTATTAGATTGTGACTATGTATACGAGTAAATTAAAAAAATTTGATTAAAAACGAATCTACTGTATCAAAATTGCATTTGCATTTTGTTTTCAACCTCTGGAAGATTTAAAATATTAAAAGTATTCCGAGAAATAATTTTTAATTTCTTAGAAGTATACTATTGTTATATTGTTTGGAAATCTGTAAACTAAACCATGGTTCGTAAGAGTCGATTAGTTCGGTGTACGAAATTCACACTCACCGTGTATGTGGTAATTTTATGCTCCCAATGTTCGTGAAAGAATGGACCGTGTCTTCTGTTAGCAGGAGAATTAAATAGGAATCGTGTTTGTGTAAATTGGTGTATAACGATGCCTACAAAAACATAACTGTTTCTACATTGACGATGACGGTAATCTGTAACGTAATTTATTCCCTCTCTGCTTTGACAACAGTGATAATGGAAACTTTCCACGAAGAATGACGATAAACAAATTGTTTATAAAACAAAATTCTAAAATTACTTTCTAAATATTTATCGTTCGATTTACGTTTGTATCTCCCCCCCACGGTAATATCTTAAGTATGTTGTATTACTACATATCACTTCGTATCTTAATTACTCGTAGTTAATCGTAGTTACAGAATCGAAGGTTCTGAATTTTATTTACTTATCTTGAAATACATAAAAGATAAAAGATATCAAAATTTAACAACGCTTATTAGATCTTACACTATTTTAGCGAATATCAAGTTGATATAAACGATCGATCCGATCGAGAATAGGGATTCTGTATTTCGCACGATATATTGCAACAATATATTTTTTTTTCAATATTAATTCAACGATTGATCAAGAATTACGGTAAGTATGTGTGCAAATTTTATCCAAATTTTTATAAATACCTCGAAAGTTCTATCTGCAGAAAGTGAACAACATCCTGTAACTGAAATTATTTGAACGAATGATGTAACGAATATGTGTTTGATAGTACTGAGAATAATTTATCGCCGCGATTTGCATACCGAATTTCGGCGAGCAAATTTTTATCTGAGAAAACCGGCTCCAGAATTTCTTGTAAATTGAATTAACGAAGAAATGTTTCGCGAATGCAGATTTAAACTAATGCCAATATTTTATTCGTAATATTTGACACGGTTGAATCTCTTAACCCTTCGAATTTTTCTTCGTTCACTGGTATCGTTACACTCTTCAATTAACTAATATTTAAATCATAATTATTATGCTTTGTAATACGTATCGTTTCTGTATTTTTTCACTAGTAATTCATTTGTTGTACCAAAGAGGGTATTCAAAGAGTTCCCGTACAAACTTTGCTAGCGTATTAAAAATACGATAAACGTTTTATTTACAGAACGATTTGTTTCCTTTTCACTAATAACCAGGTAGCTTTAGATAGTAAAATGACTATAGATTACTCACGTAAACGATAACACCGTTATTCGAAAGTCTTCGTTAAGAAATATATTAACAATATTTGAAATATTTTTTTTGTTCTGTTTGCCGAAATTATACGACAATTGGTAGAGTTTAATAAAGGGTAACATCGAAGAGAATATATGGAAAATTTCATGTACATGTATTTATACGTTAAACATATTACATTTTGTTAGAACACTTGTAAGTATGTCACATTTATATATATATATCGTGTCACCAAATTATATTTCTTACGGCCAACTATTACAATATTAGTTTATCGACAGCAATACATCGTAAGTAAAACTATTGTTTCATGATTCGCACAACATTTCTAATTCAACAAAGTCCATAGGCAATTATTTTCTTTCACTCGAATTGAACGACGAAAGGTTAACAAATAAAGAAACATTTATTTAAAAGGAAAATCTTTTTTTAATTCTTATTTATTCGACTCATTGTTTTATATAAAAAAAAAAAACACTTAATACAAAAAGACACCTTCTAATATTTTACAAAATAGAAAAATAGAAGAAATTTTGGAATAAATTTAAAATAAAATTTTATCAAATCACAAGAGCAATTTTATACTATAGTGAAAAGTGCACGTCCCCGTGATTTTCACTATTTTTCACAGTTCGTTTCGTCATCGCGCGAATGGGATTTTCACAACGAGAGATCCACCTTCTTCACAGGAATGAATTCGACATCGTATGGTGGTTGTCCATTTTCACTGACCCAAACTGCCTCGTTCTCGCCTTTCTGAATGAGGGGTACCAGGGCCTGTGCTACGTTCTCGGGCCTGATGAAAATTCGTATTAGTTTCGTTTATTGAGCATGTGGAACGAACTTACAAAACGAGACATTCGAGTGCCAAAAATGAGAAAAAAATATCCCCCATATCGAGAATTGTTACACCGACAAATAATCAATATTTAAAAATTCTAAAATTAGAATCTAAGTAGACTAAAAATCGTTGTTTGTAGCTTCGTTATTTTTTCGAAATTAAACGACGAAGTAAGTCGGATATATGTTCGAATTTTAATATTAATCTAATTTTATATTTCAAAGTTGGAAGATACCGATGAGGAATCTAAGAGTTCTGTAATGTGAAACATTTTTTGTTTAATTCTACGTAATCTAGAAACGTGTGTTATTTAATGTGAAACCTGCAAATCTCCACGTTGTTTAAAATGTTGTTTTTTCGATAAATAAAATCGATGAAAAAAAGAAAAGAAATCGTATCAAGAGAGATTCGAATGTATGTACGAGCAGCACGAAATAAAAAAACGAAACGTAAATATATGACGAGAAAATGTTCTTTGCTGTGTTTTTTGCACTCGAATGTCTGCGCGACGTTGCAAATAATGTTTCACTACTCACGGCTGCACTGGATAATCCACGACCAGTCTCTGGACTTGCTCGTTACTGATGAAGTCGAGCATCTTCGTTTTGTAAGTGTCGAGCAATGGTGTCCTCGTTAGGCCAGGGCACAGCACCAGAACACGTACCCCGGTATTATGATAATTATCCTGAAAGTATCGAATAACTCAAATTCTTTCGAAAATATTTTAACACGAGAATTACCAAATTTATTCGACGTGTTTCGAATTTCTCTTTAAAATTGATCAATCGTTGACAATGCTCTTAATATTCGATAACAATTATCGAAACAGAGAATTAATTACACGTCATAGAAATTGACCAGTATCCATATAAATGAAAAATAAATACGTTTCAGTTCTACAACCATATAATAGGTTGCCAGATAAGTTTTGTCGTTCGATAAGAAATGGAACTATTAGTTCGTCGTTTTATTTTTCTAAAAATGTTACTACGACTCGTTCGTCTATTTACAGTTGTTCAAACGTTTAAGTGTCATAGTATTTTTCTACAATGGAAACAACGACGTAAATTTACTGAACATTTAGAGTTCAGAAAATTTCCTTGGAAAATCCTAGAAAATTTCAATTGCTTTTTTATTTACCTGCAAACATCGACTGAATGCGACCACATAGTGTTTGGTTCCACAGTACACTGGACACATTGGGAAGAGCGAGAGGCCAATTATCGAGGCAATATTTACCACGACACCACCTTTGCCACCTTTATGTTTACCCATGTGGTCTATGGCGAGTAACGACCCTTGTACCACACCGGTCTGAAATTTACATTATTTCATTTCATAATAATTTACAAACGACTGAAAAAGAACTGCTTTCCTCGAATCGATCTTCTCAGCCACGATCATTTTTTATAATTATTTTTTCTTCTATACTTATCGTTAGTAGAGTTTCTATGCAACGCAAAGAGAGTCCAAAAAATCGTGAAAAATTAATATTAAAAAATTGATTAATAATATTATTGTAAAAATTGTTTAATACTGCAACTGAAAATCATCGACACTCCGTATTAAACACCGTATTAAATTTCATCATCGATTTTATCAGACGTTCAACCCCAAGTTTTTCAATGCTATTTGAACAATTTTATGGCGATAGTTTTAGAAGATACTCGAGACGAGGTTATAAATCTAAATAAATTTGTTTCGTGCATTGTCACGTTCGTTGTACTTACAACGTTGAGATCGACGGTGGTTTTCCACATTTTATCGTTAAAAATACCAGCGTTGTTAACAACAATATCTACACCTTTGAATGTATCCACAATCTTCTTGAATGTTTCTGTGAAAAAGAGCAATAATATAAAATAAATCTCTGGAAAATTTTGTCTGTTTCTGCAAATAGTAATGGTATTAAGGAAAAATGTTTTTAATTTTTAATCGTTGCTGCAGTACTGTTTCTCGTATCGACATTTTTAAAAATTTTTTTAATAAAATTAGAAAGGCCATACAACGAAACAGACTATATAATTTAATTGGACGATTTAGTGAAACCAAATATAATGAACGCTACGAAAGACCAAATTGTTCCTATTTTGTTTAAACCGTCGAGTATCGAAAATTGCACCAAGTTACCGGTGTAGATTGCAAACATTAAAAAAAGAGACGTTCGTATAATGTTAATGCGAAAACGACGAAGTACCTTCGAATTGTTGAACATTGGTGATGTCACATGGAAAGAAAACCGCTTTTCCTTTTCCAAATTGTTTTTCCAAAACGGCTGCAGACTTTAGACCAGGCGAGTTGCTCAAGTCGACGATTGCAACAACCTGTAGATCGTATCAAAGCTATTTGAACGAAGCTTGGGAAATTACAAAGTCAAAATACATCGAATAATTTGCAAGAACTCACCTTCGCTCCATTTTGCAACAATTCCTCCGCAAACGTGTATCCAATTCCACCAGCAGCTCCAGTGATCAAAGCAACCTTGTTCTGAACTTTGTCCATGATCTACGAATCAAATTTGGTCAAAAGACCAAATTAACAAATATATTATCCATAAAACAAGAAAGTATATTTATAAGAGTAATGCAAGAAGATGGTGAGAAAACGAATAACGTATACTGTTCCAATGTATTAAATTATTATCTTAATGGACGTTGTTACAGCCTAACGATAACAAATAAATATTCATAATTTTGAATAGAAGTGAAATTTGAAAATCGTTATAAAATTGCTCAGTTGAATTTCAGTAGACAGACGTAATCCTGGAGATTAAATATTGTTAAAATTTTAAAATTGAAAAATAAGGATAGAAGCGGAACGATTGGAGAGTTATACGAGTGTAACACGAGTTTAACAATAACGAACAAAGAAGGAAAATTACGATCGGTCAAACTTACAGTGTCAATGAGAGTCGACTCGTTCGTTCTCGGCTAAATAAGTATAGTAAGACTCGTTGGTGAATGAAAACTAATCCAGACCTTGGTCACGTTGGAAAG
This sequence comes from Ptiloglossa arizonensis, assembly GCF_051014685.1. Lineage (NCBI taxonomy): Eukaryota > Metazoa > Arthropoda > Insecta > Hymenoptera > Colletidae > Ptiloglossa > Ptiloglossa arizonensis. The sequence continues at coordinate 24,493,336 of NC_135048.1, read as the reverse complement.
TGAAGAGAACGTCTGTCTTCGTAGGTGTACGGCTAACTGCTAGAAGTTGAGCGAAAAGAGTATTTATACATCATGCAGAGATGCGATAATAAAATCTAGTTTCCATTTGGTTTGTGAAAACAGTGATGAATTGAAAATTACTTTACCCGAAAGATAGATAAATGTAGTCACACAGTGAAAACATACGATTAGATATATTAGTTATCGGACATTCACGAATCTTGTTTGAAAATATTAGGAGTTGTTTTTTGTATTTCACATAATTGTATACCTCTCGGTAAATCATATGAGATGAGTAAACAACTTGTTATCGTTATGAGATACACGATTCATCGTTAACTGCAGTTTGAGTTCTGAATCGTGTAGCTTGCAGAAATGAAGTTTCATCGAGAATCAAAGTCGAAGTAGAATATCGTTACCGACGTATTGTTTAAACGAGTAAAGACTTAAAAGTTGAAAAGTTGCAATTGTGTATTAAATACATAAATGTAACGTTCGTTTGACGCTAATAAGATGCACGAAACGCGTGAAATTTACAATTTTTATACGAAACTTTGTTCGTAAGAATATCGTTTCCTTTGTAGCGAGTTAAACAAAGTTTAAGGACGGTAAAACTTCGAGAACAGTTTTCGAAAACACACAAGTTTTTTTAAAAACCTAGAATTTTGTACACAAACGAGATATTACACTAAAGGTAAAAACGTTAGATACTTCTAATTGGTCTTCAAAAATGGAGAAAATAACTATTTGTAAAAATGTAGAAATAATGCAGAGAAACTACAAATATCGGTACTTTTTTAAACTTTGACGTTAATTTATAACCATTCAAGACAAGAAACAATTAATAAATTATATACCACTATATTCGAGAACCTCTCCTTTATTTTAAAAGACCAATTAAAACTTTCTAAAATTTTTATTTTTCATGTCATACTTCAATTTTGTCAAAAATCTTTGGCTTTTACAAAACTTCGTGTTTTTCTAACACTGGAGGTGATAAAACAATTTGGCTTCCGGATTCTTGATTGGGGAGTGTGACTCTACAAGAATGACCCATTGGTTATTGGAAAGTAAAAGAAAAGTTTCAATTTTTATGTATACAATTTGCAGTGTAGGTCAGAATCGCGTAGAGGGAATAGAAGCAAAGAGGTAAAGAAAGTAAGACACTTGAATTATTCACAGTGAATTTATTTCATACAAATTTTGTACATTCTTATACGTTACAAAACGTTTCAATATTGTAACGTAATATTGTAAATTCGCAGCCAATTAACTCGGTACAACACGCGGTACAAAGAATTATCGTTCGTCGCGAGTAATACCGATTACCAGGTTTCATCACGAGGAAGCGAGCAAAAAGAAGCTAAAGATTGGATAATTGCTCGGCAGATCACAGATATTCGTACACGGTGACCTTAAAACTACTTTAGTCTAAATTCAAAATTAAATTAAAGATGCGGCGAAGGATGCGACCAAGCAGTCCCCTTTGATCCTCGTTCTTCGTTTTCTTCGATATACCTACCTAAGGTAGCTAAATTAGATTTGTAAGAAATAATAAATACTTTCGAATACGAAAATGTAATAGGATTATCGAGCAGTTTAGTGGGAAGATCAATTAGAAAATGTATTCCAAGTATAGAAATGTATAAATCGACCACTTAGAAAAGATTTCGGTGATGGGAGAAACTTGGTCCAGACCGTCTTCCAGACGCTGAAACCGAGGGAGGTCTCGATTTTTGGCGCGCGCTGAAACCGAGGAAGGTCTCGATTTTTTGGCGCGCGCTGAAACCGAGGGAGGTATTGATTTTTGGCGCGCGCTGAAACCGAGGGAGGTATAGGTTTTTGTCGCGCGCTGTAACCGAGGGAGGTATAGGTTTTTGGCGCGCGCTGAAACCGAGGGAGGTATAGGTTTTTGTCGCGCGCTGTAACCGAGGGAGGTATAGGTTTTTGTCGCGCGCTGAAACCGAGGGAGGTATAGGTTTTTGTCGCGCGCTGTAACCGAGGGAGGTATAGGTTTTTGTCGCGCGCTGTAACCGAGGGAGGTATAGGTTTTTGTCGCGCGCTGAAACCGAGGGAGGTATAGGTTTTTGTCGCGCGCTGAAACCGAGGGAGGTATAGGTTTTTGTCGCGCGCTGAAACCGAGGGAGATGAGGATTTTTGTCGCGCGCTATAACCGAGGGAGCTATCGATGTTTTTTTGTACTTGTACGCGTAGAGGTCGTACGAAGGTGAAACACGCTTCCTTATATTAGAATCTTGTATTGATGTTTATTTATCATAATTATTAACGACTATCTTAGGACCATAGTTTAAACAATTATTAACAACATCCAAATAATGGCTTAAAATATCTTTTGATTGAAATATTCTTTGTTCGCGAAGGAAGTTTTTGTTGAAGTCCAATGGACACTCAAGGTTACACGTATCGATTATCGATTTACAAATATTCTACAGGATGATTTTTCTATCTAGAAAAGTAATTAATTGAATTTCGACTCTTTTAAGTAAAAAGAACAGCTTCTATGCGTATTGTGTACATTATAATAATTAAACAAACGTTAAATTAATGTATCTAAGAGAGAATTGCTTTCCATACTTTAAAGCTTTAAGTAACACGTTTTTACTTCGAATCTCGGTCAAAATTAATTTCTGAAGGCTAATTAATCATTTATAAGGCATAAACGATATACATATTGTAACATTCATATGCGGAACATGCGTATATGTTAATAACAATCGCGTAGAGGGACAAATATTCACAGAAACCGTTCGCCTTCGCAGATTTTGCAGTATCTTGATATTTATTTATCACAATTATTAACAACTATTGTAGGACCATAAATTAAACAATTATTTAGAATATCCTAGTGTAAATAATGGCTTAAAAGCCATCAATTTCTTGAAATATTCGGTTAGATCGAACAAAGGCAATCGAAGTAAGGGTAAGTGACCTTCCGGGGGGTATAAGTAGAGCCGACATTTAACGAAAATTTCATTTCACAGGGAGCCTCCGAGATGGACGGAAGTTTCAATTTTAGGTACCTGGACCCTCCACGGACTACCATGGACACCCGTTGACCCCTTGGTAACCGGTACTGACTGTTGATAGGCAGTGGTCAGTACTGGCGACCATTTTGTAATTTTTCTTTTATTTATACCAGCATATCTATATTTATTCTCCGATTTTAATTAGTACTTGATTTTTCATGTATATTTTTTTATTATTTCTTTATTTATTTTCTTTGTTACTGCACGACTGTACTTAATTATTAATCCACACGTATTGTGTTAATTTTAGATCGTGTCTTAACTTGCTTAATATTTCTTTCAAATTTAATTTAGCTACTTCGGGTAGGTGCATCGGAATACAAAGAACGAAGATCGAAGAGGACTCCTTCGTCGCAACCGCCGTGGGATCTTTAGTTAAGTATAAAATAAGTTAGTTTTAAGGCCACCATGTTCAAATATCTGTCATCTGCCAAGCAATTATCCAATCTCTAGCTTATTTTTACTCGTTTCCTCGTTCCTCGGTCAGCACTGCTTGTTGCATAAGCAAGTGACCGGCCGTGTAGTTAGTCCGAACGGTCAGTCGCTGTCTCTTCCAGTGTGTCCGCTTCGAGAGAGGGCATGTTGCGAGCACAGGAGCAGGCATTTTTGCCGGTCCCTGCGAAAGCCTCCAAAATAAGACCCTCTCATCGTAAAGGTGGAGAAACGGGGCACTCCTCTAGGGGAGTGGATGGTGTCGCTCGTTTTCTCTCGAATCGGACCCACTGAGGGGAAACGGGACAGACCTAGTAAGACCAACTCCACGGTTCGCGTCGCGTCTTTCCCAATTTTGCCTAATTTTTCCATAATGTAATTGCTCGGCAGAACTAAACGAGGAGATGGAAGGAACTTTGATTCCTTCTATCTCCTCGGTTTAGTAATTTCGTTTGTATCGCATGTTGAGGGAGATCGATGGACCTTTGAGTCCATCTATCTCTCTCCGGGTCTCCGTTCGCAGCAACCTCCACGTGGTGAGACCTGGTAATCGGTATTATTAGCGACGAACGATAAGTATTCGTTGCGAGTAGTACCGAGCTAATTGGCTGCGAATTTAGAATAATTTTGTACGATATTTGAATAAATGGAGCAATATAGTGTAGATAAATTTTATAGTGTATTAAAAATTCAAGAATAAGAATCCAAATATCGTGCATTTCGATAAAGTTATTTCGAGTTACTCGAGTAACCTTTTTTCTTTCCCTTGTTTGCTTCCTTTTGTTGTATACAATTTTAATTATAACGTTTCAAGTGTCGTGTGACCACTCCTGTCTTTAAATGTAATATATAGTATATACACACAGAAAATGATCGACTAGGACCAATTCCGCGCTTTGCGTCGCCTCTTTCCCAATTGCTCCTCATTTTCTTCGATAATACGTTTATTTGTCGTAAGTAATCGAAGAAATTGAAGAAACTATATTCTATATATCATCGTGTAGATTATAAATCGGGAAACGTACAAATATTCAAATTTTTATTCGGTCGTTCCTTCTTTTGATCATAAGTATCAATTTATCCAACATTCATTGTATCACAGAACAAGGGTATGGGTCATTGAATAATATTCTGGGGTTTCAAGCAATATATTTAGTCTTTAGAAAAATAAACAAATGTTAACAAAACCAGTCCAAAAAAAAAAAAAAAGAAAACAATCCTTTCTTCGCAAGATCCACAGTTCTTTCACAAGTAGAAATCTTTGCAATTTCTTTAACGTTTGTACGCGAATTGAAATTTCGAACGAAACCGCAATCTATCTTCACAGATTGAGTTCCACTCTTGTGGGAGGAGGGAACTCGATGCCGTATGGTGTCTCACCAGCCTCGGTGATCCAGACGGAACCGTTCTCGCATTTTCGAATAAGATTCATCATTGCCTCTGCCACGTATTCGGGCCTGGTGGAATAAAAATTAAGGAAACAATGAAAGACCGATTCGTTCGTTACCAGTGTCGTGATAAAGAAAACGTTCACTTACTCTTGCCTTGGGAAGGTCGCTACCACTTCCTTGGCCTCGTCTGTGTCGATGAAATTGAGACACCTCTGATCGAAATCGTCGATCAACGCTGTGTTCGTCAAACCGGGGCACATCACGAGAACCGCAACGCCAGTGTTCTTGTAGCTACCCTAAAAAGGCAAACGAAGTTTGTGGAACAATCAACAGAGTCTGGTAAATGTCTCGATTTTTACATAATAAATAATTGCTGATAAATTGTAACTACTGCCCTGATTTCGAAAGCGTTTCCAATCGTTTGGATAAATATTACGTTGCTCGGAAAATCATTTCGTTTTTTTTTTTTTTTTGGTGAAAATGATATACGATTTTTTTAGAGTGTATAAACATTTTATTAAATTGTATATTCTTCATTTTGGAAAACGAGATGAGTTTCCGGACAACCCAATAATTATGGAACACGAACAGAGAGTGTAAAAAATAATACTACAGAATGGAATCTAGAAATCTGACAAGATTTAAAATGACAAATTGCACGTAAACATTGAGCAGACGTATCTATCGATATTTTTATCGTTTATCGGACCTCTATGAAGTTCAGATTTCAACTTTCTAAATTCAGACGTATATCTCGTCAATCTGGATCCACTATCTTACTACACGATAAAGAGTAGCGAATAATGTAAATCGTTCGATTCTTTAAATTCGTGTAAACAATCAATATCTTTCATCGGGTGATGAAGTCGTGACGAAGAGGTGTGATCGGATAATATTTTATAGAATGAATATTTTTGCGATCGATAAGCGTACTATTTACCTGCAAACAACGACTAAACGCGAGCACGTTGAATTTCGAGGCGCAATACACCGGGATTATGGGCAAAATGGCTGTACCCACAACCGACGAGATATTTACTAGGATTCCACCTTTTCCTCCTTTGTGTTTACCCATGTGATCCATGGCGAGCAAAGACCCTTGGATCACACCGCCCTAAAATTTAAATCGATTCAAATTACGATGCTTTACGATAACTCGCAATGGAAGCAGATTTTTTGAAAAGAAGAAAGAAAAAAAGTGGTACATCACAGTGATGATAAAAAGCGTTATTATGTCATATCTGTCATACGGTGCTTATTTTCTATCGTTGACGTAATACGGTTATATTCCGAATACGTATCTTATCAATTGACGCCAATGTAACTTCAAAAACTCTGCTTCAAGCGTTATCGAATACGTTAACCGCGAACATATTGTGCTCACAACATTCAGACGAAGAGTTAGATTCCAATTCGTATCGTTGTATACACCAGCGTTGTTAATAACAATGTCAATGATCTTGAACGCTTCCACAACTTTCTTGAAGGCATCTGTAACAAAGAAACGATAAAAGTAGAACGAGTTTCTAATGTTTCTATCGTGTAAATAATTATACCAAAAAAATCACATTTTTCTTTTTTTTTTTTTTTTTGTACATTGAACTTTGAACGTCAATTTCGTGAAAGATTTAAATGGCTTTCGAAATTATTTTCGAAGAATAATTAAACTATTAATATTAATTTGTCTGTTACATATCGAGAAGCTGTGTTTAATGATATAATAAATTACTGTCTACGTAAATAGTGTCCGTATAAACGAAATATAAAAACGTTGCAGTTCTGCAACTACAGGCATTTAATGAATGTTCGTATAATAACGTTAACGTGTAAATCTCAGTACCTTCGTATTCTACGAAGTTGCTTACGTCGCAAGGGACAAACATTACTTTGCCTTTTCCGAACTCCTTTTCCAATGTGGCTGCTGACTTCACACCTGGAGAGGTGCTCAAGTCGAGAAGAGCGACGGACTGAAAATTGTGTCAAGAGTATTCGAGTTAATATTTAAAAATTAAAATTAATCTATTTCATTTTTCGCTTAAACTCACTTTTGCTCCATTTAAGAGTCAAGAGTATTCGAGTTAATCTTTAAAAATTAAAAGGGAGAAATTTATTTTATTTTTCGCTCCATTTAAGAGTCAAGAGTATTCGAGTTAATATTTATAAAAAAAAGGCAGAAATCTATTTCATTTTTCGCTCCATTTAAGAGTAAAAAATACTCGAGTTAATATTTGAAAATTAAAACGAAGAAATCTATTTTATTTTTCGCTCCATTTAAGAGTCAAGAGTATTCGAGTTAACATTTGAAAATTAAAAGGGAGAAATTTATTTTATTTTTCGCTCCATTTAAGAGTCAAGAGTATTCGAGTTAACATTTGAAAATTAAAAAGGAGAAATTTATTTTATTTTTCGCTCCATTTAAGAGTCAAGAGTATTCGAGTTAATATTTATAAAAAAAAGGCAGAAATCTATTTCATTTTTCGCTCCATTTAAGAGTAAAAAATACTCGAGTTAATATTTGAAAATTAAAACGAAGAAATCTATTTTACTTTTTCGCTCCATTTAAGAGTCAAGAGTATTCGAGTTAACATTTGAAAATTAAAACGGAGAAATCTATTTTACTTTTTCGCTCCATTTAAGAGTCAAGAGTACTCGAGTTAATATTTAAAAATTAAAAGGCAGAAATCTATTTCATTTTTCGCTCCATTTAAGAGTCAAGAGTATTCGAGTTAACATTTGAAAATTAAAACGGAGAAATCTATTTTACTTTTTCGCTCCATTTAAGAGTCAAGAGTATTCGAGTTAACATTTGAAAATTAAAACGGAGAAATCTATTTTACTTTTTCGCTCCATTTAAGAGTCAAGAGTATTCGAGTTAATATTTGAAAATTAAAAGGAAAAAATCTATTTCATTTTTCGTTCAAACTCACTTTCGCTCCATTTAAGAGCAGTTTCCTCGCGTAGCACAATCCAAGTCCACTGGCGGCACCGGTGATCAAAGCAGTCTTGTCCTTAATGTTTTCCATGATCTGTAAATCAAATTTCGTGATTAAAAACTTACGTAGAATTGATACATCGACGAGAAACCATATATTATTATTCTCATATTAATTTCTAAAATATCGTCTGCATCCATTTTGCAAGCTATTGTTCCCTTTTAGAAAGGTTTATGTAATTTTAATCAATCAACGTCTTTATTTCGTTTAACCGATGGAATACGTAAAACTTTGCATCGAATAACTTTTAAATATTGAAACTGTCGGTTCATTTAAATTCTAACTACGAATAAGCATTTATAAATTTTAATATATATTCAGGGGATCGATTTAGCATAGATTCAAAACTTTTTCGATCTTCGATGTGTAACTTCGTAATTTAACAAGAAAAATTATTGAAAAAATTACGTAACCGTGATACGTGCGAGTAAATTTGTAGATAAGAAAAACAGTCGTCGAATACTTTCTAAAAATAAATATACTGCGTATGTGTAAACGCAAATAAAAAGTCATTGTATTGTGTAACGAACAAAGGTGCTATAACACGTGAGTAATTATGTAAAAGTACATCGTACAAAAGTTCAAAAACGTTTCGATGAAGTAAACGATAATCTGTCGACATTCGAAATTAATTGTTCGCATTGCAATAATCTGAGAAACGTTTTCAACGACGAAGATCGCGATCGATGTGTCGAAGAAAGTATTGTGAAATTTTTTTTCAAATTTTGAATTCCGTATCTACTCTATCTTTGTCGTGTATTTTTCATTTTACTTGGAAAGCGATTGCGATTCGACGCGAGTTAATTTGCAATTTTCTTTAAGATATTATTTATGCTTTACGATATACTTTTTCTAATAATTTTTTTAAACGAAATCTACGGTCGTGAACACATAAGAAGCCAGTTTAACTCTGATGTACAACAAATGTGAAATAAACCCACCGTTTTCAGTAATAGTTGTTCTCGTCAGTTCTGGATGATCAGCACCGGAGGATTTGTGGCCGAAGAGTGAGTCGACTTTTATTGCCACGAAAATTAAATAAAATGCCTATCTCCATATGTTTTGGGACCGACGATATATTCCACGACGAAATGTCGTTTTGTTTTGTTTACAGCCGCGATATTGTATCTTCGTCTTTATCAATGAAACGATACAAACGAGTGGTAGCATTCTGCGGTGGACCTCGATATAGGTGTTTACAGTGACGCGTTTAACGAAATTGTGAGATTAGATAGAAACACTTATCGTTGCATTAGCAGTTTAGATTGTTCCGAAATATTCGAAGCTTCGTATTATTTTAGATACGATTGAACAAATTGTTATCAATTGGAAGACGATACTTCGAGTCCATTGAGGTAGGAATAATGTCACTCAATAATGTTCCAAACATAATCCTAAAAGATTATGCGGAGGCTTGCAGAGCTTTCGATTATGTGAATTCTATTTATCGAGGTTTATCGTATTAGCAATTAAACATTGAAATGTACATTCGTGTTAATACATGATACAAATTCAAGGTATTTCGAGTGTTTTATATATACATTAAACTCGCTCTTTAAGTAACAACTTAAATCCGATAAATGTGAGTAAATACCGATTTAAAGTTACATGTTCGAAAACGTGCTGAAATGTCCCAAAATTTTTAATTCGCGAAATTTCTATTTATATATATATATATATATTCATTATACATTATATATTCATTCTCGATGCCACGTTACGAATTCTGAAATTCGCGAAATCGTGCCACGTTTTTTCGTTATCGTACTCCCCCGACGTAAAGTTAAAAAAAAAAAAAAAAAACAATCAATTACGTCTCGGTGTAATCTCGAATCGTTTAAAATACCGAATTTCTCGAAATTGATCGCGACCCTTATCGGGGAAGGGGGAGATACAAGATAAATGAGACCGACTTCGTGTAATTTTTCAAGTGACAAATATTATTTTTTTATTAAAACGTGTTACAATCGGGATTGAAAATTTTCACAAACTCTGTGCACGGAAAATACTTTGAGGTGCGTTCCTCCAGGCATATTGAACACCGCGGATAATTTATCATCGATCCATTTTCCAATTAATCGATTCTCACGAGTAGATCATTATCGATACTTTTCTCCTACGTTTATCGAATCGAACAGAGTGGTTGATTCACAGTTTCAGTTCCACCTTCTTGGGCGGAGGGAATTCGACAGCGTATGGGGATTCCCCGTTCTCGGAGACCCAAATAGCGCCATTTTTTCCATGTTGGATTAGACTAACCATGGCTTTCCCAACGTGTTCGGGCCTGATGAATTAATAATAAAGGAGCGGTGAGCGGTGCATCGTTATCGATCCAATTGCGTAAGTCTAATAATTTATAAGTGTGTGTGTGTGTGTGTAGCGCGTGATAAACACGTGAGCCCACAAATATAAGGTTCCCTCACTTTCTAACTAACCGAATAAAAAAGACAACGACTGTAAAAGTATCTTTTCGCGAATTCAAATTCGAATGCAAAGATGTTGCATTCGTACGAAAATTACACATGAATTTAATGAAAAATACAGGTTTGAAAGTTTCGAGTTCTGTGATAAATAACGTACACGAAGTTTCGCGATTCCCTCGCGAGAAATATTTTACAGGAAAATTATGTTTAATCCAATGAAAAAAATATCGCTCGGAGAGTATCGTCGGATTATTTTTCTTTGTAAATTATAAATACGATTTCTTTTTTTTCTAATGTTACAAGGAGCATCCGGAGCGAAGAATTCAGTTTTTTTTTTAAACGCAAGTCTACCTCCAATCGGTGAAATTTTGTAATACATTTGGTCTACTCACGGCTGCTCCGTGAGGTTTTCTACACTTTTCTTGACGGTGTCTTCGCTGAAAAAGTTCAACGCCTTCGAGTGGAAATCGTCCAAGAACATTGTACTTGTGACACCTGGGCACATCACCAGAATCTTCATGCCTAATTCATCGGCAGAATCCTAGAACGATGAAAACACGAGCGTGAAAACTTGGGGCGCGATCGAAAAATTGTGCTTTGTTTTCGGTTAAGAAAATTACCTGTACCGTGTCCAGGTTTATGAGAAATTTACGTTTTTAAATTAGATCGTTCGTAATGGACGTTCAACGTTGACATTTGAGAAACGGAACGCGTGTATTGACGATAAATACGAGTTTATCGAAATTTACCTGTAAACAGCGAGTGAATTCGAGTACTTGGTGTTTGGTGGAACAATACACTGGCCACTTAGTGTTGCTCGAGAGACACACGATCGAGGCAATATTTACTAAGATGCCACCCTTGCCTCCTGTTTGTTTATTCATGTGTTCTATGGCGAGTAGAGATCCTTGGATCACGCCACCCTGAGATTTAAATTACAAACATTGGGTTACACGAGTGAAATTTCAATTATTTCACGTTACACGAGTGAAATTTCAATTATTTCATGCGACACGAGTGAAATTTCAATTATTTCACGCGACACGAGTGAAATTTCAATTATTTCATGTGGCATAAGTGAAATTTCAATTATTTCATGCTACACGAATAAAATTTTAAATTATGTACTTTGTTGTACACGAGTGAAATTTCAATTATCTTCTTTATGTTAGACAAGTGAAATTTAAATTATTTCATGCTACACGAATAAAATTAAAAATTATGTACTTTGTTGTACACGAGTGAAATTTCAATTATCTTCTTTATGTTAGACAAGTGAAATTTAAATTATTTCATGCTACACGAATAAAATTAAAAATTATGTACTTTGTTGTACACGAGTGAAATTTCAATTACCTTCTTTATGCAGGACAAGTGAAATTTAAATTATTTTACATTTGTTGTAATTGTACCTACCTCATTTCATTGGAAGAGAAATTTTATTCGAGTTAGAAAATGAAAATGATGTTTTCTGTAAGAAGACACACGTGGTGAACAATCATCGATTGTTCTTCGAGTTATTCAAATATTCGATCCGAAACTTCTGACGTACATTACGCCCGTATAATATTAAGAAAAAAAAATTAATATATATATTTGGATTTAGTATAACTTTTGTTTTATCATTTATATTATGATCATTGATTCCTTTGTATGGTAGATTATATATTACGAATTATAGATTTATAATATTACTATGTAACGTATACTTACAACATTCAAACGCACAATTTGTTCCCATTTCTTGTCATTAAGCGCGCCAGCGTTGTTAATGACAATGTCTATGACCGTGAAAGCTTTTACAACCTTGCCAAAAGTTTCTATTAAATGAACAGAATAACGTAAAATGAATACGTGAAGTTATGGTTAGATCTTGAAAGTAATAATAAAAAAAAAAGTATTTGAATATTTTACATATTCAATTTCTCACATCGAACGTCAAACTTTAAAATAAACGTAATTTCTCAAAATTATTTGCTCGCAAATCAGTTCAATTATTTACGAAATGCACAATAAAAGATTGGATCCATTCGTTCCAAATTGAAAGAACATATCAATTACATTACACTTAATATGTCACAGTAATTAAATTGACAAGGAACTGTGAATATGAAAATTGAAATTTTTCCATATTCGAACGAAAATGGTATTTTAGTTTTAAAACGTTAAATTAAAATAAAACGATACGTAAAGTTCGATTAAAACGACACATCGTGGCAATAGTCCCATCTATTCTACTCTACTCTAATGTCAATCAAATGTCGATATAATAAAACATAAACGATAAAAAAAAAAAAAATACGCATTCGTGTGAAATTAACACGAAAACAATTACTCACCTTCGAATTGTTGGGTGTTGGTCACGTCGCAAGGGAAGAAAATCGCTTTTCCTTTCCCATATTTCTTTTCCAAAATGGCTGCTGACGTGGCTCCGGCCGAGGTTGGCAAGTCGAGTATAGCGACAACCTGAAAATCGTATCGAAACATACGAATCGAAATTTGCAAAATTGCAAACTGGTAAATCGTCTAACAATTCGTGAAACCATTCACCTTGGCTCCATTTTGCAATAAATTCTCCACGTACGAGTATCCAAGTCCTCCGGCGGATCCGGTGACCAAAGCAGTCTTGTTCTTAATGCAGTCCATGTTCTTCGAGTCAAATTTTGAGTAAATGTTACAATCGAACAATATATATTCAAACGTCGATCGTTCACTAATTTTCAAATTAAAAGATGTCGAATACGACCACACGTCTGCTACGACACCGTGTATTCGAGTTACTAATTATTAATTAAAAATTTCGCGAAAATGTTAAAGTCGAACAATGTACATTAAAACGTCGATCGTTCACTAATTTTCGAATTGAAAGATGTCGAATATGACTACACGTTTGCCACGATACTGTGTATACGAATTACTAATTATTTGTTACAAATGTCGCGAAAACGTTAAAGTCGAACAATATACATTGAAACGTCAATCGTTCACTAATTTGCAAATTAAAAGATGTCGTAGATCTGCACGTCTGCCACGATACTGTGTATACGAGTTACTAATTATTTATTACAAATTTCGCGAAAGTGTTAAATGTTAAATGTTTACTGGAACAGTATACATTGAAACGTCAATCGTTCACTAATTTGCAAATTAGAACGTGTCGAAGATATCTACATATCTGCTACGATACTGTGTATTTGCTATAATCGATTATACTAATTCTAAAATTTTTAAAAACCAATAACGCAAAGATATCTATCTGCCTAATGCGTTCAGCACATAATCAATGTTTCACGATATCTGCCGCACAAGAAAATCCATTCTATAATTCTGCACCCGACCTTCCCACTTGCTGTTTTTATCTATAAAAATGAGTACCGTCGAAGCAAAAAATTCGTTTCACATTTATGTTGCACGTTTTACAGGGTACGTTGATTATATAAGTTATTCAATTGTGTTCACGTTTAAGATGACACCTACTTTTGTAACGAAGAGTTACGACGTTCGACTGTATGTAACAGATTCGTTTATTCGACGAATTTGGACAATTGAGGAGTCTTCGAAGAAGACAATATAAGTGTCGAGAATCGAATTTTTCAGCAGAAAGAAAAAAGAATCCATCGCACCGAAAGATTTTTCGAGAAAAGAATGAAATTTTCAATCTTGTCATTTATATCGTTCTCCACGAGGAGAACTTGATTTTATATTGTTTTTCGCAAAGAAAATTCGATTTTATACCGTTTTTTACAAGGAATCGATCGTTAATGGAAAATATTTATTACGAAACTCGATACTAGGAATATCGATGCTTGTGTTAATTCGATCCACGAATAAAAATTTCTACACAAAGCACAGCTTTTAAGAAATATTTTCTCTAAAGATCGGTGGAAACTTCATTCTCATTTTCACCGAGTCGAGGATTCAGATTATTATAAAAAAATACTTCAGATCGAGAGACAAGCAAGATGTTCAATGGCTTCGAGAAAGAATTACCTCCAGTGGAATTTTCATCGAATTAATTCGAAAAGTACAAATTTCCGTCAAGCAATTCGGTTGTGCGTTTAAATAAAAATAAACAAGAATTTACAAATGATTGTAAGTCTTTCCTCGACTTGGAAAATTTACTTTTCGGTGCTTGCGTTTACTTTCAAATTTGATAGGTGAAACCGACCTACGGTAAAATTCTACAGTTGTAAATATCGATACACGATAAAGAAAATTAATTCACTTTCGCTATTAATAAACTCACTGCGTTATTGAAAGTGGCTCCTTTGTTTTCTAACTAATGCGATGCACACGAAAGTGTTCACGGGCGTAGAATGAAGAACAATTGCTTCGTTCGGTGGGAAAATCGATTGAAATGCGTATCTCAATGGATTGCTAATAAATGAAATGTTGCACAGAGGAACACCAATATATTTCTTACACGAAAATGATAATATATCTTATATTTTTCCCTCTTATATCAAGATACTTATGCTAAGTATTTTTATCGATGCAGCGGTGTACGATGTTAATCAACGGATAATTTCGATAATAAAAATGGTTACGCAACGAATCAAGAAAATTTTCATTACATTAGACTTTGTCATTTTATACCTCTTCCGGTAAAATATTGAAAGTTACCCGTATATTTTACATACGATTCCTATAGTATAGTTTAACATTAGGGATTAACTAACACGTTGACTGCCACGATTAATCGAAAAGTTAACAATGTTTCTTCGAATGATAAAATTTGGCCAATTTCCACGTTGCAACCATTATTTATTGTATCGGTGACGAGTCGAGTGTGTCCCCCATTTTTCTTTTAATTCTCGATAAAAGGATACGTTTCGAGAACAAACGAAACATTACAGAGACAAAAACAATACGATTACATAACTAAATATTATACGCATTAATATACTCGTATAAATTGCAATACGATCGATACTGAACACAATTTATTTTCTCGCAATTTTCAAACGGTGGTCTCTCGAGTCGATATCAATCCATAGTAAAAAGTGTGACTTCGCGATTAGAGCTTTCGTTGAGTAAATTTCTTGATACATAGTTCGAAGATTTCAGACGCTTCCCAAAAATTTTTACATTCTAATTGTAAACAATTGCAAGGGAGTCGATTAATTATTTCTAGGTATTCTTCGCGTTGAAAATTTAAACATATTTCGAAGGTATCGCTCGACA
Organism: Ptiloglossa arizonensis; assembly: GCF_051014685.1. Taxonomy (NCBI): domain Eukaryota; kingdom Metazoa; phylum Arthropoda; class Insecta; order Hymenoptera; family Colletidae; genus Ptiloglossa; species Ptiloglossa arizonensis. The sequence continues at coordinate 24,477,866 of NC_135048.1, read as the reverse complement.
TGGAAAACTGGCAGTCAACGCGTCGAACGAATTAACATTATTGGAAAACAAATGGTTCGTAAGGTTCCTAGAATATTAATTTGCAACCATCTACATCTTGCCTATAATTGTCTACTATAGATTCGAAATACGTGGATGTTGCACATTTTTTGTAAATATAGTGATAATATATAAGGGGTCGCGTCGAACGAATTACTATTATTGTAAAATAAATGGTTTGTAACGTTCCTAGAATATTAATTTGCAACCATCTATATCTCGTTTCTCTTCTTCTCGAAGTGTGCAAATAATTTTCTACTATAGATTCGAAATACCTGGATGTTGCACAATTTTCGTAAATATAGTGATAATATATAAGAGGTCGCGTTGAACAAATTAACATTATTGAAAAATAAATGGTTTGTAACGTTTCTTGAATATTAATTTGCAACCATCTATATCTTGCCTACAATTATCTACTATAGATTCGAAATATGTGGATGTTGCACAATTTTCGTAAATATAGTGGTAATATATAAGAGGTCGCGTTGAACAAATTAACAGTATTAAAAAATAAATGATTTATAACGTTTCTTGAATATTAATTTGCAACCATCTATACCTTGCCTACAATTATCTACTATAGATTCGAAATATGTGGATGTTGCACAATTTTCGTAAATATAGTGATAATATATAAAGAGTCACGTCGAACAAATTAGTATTATTGGAAAATAAATGGTTTGTAACATTGCTCGAATATTAATTTGCAACCATCTATATCTCGTTTCTCTTCTTCTCGAAGTGTGCAAAAGGTTGCCTATAATTGTCTACTATAGTTTCGAAATACTTGAATGTTGCACAGTTTTCGTAAATATAGTGGTAATATGTAAGGGGTTGGTCTGTTCCAAGATTGGGGACGCTTCTGTGACGAAGAATCATCCTTGTTCGTTCGATCCTCATGCAGTGGCCTTCAGGGCGGTGTAGCTAGGTATTTCGACCGCGTACGGGGCTTGATTGTTTTCGCTGACGTAAATCGTTCCGTTCTCTTCTTTCTCGATTAATTGAATGATAGCGCTCGCCACGTGTTCCGGTCTGTTAACAAAAAATTTCACGACGATAGAAAAACAATATCAATAACCGTTGCTGTGGTCGTTATCGATCTAATAAAGATCTAATAAAGTGTCTTTTTTATTTATGATAATTTTTCGTTTACATGGTCGGTCGAATTAACAGTGACAAATGATTTTCACGAAACACGAGTAATTCTCGTTGAAAAATTGCTCGACCCGAAAATACGAATAATGTATCAAATGGAACGTGAGTTTACACGTCAATATAAAAAAAAAGAAAAAACAATGTAAGAAATTGGAATAAAAAATTTACACAGGGGAAACAGTTGATTAAAAAGACCATCTTTCGATGACATAATTTCTTTCGATACGATTCCAACACGATGATCGAGCTATCGTATACGAAACGTAAAATGTGAAATGTTTCACAAAGAATTTTGTTTTCAATGTTCGTATCGATAACACTTTCTAGAATGAATTTATGTCAAAAAAAAATGTGCAGTTCGATTTAAGTAACAAGTGCATATTGCGTCTGTATTTTGTTGTATCGTTCAAACAGAGCTATAGTTTGACCTAGAGCTAAAGTTTATCTAGGTACAAAAGAAACATTTTAATACTGGTCGGTAATAATTTATCAAACTCTTTCGAGTTTAATTCCCTAATCGTTCTATTTGTAATTCGTTATTTGGAGCAAGCTATATCTCAATATAAATAATCCGAACGAAGTCGCGTAATTAGGGACGTCTCTTATCGCCCCGTTTATCCGCTTATTTGCGTATAGTATTATATCACCAAATATCTATTTATCTAGCAATAAATAACACCCTTTACCCAGCACTGTAGAGCTTATTCCATTGGAGGCGATAAAATGATTAAATTACTCGATTATAATCGCGCGAAATCTAAACTTTTGATCCCAATTAACACAAACTATTAACCCCTTAACGGGTCAAATTATTCGACAAAAATCAGAAGAAAATTCCCGAATTTTATCAATATCAATTTAGTAATTACTCTACCTTGATTAAAATCACAATAAAGTTGATAATTTAGAAAATATCGCCCCTCTAAAAATTACTCGATCCAGTTAACTCGTTCGTACGAAATATAACAAAATGAACAATTCTAAAGTAAATATTTTATGTTTATTACATTATTCGTAAAAATGTAACTTTCCTCATCCAAGATGCTAACTAAAAAAAATGAATTAATACACTGTAGCGTTTCGGTAAAAAACAAATGGTATTATACTATATTATTTTACGTAATGTAATGTAAGATGTAAAGCACGCAACAGTTTTAAAAATTTAATCAACTCGGGATAAAGAGAATTTTATGTATAATCAATTATATTATTGATTAAAATTCTTTGTGAGATATATTTATATACAAGTTAATTCAGATACGGTTCTTAAGGGGTTAATAAAAATTTCTTGCTTACGGTTGTTTCTGCATGTTGGTCATCGCCAATGCTGCCATTTCTTCGTCGAGGAGATCCATAGCGTGCTCCTTAGTGGACATGAATCTTGCAGCCATTGCTGTGGTCGTGAGCCCCGGGCATATTGTCAACATACGTATACCAGTTTTTTCGTAATAATGCTGTCGAACGTATGAAATAATTTTTTACAGGAGAAACATCGAGGAATAATTTTAAAATACAATTTTCGTAGAAGACTGTCGACTATTCGATAAAAGTTACATTCGAATACGAATTAAGAAACTCTCCTTGAAATTGGAGAATCTATTTAAATGGAAAATTATTGAATAATTTTTAAATAAATAAATTAATTAAATTAATTTTTAAATAAAAATCTAAATGGAAAAATCTATATAAAGACTGGACTATGAACCAATATATACTTTAGACTTTCTTCGATTCTTTTATTCACATGTAAAATGATTTACCAAATTAGCGTAGTTAATAAACATTGGTGGAAAATGTATACCAAGAAAGCTTTAATATAATACAGGTTGCATGTGGGAGACTACGAGAGACCATGGAGTTTATCAATTACCCTACTTTATTACAAATTTGCATTCAAGTTGAGAAATTAAGTTATTCCTGTTCTTACGTCATAGAGTTATTTACGTAAAGACACTCGTTGATTGGAAATTATTAAGATACCGGTCGAAAAGATTCTTGGAACAATGTGGAAAGGATTTTTGGTAAAGTCGAAGAAAATTGAACGTGGTAAATTTGTTAGAAAAAATTTTGGAAGAATCGAGTGTAAATTTATCGAACCGTTACTCCAATAATTGTTTTAACGAGAATAAACCAAAGATAATCTTGCGGTTAAATGTACGATATATTGTAATAGATAATATAAAATAAATAAAACGTAAATATTTTCAGTTTGCTGATTCGTTAATACTGACTGTTCAAAGAGAATTGTTTCGATGTTGCAAAAATTTCCTATTAGGGTCAACATTAGGGTAATTGACTCTCCGTCGTACCAATTACGTCGAATCAGGAACGTGACTTGCGCATCTGGAAAGTATGTTAACGAAGATTAATTCCGTTTATTTTGTCAAAACGTTCCATGTCTAAAAACAGAAACTCCTATCTCTTATATCCGCCTTCTGGCCGATAGAGTCTCTCGCATCTCAGCAAAAAAAAATTTGATAAACTTTTTCCACTTGTAGAAACTAATCGAAAGGATTTTCGGACACTCGATGAAATTTTCTGATCAACGATCGAGGACAATTTACAATGGTCAAGATATCAACGGTGATAAATAGTTTTCGATGATTCATCGATACGTTGATAGAATGCAAATCGACTTTTCAAATACACCGTGAAGAAGTTGGACACTTTTTTGGTTTCGTTGATAAAAATTATATCATCGAACGTGAATAGTTGTTTTATTTTACCTTCAACGATTGAGTGAAACCAACGATGGCGTACTGCGTCCCGCCATAAATCGGTGCTATCGGAATCCCTTCGAGACCAGCCACGGAGGACATATTCACTATGGTGCCGCCATTGCCACCCTTGTACTTTCCCATGCATTGCAATCCCAAAATAGTACCGTGAACAATTCCTTTCTGGCGTGGAACATAGAGAACATTAGTACGATGGTTCGTTGCTTGTTACAGAAAAATAATACTATACTTGTTATAAAAATAATACTTGTTCAATAAATTTCGTCGTTCGATAAAACTTATTGAACAGTATAGTACTAGGTTGTTCAATAATTTTTTAACAGTACTGTTCAATGTAGTACTGTTTAATGTAGCACTGTTTAATGTAGTACTGTTTACTGTAGTAATGTACGATGTAGTATTTTTCGATGTAGTATAGTTCAATATAGTACTGTACGATGTAGTATTTTTCGATGTAGTATAGTTCAATATAGTACTGTTCGATGTAGTACTGTTCAATGTAGTACTGTTCAATGTAGTACTGTTCGATGTAGTATTGTTCGATGTAGTACTGTTCAATGTAGTATTGTTCGATGTAGTACTGTTTACTGTAGTACTGTTCACTGTAGTACTGTTCAATGTAGTACTGTTCAACGTAGTACTGTTCAATGTAGTACTGTTCAATGTAGTACTGTTCAACGTAGTACTGTTCAATGTAGTACTGTTCTATGTAGTACTGTTCACTGTGGTACTGTTCGATGTAGTATTTTTCGATGTAGTATAGTTCAATATAGTACTGTTCGATGTAGTACTGTTCAATGTAGTACTGTTCTATGTAGTACTGTTCAATGTAGTACTGTTCAATGTAGTACTGTTCAATGTAGTACTGTTCAATGTAGTACTGTTCAATGTAGTGCTGATCAATGTAGTACTGTTCAATGTAGTATTGTTTAATAAGTTTTATCGAACAATAAAATTTATATTTATATTTTTAAATTTATTAAACAACCTATTATATACAAGTATATATGAATATAAGTGATCCATTTTTCGAGGGAAACAGAAAGTAACTTAATCTAAAGTTTTGAAATAATATCGAGGAATAAGTTGCTAAATATCTCTTGGATGAATACATTTCTATTTCAATCGATCCTTCATTTTCTATCGTATTCGATTTTCAATATTATTTTCCATTCTTTGGGATACAGTTTTTGATCTGTGTATTTTTTTTTCAGAAAATTTATATCAGAACACATTTCTTATTTTTCGAATTGTATTACAATTTTTGTTATTTTACAATTCTAGACAAAACTACTCTTTGCTTTTCCTAAAAATGGTCCCGAACTATAAATCTAGAACATTTAGAAATAATAATAACGGTTCGCGATGCTTATTCGATCTATGGTTAAATTTTGATTCGTTCGTTACGAAATAGTTTTTTGATTTAAATTCCAACTTCTATTTAACGAAAATGATAAATAAACCGTCATCGTTTATTCGTAATTTCTATTTAAACGAAAACATTGTCTATCCGTTGTTTCGTGTTAAATATCTGAAAAGAATAACAGCGAAAACAAGTTCGAAGTAAGGAAACTTTTTTTGTAGCCATGTTTGTTGTTTACGGTTTTCTAGTAACCCTGAATTGTATAAAATTTCCGACGGAGGTGTAGATATCGAGAGCCTTACATAATTAACGTCAACCATAATTTCCCAATCTGCGTCGTCCATGATGCCAGCGATGTTTACGACAATGTCCAGAGTTCCGTAAGTGTCGATAACTTTTTTGAACGCCTCTGTAAAAAGTAGTGTTGACGATTATTAATATCGAGTATCACGGTGTAATCGAGTTATGAAAAGCAAAAAGAGGCAAGCTGTATCGATATTCTCCACTATTTACTTTCACCTTCTTCGACTTCTTTCACTGTAGAAAAAGCACAAATTTAAAAATTTGCAATCTCGTACAAATTCCAATACTACTTCTATCTTTTTTTTTTTTTAATGTAACTATACATTTTATTGTAGATTTTTGCAGTAGCCTTTTTTCGTTCTTGTTAAAATTTCAAACTATTTTTAGCGAGAACGATTTTAATGATCATTTCACAATGACAATGAATTTATAAAATAGTTATTGTCAAAGTTACACGAAGACAATTTTGAAACGACACAAACAAGAGGATCTCGAGTGAAATTCCTCACACGTATTTAAATATACGTCAAACAGTACAAGGAATATTTATGTACAATTATGTATAATTTGTGTACTTAATTCGTAATACTATCTACCGACTACCTACTGTGCACGACTCGCAAGAAGTCCTTTGAGATGACACAGGTACTCGCATTGTACTATCACACCAAGTCTCGATACCTCTCGTTCATTCGTCACTCGAACGAGTTACTATAGGTTACTATAACCAGTAATACGCTACGATCAAAAATGCGTTTGACTCGAGTAGTATCTCTTGGACTCTGACCAATCAAACCCGCATTCCTTCCACAGGACTTCTTGTCAGCCGTGCACAGTACACGTTCGTTAAATACACGCGAAATACAGATCCCAACTATCTATTCCAGTGTCTCTCGAGCACTTCGAATCAACGAACTTAGAATTTAACAAGATTCCTGAAACGTGCAATAATCGTTAATATAAAAACATTTAAAAAAAAATTCACGATAATACACTGCATCGATTACATACAAATGATCCAAGTATATTTAAAAACAATCATTTACTCCCGTTAGGAAAATTACCTAAATGTAACACAAGTTGCAAAAATCCTACGTAAAATATCGAGTCGTTCGTAAAGTAATTTCGTTTTCCAAAATGGAGAATTATTGCATAATTTGCATTATAATGTGTATATTGCATTACATATAAATAAAATTATAATACATAATTTAATAAAACGTTCATACACTCGGGAAAAAATCGTATTTCATTTTCACCAAAAAAGAAAAAAAACGAAAAGCAAAATGACTTTCCGAACAACCCAATATTACCACAAGGAGCCCAGGTATTTACCTTTCAGTAGCTCGTTCTTGGAGACGTCGCATGGCACGAAAATGGCATGATCCTTTCCAAACTCCTCGTTGAGATCGGCAGCAGCGCTCTCGCCACCGGAATCGGCCAGGTCCAGTAACGCAACCGCCTGAAAGCCGAATCGCAGACGCGTCATCCACGATCGTTATTAGTTTTAACCCCGATGAGTCGCGCGTATCTGTACCACCCCGTGGTATTTCGTTTACCTTCGCCCCGTTTCGCAGTAGCTTGCGAGCGGTGCAGAAACCGATCCCGTTCGCGCCACCGGTTACGAGCGACACTTTACCCTCGATGCTCATGATCGTTTCTCGAACAGGGTGATCCAACGACAACGCGGCCGTGCCCGTTCCGTTCACTGTTCTGTTGCCTGGCCGCGGGTTCACGGTGGTTTCGCCGCGTTCTCGCGGATGGCCGTGTCACGAATATATTCCGCGGGACCCGAGGCGTCCGGTGCCGCGGGCCCCCGATGAAACTCGAGAAATCGGGAATCAATCGTACGAGATTGAATGTCCATCGTGGGATACCTTGATGGGCATACGCGACCGCGGATCCGCGGGTAAACAGGATCGAATTTACGCCCGTGCGCGATAAAAATGTGCGCCGCGAGACGGTGCACGGGACCGTGGCCAGGAGGCCGTTTATTTCCGTCGATTTATTGAATTACCGATGTGCGTTTCAGACCTCGAGCCCGGAGCGAGCGAATCGGCGCACCTCGCGGATAACGTCGCCGCTTTCCGATGAAACTTTGCGTGTTTGTTGACGGGGAGTACTCCTGTTTGCGAACGCGAGATCGAGGGCATTGTGTGCAGGTTTTGGGAGACCCCTTGTGACGGGAGATGAGACAAGTTGAACTATGAAACTTGTGGAGATGAATCTTTTCGTACGGGGTTTTCGAAAACGGAATGGTATTTTTAATACTGGGTGTTTGAAATGGGATTGGTACATTTTTCTTTTTAGGTTATATCGATGAAAGTTTGCATGTTTGTTGAGGGAGAGTCCTTCTGTTTGCGAACGTGAGATCGAGGGCATTGTGTGCAGGTTTTGGGAGACCCCTTGCGACGGGAGATGGGACAAGTTGAACTATGAAACTTGTGGAGATGAATTTTTTTGTACGGGGTTTTTGAAAACGGAATGGTATTTTTAATACTTCGAAATGGTATGCGTACGATAAGTTTGAAAGTAGGTGTTTGCGATAGATTGGACGGAGTAATAAGGGAAATGGAACCGGTACATTTTTCTTTTTAGGTTAATCTCCCTTGCAACGGGAGATCGGACAAGTTGCACCACGAAACTTGTGGAGGTGAATCTTTCGGTACGGGATTTTCGAAAACGGAATGGTATTTTTAATACTGGGTGTTGGCGAAAGATTGGACGGAGTAATAAGGGAAATGGAACCGGTACATTTTTCTTTTTAGGTTATGAGAGAGAAATAATTCTTCCAACAGTGTACAATAACCTCAAAATTCTGATCTTATCGCGTATTTATATTTGAAATATTTATTTAGGACGTTTTTAAACTTTTGATAAAAATTAAGTGAACAGGATCTATTTGTTGTGTCCTCGTAGTAGATTTTTTACGAGGTAAGAAAAACGAGGCTTGGGTATAAACGGTGATTCTCGGCGCTCCTTACGCATCCACCGCAATCGTTTCCGTGGTCGTTACCAGATGGCCTTGTGCCACATTCTGTTCTTGCAAGTAGCCGCTCCATCTTCGATTCGTATATATACTCCCTGCGCCGTCAGTTCTCTGTTCTCGCGTCTAAGGCAGCGTCTGGTAGGTTTTCTTACTGGCAAGTCTCTCACCTAACCAGACCTGAGATGAAAAACAACCCACAGTCCCTTCTCCTCCTCTTTCTACTCTCATAATCTAGTTAAGACCCTTTTCTTCTTATTTCTCTCTACCCCAACCACACACAGAGCAAGCAAGCAAAGCAGCTCATTGTGAAGAAGAAAAAAAAAACTCTTCACCACAGACGAAAAACAACCGCCCCAAACATAACACCAGACGGAGGAAAATAATACCCCAAGGTAGAAAATAAAAACACTTGCTTTTCTCCTTCTCCTCTCATACTCTGTAAGTCTTACCTTACCTACCTTCTTCTTTCTCTCTACCCCAACACACATAGCAGCAGTGGGTTTATAGTTAGTCTCTCTCGAAGAAAAAAAAACAACTTTCCACTGCAGACAAAAAACAACCGCCCCAAAACAAAACACCAGATGGAGGAAAAATAATATACCTCCAAGGCAAAAAATAAATAACAAACAATCCCCCATATCCACCACCCCAGTAGAGTAATATTACTCCCAGAGAGTATAGTCGAGAAAGACAATCCCAGACCCAACAAAAAAAAAACACCACTCTCACTATCGTCTCTGACGCATAGGAATCTCAGCAGAGTATAGTATAGAGTAGCCCTAGCCCATCAACAACCAGAAGAGAAAAAGAAATGGAGAAAAAGAAAAAAAAGAAAAAGAATGCGCGACGACTATTGGAGTAGAAGGGGGGGGGGGGTTGTTCTGTGTTTGTAGTTGATTGATTGTGTTAGTTGATTGTGTTGTTTGTATGGTGTTTGTGGTAATTCTTCCCATGGATAGAGTAGAAATGGATTTCTCTCTCTCTCTTCCTCTCTCTTTCCAAGAGAAAAAGAGATAATATTATATTATATTTGGTGGGTTGGACCGATGATAATTCCACTTGGAAAATTGTGTCATTTATCCAGCTCTAATCTCAGGAGATTAATAATAATTAAAAGCCTACGTAGGAAACAGGAAGGCAAACCGCAACAGGAAGGCAGGCGCAATTTCTCCATCTGGCGTCTAAGGCAATGTTTGCTAGAGAATTAAAGCCTTGTTTAACGAGTTCTCCTCCAGCAGATCCGGAACGAAACATTCAAAACTCTCCTTTTCTCTTTCCTTACATTTAGATACGTTTACAAGAATTTACAACAATTAGTCGATGATTTAATCTTTATTTGTTTGCTATTGATTCGATATAATTGAATAGAAACTATCACGAAACCAGGAAAATCTATTTATTTCGTAAAAAATAAGATGGAACATTGTAATCCTTCGCAAAAGCGTAATTAAAGAGTACATTTACACTATATAAATTGTACATTAATTTTGATTAATTTTTCCTGTTCCGATTGCTAATACTTTCCTTTTATATTATTACAACGTAACATTTTCGTCGATCGTTCGAACTTTGTGGAAATTTCTCGTTTGACAAAATTGATCGTATATCTTATTATTATCTCGGTTGTGTATCGGTTATTTACAATCACAGTGACGTTTCAAGATAATAACGGACGAGTACGTAGCAAGACGAATTTAACGAGTTCTTTTACAAACTGTGCGTGGGAAGATCGAAGATTGTGGGTATATCGACGAGAAAAGGTGGTTCCCCTTTGTTGACGACGCAGGCAGCGCCATTTTCTCCTTTCTCGATCAACTCGATTATTGCTTTGGCCACGTGCTCTGGCCTACGAAACGGAGAGAATCAATTTAAATTAATGTCGAGTACTTTTGCACTCGAATTTTCGACAATACGTATCACGATAAATCGCAGCTGCGCGACCAGAAATTTGAAATCGAAACGATGGGAAAATGCAAAATTTATTTACTTCGGAAAGATTTTATTTAATCACATTTCTGTATACGTTCCTTCAAATTTTTTGTTTGACGTTCAATTTTCACGATAAAGTTACTTAAATTCCTCTAATTCTGGTTGCGCTATCGATTCGTTGATTCTTGTACCGATATTCGTGTTTGAATTTCGCGCGAAAACATCGATCACTGCGAACAACGTTCTTCTTTAAGGTTGTTCGAACTTTATACTATCTTTGATGAAAGAAAATAATTAAATCAACGGCGATACGAAGAAATAAATTAAGAAAATTTGGATACAGCGAACAAGGACGGTATCGTCGTTAAATTCGAACAAGAATATTTCGATATCGTTCTTGTGCGTACGGTTGTCGGTCGTTCGGTTTCATTTCCTCGTTTTCTCTCCCGATTTTGATAAAATCCAAACATAGGTTATTCCGCGAAAGCAACGGGGTGTTGGTCGCACCTGGACACATCAACAGCATACGAATACCAATTGTATCGTAACTGAGCTGGAAACCACGAGGATTAATTATTAATCGTTAACACGTATTGTTAATTATATTTCACGATCGCTGTAGAATTCTATTTAAGATGGAAGAGAATTTTCGTTTACTTTCATGCTGGCAGTGAACCCCACGACAGCGTACTTCGTTGCGCAATAAATCGGTAAGAAACTAACAGGCGTGAGGCCTCCGATAGATGCGATGTTCAAAATGGTGCCACCTTTGCCGCCATTGTGTTTACCCATTAGATCGATTCCGATTAGACTCGTGCGAATTAGCCCGGTCTAAAACAATAATTCATCTTCTCAGTGGAAACTATAATAGAAATTATGGTTTCGAACGTGTATTATAAAGACACGCATATATGTAAATTTAATCTGTTCAGCATTTGGTTATTCCTCACTTCGATGTTCTCAAGATGTGAGTAATATAAAAGTTATGATTGTGATGTTTTCTGTTTCGTAGGTTTAAATTTAAAAAAATGATCGAAAATGATCGAAAATGATCGAAAATAATCGAAAATGATCGAAAATAACTAAAAGGATCGAAAATGATCAAAAATGATCGAAAATGATCAAAAATGATCGAAAACAACCAAAATGATCGAAAATGATCGAAAATAACTAAAATGATCGAAAATAACTAAAATGATCGAAAATAACTAAAATGATCGAAAATAACCAAAATAATCGAAAATAACTAAAATGATCGAAAATAACCAAAATAATCGAAAATGATCGAAAATAACTAAAATGATCGAAAATAACCAAAATGATCGAAAATGATCGAAAATAACTAAAATGATCGAAAATAACCAAAATGATCGAAAATGATCGAAAATAACCAAAATGATCGAAAATGATCGAAAATAACCAAAATGATCGAAAATAACCAAAATGATCGAAAATGATCGAAAATAAACAAAATGATAAAAAATGATCGAAAATGATCAAAAATAACCAAAACGATCGAAAATACTCTAAGATCGACTATTACGAGTCTGACTAGTAGTGTAAGTCGAATAATTTAACACTAGAACAGATTCCAGTGTATTAAAGGTGTTCTTCGTATGTCTTCCAAAAAAATCGATGATCGAGAAAAAGTAGGAACTTATGAAATTGATTATACGTGTAAAATAAAAAAAAAAAAATCATAATGTCTTTTGAAAATATGCTACGAAATTTAAAGTAAATTTCTTTGTAAAGACAGTCGTAACCAGTCGTTTCGATCGGTGAATCTAGTGTTAAATACGCGCGAGATAAGGATCTCTGTTTGAAACGTGTAGGTACCAAAATGTGAAGACTAATGATCACGAGCTGCGCTCGCACAGGAAGTTTACAGTATCGGAACGCTGTAACTGGAGAGACGTCGTGTGTGAAATATCACACGCACGAGTATTATTGCTACATCCCGTGTGCTTGGAACACGATACGATTGGGAGCGTGAATAGATAATTGCAACGAACGTTCGATTACCGTTCGAACTTCAAAGATCAACTTCTCACGGCACGTGAAACAATATTATTCGCGTTTAATTTGCACTTCAATCTCGAGAAATCGGTAGATCAATATTGCGAAATTACACTCTCTGCTTTATTGTCACGCATTAGATACGATCTGAAGTACAACGAGTACATACAGATATTGGGAATTTACCCAATGCAATGTTTCTTTTACGTAATACAATTATTTATCGTGACAGATATTGTCACCACGGAAATTGTTTTTCAATTTGCTGATCAAAAGTTTGCATTACTTCGCATACGAAAAAACAAAGTATCGTAATTGTTTTACGGTAGTGACTATACGTTGTCTGTTAAAAGAGAGACATTTTCTTTTAGATTAAAATCTAAAAAAGATTGCGTTTTTTTTCCGTTTGGAAAGTATTCGTCCTGTTAATTACAAACCGTATTTTGCTAATGTGACTTCTGCTCTGCGATAACTAACAAACTCTACTCACAACATTCGTGTCGATCATGCTTCTCCATTTTTTGTCGTCCGCTACTCCTGCGCTATTAATCAAAATATCGATGTCTCCCAGCCACTCGACGACTTTCTTGAAAGTTGCTGTTCGAAAGAAACGTACATATTAATTCTCACACTGTACAATTTATGAACAATTACTTACATTCCACTTGCTCCTGCTTAGTAACGTCACAGTCGAAAAACATCACACGATCCTTGCCGAACTGTTCCTCCAGTTTCTCGATCGCCGTTTCCTCGTTCGAATTTGGCAAATCCAAGATGGCGACTCGCTGTGAAAATAACGTGCAACGCGTAAGTTCCAACTATGGACAAAGATTCGATAAAGGGCACAGTAAATTTCATTCTTCGCACAGAATAATACATTTACAACGACTGAAGAAATATTTATACGAAAAACAATTGTTTCGATTATTTAAATAAAATCTCGTTCGAACAACGTATCAATCTTTCTACATTGCCAATATTGATAAATTGTTCTTACCGTCTTATCGTTTATTACGATTACACGTTTGTTCAATAACAATGCGATTGAAATTCAACTACATTTGTGTTAACCGAGTGCGTGTGTTTCAATGTAATAATATTTTGTTTCGAACGAGCCACATATAAATTGCTCCGTTCGAACGAAATTCTCCCCGTGAGACGCGTGGCGCTTAACGCGATTCAAATTTTCCCGCGCAAGTTACCTTGGCATTGTGGTGCAACAGCTGTTCAACGGTACAGAAACCAATACCGCTCGCACCACCGGTGATCACTGCACACTTGTCCTTCACGTTCATTCTCGTTCACAGGTACTTCTCAATGCTTCCACGGAATATACCCTGTCGGCTCTCGTACCCGCACACCACGCTACGAAAATGTGTACGACACGAATGAAATAATATTGGCGAGCTCGAGTATCTGTCAGCGAGCAGTTAAGATCGCGGTAGGAGCAAAACGAAGGCCAAGAGTGTTTGGAGACGTGGGACACAATGCGAGTTACATTTAAAGAACGTCTTCGTTTGTATTCTACACAGAATGGCTCCCTGTGTTCTGAGCAGGTAAAAAACGATAAGACCGCGGTCAGGTTTGGGAAAAGGACCGTGTCCCTGTTGTTGACCCCTTAAGCGTATAGTCACCGGACCTTTCGTCGACTTCTTAACGTGCATCATTTCTTTCGAGAGTTAGTAATAAAATTGAAACATATTATTTTGTTCGCTGTAATTGGTAAATATTGGGAAAGAAATTAAAATCGACGAAAGTATGTCGAAGAATTATAGCAGGAGGTGAAAAAGACGTGCTTGGTAACTTAATAAACGCAAATCGTTATTTTCGAGAGTTGAAAATAAATATGAAAAATTTTGACGAACATTTTTTTCGTCGTGGACGATTTCGAAGAGCCTTTAAGACGATGACCTTTGAATATTGATATATATATTTTCAAAGTCGTGTTCAATATTTGTATTCACAACTTTATAATTAAAAATCAAGAATATTCTTTTCGTTTAAAAAATTATGTGTGTAATAACGTTGAAAGTAACCTTGAAAACTTGTAAAAAAAAAAGATACACCAAATATCAAATATCATTTTCTTGAAACTTCGAAATCGTATCACCCAAGATAAAAAGAAAATTTCGATTTTTTCACTAATTACGAAAAAAATTGAGTGGATCGAGTTAGGTAGTTCCCTGTACTGTGAAAACGGTTGGAAAATAATTATGGTTTCATTCGTCTTTAAACGTCGCCTCGTAAAAATTATGCGACGATGCGTTAAATTTTAATAGCGATAAAAAATATATTTCAAATGTCCTTTAAATAGGATATTGGTACTCGTTATAGTGCGCTTGGCAACAAGGTATTTTTGGCCGTTTACGTTATTAAAATTACTATCGCGGGTTGGTAATAAAATGATATTAACTTTCTAAATTTATCTCTGATGGACTCTAAATCGAGTAAAAAAACAAACACGAACGACAAAGAGGACGATAAGATTAACGCAACGAGACTGTGCAATGTAGGTGAAAGTCAATAAACAGTGATCCGTTCGTTTGTCTTGTCAAAATGAAACTTTCGCACGAATTTATCGCGTTTACTTTTTTGAAAAAATAAAAGTAAAAATTTCGTGACATAATTGAAGATAAATCGTCTCACCAGCTCGCTCCGTGAAACTATATCGTCATTTCTTCTTCGTATCTCTCCATTTCCAACTTTTCATCGATGAACACTTTTTCGAAGTGTTGATGTTGGAGATATCAACGCGTGGTTGCACTATCTTCATACTACAAGGCTAGAATTTAATATTTTCTCCCTTAGCACTCGAATGTATAGTTTTCTTTTTCTTTTTCTTGGAAAATTGCGAATAAATTTGAACAAATTATTTCACTCGTTATGATAAATAGATATTGATCGGAAAATTAACTGAAATTGACAAAAGTATGTTGCAGAAATACAAGAGTAGGAGAAACACACATCGATAGTACCTAATAACATCTACACGTATGAATAAAAAATAATTTTGTTATAATTCTGCAATCACACGCGTTCAAAGATCAATACTCTGCGTTGATGAACATGATTTTACCTCGTCCTCGTAGATCTTGGGATCGACTTGTTCTCCTTCTTTCATGGGAAAATGGATCAATCGAGGAATTTGGTAAACACTGATTGCTGGTTCCACCAACCACGTGCTTCCATTTTTCGCCCACGCCATCACGTAACTTAAAGCAGATCCTATTTGATTCTTCCTACAAAGAAATCCTTGTTTTCCATCGAACCTTATTTTCCGATAAATAAATATTTTCGTCTACGTAGAATTCATTCGAATGAATTATTAACAAGTACACTGTCTTGCGTGTCTCGTTCACGCTTTTATAATTGTAAACTTATTTCAATATTTTAGGTTAGAAAATGTCCCATGAATCTGCATGGTGATCGTTTAAATTTCACTTACGATGTTGGTACGCAAGATGGCCTCTCTTGGATTTGATTATTAGGAATTGGATCCGGAAACTCTGGCAAATTTATGTCGGGGAATTGTTTATTAATTGGACAAAGGGCCACCAAACGCACCCCAGTTTTTTTTATATTGAACTCCTCCTTTAGTAGAAAAGAGACGCAGGTAGTTCAATATCAAGTATGTTTCAGTCAGCGATTAGGGTAATTTCGATTTTTTTCATTTATAATACCGCAAAGTCCATGGTTACTTCTATAGCTGGTTCCTTTTTGCAATAAATGGGGAAAGGGTCTTTGGGCCAGCCTATGAATCCAAGTATGCTTGCACAGTTTACTATTATCCCGCCAGGACCGCCATTGTTCTTGCCCAAAAATTTCATCCCCACCTGAACCACTTGGGACACGTAGTTCTGTGCAATTAAAAATTTTCGAACGATAAATTTCGATTCTTACGAGGTTTTCATTTTAGCAGGACATTTTCTCAAGCACGATACGAGAATTTCACGAACAAATTGTTTTAATTATTATTAAAAGATTTGTTTCTTTCGCTTTAAACTCGATAAGTTATTCAATATGTCTGCCCTTCTTTGATTCTTCTCTTTATGAATGAATTTCTTTTAAAACTAAAAAGGTGCACAGAGACACACCGTTTAACTAATAGGGCACACGATTATTTTTCAAAAGTTGTTACTTTTTGTCGAAAATTTATAGATTCTCAAGTTCGTTATATGAATTCCACGAGTTTGGTTTACTTTCTCCAACTGTCATGGCGTACCTTCTTCTTCGAGTTCTTATCCGAGCACTTCGAGGGAAATCTTTCTTTATCGAGATCGTTGAAAAGAATGTGCACTTGCGTGTTCTTGGAGAGCGTCTGACTCAAAGTTGCTGCGAAAATTCTTAATAATTACAAACAAGGATTTTACATTTTTATTTCGTGTTATCTTGGTTTCCGTATTAATATTTCGGTATCAAGGAAGCAATAACTTTTTACTCGATGAAGATTGGGCAAAGGAGGATTAAAAAAATTTTGTTTCTTAACAAGTGATATATATTAACCTTCGAATTGACAAGCATTGTTCACGTCGCAGTCGAGATACTGCACACGATTCTTTCCGTAGGAATCGCAGAGTCTTTGAGCCGCCATATATCCTTGATCAGGATCATTATCCACAATTATGATGCGCTATGTAATTCAATGAAATTAATTCAGAATTATACAATATTCTGTAAAGTTATCCGAGATCGAATTGGGGTTCAATATTTCTTTAACCTTTTTCGTTTTGCTCGTTTCTTATACCAAAGAGTAGCGTGAAATTTCTTATAAAGAAAATACTAACTCGTGCTCCTTTACACAAAAGATGATCTGCAGCCGCGAATCCAAAACCATCGGAACCACCCACTACAATTGCGATTTTACACGCAGGATGGAGAAGTGGTTTAGGGGAATCGGTGCTATGATTTCATTAAAAAGAAAAATGAAACTTGTTACTACAATCTTGTTTTCAATTTCTTAATATTACAATTATTCTATCAGAATTTTAAATTAATCTTTTTGATACTGAGATTTGAATGCTTAACACACATAGTGAGTACAATTCTTCCAATTGCATTTACTAAACATCCAACGGATAGATTTTCATTTATCTAAGGAGTATAATTGCATTTTAATACACTTTGTGTGAACGTAATTTAAATAAAATTAATAAAATATTGGTTGCATGTATTAGAAATCATTTTTAAAGTAATACAATGCTTACAGCCATATCTGTATTTATGTTGACGCATTCAATTCTAAGAATGTGTTGCTTTATTTTTGTAGAATTAACTTTGTGCTTGAACTGCTCCACTGCTTACTTCTGTTTGTTAAGTTGGTATACATAGTAGTTTAATCAATTTTCAACATATAATTAAGACAAGCTTGAATAGAAATGGAAAAAGAGGTCAAACGTTTAAGTAGACTTAATAATACCAATTGTAAAATACTGTCAAGGCTGTATAATGATATGAAGTTATTTTTATGATAAACAAGTTAGAAATTTAATTATCGATGGAAGACTTAATGCACTATATTAATTTGTTGAGAGAAAGTTTACTTCAATCTACCTAAAAGTTAGGAATCAAGAAGGTCTACATATTTCAATGGTATACTTTTTTTAATTACATTAATAATTGATTAATCATGACAAGAAGATTTCCATCTTCTATCTGTTCTTACAGAATTTTCAACTTTACCTATGTTTGTTAACTTTTAGCATATCTTTTAAATACCTTCTTTGAATTTTCCAAACTTCTGCGCTATTTTTTTGTAAAGCCTTTCTTTCCTTTCTTCTTTTATAAATTTATATTCTCTGAAATACTTGTAATTCTCCTGTTTTGAGTATACCAAAACTAACAAATACTTATTGTTACAAATATTGTGTATTAAAAATATTTTATAAACTGCTATGTACCAGTATAATTAAAATGTAATTATAGTCATGAATTTTTATTCATAAAATTAAAATTTCATTGCATCAATCTCCTTTTTTTCTGATCAAAATGTGATAAGAATTTTTGAGATTTATAATCACTACACATTTTACAATGTTTTTCTTTCTACACTTTGTAGTCAACTTCAATACTATTCGTATTTAAATAAACAGAAGTAAACGGTCGGAAAGCAATACATTTTTAGAATTTGAACGTATCAATATTAATACTGACGCGACTGTATTTCATAAAAATTGATTTATTGAATCGATAATCAATTATAATTAAAATATCGCAGAGCTGTTCAAAGTTCTTACTTCGTAGTATCTGACGTACTATACTACTCATATTGGAATTCATACTGAAAATGTAATAAAATATATTCAATAAATAGTAGTTTCAGGCTTGGCTTGATCATTTATTTATTGTAACCATTGACAATGAAATAGTATACTGCCATCTAACCGTAAACAGAGCGACTTACTCTATACCTTTAAGCACGCCACAAACGGGAAAATGTGGAAGTTTGTAGACACATAGTTCCTCCATTCTTATATAACAGGACTAATTACAATTATCGACATTACAGATGTATATTTACGGAAAAAATGTAAACAAATTTTCGATATACTTACAGTAGTTACAAATTAGAGTAAAATTTCTGCATGATAAGTGAAAATCTTAGAACATTTTACCAGCATGAAATTAGATATATTTTCAATATTCAAGCTACTTTAATAAAATAATACAATTTTCTGAGAATTGAATATTGAGATATATTCCACAAGAAACAAATTCATCAACAAACATCAACATTTCTACATACTTAAAATTTATAATAGATTATCTATCCAAGAATTAAACTATTATTTATTGAATATAAATTATTGATTTTCAAGAATAAGTTCCGCGAGTACTGCAAAATACAATCAGCAACTCCACGATATAACTCCATCATACGTTATCAATCTAATGAACAAATTTTTATGAAACATGTATTGTAAATAATATTATTTAACCAATTTGTTCATTGGGTTGATATTGTATTATAAAGTTTAATTAATATTTAGGGTTTCATCCACGCAACAAATGGAAGCGTGTTCTATTCGAAGGGAAGTTTTGATGACTTTTTCCTCACATTATGTTGCATCATCTGTGGCAAAATAAAATAGAAACGAAAATTAAAAGAACCCAGGAAATTTGTAACCACTAAGTTGGTAGTGCAGATGCGTTAATAAAATGAAATTCACTGAGACTATGAAACTTGGTTCGAGCACAGAGCCAATAAAATTTTTCTAATTGCTACTAATTGCACTTCTAGATTAGGTATCTCCAAACATAAAATTTACCAATCGTAGGGTTTTATGATTTTTAATCCATGAGGTTTCTTCTTTCTCGTGTACCATTTCCAGCCTTTCTTCTTCTTCCCTTGCATCGTGTCGGTCGTATGAAGTTGATTTGTTTTCATTTTCCACGTATGTCTGTAACGAAAAACAAATTTGCTCGGTTTCCGGTCGATCGTACGAACAGAAAAATCGGCAGAAGATCGACTGGTGGTTATTACCGAAGAAAGTATCGGGTTAGGGTAGCTCACCTTGGACTCGTATTAAGAAGGTTGCGGACGAACGAGGTTATGTATCGCGTTAACATACCGCTGAATACTAATATTTCTCAATCGTGTAGTCGATCCCGCGTAAAATAGAACACCTTCGTAGATAGGGGAATCGAGAATGCAACGTGAAACGAGAATTTCGAAACGTCAAACGAATGTCAGATAATTAATTCGTTTCTCCATCGGTTTGCAATTACACGTTGACTTTTGTTTTCCGATCAAACGATCGAAAAAGTAACGTATCATAAATTGAATAGGTTGCAGAATCAACGTTGTGCAAAACATTGCTGCGTTCAGTAATGTACGGTTTACATTATGCATCAAGTGTAACGCATCCAACAAGAATTTTGAAATTTTCACAGTAATTCAATTCTGACAATTAGGTTTTGCGTCCGTTGCCTCGAAATTATGCGTCACTTTTGTTTTTCCTGTCGATTGAAAAAGTAACGAGTAAAAATTTGTACGGTTCACAGGTAAAGCTAGGAGTATTCGAATGTATTTATAGGTATTCGAATTACTTTGATATTCGAATGTATTTATAGGTATTCGAATTACTTTGATATTCGAATGTATTTACAGCTATTCGAATTACTTTGATATTCGAATGTATTTACAGCTATTCGTATAATTTGATATTCGAATATTTTTTCCAGGTATTCGAATAATTTCTATCGAATATTTCTTATACATGTTCAAATCCTACCAATAGACTTTGAATATCATAATTCAAGTACCGTCGTTCGAATATTGAATATTCGAATACCATTATTTGAGTATTATTCTTTTTTAACCGATACAATTTTTTTGATATACAGATAGTATTCGAATCAAGTAGACCGAATAATCGAATCACTCGAGTATTCAAATACTAGAATACACAATGAATTCAACGACCAGTCCCTGCTCCAACAACAGAAACAACATAATTGAATGTATTATTTCTTCGTGTTTCTTTTTTTTTTTAAAAAGCTATGCACTTTATTGGCTAGGCTTGCAACATACATTTTCCGAGCAAATGATAACAAAACCAACAATTTCCACTAGCTATCGACCGTGTCGTCGATTGAGAATACGCAATGTTTATATTCGAATGTGCGATTGCTCTTCGATTCCGAGACACCGTGGTTTCTCTCGTTGCGTCCCCGTTCGAACGCGTTGAATCGAATGCACGATCGCCGATTTGAATTTTCCCGCCAAACGCGGCAAGGACGAGGAAATGGTCGCAACGAGAGACTCGCGGTTCTTCGATCGAGGAATGGACGATTAAAATGTATAATAATTGTGTGTTTTGTGCGTCGAAGACACCGAGCTTAGGCCTCGACTCCGCATACCTAAACCTACGTTTTATTCTTGTCGCTCCCATTGGTCGATACCTCGTTAAAAGTTCGTATAAAAAATTACGAGCACGGTTACACTGTTGCATCGGAGAAATTCTTCGACACGTTCCGGTCGATTTCCTTTTCCATGATCGATTCGGGTGAACAAACAAAATTATTTTGCTTCCCTTTTCTCTCGTCGTTCCCTTTTTCGTTGATTCGATGAGCGAACGAGCGCGCATGCGTCCATGGTTGGACGACCGGAAAGTTGTTGTTCGCGCGAAGCAACGGATCTGAACTTCTTTGCGGAAACGTGAAAAATTAGATAACTTCGTTCTCCAGGATCGAACCGGGTTCAAAGATTGTAGAAACTATTGTCTAAAATTGCCTTGCGTTTTACTTACAGTCTGTTCATTTCTTTTGTTTTTGTTTTTGTTTTTTGTTTTTTTGGTTCTTTTCTCTTTTCTTCTCTCTACGTCACCGAGATCGATTCGCATCGTCAAGCGCCGAAAAGTTTTTTTTTTTCGTGGATGGAATGAATTCTACTTGATTTAAATTTATACTTTTCTTCAAAAATACCATTTTCGAGTTAAAATACTGCGGTGTGCGTTACGTTCTATACAGTTTAACGTTGAAATTAAACTGCGATTAGAAAACAAGGGCTTCTCTTTTTCCTTTTCTTTCTTTTTTTCTTTCTTTCTTTCACGTGAATGGTTGGCGCGTTACTTCGCGTTCGACGATATTTACTCTGTCGCGATTTGTTCGAGGTCGATTGGAAATTGGTAAAGTTCGTGCAGCTTATATTTCGGACGTGGTTACTCGACGAATTCCCGGGCGAGGCGTTCGAAAAATCAAACGAAGGACCACGCACGCGCCGAGATCGACGGAACGCGCCGTTTCAAATTTTTCTCCTCCGTGTTATTTGCTCGAAAGCGTCACCATCGATGCCCGTACAAAGTACAAAATTCTCTTATCGCGGTACAAGCTTCGAGCCTGACGCGATAACACCGCGGTTGATTTTTGCGACGACGCTTTCCGAAACGGACGCTTTCCAATCTGGAAAGCTGAAACTTTGATCTTTTCCACCGACAGAGTACGAGTGATCGATTATCGTTTCGATTACATTTTTCGAAAGAGAAAATATCGTATATTAAGTGTCGATTACGTATATTTATCGCAAAAATTGGCAGTAAAAGTTCCTCGTCGATTATTGACGTTTCACGCTCTATCGGCGGAAAAATCTTCAATCGGATTTCGACATTCGCGAATACTATAGTTACGGTATTGTTAAAAAATTTGGGAGACATCTGGTTCGAAACCATGGTAAAAGTATAAAAAGTTCCACGTTATATCTCCGTGAATGTATCGCGAAACGCTTACGGTATCGTTATCCGGGCGAAAGGAATTTCTGCTTGGATTTTACAAGTGGCCGAGAGGATGCATGCGAACTTGTAAGAGCCACGCGGTACGGTGCTGTTCAACGAAATGTTCCCCCACTCCCCCACTACGGTCCGTGGAGGGGGAAGAGTCACGAGACGAGACTCGAGAGACGAACAGCGTTGGTTCAACACGTTGTAACAAATGCGAGGAAAAAATTCGAAGATTCGAGTATCGATCTACAAAATGTATCGAGTGTTACGGGACAACACGGCAGTTATTAAAAATCCAGGGATCTGTAGTCGGATCGAGGAAAGAATCGTCTCGTTTCAGTCATCTTGCACCGAACGTTTAAAAGATACGTTTCTATTTCCTTTCGGAATAGAAAATTTACGATTAATGTAGGGATCGAAAATTTTGATTAATTTTTTACACGAGTGAAAATGCACCAGCACAGTCTCGATGTAACGATACGAATCATCCCTGCAAAAATTCGGGATATTGCGGGCTCTTAAAAATTCATGTTGAGCGACCAACGATGAAAATTATAATTGTTGTATCGTTCAATGTATCATTGGAAGAGTATTCTTAGCAGACTGCTGAGGTTCTCCCGATGAAAACGAGTCCAAACACGACCCTATTCCGACTACTTTTGATTACACGTGGTTGAAAGTTTTCAAAAAATTTTTGGAATTACGTATTATTGAAAATGGTCCGAATTGGGTCGTGTTTGGACTCATTCTCACCGGAAGAATCTCGCGAATGCATCGGTAACACTCTCGCAACGATATCGTGAAAAATATAAAAATGTTTATTTTCATTGACGAACGACTGGGTTTCAATGTTATTCGTTTTGTCTGAACACTGATCATTTCTCGACAGCGCGAGGAATTCTTTTCACCGACTCGATTCTTTCTCGGGTCCGACCATAGATTTATGCTTCTTACGAGTTTCGAATCTCGTCGAACGGTTCCTTGACACTTGATTCGCAGTGTCGATTGTTCGGATCGCAAATTTGTATCTTCTCGTCGCGATCAGTGCCACTACTCGTCCGATGATCCCTTTAATTTCTCTACCTTTACCGAACCCAGTGACAGGGGGAACATTTCCGAGGGAAAATAGAATCCGAAGGAGTAGGGGCACTTGTTGAGACGGACTCGATCGAAAATTCAAGGACATCGTTATTTCGTTACAGTTGACGTCAGTGTCTCACTTACGGGGCCCGTAGATGCAACGATTTACCCTACGACGAGACGAGTTGCAACGACAGTCGTGTCGCGATATTGTGCTGCCGTTCGGGTCGTAAATCTCGACTCCCTGTACAATTGTCATTCACACTGTACAATTGTCGTTCGCGATGCCTTATCGAGCGAAAAATTACGCTTACTCACCGTCGCGTGATAAATCGTTACGTTCGACGTCCCCGTCGGATCGACTTCCCCTTAAGTATAATGGAACGCATAACAATGTACAAAAAAGTGTTCTTGCCAGTGTACAAATTGTCCCCCTCGTAATCTTTGGTGTGTCGGTGAGATACTCCGTTAGGGTAGGTTTTACACTTCTGCGACCGCTGCACGGCAGTCTTAGTCTAGTTCTGGACTATAATAGAGGTACATTCGCAGTTATGGTACGGCATAGTTATTTGTATTCAAGCGAGGGAGGATCCACGTGAATCGTGGCGGTAGGATTCTTAGTTCTTTGGGAAATTGATCTCGTGAGGAGGCTGATCCTTCTCGACCAACCAAATGCTTCCACTTTTGCCATTGTTCAAGATCTGGACCAGTGCCTTCGCCACGTGTTCCACCCTGAAAAACAAAAACGAATGTTGTACACAATCGCACGTACAATTCATGAAAAGAACGTGTATTATTGTGGTGCTTCGTTCGATCATCTTTGAAACATGATCACCTCCCGATTCGTATTTCGATTTTAACCTAAAAAAAGTATTCGAAGTTCTTTTAGGTTAGAATCTGAATATAGTTGTTTCTCGAAGACGGGTATGTTTTGATCGAAAACGTTACAATGATCTATCATTCTTCGAGGATATTGAAAATGTTTAAAAATCTACGACGATATGTGTTTTTAATTTTTCATTCGAGAATTTAATAAATAAAGAAAGTACTGTAAGGACAATGTATACAAGGAACTACAAGAAACGATGATAATAATAGCGCAAATAAATTGTAGTAAGCTTTAATTTTATGTTCGAAACTACGATTGGCAATGTTCGGAGAAGGTGTTCGGTGATTCGTAGCTGAGTGAGTTTTTTTTTTTTTTTTTTTTGAATATTATCGTTACCTTTGTGGAACCGAGCTGGCTACGTCACGACGCCAGGCGTCTTCGTACCGAGCCCAGAGCAGCTGTTTACTAACGTCTCGTAACAATTTACTATCAGTCGCGCTTGGGCACAGCGCCATTACCTTCACGCCGTTTAAATCCACATGGTATTGATGCTACAGTAAACAATAACAATATGAGTTCCTTCTCGCCAATAACAATCGTATTGAAATTCGTATTAGAGAGAATTGCTTCACATTCGAGACAAATGTTCGCTCAAATATCTTCAAAATCATTTACATAAATATCTTTTACCATTTTTTACAGCCTTTGCTTTTAACAAAATTAACTATAGAAACGTGCAATGTGCACCAACTGACATTTCAATTAAATATCTTCAAAATTCGAATTTAAACAAATATGTTTTGTGAACTATTCATCGATTTCATAATACGACACTTGTGGGACACTATTAGGGTTGTTTTAATGTACTTCTACGTGTACACTATTGGGGTTGTTTTAATATATAATATTTCCACGTGTACACTATTAGGGTTGTTTCAATGTATTTCTACGTGTACACT
Organism: Ptiloglossa arizonensis; assembly: GCF_051014685.1. Classification (NCBI taxonomy): domain Eukaryota; kingdom Metazoa; phylum Arthropoda; class Insecta; order Hymenoptera; family Colletidae; genus Ptiloglossa; species Ptiloglossa arizonensis. The sequence goes on along the minus strand of NC_135048.1, from coordinate 24,452,249 downwards.
ATTGGGGTTGTTTTAATCTACCTCTACGAGTACACCATTAGGGTTGCTTTAATGTATTTCTATGTGTACACTATTAAAGTTGTTCTAATGTATTTATACGTGTACACTATTAAAGTTGTTTTACTGTAGTTCTACATGTACACTATTAAAGTTGTTTTAATGTACTTCTACGTGTACACTATTGGGATTGTTTCAATATATTTCTACGTGTACACTGTTAGGGTTGTTTCAATGTACTTCTACGTGTACACTATTAAGGTTGTTTCAATGTACTTCTACGTGTGCACCACTAGGGTCGTTTCAATGTACTTCTTGGAATTGTCAGGAGAATTAATTCCTCTCGCAGAGAATTAATTTCTATTTACACGATTTTTGAACGTATAAAACGAGGTCTCTAGGTATTTGCAGCCAATTTTCCTTTTTAATTTAAACACCGACAAACGTTGCTCACCCCAAACGCTCTGGTGAAATTGACGATCGCCGCTTTAGTGGCGGAATATATCGGAACACTGGCGTAGGGATTGATGCTGACATTGCTTCCAATATTAACCACTATTCCACCCTGGCCACCCCTGTCGGTTCCCATAAATCGCTGAGCCAGCAGAGTTCCGCGGATCACGCCATTCTGAAATAATAATTTTTTAACAAACATCTCCTCCGGTAATGCTTAACAAACAAAGCAGCAATTGTGTATTTTTTCCATAGCTTTGTCGACAAATTTTCAATTTATTTTTGAACGATTTTCCCGAACAATATCTCACAATACTGTACGTTATTCGTGTATTTTTATATATTTTACATCGCAGATATACGTGGAACCTCGAATTGCGAATATTTGACGATGAAAAGGCATTCGTAATTATTACCAGTAGAAGGAGTGAAATTTGTTTATAGAAACGAAATATTAAAGCAAAATACGAAAAATTGATAAGAATTTCGTTTCTCTCGCCAAGAATGAATAAAAAGTGTGTAAAGTAATCGTAACACTTTTAAAAATTATGTTTCGTGAATTTTTATAGCGTTCTAGAATTTCCTTCTACTGTAATGAAATTAATTAATGAATTAAATAGAAATGCTTACGACGTTGATATCGACTTCCAGCTCCCAAAACCGATCGTTCATGATTCCGGCATTGTTAACGACAATATCGATGTGATCGAACGTTGCGATTGTCGTTTGAAACGACTCTACAAGTCGAAACCAACGAATTGATTATTTGACAATTGTAGATATTATTTTGTTACTTATGGCGCTAATGAATGAATGAAAAATTCGTACCCTCGAATTGTGAATAATCTGTAACGTCACACTGACAGAAAATTACACGGTCCTTTCCGTACTCCGAGGACAAAGTTTCAACCAGTTTCTCGCCGTCTTCTAACTTGATGTCGCATACAGACACCTTGTAAACGAAAAAATATTCTAGTTACGAATATAATCCTTAAAAACGATCCGACATCGAAATAATAAATATTACATTCGAAAAAGAAGCATTCGTACATTAAATCGAATCGCTTCGAGTACCAAAAGAGGGAATTTATTTAATAATATTAACGAGCCAAAAAATATTTTTTTTCTATTTTATATAATATGATTGTATTAGACGATAATGTAACAGCTCGATAAGTTTGTACATTGATGATGTAAAATAGAATACGTGACTATTAAATATTTGGTATTGTTACGTATAGGGGTAGGTGAAAATATATTTCACCCATATATTTTTATTTGTTCGCATAGACGACGTTATGTTATTAACATGCAATTTTCATTTCGTATACATCAGTCGGAAAGAGCGATAAAACTTCTCCTCTGATGGGGAGCGATCTAAATATAAGTCGGCTATTTTCGAACACGTGGCGTTGAAGCATTTATGGAGCGGTACAGTAAGTCAAGGGTATATCCTTAAGGAGGATTCGCGAAATGTAATTGTAATCGTTAATCGGTACTCTTCTTTCAAAAGAAACGCAATACGGAGTTTCCATTGGCCTAGCGAATAAACATTCGAAATATATAATAAAAAGAAAAATTTGGTACGCGAAACCAGTAAAAATGTTCTCCCTTGATTCTGTTTGTTGTTCTCCAGCACAAATTGTAAATTCACTCTTTTGAAACGAGAAATGGAAAAAATATTTTATTCCAGCTCTCCCAGAGGCTCCTTTTGTATTTTTTATCAGTGTCACTTTTGAAAAATTAAACAAAATTTGAGATGAAACTCGTGCCGATTTCACGTGCGGCATTTTGAAAAATTCAAAGGGAGCTAGAGAGCACTTTACTCGGATACGTGAAAAATTTCGAATTATTTGTAATTCGGGAAGAAAATTTTTGCGACGTCTCGAAATATTCTACGGTAAAAATAATGGTAAAAAAAAGAGAAATGAGCACAATGGATCGGTCGATTGTGAAAAGTTGATTATTTGGGAATATTGTCTGAGAAAATTCTTATTAGGAATAGTTGATCGTTTCTTTGACTCACCTTCGCGCCTTGGTTTAATAATTCTATGGCACACGATTTGCCAATACCGGAAGCGGCACCCGTCACCAGGGCAACTCGCCCTTTTACGTCCATCTTCGTTAGTCCCTTGTCAACTTTCCGTCTGCAAATAGAAAAACACGAGGCCACGTTATTCAAAGGTTTTTGCATACGCACCCTTTAACGAACAAAATACAAATCTATAGGATATCTCGCAATAGAACTCTCTTATTATTATTATACGCAACTAAATCCCCGTATTCACCAGTGTTATTACATTCATAATCGAATTGATACATTCTGTCAAATTTCCAATAACATTGACACTTAATATTTTATTCCTAATCACACTGATACTTTATCTTTCAATTCCAACTATATATATATTTTCTTTAATCGTAATCGCATCGATACATTTTTCAAATTCCTAATTGCACCGATAATTTTCTTTCCACTCCCAATTGCATTGATATTTCTATTTCAAAAAATGATATCTCGGTGGTACCCTTATTTACGAGCCACCCTGTACACCACGGTAACCATATTGTTTCACGCTAGTATACAATTCGTCGGTACCGAATATTTATACCAAATATCAATTTCCATTTTTATACCAAATGGTAATTTTTAAATATCAATTAATTACCAAACGATTAAATGGTTACACTTTGGGGGTCGTGTCCATCGTTAATAAGATCGATCGCTCATTGAAAAATGTTACGTGATGATTGCTTCTTTTCTTTCCTATAAAGAAATCAGTCTACGTTTCAGGGAAAGATCGAAAAAGCTCGCGTGGAGCCGGTTTCGTCCGGAAGGGGTCGAGCTCATTTCGAATCCGTTTCGAAAACCGCGTCTAAGCAATTTCCGGTCTGGTGGCGACGTGTGATCAGCGACGCGGTCGAAATCGAATTTCACCGTCTCGTTATAACCATTTCGTACTCGAGTTCCCGGCGTCGATGGGGATGCTCGGTCGGAAATAAAAGCGCCGATGCTCGACGCGGCGCATGACTCACTGAATTCGCTCCGAAAGCGTCGTTTACCACACGCTTCGACGCCAGACTCCCGTCGTGCTATGTCTACGAACCTTCTTGCGCGAGTTCGCGGCTGCGTCACCGCGAACGAGCGACAGGGGAGTTCGTTCGCCATAAACACGAAGCGATTACAATCTTTTCAACTTCGAAGTTTCCGTTTGTCGAACGTTTCCGCGTGTTCGAATATACCGACGCTTCGGTGGGTTGGATACTCGGCGAGTACGAGTCCGAATATTATTCGAGTACTGTTCGAATTTGAGTCGAATATTATTCGAGTACTGTTCGAATATAAGTCGAATATTATTCAAGTACTATTCGAATATAAGTCGAATATTATTGAGGTATTATTCGAGTGTAAATCGAATATTATTCGAGTACTGTTTGAATGTAAGTCGAATATTATTCAAATACTATTCGAGTATAAGTCTAATATTATTCAAATACTATTCGAGTGTAAGTCTAATATTATTCGAGTACTGTTCAAATGTAAATGGAATATTATTCAAGTACTATTCGAGTGTGAGTCTAATATTATTCGAGTACTGTTCGAATATAAATGGAATATTATTCAAGTACTATTCGAGAGTGAGTCTAATATTATTCAAGTACTGTTCTAGTACAAATCGAATATTACTCAAGTACTGTTCGAGTGCAGATCGAATATTATTCAAGTACTATTCGAGTGTAAGTTGAATATTATTCGAGTAGTGTTTGAATGTAAGTCGAATATTATTCAAGTATTATTCTAGTATAAGTCGAATATTATTTAAGTACTGTTCAAATGTAAGTCGAATATTATTCAAATACTGTTCAAGTGTAAGTCAAATATTATTCGAGTAGCGTTCGAATGTAAATCGAATATTATTCAAATACTGTTTGAGCGCTTGCCTATTCGAATACTTCAGTATCCGAATATTTGAATACTGCAATGTCTATTACAAATGAAATTCTACGAGTTTATCGATTTGAAATTTTATTTTCATCTGAAATATAATATTCGGATAATAGTATTGGAAAAATGATAGTTGAGTATACAAATATTTGATTAATGATATTCGAATACTGATGTTTGAATATCAAATGATTCGAATAATCCGAGTTCTACTAGCGGCAGTGTGAAAAACAATATTCAACTTCGAGAACGTAAATCTTGTCTCTTATTCATAGAAAAAGAGTAGCACTCAAAGTGAAGATATTTACTCGTTTGGAACGACAGTATAAATATTTAACTTGACGTAGATGAAGGATGATTATTACACCCCGGTAGGAAAACAATTTCTGAAAGTAAAATAAATATTTTGAACGCACGAAATATTTATGTTTTCTACCATTGAAATTATAGCTGTATGTTATATATAATAATAGTAATCTTAATTGAACGTATAATACAATTTGTCTGTAAAAAGTAAAGGCGTAACGTACGCGTACGTAACGCGATAATGTAAAATTTAAAATTCGATAAAGATTTTAATGTCTCTTTCATGCATGTGGAATTCTGTGTAGCCAAGGCTTTATTAGGCAGCGTTTTCCTGTGAATCATAGATGTTATCTTCGTGTAATTTGCATAGTATGAATGTATTCTGCTAATTATAGTTAGACCTGCGCAGGAGTTAAGTTGTTACGATCGTGAAACACGAAATTCAAAAGTATTTACATTGACATACAATTCCATCTTACTTTGTAAAACACCTCTTATTAAATTAATTTATATCAAAAAATCAAATCGTGTTCGAGCGTGCGAAAGGAATTCCTTAATGTTTTTCTGATTATTCATTAGATTTATCTTCGTAGTTCCACCGATATTAGTAACTTTTCTCACGTTTTTTATTCTATTTTTTCTCTCCCATTTTTAGTCAAGAAGAATAAACATTTTTCGTTCGTAAACAAATTCAGATTCCATGCTCCACAATTTATATAATTATTTTGTTTTAATTTTAAGATTACATTTTCCGAAGTTGTCTACATTTTACACTATCATTTTATCTGTTTCAATGAATCGATATTAGTGCACTATTAATCGTCAGTATCGTCGTGTTCGTACTTGTTCAATTACGTTATATTACCTTGTAAAATTGAATTACTTATATATCTGTAGTTATTAATAATACATTTTTGTATGTAAAAAAGGACACAAATTAAAGGTAGAAACATTTCCATTAAATAAACTATGCTTGTTCAAATTATATTTATCGTAATATGCAGTGCAATTTGTATTTTCATAAATCTCTATCTACAGAAGCTTCGTGTTAGCCAACCAGTAGTATATCAATATCGAAGCGATTGACACGTTACCTCACTGTACACAAGATAAGAAAAAATCAATTTCGAAATTCTCAGAAGCTCGAATAACTGTTATTCAATTTGGAAAAACATTAACGATCTAGCGTAAAAACCAAGAAAAACGTATAAAAGTTTAAAATATCTTACTATCTTATACATTGCAACAAATTGGAAAGATCGACATATATCGAACGAATCAAGTACGAAACATTTTTTCGCAACTATAAACTATCAATAGATTGGAAATATTCGATTGTTCGGAAAGTAATTTCGTCTTCCAAAATGGAGAATATATAATTCAATAAAACGTTTACACACTCTAAAAAAATCGTGTTCCATTTTCACCAAAAAAAAAAAAAAACGAAATGACTTTTTGAAAAACCTAATATATTACCACGATGGTAGATACAAAATATTTTTACTTTAAAATCGTTTAAAATCGTCCATTTATATTTTCAATTACGAAAACATTTCGAACAAGAGAATTTCGCCCGATCTTTCCTCAAGCCCTTCAAGAAGTTTATCCCCCGTCTCGTCGATGTATTCGAACGCTTCAACGACCCTCCATTCCAATTAAAAAAAAAAAAAAAAAGGAAAAAAAAAAGGAGTAAAGGAGTAGTCGAAACAAGAGATGCGCGTGTGAAAAGTACGAGCGTCGAGAAGAATTCCACACGACCAGAGACGGGGAGCATTTCAAACACTCCTGTGTGGGAATCACCCTCGCGAGTGAAACAGCATCACGCAGCTTCGTTTAATATTGCAACCGGCGTGACACCGCCACCCAACCCCTCCCAACCCCTCGACTCGTGTCTGGCAGCCGTAGATAAACCGACGGAACACGTTTCCCTCGGTGAGCATCAAAAAGGGCCGTTCTAAAAAATTCACGACGCTCCGATCGCTCGATACCCCGGAGAACTCTACGCCGTCGGCTGGCACGCACCTCTCGACTTTCACCTACGCTCCTCGAAAACACTCGACCACCATTGAGCGCGCCTACCGTGCCCCCCACCCCCTACCATCGTCACGAGGTGGTATAGTCGAGCAGTCCTCGCGAAAAATTCCCGAAGCGACGAAGGCAGTCGTCGAGAAGCCAGCCAGTAAGCCAGCCTCCGTGTATCGAGCGTCTCGGAGTAAACCTTCGAGCATTCCTAGACACCATCGTGAAACACCATAGACCGTCCACCATTTGCCCCTCACGGTGGCAACCGAGACGCCTCGTCTCGTCCCGAACTCGCGTCACGTTTGTCGACGAAATCGAAACTGGTCTCGTAATTTTACCGATAATTTCTAAGAAAAAGAAAAAAAAAAAAATAAATAAATAATTCCCAAACCCCTCCCCCTCGTCCCGAGACAATACTCCGGTAACTCGAAACAGGAAACAGTTTTACACTGCGCGAACGATTCACTTGGAATTTTCTCGAAAAGAAACCCCCGAAAAAATACTCCCTTGGAGTAACTATTGTACAGTTCTCAACCGAGCTTTTTACATACGGTGTAAAACGGTAGAGTTGGTAGGTGTAGCTACGAACCACCGGTGGCAAACACGGCCACATTTTCGACGCGACGCACGAGAATAGGTATCAGAACCGTTTAACCCGTTCGTGGATCCCCGCGTCTTCGTCGTACCTTCGATCGCAGGCTCCTCGATGAATCGGCGATGCGTCCCGCAACAGGCAGACCACGACGAAAGCGAAACGAGTCGACGAGAACACACACGGTGATCGCGAGTCAGGGTGGGTGCTCGCGGTAATCGGGCGTAGAGGGGTGCGCGAGCGTCTACGGAACGTGTGGAGAGGTGTGCGTGGAGCGAGCGCTCGAACGTGTGTAGAGCCGCGTAGAGAGCGAGGTTCCCCCGACAAGGTGTGGTTGACGGCCGCGGACGCACTGGCTCGCTGCACCGTCGGATTTCACTGCCTCACGGTGAACGCACACACCCCAAGGGCCAGCCCGATATTGATTGGCGCGGTTGCGTGCCACGTGACTTTTACGTGCCCGGTTCGCGCGGCGCGTGAGCCAGTGTGCGTGAGAGCGCGCCCGCCGGGCTTTCCCTCCGCGAGTGTACGTGCCCGCGCCCGCGCCCGCGCCCTCGCCCTCCGTTCTCTCAGCCCTTAACCTTCGGCCGGTGGCGTTTTGTTTCGCGGCCCCGATTCCTGGCCACGCTGTCGACCGTCTCCCGCCCGGTTCCGCGACCCCGCCCTGTCGCGCGGACGAGATCGGTGATTCGGAGGTTGCCCTTTCGCGTTCTTTTTTTTACAGGAGGGTGTTTCCGGCGTGCTCGCGGCCGGGGAGGGGAAGGAGTCGGTCGAGCACGGTGTAATTGGCGCGACGGAGAATCTTCCCGTCGGAACTACGGGAAAAAATGTATTTCGGGGAGTGACGGAACAATGATCGGTCGATGGAGAGGAGTTGTATCGGGGGAAGTGGTGAAAGCGTTTCTATGGGAGGTTTCTAGGCTTAGTTGTGGGTGTCGTTTGAAATTTTAGGCGAGATGGTTCTTTAGGTAAGGTGTCGTTGATATTTTGGGGTGAGATGGTTCCTTGGAACAATGATCGGTCGATGGAGAGGAGTTCTATCAGGGTAGAGGGAGTGGAGTGGTGAAAGTATTTCCACGAAAGGTTTGTAGGCTTAGTTGTGGGTGTCGTTTGCAATTTTAGGCGAGATGGTTGTTTAGGTAAGGTGTCGTTGATATTTTGGGGTGAAATGGTTCCGTGGAACAATGATTAGTTGATGGAGAAGAGTTCTATCAGAGGGAGTGGTGAAAGTATTTTTACGAAAGGTTTGTAGGTTTAGTTGTGGGTGTCGTTTGCAATTTTAGGTGATATGGTTTGTTAGATGAGGTGTCGTTGATATTTTGGGGTGAGATCGTTGCGTGGAACAATGATCGGTCGATGGAGAGAAGTTGTATCAGAGAGAGTGGTGAAAGTATTTTCACGAAAGGTTTATAGGCTTAGTTGTGGGTGTCGTTTGCAATTTTAGGCGAGATGGTTCTTTGGGTAAGGTGTCGTTGATATTTTGGGTTGAAATGGTTCCGTGGAACAATGATCGGTCGATGGAGAGGAGTTCTATTAGAGGGAGTGGTGAAAGTATTTTTACGAAAGGTTTATAGGTTTAGTTGTGGGTGTCATTTGCAATGGAAGATAGCTAAACTGAAATTTGAACGATGTGATATTATTTATAGGAATTCTTGCAAGAAATACAAATTTTAACGAGGCTGTTGATCGAGTGTAAGTGGCGCGGTGAAGAATGTTTGTAGGGACTCGGGGAAAAATGTAAATACATAGTTTGGGGTGAGGTGGTGGAACAATGATCGGTCGATGGAGAGAAGTCAGGGGAAGTGGTGAAAGCATTTTCACGAAAGGTTTGTAGGCTCAGTTGTGGGTGTCGTTTGCAATGGGAGATAGCTAAACTGTAATTCGAACGATGTGATATTATTCGTAGGAATTCTTGCAAGAAATAAAAATTTCTATTGTGTTTAACGAGGGTGTTGATCGAGTGGGGTGTAAGTGGCGCTGTGAAGAATCTTTGTAGGGACTCGGGGAAAAATGTAAATACATAGTTTGGGGTGAGATGGTTCCGTGGAACAATGATCGGTCGATGGAGAGGAGTTGTACCAGGGGGAGTGGTGAAAGGATTTCGACGAGAAGTGTTCGAGTTGGGTTGTGGGAGTATCTGTTTTACGGAATATTATTCCGAAATGTAAACGATGTAAGATTATTCAGATAAATTCTTACGAGAAATGAAAGTTTCTATCGCGTTTAACCGAGGTGTTGGTCAAGTGGGGTGTAATTGACGCGGTGGGGAATCTTTGTTGGCCTCGGGGAAAAAATGTATTTCGGGGAGTGATCGTTCCGTGGAACAATGATCGGTCGATGAAGAGGATTTGTACTGGGGGAGTGGTGAAAGCATTTCCACGAGAGGTTTTCACCCTTTCTAATGGCGTTACAGAATGTAAAATTTGAACGATGTAATGGACGGTTAAGAGTAAAACGAGCGGTAGGTTTATAATGGGAAAATTGTGCGAAAAATTAAGTACTCTCAAACTATCGATGTAACTACGTTTATTTTTGATATTTTAAAATTTATATTTACACGAATTCCTCTTGCATTTATTCCTAGTGTATCTAGTGTATCTAGAATAAAGTACGTGTACTCGTTATTCACGTGAGAATATTTTCGAATCGTTGAATAAATAATACACGAGTTGGAATGTATTATACATCGATCGTGCTATTGAACGAAGTCGAACGAAGATTAGATAAAAAATTGCCCGACCTGATCTCTCATATCGTAATGTAAATACACCAAGTTATTGGTTCTTTTATTTTCAAAAGTTTATTCTAACTTCCAGGCGAAGCTATTTCGGACGAATTTTTATAGAAAATTTTCAACTTATTTTTATTCGTTGAACCCACTGTTACGTTTCGGGGACACCGCGTACAGAGATGGATGTGTGAGCACTGTGCTGTATCCATAGTTATCGCGAGCCATTAAGATATTCAAGAGTTTCAACACTCTCGAAACTTTCGAAACTTCCAAAGCGTTCAAGACCTTCGATACTTTCAAGGCTTCCAAGACTTTGAAAATATTCGATACTTTCAATACTGCAGAACTTTCCAGCCATCTCAGACCTTTAAGTCTTCCGTACACTTCCAGTTTCAAATAATATCCGACACGATCCCGGACTTACATTATGTATACGTAGTGATTCAACGTGTCCGAAACCCGTCCCTACCTGAAGCCATAGTACTAAATATCCGTGTTCGCACTATCCTTGTCCAATAGAGACAACACGTGCAACGCTGGGGGAGCTAGTAGTCTGTAAACTGGAGTGGGGATTCGAAACGCTCGATAGTCTCCTTCTCGCGAACGAACAGTATATTCCCCTTAATTCAGGAGTCATCTTTCCAATTCCCAACTATACATATCATGGAAAAACCTATACTTCGGAGAACTATCGATTCGATCGTAATGTCTGTCACATTTCGAGGTAGAGAAGTTGGTAAGAGGGTCAATAAAAATAATACGTAATAAAGAATAATAATAAATGTATCTTCCTTTTGATATTGCAGTATCACAAATTATGGGACCAATATACGGTTTGAGTGGCCACTCGAGAGAGCCAGGACTATTCTTCCCCATCCCCCAAGACAAGTGACACAATTACCTAGGCCCCAAATACTGGGGTATAAGAAGAGCCATTGCCTCGAACGAGGGCTGATTGTTGTGTAGCGTGTCGTTCGAGGGAAACGGTGTGTCTCTGGTCGATAGTTGTCAATGAGCGTTGCAGATTGGTGTTAAATTTAGTCACGAATATACTCTAATTGTAAATAATAATAATAATAATCATCGTTCGTTTAGATAATCTATATTCCACAATACAGAAATCCTCACGTGCTACTATGTAAACGCTCGCCACTGGAAACTACAAGTGAGTACTATGCAAGTGAGTCAAAGTGGGTACAGAAATATCCTTCTCGCTCCTGTACCCCCTACTCCCCCCCTGCTCGCCAATTTACTAGTCTCTGTAGTACGTCGCGATGCTCTGCGACGGTATGCAACGCTTCTCGAGAATGCAAACTGCAGTGGAGACGTCGATAATGTGGAAAGTTTTTTTTTAAAACTTATCGAAGATATAAATAAAAATTGTAACGAAACGTAATAAATATTGCACGTACGTATACTTACGTTTATTGTGTCTTTTACCTTCTATATGATCTGTACACTTACCATAGTGTATAATTCGTACAAGTAAAAAAGAATTCGTATAGAAAATTAGTCCAAAAAAAAAATAAACACACACGCACATATGTAACATTCACAACGATATTAAAAAAAAATAACACCCTCGAATTTCCCACAAAGTATTGAAAATCTACGAATAAGACACAGTCTCACACAAACACACACACACATCATTCACCACAATATTTAACAAAAATAACACCCTCGAATTTCCCGCAAATATATTGAAAATCCACGAATAAGACAATCTCACGCGTGGAAACTGCTCCGCTCGTGGGTCGACGTTGTTCAATTTGTCCCTGTCGGAATAGTCCACGAACCGGAAGTTGTTCGCGGATCGATCTCGTGATCGCTGGCACGAACCGTCAGCTGAAAGTTTTCGGCCTTCCTCTGTCATGGCCGCGAATCTCCGTTGCACCGGGGCTCGCATCGATAACCAGAGCGAATACGAGGACGCAGGATCGGCCGCAAGGGCGGAAGAATCGGAAGCTTCGAGGGAAGGTGGTGGCGAATTCAGGGCGCGTGGTGGCCAGCGACGCGTGGATCGCTCCGGTCGGCCACGAGGCGATGGACGGCCACGGCAGGATGAAGTTTAGAAAGTTGTTCCGCAGCCGAATGTCGCGGGCCGCCGTTTCAGCGACGAAGCTCAAGCAGTGCACCAGAAAGCAAGCGACCAGAATCAGGAAATGCATGTGTCTACCGTCCAATTACGCCCTCGTTGAATTCCCCGTGGTCTGGTCCGAGCTCAGGTCCGTGAAGCCCGTGTCTCTTTTCCCCATGACCCCACCGATACAGGGCAATAGGATGTTTTAATTTACCACGGCCACTGGACCGCTCCCTAAATCCGCAACAACGCGATAAGACGCCCGAGAGACGACTATACGGAGCAACAACGTTCTGATTTTCAAGTTTGCCAATCGATCTCGGTTTGGGGAGACTTTAGAGTATTTTTCTATCAGTTGGAGTGTTCTTCTACCAATTGGAGTATTCTTCTTCGGGGAAGGAGCAACCTTTTATATATTTGGGTTTGAAAATTATTATTCTACCGCGGAGATCAGGTTGCCACGTAAGAGTCTTCTTTCGGTTTTTGCACAGAGGTGGAATTTAAATAATTTCTATTTAGATGAGAAATTTTAGGAAATAATAATAGATAGTTCAAGGTAGGCAGGTTTTGTTTTCGAACATCGAAGCTATAGAAATGGATAGAACTTAGGGGTAACGTCGAGTGTCTTGCACATAGCATCATGGTGAACTGAAATCAATACTCGAGACGACGATTGTTCGAAAATAATTGAATAAGTTTTGGTCAGAGGTGATCATTTGGTCACGGTAGAGAGAACGTATTGATTACTCAAAGAATATCGAAAGATTGTATTCCACGAACCAATTCACGGAGATTGTTTAACTTCGAGAGTAATTCACTCCGTCGTAAATGAATCAAGAAAAGAATTGTATACTTTAGGAATATTACAAGCGATGGATTTATTTTTCAATGTATCTTATCGCAGTTACAAATATCTCCTCGTAAATTCTTCTCAATTTTTCAATACCGTCTTCCCTTCAAAACGTCGATAAAAAAATCTGGAATATATTGGGTTGTTCGAAAAGTCCAAAATTTCTAAAAAAATTGGACTTCAATTTTTCATTTTGTTCTCCAAAATGGAGAATATATAATTTAACAAAATGTTTATACACTCTAAAAAAATCGTGTTTCATTTTCTCCAAAAAAACGAAATGACTTTCCGAACAATTCAATACTATATGTAGATCATGGCTGAAGATTAGGGTTGCTTGGATTCTCAGCTCCTGTTAGTTGTCTCGAAGGAAACCACTTAACTGACATTATGGGGGTTTACTGTCCCTATTAGCAAGAACGTTATTCGTACGTCCCATAGGAGCTGTCCCAATCTAAAAAAATCGTGTTTCATTTTCACAAAAAAAAAAAAAAACAAAATGACTTTCCGAACAACCCAATATTTGCATAAATAAATATAGATATATATCGCTATGTATGTTTTAGGGCGAATCAGCAGCTGTGCGATGGTGCCATAAGATGCGCCAGGGACTGCGTGTTCCCGGTCCATCGTGCCATTTTGTCCGCCGTCAGTCCGTACTTCAAGGCCCTTTTTACCAACAGCCTGAAAGGCGGGAAGACGGAGACCACCGAGGTGGCAATTGATTCCGTTCCTGGTGAAATTTTCAGCCTGATCCTCGATTACGCGTACACTGGCACGTGCCGCGTGAACGCGGACAACGTTGAACAACTGTTACCGCTGGCCGATCAGTTCGAGGTCCTCGGTGTCGTCCAGCTTTGCTGTCAGTTCTTGCTCCAGGAGCTGAGACCCGAGAATTGCCTAGGTAATGTGTCGATTCGTTGCTAAAACAAACGGTGATTACGTATATTGTAGTTTGGAACGTTTAACGAGGAAAGGGCTCCAACTGTCCCCTTTAGATTTAAAAGTACTTTTGTAGGATGATAGAAAACAGCTTCTTGTAACAATGTACAAAATAGTAAGTGTAGATATTCGATAGTTTCTTGGGTAATTACGTATATTGTAGTTTGGAACATTTAACGAGGGAAGGGCCCCAACTGTCCCCTTTAGATTTTAAAGTACTTTTGTAGAATGATAGAAAACAGCTTCTTGTAACAATGTACAAAATAGTAAGTGTAGATATTCGATAGTTTCTTGGGTAATTACGTATATTGTAGTTTGGAACATTTAACGAGGGAAGGGCCCTAACTGTCCCCTTTAGATTTTAAAGTACTTTTGTAGGATGATAAAAAACAGCTTCTTGTAACAACGTACAAAATAGTAAGCGTAGATATTCGACAGTTTCTTGGGTAATTACGTATATTGTAGTTTGTAACATTTAACGAGGGAAAGGCCCCAATTGTCCCCCTTAGATTTTAACGTGCTTTTGTAGAACGATTTAAGATAGCCCCCCGTTACAACGTGTAAAATATTAAACGTAGATATTCGATCATTTCTTTTCTTCCAACATATAATTAAGCATCTTTACACAGTGTATCTGATTTCTATCAACGAGGCGTTTTGAAATGTGTTCGAAATTAGCCCAATGCCTTACTATCCGCGGTACATTATAATTACGATAGCACCAATAATTGCATCGTTTTTAAACTTACAATTTCTACTTCATCGATTGAAATTGGATATTCTGTATAAATAATACTACACGAGTGCACGAGTTACCGGACCATCGGAGTCAATCCTGACTGTTAGATATTTCTGTCAATTCAGTTTCCTTCGAGGTTTCTCTAAGATCTATAATTTCACACCACTAATAATTTACATCGCTTTCAATTTCTACTTACAATAATTTTTCCAGGCTAAAATGTGAATGAAATACACAAATATATAATCAAACATACAGTATGTACTGTTCGTCACATTCGAAAATGAAATAATCAAATCTAAAGCTTTGAAAAGCACAGTTCATTTTCTCATGAATTGTTCCAAAAATTTACGATTAATTAAACCACGCGTGTTAAAGCTACGTGTTCGATTATTCACAAATAAACAAAATACGAAATTCACAGTCAGGATTCCTCCGTAGGTTCAATGACTCGTACTCCATAGTAATAGATTGCTCGATCAGGTTCATCGTTTTATTTTTCTAAAAATGTTACTACCGTTCAACGAACACGTGTAAAGTTTCATCCAGATCTGTCGACTCGTTATACTTACAGTTGTTCAAACTTGAAGTGTCACAGTATCCTTTTTAAAATAAAAAAGAAACGACAAAACTTATCGAACAACCTAGTATTATTGTTACGTTAACGATCAATAAAGAAAAAATTCGCTATTCCGTGTGAATGCCAGTATTTCGTGGCGAGACTGCTGAATTGTGACAACTTAGGTATCTTTAAATTCGCCCGTCACTATTTCTGCCGCGACCTGGAAGAGAAGGGCCGGAAATACATTCGTCATCACTTTAAGCGGATACTGCAAGACAGCCCGGAATTCAAAGAGCTCACCAGCGAGGAACTCGAGGCGATCCTACGTGACGACGAGCTGAACGTTAAAAGCGAGGAAATAGTTTTCGAGGCCGTTAAAACCTGGACCGAGCACAACACGGAAGAAAGAAAGCCCTGTGTACCGAGGCTCTTGAATTGCGTGCGCTACGGTTTGATGAGCTACCCGTTTTTCACGAACAGTGTTCTCTCGTGGAAGCTCGTCGAGGAGTACGAAGTGAGTATCCGCGACAGTCGATTATACAGGAAAATTCGAACAGAAACGATGATCGTGAACCAATCGCGTTCCCGTTACGTTTTCCGACAATTTATCTTTAATTAAAAATATCAATCCCCGACTCGGACCCCTTGTTTCAATATTTCGAACGTTTCCATAGCCATTGGGCCATTTTATTCGTTATTCGGATTTCGCATCAAATTTTCGTTGTTTTTCTCTCTTCAAATCACTCGAGAAGAGATCTTTGAGTGATCTCTTTCATGAAAAATTGACTCTTACAAACACTTGCAATGTTTAAGTTACCATAAATATTATCATAAATTTGAAATTGATCCTCAAGTGTCTCTATTGAATACTTAAACATTTCAAAAATCTCCCCAAGTGATCTTCCCAAACCTAGACCAACTTTTCGATATTCTTTCCGTGAGATGTCGATTCTGACTCTCAACTAGAGCATTCAAATTCGGTCGATAGTCGTGGCCAATTGACTACTTAAACATTTCAAAAATCCCCTCCCAAAAATACAAAATTCTCCACTACATCGATCTTAGATCCTTAATCTCTCTTTAAGCTATACCAGCAAGTGATCTTCTTAACCCTAGATCAGATTCTCGATATCCCTTTCATGAAAAATTGACTCTCACAAACACTTGCAATGTTTAAGTTACCATAAATATTATCATAAATTTGAAATTGATCCTCAAGTGTTTCTATTGAATACTTAAACATTTCAAAAATCTTCCCAAGTGATCTTCCCAAACCTAGACCAACTTTTCGATATTCTTTCCGTGAGATGTCGATTCTGACTCTCAACTAGAGCATTGAAATTCGGTCGACAGTCGTGGCCAATTGACTACTTAAACATTTCAAAAATCCCCCTCCCAAAAATACAAAATTCTCTATTACTTCGATCCTACATCCTTAATCTCTCTTTAAGCTATACCAGCAAGTGATCTTATTAACCCTAGACCAGATTCTCGATATCCCTTTCATGAAAAATTGACTCTCACAAACACTTGCAATGTTTAAGTTACCATAAATATTATCATAAATTTGAAATTGATCCTCAAGTGTTTCTATTGAATACTTAAACATTTCAAAAATCTTCCCAAGTGATCTTCCCAAACCTAGACCAACTTTTCGATATTCTTTCCGTGAGATGTCGATTCTGACTCTCAACTAGAGCATTCAAATTCGGTCGATAGTCGTGGCCAATTGACTACTTAAACATTTCAAAAATCCCCTCCCAAAAATACAAAATTCTCCACTACATCGATCTTAGATCCTTAATCTCTCTTTAAGCTATACCAGCAAGTGATCTTCTTAACCCTAGATCAGATTCTCGATATCCCTTTCATGAAAAATTGACTCTCACAAACACTTGCAATGTTTAAGTTACCATAAATATTATCATAAATTTGAAATTGATCCTCAAGTGTTTCTATTGAATACTTAAACATTTCAAAAATCTTCCCAAGTGATCTTCCCAAACCTAGACCAACTTTTCGATATTCTTTCCGTGAGATGTCGATTCTGACTCTCAACTAGAGCATTGAAATTCGGTCGACAGTCGTGGCCAATTGACTACTTAAACATTTCAAAAATCCCCCTCCCAAAAATACAAAATTCTCTATTACTTCGATCCTACATCCTTAATCTCTCTTTAAGCTATACCAGCAAGTGATCTTATTAACCCTAGACCAGATTCTCGATATCCCTTTCATGAAAAATTGACTCTTACAAACACTTGTAATGTTTAAGTTACCATAAATATTATCATAAATTTGAAATTGATCCTCAAGTGTCTCTATTCAATACTTAAACATTTCAAAAATCCCCCTAAGTGATCTTCCCAAACCTAAACCAACTCTTCGATATTCCGACTCTGACTCTCAACTATAGTATTGCATTCAAATTCGGTCGACAGTCGTGCCCAATTGACTACTAAAACATTTCAAAAATCCCCCTCCCAAAAATACAAAATTCTCCACTACATCGATCCTGCATCCATGATCTCTCTTCAAGCCGTGCCAGCAAGTGATAATACGCGCGAACGCGTACCTCAGCGAGCAGGACGCGAAGCAGGGTGGCGGTGAGATCGACCTGAAGAATCCGTTGGCGAGGCCCCGTATCCCCTACGAGGTCCTGTTCGCCATTGGTGGCTGGAGCGCCGGTTCACCGACGAACTTCGTGGAAACCTACGACACGAGGTGCTCGTACAATCTTCCCCCCCACCGCGGGCTAGCCTCGTTGAAATAGTGATAACCGCGATTCCCTTGTAACCGATTCACGGGGGTCGCGGTAACGATTTCCCCGCGGCGATTGCCCGTGACCGAGCCGAGATTCACCGGGATACGTGTAATGTGAACTCCAGAGCTGACAGATGGTTTCTATCAGTGAGCACGGACGCAACACCGAGATCCTATCACGGACTCTGCGCCCTGAACAATCTCATCTACATGATCGGCGGCTTTGACGGCAACCAGCACTTCAACACGGTCAGATGCTTCGACCCGCTCACGAAGGAGTGGCGTGAACGGGCCTGCATGTACCACTCGAGATGTTACGTCAGCGTTTGCACCCACGGTGAGACTTGATACTTACATCCGGGAAAAGCTACGGGGAAGTGCAATGCACTGACCACTGGATACGTGGAAGTGTCCTTCTTGAGGTGGATTATTCAATTAGACAATTAGCTGTACACTGACGTTCTTTTTAATCGTTGTATTGTATCGTTTCGATTGAAGAGATTGAATCGAAGATTAGTGCGAAAAGTACCTATGACAATGTCACCTATAATATTGCCGACTTTTCTAGTTTCATAGCAATGTATCCAAGACTTGGAACTTTTAATCTGAAAAGAAAGTCAGGGAGATTGTATCGATGATCGAAAAATAGTACAAGTCCAGAATTAGTAATTTACTACAAAATTATAAATTCTGAAGTTAGTAAAATGTAAAGAACTATGGACGAGGATCAAGGAGTTATTCGAACACTTTGCAACGGTGCGAAAGAGTTACCCTAATGTGGTTTCTGAACTTGCACGTGTACTACCGTGGAAACTTTTTCATTTTTCTTTCTCTGTCATTTTTTCCTATCCTTGTATCCTTTCGATGTACGAAACGTGATCTCTTCGTTGAACACTGACCAGAGAACCTGGTAACTATCGCAAGAATGCGACGGTACGTTAAACGATAAAAATTCTTCGGTAGTGAGCTAAGCGGCGTTCACTCTCATACGGAATTCGTTTTATTCGGTAGAAGAATGTCAGTGCACAGCTATGTTTCGTCAGCGTTAACTTCGTTATCCTTGATTCGAACTCTCTCCAAACAATTCGATATCGGAACTCCACACCGTGGTGTCGACGTTCAACGAGAAATTATTAACGTCCTTGATGGGTTTAATAAAAGTTTGACGTACGAGCCACGTCGTTGTTCGTTTAAAATGAATCGCTCCGCAATTAGGAGGGAAAGTTTACGCTCTCGGTGGCTACAATGGCCGCACAAGAATGAGCTCGGGTGAACGATACGAGCCGCAGAGGAATCAATGGGAGATGATACCATCGATGCATCGACAGAGGTCAGACGCCAGCGCAGCCGCTCTGCAGGATAAGATTTATATCGTCGGCGGTTTCAACGGCCGTGAAGTTCTGAATTCCGCCGAGGTCTTTGACGTGGAGACCAATCAGTGGAGTTACATTCATCCGATGATCAGTCCACGATCCGGGGTGTCTCTGGTGGCGTTTCGTGACAGTCTCTACGCTCTCGGAGGCTTCGACGGCCTCACCAGGCTCAGTTCCGGTAATTCCCCGATCACCTCCTACGCCATTGGCTTCCAAACTTCTTTTGGAACGCGACTCCTTAAGCAGAAAGGAGGATCTCTGGGCCAGAGAGTTGTAGACAGAATGTAATAGGTTGTTTAATAAGTTTTGTCGTTCGATAAAACTTATTGATCAGTACTGTTCAATGTAATACTGTTCGATGTAGTCATTTTCTACGCCATTGGCTTCCAAATTTAAGCAAACTTAAGCAAAAAGGAGTATCTCTGGGTTAGAGAGTTGTAGATGGAATTAAATAGGTTGCTCAATAAGTTTTGTCGTTCTATAAAACTTATCGAACAGTACTATTCAATGTAGTCACTTTCTACGCCATTGGCTTCCAAATTTAAGCAAATTTAAGCAAAAAGGAGTATCTCTGGACCAGAGAGTTATAGACAGAATGTAATAGGTTGTTTAATAAGTTTTGTCGTTCTATAAAACTTATCGAACAGTATTATTCAATGTAGTCACTTTCTACGCCATTGGTTTCCAAATTTAAGCAAACTTAAGCAAAAAGGAGAATCTCTGGACCAGAGAGTTGTAGACAGAATGTAATAGGTTGTTCAATAAGTTTTGTCGTTCGATAAAACTTATTGATCAGTACTGTTCAATATAGTACTGTTTAATGTAGCCATTTTATACGCCATTGGCTTCCAAATTTAAGCAAACTTAAGCAAAAAGGAGAATCCCTAGACCAGAGAGTTATAGACAGAATGTAATAGGTTGTTTAATAAGTTTTGTCGTTCTATAAAACTTATCGAACAGTATTATTCAATGTAGTCACTTTCTACGCCATTGGTTTCCAAATTTAAGCAAACTTAAGCAAAAAGGAGTATCTCTGAGTCAGACAGTTGTACATGGAATGAAATAGGTTGCTCAATAAGTTTAGTCGTTCGATAAAACTTGATCACTACTGTTCAATGTAGTTATTTTCTACGCCATTGACTTCCAAATTTAAGCAAACTTAAGCAAAAAGGAGGATCTCTGGACCAGAGAGTTGTAGACAGAATGTAATAGGTTATTCAATGTAATACTGTTCGATGTAGTCATTTTCTACGCCATTGGCTTCCAAATTTAAGCAAACTTAAGCAAAAAGGAGGATCTCTGGACCAGAGAATTGTAGACAAAATGTAATAGGTTGTTCAATAAGTTTTGTCGTTCGATAAAGCTTATTGAGCAACCTAGTACTCTACTGTTGAATAAATTTGATCGAACGAAAAAACTTATTGAACAACCTAGAATATTTATCGCGAATGAATTGTAGAAATGAAATCAGAAATAACAGAAACGAATGCAGTCTCGACCAGACGTGTATTATATTTCAATTTCGTATTGTACGTATAATACATTAAATTGAAGTACAATGTACAATACGCGAAATAAAAAATAATATATTAATATATTATAAAGTTTCATACAATATATTTCAATTTTTGGTGCAATACACAATGTTTGAAATTAAAATATAGCATATAATATGTGAAATTTGAAATATAATATATAATACATGAAATTGAAATACAATATACAATAAACGAAATAAAAAATAATATATTAATATAGTATAATGTTTCATGTAATATATTTCAATTTTTTGTAGGGTACACAATGTTTGAAACTAAAATATAGCATATAATATGTGAAATTTGGAATATAATATATAATACATGAAATTGAAATATATTATGCATTTATTTGAAACTGCATTCGTCTCGTTTATTCGTATTATATTCATTAAAAAGAATATATATAGAATGTTCGTCGTTATGAAATTCAATTCAAATAAATGATAAAAGCCTTTCTATTAAACGCGAGAGCATTCTACCACCCTGGAATGTTCCGGCGCGTAGAAGTTGACGTCTCGTTACAATATCGATCTCCTGTTCACGCAGGGGAACGTTACAATCCGAATCATTCGGAGGACTGGCACGCGGTTCCAGAAATGTTCAGCCCAAGGAGTAACTTCGCTACGGTCATTTTGGACGACATGATTTTCGTTGTTGGCGGATTTAACGGTGAATTATTCGATTTTTCGTTGCTCGATTCCTTTTCAAAATCAAAAATCTCGTTTGAAAAATTAAAATACCATTAACTTTGGAAATTATCGTTTATTAAATAGCCAAAATTTGAAACATTTGAAAAAATTAGCCCTGTTTAAAATATTAAATGTCGAACACGATCGTTCAAATCGGCCAATTATTTTACTATTCTTTTGTATTTAAATAATTCTAATATCCATTGAGATTATTTTTCCTATTTAATAATTATTCGATTTTTCGTTACTCGATTCCTTTTCAAAATCGAAAATCTTGTTTGAAAAATTAAAATACCATTAACTTTGGAAATTATCGTTTATTAAATAGCCAAAATTTGAAACATTTGAAAAAATTAGCCCTGTTTAAAATATTAAATGTCGAACACGATCGTTCAAATCGGCCAATTATTTTACTATTCTTTTGTATTTAAATAATTCTAATATCCATTGAGATTATTTTTCCTATTTAATAATTATTCGATTTTTCGTTGCTCGATTCCTTTTCAAAATAAAAAATCTCGTTTGAAAAATTAAAATACCATTAACTTTGGAAATTATCGTTTATTAAATAGCCAAAATTTGAAAAATTTGAAAAAATTAGTCCTGTTTAAAATATCAAATGTCGAACACGATCGTTGAAATCGGCCAATTATTTTACTATTCTTTTGTATTTAAATAATTCTAATATCCATTGGAATTATTTTTCCTTTCAATGATTAAATAAAAGTTAACGATTGAATAGGTAATTATAGTTACACGTGTACAGTAGAAATTACTATGGTATTTCTCAAGACAAAACTGAAATACATTCCACTAGAAATTGAAATATTACGCGATCGTTTATTCGCACACACCGAATGATAATTTAGAATCGATAAGACAATCTGGTATCTCGATCGATCGAATTTTAATTATATTATATATTACGTATGAAAATGATCAGGTTCCACGACGATCGCGTACGCAGAATGCTACGACGCAGACAGTAACGAGTGGTACGACGCATCACCGATGAATCTCAATCGGAGTGCCCTAAGTGCATGCGTTATCGCGGGTCTTGCAAATGCGGTCGAATACTCTTACCAGAGTAAAGCGCGAGATCTTGGTCAAGGTTGGTGTCGCATACAAATTTGAGTACTTTACCAACACCTCTGCTGAACATGAATAGTAAGGGTCCTTCTAGACTCGTACCAAGCGTCGAACGAAATCGAGCCACCTAAAGCCACGTTTCCACTTGTTCACCGTTCTCATTTCGTTCTCATTATTCGTTCAACGAGTAAATATCCAAACGAGTAAACGAAATGGAAAGATACTTGTACTTTGACGAATTAAACGTGCTCACACTGTCCATCGTCATTTTTGGCGATTCTCAGATCAATGTTTCGACAGTTGTCTCGAGCATAGTGGGAATCAGGCTTAACGTTGCGTTGGAATCGAAGTAACTCGAGACGGTGTCTCACCATCGATTTTTAGCTGTAACGTGGCTAGTTTTCGAAAGTAGGCTAGTTTTACAAGTGGAAGTGTGGCTTTATGCACTTACAGCCCTGTTATAGAGGAACTCTGACACACTTTGTTTTCTACTGCACATTTTCTCTGTGTAGAAAATACGAATCTAGGAATAAATAAAAATTTCGAAGCTAATGTAAATTCTCGAATGCAAGAGTGGAATAAAAATTCAATTGTTATAGGGCAAGCTTCGTCCGAAAATCAAGATAAAACGAACCAGGGCGGGGAAGGGGCTGTAGAAACAAATGCGACCATTTCCGTCGAAGAGGAGGAAACGGTGGACTTCGAGGAACACGTTCAAGGGGAGGTCAGCACCATGAACGAAACTGCTGAGAGTGTCGGTAACTTCTTAGGATAATTCAACGACGGAGAACTGTTCAACGAGTGGATAATCTAGAATTTAAAAAAAAAAAAAAAAAAATATATACGTTTCGCGATAAACGATAGAGGCGCGAAGACTTTATAACTGTGCATCACCATTTCGCCGCCGATATACGAAATTCTCCATTTATCGTCGAATTTACAAAGAAATTGTTCAAATCTTGTAGATATTGCGTGAAAATTTGAAATTTGATGGTGGTGCAAGACACGGAGGTATTCGTGGGAGAATAATAATCGTTCGAAAAAGGTGAAGGAAAATTATCGAAAAGAATAGGGAGATTGGCGCTCGGGAGAGAGTGTGGTGGTATATTTAATGAAAAATTTTGCAAATTGAAGTGTTTTTTTTCTTTGTTTTTTTATAACGCGTTTTACGAAACAAATCGTCGCGCGGAGAAAAAGCTACGCGTAGGTTTTAACCCCGATTACGTACTTCAATTTTTAACCAAATCACTGTTTTGTACGGGATATTATTTTTCTGTTGTGATCTATTTATTTATTTATTTATTTTTTTTTTGCTTCTTTTTATAGGACACACGTGAAATATTTTTACAAGCGATCCGCGAAATCGAAACATGCGATGGCGACCGTATGATCGTACTCCGGTGGCACGTGGCCACGATTTTATCCATTAACGTATTAGCGACTGATTTCACGCATTTTATTGTATCTCTTTGAATAATTTTAACTCGTTCGAATTTCTCTTCTTTTTTTCGAGAAGCGGCACATTCGTCCGGGATTAAAGATACACCTGCACGGCTGTTCCAACGAGGCGCACGAAATATTTTGCCTTTTTAACGATCCATCGAACGAGAGGGAATTGTTATCGAGTTTTTTACGCGAATTGTTTACCTCGTACCTTGCGCGTGTATCTTGACATGGCGTGTTTTTTTTTTCTTTTTTTTTTTTTTTGGTCGAGATCCTGATGTGCCTTGGTCTGTTATTTTAAACGAATAAAAGTATACCGATTACAAAAAAAAAAAAATTGTTTGCCTCTTTTCTTTTGTCTTGTTCGTAACCTAACCTCAAAAACAGTTTTGAAGTCGAAATGAAATGTACGACATCGTCTCGATTTTCTATTCTCAATTTGGTCAGGTGAGTAGTGAAAAATCGTCACACCTTTCGCTGGTACAGAAGAAAGTTTATTTTAATAACTTTTATAAAAATTATTCCTATATACTTATTTATCTTAACAGCAAATATAAATAATTTTTTTATTTCAATGATCTTTAACTTTTAGAACAATAACTTCGCCTATTGTAGCATCAAATAAGTACTTCAATGAAAACAATTTTAATTTGTGCATCGGTTGATCGATCGGTCGTCGATACTATTACTCGTTTATATAAATTTCAACATTTTCCTTTAACCTATCGTATTATTTATATAGTTGCAACGTTACTTCTCAATAATATATCGAACTATAATAATTCAAATAGTTGAATAAAATATGCATAATTTTATTATAAACATAAAGTAAAGTAATATTTATTATAATAATTATTTACAGAAATTTACCACTAACAATTATTTTCTTTTCATTCTCGGAGGTGGTTCGCCACTTCGAATATTTTATCATTGATAAATAAAAATTGTAATTACTTTATCGTAAATATGAATAGTAATTCCTCAAGTATCGTAAACTATGAAATTAGAAACACGATTTTCGCGCGCGCGTGTGTGTGTGTATGTGTGTCCGTTTTCTCTCTCTCTCTGTGTGTGTGTGTGTCGGTGTGGTTGTGTGATGCCTCGCGAATCGGTATAATAGTATAGCACTAACAAAGTAAAAAAACCTTGCGTCTACGACACTCAATCGCTTTAGCAAAAGCGACAATCAAGCTCGGCGAGGTAAAATTTTATCTCATTGCATCAACGGTAACAATAACAATACCAGACACTTTTTTCTTTTTTATTAATCTATCTCATTTATGTATACGTAGATTTATTCACTTTTCATATGTATCCATATATTATGTATAGTGTATACATTGTTATTACGTTCGTCGACGTTGCTTCTCCAACTATGAACGTTCTCCCTTCGAAAGCTCGCTTCCTTATTTATTTATTTTATTTATTTATTTATTTCTTTTACTCCGTTTCTTTGTTCGTTTTAATCTGTCACTCGCAGCAACGCACAGTTCGATCGACAATCGTTTCGTGCACTGGTCGAACATTATTCTTCGATTGTGCGACCAATGTTCATTGATTTTTCACCAACGGTTTCGAACGTTCGTTGAACATTTCGCGCGCTCGAAAGTGGGGGTTCCCGCTCGCGCCTAAAGCCTGATTCGCACCACGCGTCGGCCAACTGTCCATCGAAACATTCTCCAATGAGTCTCGTATGGAATTCGGACCATCCGTAGTTCATTTTTGAGAAATATTTCGTCGAACGATCGACCAACTTTGCCGAGCAATTGGTGCGAATGCGGCTTAAGGAAATCACATTCGTTTCGTTCTTGGTTCTCGTTTGGCCGAAATCGCGTCACGGGATTTCTTACACAAAAGGACGAAAATCGATTGTTCAGCGAAAAAATAAAAGTACTTTCTTCCTCGAGGTACGACAACACACTTACTAAAATTAATATTACAAAAAATGTATTAATATTTTCACTCGACAACTAGTTTCTTTCACCTTCATACAAATGCGCCTAAAGATCCAACAATATCCTCGTTTTTCAATTAACAATGATTCCAAGGGATGAAGGACAATTGAGAAACGAGTAACATACGCAATTCTGGTTGTACACTTATCGATTATTTTCATCGTCAACTATGAAATATTAATCACGGTACGGTGTAAAATTTCCATCTAGAATTAATAATAAAGTTTCTAACTATCGTTTTCTCATCCTGTTATTATCTATAAGAGACACAATTATTCAGAAATTATTTAGACACAATTGATTCTCGCTTTTTAAAAATGAGTTTTATTCGCGTCGGTGCGAACCAGGCGTAAGGTTCGCGATCCCAGAAAATGGCGCCTCGATAAAAACTGAACGTCGCGCGTTGGTAGGATCGACTCGCGATTAATCGTGCGGCGACGACGAGCAATTGAGCGAACGATAGGACCGCGATAAAAAAAAAGAAAAGAAAAAAAAAAAGAAAGAAATCATTCCCTCGACCACTCGTGGTCGTTCCGTCGCGAAAGCAGTCGGGATCACTTTCAGTCCCTTCCCTTCGTCCTCGTTGAATCCTCGCCACCCTTTTGTGCCCGATCCGCGACGAGTTCCTTCGTATCGATCGACAACGGGGCGAAACGCGTTTCCTTGCACTCGAGACTAACAGTGCACGTTTCCGCGAAAACGTGAGAATCGTGCGGCCCCACTCCCGTGGGGCGAGCGTATTATTTAAAAACGTCCGTGGAACGCGGGGAACAGCGAACCCTCGCTGATTCGTGGACCTTGTTAGATATTACAAACGCAATACGAAAACGGTGTGAGATCGTTTCGCGAATCAATGGGGACGGGCGAGCGGCTGAGAATCGAAGCAGAAGCGAGTTTCATCTTGCGTCGATTTTGTCGATCAGTTTGAATTTGAATAGGTCAACGAGAAGGTTGAAATTAGAATCGCGAGGATTCGTTGAATTTTCGTTCGTATTTTAGCTTAGGGATACCTCGGTGATTCGAATGCTCGAGTATTTGAATATTTTGCCCATTTATCGAGTATCTGAGTAGCGTCGCGTGTTGGTAGTATTTGAAGAACGGTATTCGAATGCTTAAATGGTCGAACAATGATATTCGAATACTCGAATAGTCGATCGACGGTATTGGAATATTCGAACACTGATATTAGAATACTCAAATAGTCGAGTAACGATATTAGAATACTCAAATAGTCGAATACTGATATTAGAATACTCGAATACTGATATTAGAATACTCGAATAGTCATCTAACTATATTAGAATATTCGAATAGTCGAATACTGATATTAGAATAGTCGAATACTGATATTAGAATACTCGAATAGTCGACTAACGATATTAGAATACTCGAATAGTTGACTAACGATATTAGAATACTCGAATAGTCGACTAATGATATTAGAATACTCGAATAGTTGACTAACGATATTAGAATAGTCGAATACTGATATTGGAATACTCGAATAGTCGACTAACGATATTAGAATACTCGAATAGTTGACTAACAATATTAGAATACTCGAATAGTCGACTAACTATATTAGAATATTCGAATAGTCGAATACTGATATTAGAATACTCAAATGGTCGAGTTGCTCAACTAGATTGCTCAATAAGTTTTGTCGTTGGATAAAAAATGGCGCTATTAGGTTTGTCGTTTTACTTTTGCTGTGCACAAATAAAGTTCAGAAAGCTGTGTGCACAATGGGTGCTGCTAACAATGGAACAGAAACACATTCGAATGCGACTTTCTCAGCGACATTTGGAGCGTTTTAGAAAGGATAAAAAGCATTTTCTGCATCGTTTCGTCACTATACATGAGACTTGGGTCTACCACCATGATCCTGAATCAAAACAAGAGGCTAAGAAGTGATATAAACCCGGTACTTCGACTTCGAAGCGAGTTAGGGTCCAGAAATCGGCGAAGAAAGTGTCGGAGACAGTTTTTTAGTATCGAAAGGAATTTTGTTCATGAATTACCTCCAGATTGGTAAAACAATAAACTCAGATTATTACTGTAACCTTTTGGATGTAAAAATTCGTGAGAAAAGACCTGGTTTACAGAAGAAAAAACTTACCAAGTTTCGTCGTCCGACAGAACTTATTGAACACTACTAGGTTGTGCAATAAGTATTGTCGTTCGATAAGAAAAACACGATTTCACGGTTTGTAATACATTTTATTATTCAATATACTCTCCCTGAACTTCGATACATTTGTTCCAGTGATGTTCTAATTTATGAATTCCATCTCTGAAGTGAGAATCCAGAAGACTGTCGAATTAAGCGTCCACGGTTGCTATTGCTTCTTCGTTCGATGAAAATCATTCCCCACGCATGAATTTTTTTAGATGCAAAAACAGTCGGGAATCAAAGTTAGCTAAATCTGGCCAATAGAATGGATGTTGCAACAATTCTTATTTCAATTCACTGATTTTCGCGATGATTTTTAGAGCTGTGCGAAAGGGTGCATTGTCTCGATAAAAAGTGTTTCTTTTTCTTCTGTAAACCAGATCTTTTCTCACAAATTCTTACATTCAGCTGATCCAAAAGGTTACAACAATATTCTGAGTTGATCATTTTACCAGTTTGGAGATAATCCACGTAACAAAATTCCTTTTGCATCACGAAAAACTGACGCTAACCCTTTCTTGGTCGATTTCTTGACCCTAACTCGCTTCAGAGGCAAAGTATCGGGTTCACATCATTCCTTAGCCTCTTGTTTTGATTCAGGATCATGGTGGTAGACTCAAGTATCATCCATAGTGACGAAACGATGCATAAAATCCTTTTTATCTTTTCTAAAACGCTCCAAATGTCTCTGAGAAAGTCGCATTCGAATGTATTTTTGTTCCATTGTTAGCAAATGCAGCATCCATTGTGCACACAGCTTTCTGAAACTCAAAACTTCGGCCAAAATATTGCTCACACTGCCTAATAACATCCTTAGATCTTCTACTAATTCTCTCTCGGTTAATCGACCATCTTCCAAACCTGTATCCTGTATTTTTGCTACAATTTCTGATGTTGATGCACTTTTTGGACGTCCTTCGCGTTGATCGTCTCGAAGACATTTACAACCACGTTTAAATTCAGCAACCCATTTTTTTACTTACTAATTCAAAGTGAAGAGTCCTTATACACTTTTAACAATCGTTTAACAATAGCAGCCGTGGATGCGTATTTCGACAGTCTTCTCGATTCTCACTTCAGGGATGTAATTCATAAATTATTGTAGAACATCATTGGAACAAATGTATCGAAGTTCAGAAAGAATACATTGAATAATAAAATGTATTTCAAACCTTATCAAACGACGAAACTTATTGAACAACCTAGTAGTCGAACACTGATACTAGAATAATGAAAGAGTGATACTCGAAATTTATTCGTAGCATTGGAATACCTATAAAATATTTGAATATCAAGCTATTGGAACAATACCAACCCTAGTTAATTATGATATGATCTCGACGAGGAAATCGAGAGTCTCGAGATGCTGAAATGTATCAACAACGTCTATAGAGACACTGTCTATTGTTTGAACGTTGTTCCGAGCGGCCCCTTCGCAAGTTTGCAATCTATCGGCTGATTGATTCGAAACTTAATTGGCAGTTAACTGACAAACTTAAGTGGATATCGATCAGAAGATACATTGATAACGAAGTACATCGAGGATCTGAAGACACAGGTGCAGTCGACTGCAGCAGAACATCGAAATACTAGATGAAAGATTTACTTGAATAATGTGAAACAATCGCTAGGTTACTTTTAGGTATTACGAGGGAACTCTGGACATATTTGACTATTGTAACATTACCAAGAATATCGACTGTCTTGTTCAGAGTACCTTTCGTTGATCGTTGATCGATCGGTCGACCGAACGAATAAGCGAGACATCAGTGAGTCATTTGGAGCTCGATACGATATAGTAAAAATTTACTAAGAAACTTAACTCCCACTTGGAAATCTCAAGCGGTGCCATCTGGAAGATGACTGGCCTTAAGAACCTCGAAGCGACCATCACTTCCTTGCACGTATAAAATTCAAGAAGAAACTCTTCCAAACTTTCTTCACTTTTCATATTTTCCGCATACTCAACGCTCGCGTACGATTCGGTGAACGAAAATCCAGGTGAAAGAAAATATACGCACAACGACAATGAATTATCCGGTAACGTTGAAATTCTTCCAACAGTCGTAACAAATCAAACATTTCCAAGTCTTCGTATCACGACGTTACAAAAGTTCGATCGATCGTTCTAAATTTCGTTAACCATTTATTTCTGAAGACAACTCTCGCACAAATGACCAAACAATACAATAACATGGCGTTCCAGCGACTTCGACGTATAAAATCGTATCTTCGAAAGTTACGCATGGGCTTGAAACGCGATTCGTTGACAAATCGATTTTCGTCCAAGTGTTTTCGTTCGCGGGGCTGGTTTCGCTACGTTTTCAAACTAAGCGATTACTCGACGATTTGTTGGATCGATGGAGCGTTGAAAAACGAAAATCAATCGGAACGATGCGATCTTACGGTTGAACGAGAAATGTTTCCCGAGGACTTTTGTGCTTCGCAGCGTCAGGCGAGCAAAGACGAGGCGCCTGAATGTGGTCCTGACGAGGCTGTTGCTCGCGTATAGATTACGACGATGTGTCTATACGAAACGCGACACACGAAGTTGTACAATGGGCACAGTTCGCGGTTGCGCGCGACTCATTTCCACGGTGTAAAGGCGTACACGCGTGTACGTTGTATACAATTTGCGCGGGTAAACGCATACATTTGGGCGCGGTGGGTTTCACACTTAACGATATTGTGCGGAGAATCGCTGTACGAACGGTGCAATTTGCCCTACTGTGTAGCGAATTAATAATCGTGAACGAAAAAAAGTGTCGTGTGGAATGCTCGGGACACGTTCAACCTGGCGCGAGTCACCAACGATACGCAACTGTACCGAAACAGCGAGGTCTTAAGGTATAATTGCATCGCGCGTTAAATTATCTAAAACAATGAGGACTTAATGAGTAAATCACAGAAAGACTCGTCGTCGTCGGTCTCGCGGAACCAGAGACTGGTTAATACTTATTGCTGGCTGAAAAATGGCCGACGCGAGAGAGACGTTGCACTCGAGAGAAACCCAAACAGAAAGTGTTGAAAAATCGCCACGAATTCGAGCGAATCTTGGATGCACTTTCCTTGGCAGTGAATCAATTGAAATTTCTTACAATACATTATAACGATGTCGATTTAAATATCAATGTTGCACAAAATGATGATAAAGTCCTCCATTTTTTACGCACGGGGAACAATGCAATATTGTTCGGGGAATATTCACGATATGCAGTGTAATTCGTAATGTGATCGACCGGGGGACGATTCCTTGTTTAAAAATGGATCGAAAACGTGGGGGAACTTTTTTTCGTTATTGTCTTCGTTTACGAGATATCGGGCGTCGAATGGTCGAGTTCGCGCGCTGTGCGGTTCGAGTTGAGAACCACTGGCGCCGCGTCGATCGCGCGCTCACCCAAACGTTCGAGGCCGATTCTCACGAAAACCGAGCCTCGTACGGAAAAAATTTATTCCACACTTTCGATTCGTTTTTCATCGAGGAATCGTCCCACGTGAGTTTCGTGTCGCTGATTGTATCGCACCTTGTATAATTCTGTGTGATCTCGCGGAGACTTGGATCGCACTCGTACGCCAAGTTGAACGATGTCAGTTAGCGCGACTTCGAACGAAAGGCATGCTTCTCTCTCGCTGAGCAACCTATCGAATGCTTTTAACGAGAACTGTACGCGTTACTTCGCGCGAAACTACTACATCGAACATCAAATTGCCATGCATCGTACCGCGAATCTTACTGTCGACGTTTAGTCTCTCCCCTCTTCCATTTCGGGAATCGAGAAATCATAATTACACGCGTCATCTATTTCTCTCTCTCGCTCTTCCATTCTTTCTCTGTCTCTCTCTCTCTTTCTCCCACTCTTTCGATGATATTCACGATTAGCAATCGGCAGACGCGACGCCACGCGTCTTCGTTGCATCGATTACGATTAATGTATAACTTTTTTTATTTTTTCATTTTTTTTCTTTTTTCTTCTTTTTTTCCTTTTTATTTAGATTGTTCTGAGCAATTGAGATCTAGTATTGGAGGGATTTCATATACCTGAAATGGTAGTCACTTGTGTTCGTTCTCGTATCTCCGTCTCCCCACTATATTTCGTCTCCTCCACGTTGCTCCAGTTCGTCTTTATCACCGTTTGTCGTAACATTCACCACTTGAACGAGACGCGAGTCATCCTCGTCCCCCTTCAACGTTGATCGCACAATTTCTTTTTTTTTTTTCTTCTTTTATGCCGAATTGTCCGCGCGTCGCGATCTCGTCGTTTCCCTCTCCCGTTTCACATTTATCTTTCCTACGGTTGCCGTTTGTGTTTCTTTTCTTTTTTGTTTAAATTAGAATACTCTCTCTTTCTCTCTATCTCTCTATCTTTCATACTACGCGTCTCATCCATCCTCCTCACATCGCACGCACTCACACTTATCTGAGAGTAACAATTGACATACGTTTCGTAACTTTCCTAGCGTCCAGACACCACGTGCCCGGACTCTAGACGCTTTTGACACCTGGCTAAAGCGAGCCACGGTGAATCCGTCGGGCGACGCGTCCCTGTTCTCTCGATTCTTAAGAGAAAAGAATTGACAACAAAAAAAGGAACATTAAAAAAACGAAACGAAAAAGACCGTGAGTTCGTTCACGTTTCATCGGAATCCCTATACGGATTCTCCAGTTTGCCGATGCTCGAGGATCGTTCGCGTTCGCGAGTTGATTTTCATCGCCGATCGAGACGATCTGACACGTTGACGATCCCCTTCGTCAGCCCTGTGGTTTCGCGATAGGCCGAGAACTCGATACTTGAATCACGATGACCGTTCAGGGTAGTTCGATGACGATCGTCCGCGCTACAGGTGTCAAGATTCCTGGTGAACGAGGATTGCTACAAGGTTCGCCATCTTTTTCACCCGCCGAGGCGTGTTTCCTAGTTGCAAAGCGTATCGTCTTCTGCGCTATTCGTATCTTCTATTACATCTTGCGTTTGCTCTGTTGTAAATTAAAATATTGATATACACATTCGCCAATTGCTGGTGATTTAAAATTAAACAGGTGACTGCTATCAACGCTTCGAAACAGCCGTAGTTTGAATCTACCGTAACAACTGAGACTAAAGATAAGTGTCTCTTTACACGTACTCCGGTGTCTACTCTATACAGACCAGTAGATTTCAATTTTTATCGACAATATCTAAACCCGAACCCACACTCATGGATCACTACCGTATCAATTCCCGTTTGATAGAAGTCAAATCACTGGTATCATTTCCATAGTGCTCGTTTACACTCGTACAAAAGAGATCCTACTTAAGGATCTCTTAAGAACGTTAACAGTTCGACGCAAAATTCTACCGATAGGAAACTCAACCTTTGAACTGGACATACAGGTACACTAGGTTCAAAGGTATCGTTCCCGTAGATAAGTCCTAGAAAGTAAGTGCTAGGTTCGATATTTCAACGAATCCTTCAACACGTAGCTAAGCAAAACTCGGCACCGTCACCTCTTTAACCACTAACCGTTCAAAGTGCTCGCACTTCGCAATCTTCTGGTCACCAGCAACCAACGAGGTCGAACCTCATCTAACTACCCTCACGCTATCGATCAACCTCTCCTCCCTATTCTCTTGTCCAGAGAGAACAACGAACACGAGCCGCAAGTAGGCCCGTTCTCCGTGCAACCATAGGTCCATTTGGTTTCGATGAGTGGTCGATGAAGGTGATAAAACACACGCGCGGAATCCCAAGGGCTGACGACGTCGGTACGTGGCCACCTAACGGTGGATAACCGATCGACGTGTACCGTGATAAGAACGTCGAACTGCCCCGCTTCCGGTTCGCGCGACCGGGCGAATCCCGTGTCAAGGGAAGAAGGACAAGCAGAGCGATGATCGCGGACAGACGAGGGGTGTTAGGATCAAGAAGCGAGGCAATTGTCGACAGCACGTCCGTGGTAATTGATCCTAACGCGAATCGGAACTACCAGCAGGGTGGATCCGATCCACGATATGCCCGAGCACGTTCCCGATGGCTATTCCGCTATTACATTACGTCCCTAAATTTGCTGCCGCTTTAGCCGCTAGGTAGTCCGTTCCTTATCTGAAGTACTTCAGACCCGCCACCAGCAGGAACTTCTCGATGAAGAGCTCGGAATCGAGGACGGCGATGTGAGCAGCTCGGCCAATCAGGGCGTTCGCTGTTGCCGGTAACGCGTGATGCACGTCGTATCTGACCAGGCTCACACCGCTGGTGGACATCACCGGGTACAAGATGTTGTGCACCATCTCGCGATACGCTGCACCTGAAAGACCATTTGGACTTAGGAGACTCGTTTGAGCGGATTTTCGTGGAAAATGTGCAATTACGTCGAAAATTACGGCGGTTCCTCGATATAACGCCGCGCTTGTCCCTCTGTAAAGCGTTTCGAGTCATTTTCACCACGATTCGCGTATTTTTGATCGTTGCGGGTGTTATTGAGGGATCGGGGAGACACTCGGGATAAAAATTGTAGAAAGAACGATTGTGTTCGGATTGTTTTTGATTGTGTGTAGTGTTTTTTTGGAAATGATTGTGAGCGTGTGAGCGAGAATAGTTTGAAAGTAGGCAAGTTTGGACTTGTTCTTAACCGGAGAACCTCGACGATCTATTTATAATGCATTCAGGGAGATAGAACGAAAAGTACAAAGATTGCAAGTTTGCATTAGTGTCGTTAAAAAGATGCTCGGGCGGCATCGCTTTGAAGCTCGGTGACCGAGCGCCCGTAATACGAGCCGCCCTCACTCGGTGTATCTCGGTCATCTTTGAACGTGGTTGTGTATCGGCTTCGAGAAATGAAAAAGATCGATTCTAGGAACAAATCGCTACCGTCCCTCTTTAAAACGTTCCGCGCGGAACCAAAACTGTACGTTTTATCGAGGAGTTATTGGTCAATTGAAATCAATTTATTCAAAGACTTTTTCTGGTCAGAGAAATATATTGGGTTGTTCGGAAAGTCATTTCGTTGTTTTTTTTTTTAGTGAAAATGAAACACGATTTTTTTAGAGTGTATAAACATTTTAGTAAATTATATATTCTCCATTTTTAAAAATAAAATGACTTTCCGAACAACCCAATAGTTTACCATGTGTCCTGAGATAAACAAGAAAAAGTAACCAATGGTAAATTTATTTAACTGTAAACCAAGAACTTTGTTCAATAAAAATAGTACTTTTACTTTCTTTTTCGAAATGTCGTTTCAACGTTAACTTCATTTCCTTTTAATAAAATTCTAATTTCGAAAATCCCAAATCTTACTTCCTACTTTTGTTAAAAAAAACGACGAGAAATTCGTTCCTCGTTCGAATTTATAGGGCGAAAGTTATTTCACGGTAAGGTAAATTTTCTCGTGAAATTTTTATTACCTTGATCGGTTGAATCCCGCACAGCAGCTTTGCATAGCTCTATCCGCGCGGAGTGAAGCGGCACGTATCGATCCTGCGCGCTGCCGCACAGAAGAACGTGTTTGAACTTCTCAAGATTGCTCTTCTGACTGAGGCGGAACATAAACGACCGTCTGATGTCCGACGCGTCTTTCATGGCTAGCTGGAGCAACGAGCCGGATTTCTTCAGTTTCTGCATGAACCACATACCTGGACACGGTTTAAGACGACGTATTTAAAACGACGTTCTACTTTGGTAGACGACGTTGTCCCTTTACCTGCGTTAACTAATCCGCTGGTGTTATACAGTGTACCCAAATGTGGTCCGCTCAGGCTAAGAAAAGTGTGCAAACGCGGTAGAAGCGGTCGTAATTCCGGCCGCGTCAAAGCGCTCCGTATGATGATGGTCCCTAAAGAGTGTCCGATGAAGCTCACTTTCGTCGGGTTCAGGCCCGACGTCACGGTATGGTGGAGAATTTCGCATACTAGTCGATCGGTCATGCTGTCGAAGTCCAAGAAAGTGTCACCCTATTCGACAAATATGAACAACATCAAACGCTACAGCCGACACACCAAACATCTCAGAAAATATAAGACAGAAGAAAAAAGTGTTCGTCTATTATTTCCAGCATTGACATTCCCACGTTCCCAGCGATTTCGACAATATATTAGTTCGCTCGGAAAGTGATTTCGTTTTCCAAAATGGAGAATGTATAATTTAATGAAATGTTTATACACTCTAAAAAAATCGTGTTTCACTTTCACCGAAAAAAAAGAAACGAAATGACTTTCCGAACAACCCAATAATTTTCAGTCACAATTCGATAGTGATCGAATCCGTGATAATTCTTTAGTCTCGAGTGATCGAAGGAAGATGAATTTGCGAAGGGAAGTTACGATTGGACGAGATGGTACAATGCCCTGTTTCACGTGCGGACAGTTCTCTAATTGTTTCCATCAGTGTTCGCAAGGAAGATGAAATCGTAGTCGGATGTCACAGTGTAAACGTGTCCCGAACACCTCACCTGATTTCTCTCGGACATTAAAAAATCTAGATGGGCTCCGGGAAGACTGAGTTCTAAGTAGGTCTTGATCAAACGGAGATCAGCGGGGTTGCCATCGAGACCGTGCACGCAGATGATCAAGTGTGCTCCTTCCGGCGATAGGAGCCGGTACTCGTTGCTGATGTGGAAGTACGGCATGGTCGAGGCCAGGGTTGGATAGTCACTAAGAGGCACATTGGATCTTAGAGGTTTAACCGACGACGGGGTCAGAAGGTCACCGTATCCCAGGGAATGGGCACGTTTATGGAAACGCATCTGCGCTTCCTTTCGTTCTCTAGAGGGGGATAAGGTAGATAAAGAGAAACATAACTCCAAAACATAAAGACAGACGAAACGATAACCAAACTGCGAAAGCATAGCGGATACTCGCCGATGGACGGGAACAAAGGGCAAACAGAGAGAGAATAAAAAAAAAATAGATAAAACAAAACTACCGTCCGACTCGTTCAACGTCGTACGAATTGGACGACTGGCCGACGGAACGACAGGTGTCGGTGAACGAAAGATCTAACCGAATTCAGGAGGTGGGCGCCGTATGCAAATTCCAGGTCGCACCTGTAAATCTTCCCCGAGAAGCTCATCTGCCGTTTGAACTCCTCCTTGCACTTCTTGAAGTTGATCGAATCGTCCTGGGTCGATTGCAACAATTCCTTGCCCTCCTGGTAACAGTCCAGACAGATGTCCCTGACACCGTACGGGGTTTCCCTGTCCCTCT
This sequence comes from Ptiloglossa arizonensis, assembly GCF_051014685.1. Lineage (NCBI taxonomy): Eukaryota > Metazoa > Arthropoda > Insecta > Hymenoptera > Colletidae > Ptiloglossa > Ptiloglossa arizonensis. The sequence continues at coordinate 24,414,821 of NC_135048.1, read as the reverse complement.
CTCTGTCCCTGTTCTTCTGAGGGCTGCAGGGCGCGGTTTTCGTTTGCTTCGGACTTCTCACCGGCTTCACTGTCTCGTACACGTGATAGAGGGGGTTGTCGATGATCGCCGGTGGGTCCCGAAACTCCTCCGGAGGTGGTGGCTCGTCACGAAACATTTTTGGTGGCGGTAACCGCACCTCCTCGTACGAGTGTTCTTCGACGGTCTCCTTTGCGGTCGGTCTCTCCTTGCTGGGCACTATTTTCGACAGTTTCTGTCGCAGTTGCTCGCTGGACAGTTTCGCGTTGCGTCGCTGCTCCGAGCTCGACGTGTCCCCGCTGCTGACCCAGCCGGAACACTCGGACGTGAGGTTACTCGAGCTGGAGCTCGTGGTCGGGCTGCTGGGTCTGCTGGACGGCGGGCTGTGCGGATTCGGAATGACGGGAAGATTGTTGCTAAGGCTGTCCTTGCTGTCGCGTATCGGCATGCAAGGCAAAGACACCGCGCTACGTGGCACCACAACCTTGTTCTGCGCCACTGGCACGCTGGCGCATCTCAGTCTTTTCGTGTTGGGCGGCGGTGCACCGGTGCTGAATGTCTCGGACGGCGTTGTGCCGTTGGTTTCCGGCGCTTCTGTGGGGGACTTGACGGGCTCGATCTGCAAGCAAAAGTATCCATCAAACGATGACCTCTCTGCGTTTGGGTTAGGTGACAATGATAAAGACGTGGATGCGTTTCAAATTGGGACAGGAACGATGTCCAGTTCTGGGATACGTTAGGTTCTATTAGGTTGTTCGGAAAGTCGTTTCGTTTTCCAAAATGGAGAATGTATAATTTAATAAAATGTTTATACACTCTAAAAAAATCGTGTTTCGTTTTTCCCAAAAAAATGAAATGACTTTCCGAACAATTCAATACTATGTGTGGATCATGGCTGAAGATCAGGGTTGCTCGGATTCTCAGCTCCTGTTAGTTGTCTCGAAGGAAACCACTTAACTGACATTATGGGGGTTTACTGTCCCTATTAGCAAGAACGTTATTCGTACGTCCCATAGGAACTGCCCCAACCCACGTACTTACACAGCCACAATGAAAGTGTTAACTACCCCAGGCCTAGAGTAGGGGTTGCTCTCCACCAAATGTATTATTTTGTAGAGATATCAGAACTATCCCCACCTACATGCATATCAAAGGACAACGAATGCATCGACTGTTTAATTAAGCACCAGAACTATCCTCGACCATATGCTACTATCTGATAGTAGCAAACGTGTCGATTAGCTACCTAGGCCTAGAGTAGGGTTAGCTTTGCACCAAATGTACTATTTTGTAGAGGTATCACAACTATCCCCACCCACATGTGCACCAGAGGACAACGAAAGCATCGAGTGACTAACTAAGCACCAGAACTATCCTCGACCATATACAGGTCCGATAGTAGCAAACGCGTCGACTAGCTACCTAGACCTATATCTCCCGCTCCATTAGGCGCAACGCTCCCAACAGAGGTATCGTAGTGCAACAATTGCAACGGTACCTTAAGAATTATTTTATTGTTATTCTCCACCTCCAGGACGCCCGTAGTAGGTGCCGGAGGCGGATACCGGTACTTGGGCAGAGGCGCGACCGCTGGGTCCTGATAGGCAGGTGGCGGTGGAGCGGTCTTCCTGTTCCTGTGACTGCACTTCCTGCCCTCGTCGACGGGATGGTCAACGTCGAGTACAGGCGCGGAATGCGGTCTCCTTCCGTGCCTCTCCTTCCTCCTCTCCGTCCGTTGTTCCTTCTTCGGTTCCGACATCGCGGTCATCACCTTGTAGAACATCTCGTTGGTCAGTTCCGTTTTCTCGTCGATGTGCGGTCGCCTGTGCTTCTCCTCTCCGTAACAGGTCGGCACCCCGTTCCGTGGCGACTTGACACCAGGCCTCTCCTCTCGCCTCCTGGGCCTCTCTCTCCGGAATTCGGAGTACTCGTTGCGATTACCGTCGTCGACCAGTCTCTCGGTGCTCTTGGGTCTCCTTGGTCGGTCCTGTTCGCCGTGTGTCCGCCCGCTGGTGCCGTTCGTGCGGTAAAAGAACGAGTCGGTGGTGGTCGCGGAGTAATTCGATCGTTTGTACAATGGATCCGGCAACAGCGAGTGACCGCTCGGTAGCCCGCCGCCGTTCATCGAGTCCTGGAGCTCGCGGTTCCGTTGACTCTGCCCGGAGCCAGTCTTCCCGATCGTGTGATATCTGCGGGACTCGATCCCGTTCGTTTGGCTGTACTTGCCGCCCGTTTGGTGACTCTGTTTCCTCGAGTTGCCGCGGTAGGTGACCCGGTCCAGGGTCGCCGTGTGAAGTGGTTGCTCCTGCTGGAATCCAACGCCGTTGATGTTCGTTTTACCCGTGGCGATGAAGCTGTTCGGTCCGTTGGCGGTGGTGGCCATCGGTTGATGCGTCACCAAACGATGGCTGCGCGGTTCCAAGCGGATCCTTCGTGTGTCCAGCGAGTGATAATCTGGAAAGGGGGATTCTTCGATCAGTGAACGCGGTGTAGTAGGTTTCACCCGAGCGAGGTGAAACGACAACGCTGGATACAAAGAACACTCGCTCGTACCTTCGGTGACGTTCACGGTCTTGCCCTCGGTCCAGCAATCGGTCATCTGACCGTGATCCATACCACCTACGCACGTGGGGACTGTGAGGGTTTGTTCGCAAGGCTTGCTAGACGGCCGGTAGCCCGGTAGCTGTCCACCGGGTGGCAATTCGGGAAACATAGCCGCCAAAAGTGACGTGATGGAGCTGTTCTGCGGATCGGGTTGCTGTTGACGGTTCAGTACCAGTATCTGGGTGGACTTGGCGCGGGGCAAGGGTACCACAGGTGTCGAACCGAGCGACGGATTCGGTGCTGAACACGCTTGTTGCCCCGAGGGCGGGAAAAGAGTGTTGCTGGAGGATGCAGCGGACCTCTGCCTTCCCCTCGAGGGAACTGTCGCTGGCGGGGTGACGTTTCGCGCACCTATCCCCCTCTGTCGTGGGAATAACTGCGTGGACACGGATCGAGGCAGGGTCTTCGGTGAGGTCCTCGGTTGCACCGGTATGATCTCCGGGCCCAACTGGTCCAAAGATTTGCTATGCCTGGCTGGCAATGTGGATGGAGTTAACGTCAAACGACCCTGAACCGACGCGATATCCTGAGCCGCTCCCTCGCTCCTGGGCGACCATATCCCCATCGAACGTGACTCCAGGATCGCCGTGATCCCGCAACTGCAGTCGTCTATACCTGGAACTGAGAACCACCGTGATTCTCCTTTTTCGAGAATCTTGTAGATCTCTCAAGTCCCGTAGATCTTTCGTCGCGCTTACCACTGTTTCTGTGTCGTTGCTTCATGTCCACGTACTGATCCTCGAAAATCAACGGAAGCGAGTGAAGATCACCGTCCAGCTCCGGACAGTGCACAGGCAGCGGGGGCAACGATGTCAGGTACCGGGATCTTCGAGCGGCCTCGCTCACCGCCTGATAAGATTGATAGTTCGCATCGTAGCAACCCCAGGCCGATGTTCTCGGATTCTCCAGCACGAAGAAACCTTCCGCGAAACGTTTCACCTGGAAAGTGTCAATCACTCGTTGAATATTGGTTTTTTCTTCTAATGTACACGGAAAGGGCTAACCTACCAGAGTTCAACTTGGGACACTCACGTGCAAGACTGACGTACCGTAGTTGCACCAAATGTAGACACTGCTACTACGAGCTGAAACGAAACAGGGAAAGAGGAATCGTCCATTCGCTTCACTTGGAACGCGATAGCTGAGCCTTTGGCTTGACGTACTGTCACTATTGGCTAAGTTGGGCAAACGTAGAGGTCTTTTGTTATTCGAGGAACACGAACGAAACGAGACACTACAAAGTGAGATACAACAATAGAGTTCACGAAGGCATCTCGTCACGCGATGGACCTCCACACCTGGCCAACTTGGCCAATAGCGGCAACGTTTACAGTGACGACACGAGTGAACGAGTCCTCTTTCTTCCTCGCTGTTTCAACTTGCAATAGTGATACATTTTGTACAACCACGGTACGATCGTTGATCATTTTTGCAAAGATAAAATATCACAACGGATCCCTACCCTCAGTTGATGATGGATCCTAGCGAGGTGCTGATGAACAGCCTCGCGCCCGGAGAATGCCTCGAGAAAGTGCTGCCAAAGAATAATGTTTTGTGCGCAGAGTTGAGCGATATCAGTTTCCTCGGTGTCCATCATCTGCAATCACACCAGAGACGTTCCGTCACGTTCTGTACGCGCGATGTATAGCACGGGAACGTAAAAAGATGTTAACGATCCTCTCGCGTACGGACCTTGATGATTTCTTTGTGCGTGTTCTGAAAGAACTCGAGCACTCTCTGCTGACAAGAAGGCAGAAGCCGCGCCAGATCAGCTAAATCGTTGAGCAAAGATTCCCTCGCGGCCAAAAGTAACCTGATCACTTCCTGTTGAACCAGCTTCGCGTGCTGTATCTTCGTGGCAGATCCGACGCATCTCGTCGTGGTCTCCTGCAACGATTCACGTCGATCGCAAAAACCGCCCCGTATCGTTTTCCCGACACACAACCCCCCACGCCGACTCTTTCGAGTCAATTAAAAGCTTTAATGGCTTGCGCACGAACTCACGATATTTCCCAGCGCAGCATTGTTATCGCCATTCGTTGCGGACTGTTTAAATTGCAGCCACGGCTTCCCTCCGCGCGGCGCGCTGCGGGCATATTACTCGTTCAATTATCAACTGGCGACTTTAATTGAAACATAATCGAAACCGCGCCGATTTCGCCGCGGTGCACAATTTTTCCGCCAAATTGCCGGGAACAATTGAATGCAAACGTTCGATAGAGATTCAGTTCGGTGGGGTTCATTTTTGTTTTGTTGTGTATTTAAAAAAGAGAAAAGAAGAAAAAAAAAAGCGGTCGATGCACGTAGCGGACAAACGAAATTCGCGTAGAGTAGATCGAATGTAGAATAAATTGTGAAGTGAAGTCTCTTTGATTTTTTCAACGATTTCTTTGCGCATTTATTTCTCCTGCGAAAATTGAGCAAAATATGGAGCAGTGATGATCGTTTTATATAATAAAATAGTTTCTCGTAGTGTTCGGACGGTTTATTTTCTCGAACTCACCAGCTCTGCACGTAATGGAGTATGCTCTTCCTGAACGCAACACGGAAACCATGTCGGGTCATGAAAAAAAAAAGAATAATTTCCATAAGTGACAGTAGAGTGTTCCGTCGGGGGTCTAACCCTTTCAGTGCTGAGGTTCAATGCTCGACTAGGATTCGAATTGCTTGGCGTGTTCTTTTGTATTCAAGTATTCGAGCGTGTTCGAGTACTTGGCCATTCGAATACTGTTCGAATACTACTCGAGTGTTGACTATTCGAATACTACTCCAGTTGTTGACTATTCGAATGCTACTCGAGTTGTTGATTATTCGAATACTACTCGAGTCGTTGACTATTCGAATGCTACTCGAGTTGTTGATCATTCGAATACTACTCGAGTCGTTGAATACGAGTCGTTGACTATTTGAATATTACTCGAGTCGTTGAATACCAGTCGTTGACTATTCGAATACTACTCGAGTCATTAACTATTCGAATACTACTCGAATCGTTGTCTATTCAAATACTACTCGAGTTGTTGATCATTCAAATACTACTCGAGTCGTTGAATACGAGTCGTTGACTATTCGAATACTACTCGAGTCGTTGAATACGAGTCGTTGTCTATTCGAATACCACTCGAATCGTTGACTATTCGAATACTTGGTTATTCGAGTACTATTCGAGTACCACTCGAGTAGCGAACAATTCGAATACTAACGGGATACTCGAGTAATATTTTTATACCGACTGCTCAAATACCCCGGTATTAAATTCCCCAAGTTCATCGTTCTTTCTTAAACCTTATTTTCGTTTAATAATTCTACTCGAATACAAATACTCAAATACCCAAATATTCGAAGTTCGTTCGCAGCATTCAAATAACTAGAGAATACTCAAGTGTTAAATTATACGAGCAGTCTTCCGAAGATTACGCTCGGCACGCGCCGCAACGCTGAATCAAAGAGTGCCGCGTCTATCGAGTACACGCGCACAGACCGTACCGATCCAACGAGCTCGTGAAAGGGTCTGCAGCACCAAAAGGGTTGGAAAAATAATACAAATTGATACCAACTTGATGTAAGGCTGATGAAGAGCCACCAGGCAAGCGTGTATAGTGATGGATACCGCGGCGAGATGAAAATAGTCGAAGAGCACAGGCAGATGATAGTGAAGCCCCTTCGTGGGCGCGAAGTTCAGCTGCAACGCCCTACAAAGTACAAGGTAAACGAAGCTCGTGAAACCTTCCACGTGAAACGCGAAGACGCGCGCGGCCAAGGTTATCGATTCTCCCCATTTATTAAGCCCGTGAGAAAGTTCTTGCGTCTTCCAAGAATATTTGCTCGAGAACGATGAAGCACGCGATCGACAAAAAACACTTGGCTCTATTCGTCGCGATTATTATCGAATATCGAACACTTGGACTTGGAGAAACGTTTCTCGGTGTCTTCGTGCAATTTCACACGGTCGAATTGCGTTGAAAAAAAAAATGGGCTTCGAAAATAGAAAATGTTTCTCGAATGTTAAAAAAGTGAGGTGTTTTGGACCACGAGAGATACGTGTACACAAGGTGAACTAACGAAACGGGGACACTTAATTATCCACGTTGTTTACGAACATATTGAAAATTTGTTCACGGGAAAGTGACACCGTTCAAAGGGGCATACATCGACGAGGAAAAAGTTTCCTCCGAGGACGTACTTTTTTTTTTTTTTACATTTTAAGGTCATCGAAGTTTTTCAAACAGATCTCTCTATATATATATACACGCACACTCTCTTTGCTTGACGCGAGTCGATCACATTACGCCGTTATGCGTGTAAAAGTATTAGGGGGAAAATCGTTCGGAAAAATGCGCACGAAATATTTGATTCGTGTAGCGGGTCTTTTACGGATCCGAACGGAGCGTAAGGGTTGTCGGATCAAAGTCAGGGTACGAGCTTACTATTTTTCTTCTCGTTCAATTCATCGTTTCCCATACCGGTTCACGTAGCCCGTTCGGTGGGCTTTTGTTGGAATTTTTTTAAAAGGAAGCATTTCATGGGGAATCGGTAAATGGGATAGCGCGGTCGCACAAAGGGGGTCTGGAAATCCTGATCTTGTGTTACGAGACGATATCAAGCCCACGTGATCACCACAGCCACCGTGCGAATCCTCCGCGCGAGGATTCCCAATGCGGTGCAGAGTTCGTTGCACTCGAGGTCCAAAACCCCACACGATTCGTTTCTCTTCCGATCGAACGATTTAGGTACACCCTATACGTCCACGTGAGCCCGTTGTATTATCCCACGGACCTCGTGTGACGCGAGTCACGCTCCAGGTACCCTCGGAGCCTGAAACCACAATATCGTTCCCGAGCGAGTCCCGCGCGACGAAGACGCTCACCTGGACGACACGCAGGCCATGTTCTCAGGTTGGGTCGGATCGCTGAACCATAACTCGACGCCGAGATTGAAGTGGGTGCGGGAGAGCACCTCCTCGATCTTGTGACTGTGCACGAGCACGTGCGCCCGGAATCGGACCGAGGTGCCGAGTGTCACCTCCTCATTTCTGTAGAGGATCTGAAAGCGCTTACTCGTCCCGGGCGCCTCCAACGAGTCTGGAACAATGGACTCGGTTCGCGTCTTCTGGTATTTCGGTGCTTCATAAACGCTGAGAGACTAGAGAGAGAGGGAGAGAAAGAGAGGGAGGAGAGGAGAGGGAGAGAGAGAGAGAGAGAGAGAGAGAGAGAGAGAGAGAGAGAGAGAGAGGACAGGTGGAAGTGGTACGCGGGTTGCGTCTGATTTGAGTGGAAGCCTGATGCGCGTCTGGTTGGATAACTTCTCGGCTGGATACGTCAAACGTGAGCATACGTCTCGAGCGTACACGCGAGTCTGTCACTGCTCGAGATCTCGAAACATACGAGATGAGAGATGAGAGATGAGAGAGTCTTGAGGTAGTAGTCACGTGGTAAACTGGGATATGTGTTTGTCAAGAGTGTCTCGTGTGTAGACTGGGATGTCGGTTGTTCGGAGATTCTCGGATGTGAATGAGGATTATGGGTGGTTTCGAGGATCGTGGATGTAGACGAGACATCGACTGGTGTGAGAATCTCGGATGTAAACTGGAACGTTGTTTATTCTGGGAATCGTGGATGTAGAGTTTTATATCGTTTATTTTGAGAATCTCGGATGTAGACTGGAATCTTGATTTTCTGGAGAATTTTTTCTACCGAAAATATAGGAGGTACGAAGATCAGAGAGGTTCCAGTTCAAATCCGAGATCCCCAGACGAAGTGAAACGTTCGGAAAGAAACGAGGTCTCGGTTCGCATACGCTCGATACTCGGGTAGATACTTGGAAGAATCGAGATCTCGGCTCGCGTTTAAAATTCTCGGAAGAACCGAGCATTTCTAAAGAAATGAAATCTCGGTTTACGTGCCAGATTCTCGGATGCGATCGTGAGACGTGGAACAAGAGAGACGACACGTTCCGAGTACTCGTGAAAACCGAGTATCTGGAAACAAACGAGATATCGGTACCCGTTCGAGATTCTCGGTAAATTAAGAGCCTCGAAAGAGGGAAGATTACGGTTCTCGGCTCACGTTTAAAATTCTCGGGAGAATCGAGTGTTTCTAAAGAAACCAGATCTCGGTTTCCGTGCGAGATTCTCGGTACCCGTTCGAGATTCTCGGTAAATCGAGAGCCTCGAAAGAGGGAAGATTACGGTCCTCGGCTCAAGTTTAAAATTCTCGGAAGAACCGAGCGTTTCTAAAAAAAACCAGATCTCGGTTTACGTGCGAGATTCTCGGTACTCGTTCGAGATTCTCGGTAAATCGAGAGCCTCGAGAGTGGAGGAAGATTACGGTCTACACGGTCCAATCTCGTTTCACATTTTCCAAGATTCCGATCAACGTTCGCGCGCGGTCTTTGGTCTCCCTGCTGGCGCCTCTCGAGTCGCTGCCTGGTCTGTACAATGCTCGAACTTTCCAACGCTATCGTCGACCGGGTGCAGCTCGGTTCGAACTAGTTCGCTGTTGTCTAACCGAGAGCCGGTAAGTGAATCCAGCGGAGTTTCCTCCGGCGAGACGAGTGCAACGTACTGAAAAGTTTCCCCCCACTCCGTTCCAACGCGACCGGAAAGTTCTCTGAATCGCTGGACACGCGTCGCAGTCCGTCGAAGCGGGTGTAATTCGTGGAAACTTACTCCACCCACCGCCCACCGACCCCACCGCCTCCTTTTTGTTTGTTTTCCCATCGCGAACTGGGCGAACGAAGAAGACCGTTGCTTTACGTTGAATCTGCGAGGTCTGCGGAGAAGTTACCTCTTTGCCGACTAACTTCAATTCTATGAATATTCTCAATTAAGGTGAGCTTTTCGAGATACAGATTGTTCGACCGTCTTGATTGTTACATCGTCAGCTTTTGGAACGGTTCAAGTACAAATCGCTGGAAACTATCGGCGAAAGCTACCGTGCAACTCTCCTCGCGGAACAAGTGACTCTTGTGTATTTAGGTTCTCCCCGAGGTATCCTCTCTACATTTGCGAGCAAAATATTTCGTTTCCTGGTTCACGATGCTACTACCTCGTATAAAAAGAAACTCAATCGAGTCTCGCGTTCTCGACAAAATAACGTCAACCGGTTCTCGGTTACGCTATCTACCGTGCACGTAACCGAAGGATACCAAAGTGACGCGGTAGAGAGGACAATTTCATCCCGATCTTTACAAACTGAGAGACCCAATATCGTGAACACTGTTTAAGTCGAGGATCTATAATACGTTCATCGTGACATTTTCCTTTCTCCAGGTTCCATTGACCAATGGGGTTCGTATGGATACTGAAACACCCTCTAGGTCCTTAGGTATTAGAGTCTCGGATTGCCAGGAGCTACGATATTCGTGAGAGTCGCGGACGGATGACGATGGGGGCGAAAGCTTGGAAGAGTGTACTCACGATTCCGCAGCTGGTTAACCTCCACCTTGATGGGGAGTTTCGGCGACACTTTGAGGGCGGTTCGAATCTGGTAATACCTGCGAAATTGGAAATCGTCGATGAGCCCGGGCTAAGCCCTCGCAATTACGAAGCCTAGCGGGCCTCGCTCGACGAACGTGAAAGCCTGCCCTGGATCCGCTTACCCGCGCTGGAACAGGTCGACATTGTAGAACTTGCAAAGCTCGAGGGAGAACTCGAGTGTGGCCTGTAGATCGCTCATCTCGATCCCCGCGATGCTGGGAGCCCGCCCTCCCCCTCTCGGCCTCCGGAGCTCCTCTAATCGCACGAAGACCAGCTTCGTCCGTCGCGACGATTCACGCGGGTAGACTGTTCAGGGCCTGGCCGAGCTTCTCGGTTCGTTTCTGCCATCTTGGACGACCTCAGGGTCGCAACCACCCTGAAACATACGGCACAGTTTGATGCGAGTTAACGCAGCTGTAGGTTGCTCGATATGTTTTGTCGTTCGAATATCTGAATAGTGTCACGTATCAGTAATATTCGATTAATGGTATTCGAATACTTAAATGGTCGAACAATGATATTCGAATATTCGAATAATCGACTAATGATATTCGAATATTCGAATAATCGACTAATGATATTCGAATGTTCGAATAATCGACTAATGATATTCGAATATTCGAATAGTCGAATAGTCGAATAGTCGACTAACGATATTAGAATATTCGAATAGTCGACAAACGATATTAGAATATTGGAATAGTCGAATACTGATATTCGAATATTCGAATAGTCGAATAGTCGACTAACAATATTAGAATATTCGAATAGTCGAATAGTCGACTAACGATATTAGAATATTCGAATAGTCGAATAGTCGACTAACGATATTAGAATATTCGAATAGTCGAATACTGATATTAGAATATTCGAATAGTCGAATACTGATATTAGAATATTCAAATGGTCGAATAACGATATTAGAATGTTCAAATATTAGATTGCTCGATAACTTTTATCGTTCGAGTATTTGAATAGTGTCACGTGTCAGTAATATTCGAATAATGGTATTCGAATACTTAAATGGTTGAACAGTGATATTCGAATACTCGAATAGTCGACTAATGATATTAGAATATTCGAATAGTCGAATACTGATATTAGAATATTCGAATAGTCGAATACTGATATTAGAATACTCAAATGGTCGAGTAACGATATTAGAATATTCAAATACTTGGTCGCTAGTATACTCTATGCTACGAATATTCAAATACTTCGTCGTTTTACTTTTCTAAAGATGGTACTACTTGATAAACACGTGTGGAGTTTCATGTAGATTTGTCGATTCGTCTGTATATTTACAATTGTTCGAACTTGAAGTGTCATAGTATTTTTTTACAAAACGACAAAACTTATTGAATAACCTAGTACAATAAGAGGTCAATGACGATTTCGTCGGTAATATTCCAGACGCGAGTTTTAGGGTCCTAACAATGTAAAATATCAAAGTTTGAACGTACATACACGAAACACATAGTTTTATTGAACCTTTTCATTTCTGTAATAAAGTAAAAGAAATAACGATGATGCAATGTACTCGTCCATCGTGAGTCTAATGGCTACTACTAAAGTAATCCAGCGTCTTGCCCAGGTATTGTCGATGCACTCGTCAGGCAGGCTGACTCGACGAATTAACACGAAGCAATTGGTCGTTCGCAAGGGTTCTCTAGTTCGAGGAATTCGGAACAAACTCGATGCAGAGGAGAAGATTCGGAAAGTGGTATTCTCCATTCTCTTCCGTAGCGGAAATTTAAACCGTAGATGATGGAACGTAGGTTTACGTGTCGTGTTTCTTTTCCTTTCCCTCGTGAATAAATATTCAGTACTCCAGTGTACCGATCTTTATATCTTTTTTCGCCTGTTCGCGTTAAGTAGGCAATTTCGAGCACATTTTTCAAGCTGCTCGCTCTGAAAGTTTCTTGCTCGGAGTTTTACCCCCTTCCCCCCGTCTTTCAGGATGCAGGAACCGGATCCTGCAACCTGACGGGCATACCTGTAATTACGTTACGTTATGAACATTCTCGGGATGAAGGCACCGTGCGCACCGGAGATGCTGAATCGTGTCGAAAAGGTGCTTCAACTTCCGTCGAAGCACGAGTGGATAAAAGTGTATTGTACACCGGCTGCCGTACGGGGTGAGTTCTCTCTTCTCGTTCCACGACAAATAGGCCCCGGAGTCTCCTTCAGTTCCGAAGTTTTTTTTAACGATCGTTGCCGACCACTCGCGACACAGCCTTTCTTCTCGAGGAGAGATCATTGCCGGGTTTAAAAGCTGGAAACTTTGAGAACCGCTTCGTCGAGCGTGTTTCTTTACGGGGAAGGAACGTTCAAGAGGCGTGTCCGCGTGCGAGAATTGTGCTGGCGCTTGTTTCCGGGCTGAAAACGACGGAACTCGCTCCAAACTGGGGCTGGAACTGGTCGAAATTTTCCGTATTCGAATATTCGAAGATTCAACGATTCTAATATTTCGCCAATACAATTCGAATTCTCGACTGTTATAATATTATTCGAATAGTCGACTATTTGAATACTATTCAAACATTCGAATACCATTCAAATACTTGAATACTACTCAACCACTCGTTCACTCGAATATCCTCCAAATACTTGGTTATTCGAATACTTGAATACTACTCAACCACTCGATCACTCGAATACCGTTCAAATACTTGGTTACTCGAATACTTGAATACTACTCAACCACTCGATCACTCGAATACCGTTCAAATACTTGGTTACTCGAATACTTGAATACTACTCAACCACTCGATCACTCGAATACCGTTCAAATACTTGGTTATTCGAATATTTGAATACTACTCAGCCAGTCGATCACTCGAATATCATCCAAATACTTGGTTATTCGAATACTTGAATACTATTCAACCACTCGTTCACTCGAATATCATCCAAGTACTTGGTATTCGAATACTTGAATACTATTCGACTGCCTGGCTATTCGTATATTCGACTGTTCGAATACCATTGGAATACTTGACTACTCGAACACAGTTGGAATTCGGTCATTTAACTATTCGAATACTTGACTGTTTGAACATCATTCGAATGCTCGGTTAATCGAATAGTTTATCACTCAAAAGCTTGAGTATTCGCTCATACTCAAAAGTATTCATCGAGTATCTGAACACTCGCGATGATCGAGTAATGTGAGTTGAACTGTGTAAAATTCCCTATGATCGTCATTCTTCTTAAATTTAATTTGACTTGTGATATTTTATCAATGATATTCTAAACTACGTTTCTATTTCGATTAGGTCTTTGTGCAATGTTTTCAGCCATAATTGATGCTCTCAGCATGAAAGAAGTACGGTAGAACCTCGGTTATTGCAACCTCGATCATTACAAGAGTTCATTGCAGTGCATAGATAAATAGAAGGGACGGTCACTTTGAACGAGTGATTTCGAAGAGGGATGTGACTAGTAATGACCCATATGCAGCAGAGATATACCGTGCAATTGAGGATCTGTCTCGTTGCATAGGTTACCTCGATTATTGTATCAACCTCGATTATTGTAGAAATTTTCTGTCCCTTCTTCCAACAATAATCGAGGTTCTACAGTAACAGAAATATTGGGAAAATATTCGGTTAATTTTACCGTTGAAAGAATAATATCTTCGTTTAATTTTTACATTGTGTTCGATTGTTGCAACAGTAATATTTTAACAATGATATTTCAATAACAATGTTCGAATGCACGAATATTCAAAATTCGTTCGTATGCGTTCGAATGCCTATTAAATATTCGAGTATTAAATTATTGAAATACTCTCAGCTCTACTCTAGACCCGAATTCGTGAGAGATTGCGATTGAATCTTCCGGAAAGAGGATCGTCCCATTTCGAGCCGACTCTAATTCAGGTTACGGCAAGATGATTCGTTGGAACGAATCTAATTAAAATTAAAGTTTGAAAGCTGACAGAGAATTCGAGTCCACCTTGAGCTAGATGCCCTCTACTGGTTCAATTGCACCGTACTTGGAACCTCGTTATAGGTCGTTTAATCCTTATTACTCGATATTAAGGTTTATCGTTTTTTAAATCGTTTCGCAAGGGAATTACATTAATGAAAATCATATCGAGCAATTGATATAATGTGACAATTTATTCCTCTTATCGTTACAGTTTGAAATGGAACGAAAGTGCTTTAAAACATTCACCATCGAGTCCATTATGCGAAATTTTTCCCGCAGGTTATTGTACAATTTTCACGAAATGCAAATCGGTTCAATTTTCCTTTATCGTGCGTGCCTCATTTTACCGTCGAAACGTGAATTCTATTTGCAAAGGATCTACTTTAATCACCTCAATTTGAATAAATTTTGTAGCTATTTTGTTCAAAGTAACGTAATATTCGTTTCATTTTACGAATTGCGGAGTCAAATGTGCGAAAAACGTGTAATTTAAGTTAAACGTTTTCAAAAAATATAGTTCCAAAGCTGTAACATTTTTTTATTCAAAGATTAAAAGGTTTTGCGTCAAGTTGCTTTAAAATACTATTAAGAATCACGACTCAGAAATTTCCAAAAAAATTCGATTTCAAAATTTTTATATTTTTTGTTATTTAAAAATGGGGACAAGTTGTACTAAGGTACTTTGAACTACTATTAAGGATCATGACACAGAAATTTCCAAGAAAATGAAATTTCAAAATTTTGATATTTTTTTATTTAAAAATGGAGAGGATCGCGGCCGGGTTTTTCCCGTGACTTTATCAAATAACATCTCTTAAATATCTACAAAAAATTTGATCTCGAGATACCAATATACTTATGCCTAAAATTAGGAACAAGCCATCCCAAGTTACTTTAAAGTACTAGTAAGGATCACGACTCAGAAATTTTCAAAAAAATTCGATTTCAAAATTTTTATATTTTTTGTTATTTAAAAAAGGGGACAAGTTGTACCAAGGTACTTTGAACTACTATTAAGGATCACGACACAAAAATTTCCAAGAAAATTAAATTTCAAAATTTTATATTTTTTTATTTAAAAATGGAGAAGATCAAGACCGGGATTTTTCGTGACTTTATCAAGTAACACCTCCTAGATACCCACAAAAAATTTGATCGCGAGACACCAATACATTCATACTTAAAATTGAATACAATTCCTGCCAAGTTGCTTCAAAGTACTATCAAGGATCACGACTCAAAAAAGGTCCGAAAGAATTTTGATATTTTTTAATTTAAAAATGGGAAGGACTTGGGCCGAGTTTTTTCATGACTTTATCAAGTAACACCTCCTAGATATCCACAAAAAATTTGACCCCGAGACATTAATACATTTGTACTTAAAATTGAAAACAAGTCCTGCTAAGTTGCTTCAAAGTATTATCAAGGATCACGACTCAAAAAAGGTCCGAAAGAATTTTGATATTTTTTAATTTAAAAATGGGAAGGACTTGGGCCGAGTTTTTTCATGACTTTATCAAGTAACACCTCCTAGATATCCACAAAAAATTTGACCCCGAGACATCGATACATTTGTACTTAAAATTGAAAACAATTCCTGCCAAGTTACTTCAAAGTACTATCAAGCATCACGACTCAAAAAAGGTCCGAAAAGCTTCGATTGAAGAATTTTGATATTTTTTAATTTAAAAATGGGAAGGACTCGGGTCGAGTTTCCTCGCGATTCTATCGAGTAACACATTCCCGAACGCCGTCCCGACGTGGAAAAAATTGTCGCGCAAAAACCGAGGGACACCGTCGACGTTCCCTTCGTTAGCTTGAAAGCGGACGCGCGCCACTGTCAAGGACGCGCGAAGGCCGCGTGCACGCTTCCTCGGGCGAAGATCAACGACCTGGCGCACGCACGGAGAGCGTACGAGAGGGTGAACGCGAGGAGAGGGCGTTGAAAAAAGAGAAGAGGCGGCACCAGCGACGAGAAACGACTCTCTCCTCGGCGCGTGCCGTCGCGAGGCCACGAGCGGAATGGAAGCGGCCGGCCCCGCTGCCGGCGCTACGTCGTCTTTGACCACTTTGTCAGAGCCACTCGCGTAATCTAGTTTCGTCGCCTGTCAGCAACGCTCGCCAGACAGACGGAGCACCGTGTCACGGACGCGTCTGGTGCAAAGTGCATTTGAATCACTTTGTCGGGGACGAGAAGTTTCCATTATCCTCGCTGTTATTATTACACGCGGCCGTGTGTCGACACGGGTGGGCCAATCCGTGTGCTCCGTGCGACCGGATCACGTATCCACCGGACGCTTTGCGAGAGGAGAATCCAAACACGTTGGATAACCTCGCCCCGGGGTCAACGACGAGTTATTCCTTGGTGGTTCCAGCCACGAGTTTCTGGGCCCCAATGTTGGAAAATATGGAAGTTTCAACGAATATAAGAAATGTTGATGCAATGCCTTAACGTTGTAAAATATTGAAGTTTGTACGAATATGAGAAATCTTGACATTGTAAAATATTGAAGTTTGAACGAATATGAGAAACCTTGACATTGTAAGATATTGAAGTTTGAACGAATATGAGAAACCTTGACATTGTGAAATATTGAAGTTTGAACGAATATGAGAAATCTTGACGTTGTAATGCCTTAATATTGTAAAATATTGAAGTTTGAATGTATATAAGAAATCTTAACGTTGTAATACCTTAACATTGTAAAATATTGAAGTTTAAACGAATATGAGAAACCTTGACGTTGTAATGCCTTAACATTGTGAAATATTGAAGTTTAAACGAATATGAGAAACCTTGACGTTGTAATGCCTTAATATTGTAAAATATTGAAGTTTGAATGTATACAAGAAATCTTGACGTTGTAATACCTTAACATTGTAAAATATTGAAGTTTGAATGTATATAAGAAATCTTGACGTTGTAATGCCTTAACATTGTAAAATATTGAAGTTTGAATGTATATAAGAAATCTTGTCATTGTAGTACCTTAACATTGTAAAATATTGAAGTTTGAATGTATTATATATAAGAAATCTTGACGTTGTAATGCCTTAACATTGTAAAATATTGAAGTTTGAATGTATATAAAAAATCTTGACGTTGTAATGCCTTAAAATTGTAAAATATTGAAATTTAAAGGGGTGTATATTTCTTTCTTTCATTACAAAAATAAAAATATTAAATAAAACTCGATGTTTCTTATATTCGTTTAAACTTCAATATTTTACAATATTAAGGCATTGCAATGTCAAAGTTTCGTAAATTTATTCAAACTTCAATATTTTAATATATATGTATACACGAAGTTGTAAAAATTGATTGATTGAGAAAAAAATGTACAATATGTGTGTTATTGCAATCGATCCACCATTTTCGATATTTACGCAAGTAAAAGCTCTAAAATCGAGTAATAACACTTTTCGATGGGTCAGGGACACATATGTAAGGCCCTAAACGTACCCCCACCACTTGTGCACCATTTCTATTAGAAAGTTTTGCAATTTTATAGATTCGCGGAATAACAGTTTTATTCCAGAATGTACGCCGTATTGTTTAACCATTCGTTTAACCGTTCAATGGATATTGAGTTTTATTTTTACGTATAAACCGTGTTCTTTGGCCATATGATAAAATTATTTAAGTTTCTGGTAAGGTATACTATACTTTACGATATTGTTATACTTTAGGAGAGTAAATAATATATACTGTACATACACGTATGAATTATTTAGCTATTTGCTTTTCAACCGACAAAATGTGAATAAATCGACATAGAATTCCCAAAAATAAAAGATATCGCAACGATGTTAAGAATATAAAAAAATATTTATCGATTGTTTCGACGCGGCACCGCGCTATAAGCCTTCGCAGTTGCCAAACGGTCGGCTCGAACCACCTAACACGTTTCCAAAAATACAACAACCTCGTCATCTTTTCGAATTTCAAAACAATTCTTAATACATATAAAAACTTTTTTTAAAAGAACATAATTTTCCCTTCCTCCGGTAAACATTCAACCCAACGGTAATTTCGAGAAATGCTACGCACTCTCGTAGAATTTATTTATTAATAAAAAAAACCCGTAACATTCGATACTGTATTTTCACAAACTCCTGAAGAGTATCCAAAACAGAAAATTTCAAAGAATATTCACTCCAAAGCGAATCACTTTCAAATCACTTTTACATTACACGCTCTTCAACAAGTCCCAAATTATACAATCTCCAAATTTCCAATAATTTCTCAAAAATTCCCAAGAATATTTTTCCAAATCAATATACGTCGATACATACTCTCGATCAATGAAAAAGCTTCCGAAAAAACACGAAGAAAAATATCACCAAATATCTCTTCTCCGTTCCGCGGCGTGATTCCCTCCGAAGTTATCCCCGAAGCAGCGACAAGATCTCAGGTACTGGTACAGCGCGTTGATCCGCGACGAGTACCTCGACGAGGGCTCGATCGTGGCTCGATAAACCTAATGCACCGAAACGGTGTCCACGTGTCGCGCGGTTCACGCGCAATTAATTCGGTTCTTCATCGAGCTAATCCACGTGATCCACCATTCAGTGCATTATCTCGGGTCACGAGCAGATCCTCGTTCCCCGCACGGTTAAGCGGGAAACGTTTTCACGGCCTCGTATCGTATCGCGCGCAAGTACACGACGGTCGATGTAGGCCAGAAACGACGAGCACCGCTAAACTGGGCCACGGTGCGTCGGCCTCGGTTCTAGAAATACCATTGCCAGCGCTTCGAAACGACGTGGAAGCATTCGTTCCCGATGTGAAAACTCCGAGAGCAACTACGCGACCACGTAATTCGTGAAACGAGAAGGCAGCAGCAGCAGCAGCAGCCCCTAAGTGGCCATAGTACGAGGAAGACCCGTCTAGCGAACATGGCCGATCGGTATCGCTCGACGAGGGGGACACGAATCGTCGCGTAAAGGTTAACCCGGCTTCTCCCCTTCTGTGTCCTGAACACGTGTCAATTTTGATCAGGGACCGTGACAGGAGACGAAAAGTGGACCCGAGAAGATCGAGTGTGGGTAACCGGTATCGACCGGATCACCGATCGTGGGACACTCGGGCGACCTAAATCTACGGAAGATAGGACCGAGCAACGAGGATGTTTCGAGAACATTGCCACCAGAAGGTCAACGTTTCTTCTGGGATTGTCCAAACGAGTGACAGTTTCGGTCGGGTGATCGGGACGGGGTATGGAAAGTGAATGTCTGCGAGATCGAGTGTAGACGACAGATCGAGAATGTTTCTAATCGTGAACGAATCGAGTTGGGTTCAAAGGGGGTCTTGTTGAATGTTTACCGAGATGTACCAGGGTGTTGTATACTTTGACTAGCTGGAATTGAACGGACCACGGAAGTCTAGTTTGAATGACTGGACCGATGCGATCAGCGCCGGGGAACAAAATGGCGGGCTTTATTCAACGGAGCGGATTGAGATCGATGTAGCTGCTGAAAGAAGTCTCGTCACAATGAGAGTTTAAAGGGGCATTTTTACGGTTTCTTTTTTTCTTTGGGATGCGGGGGGTATGTGTGGGTGTGAAAATTTGCGGGTGTATTTGCAGGTGTATTTGCAGGTGTGTTTTTTGTGTCTCTGTATGTAGGGGGTGTTTAGAATTTTTGTTGGCAAGCTGTGAGGACTTTTATGGACAAAGATGAGAAAAATGGTGTATGAAGTTTGGTAATAGACGATTTGTTACAGAGTTATAAGTTATAAAGTATTGTGAGTATCGATAGAAATATTTTGACACAAGATTCTGGTTTACACGATAGTGGAGGACTAATCGATGGTAAGAGTATTGGAATAAGTAGAAATGGAAAATGATGAAACACCTGTGAGTACGTAGATCGGATAAACAGTCGACTCTCTGTGCACTGAAATGGAAAATGCGTTGTTACATGTTTCGCGTGTACGATATTTTTATATAACTCTGTAACAAAGTTTACACAACAAACTTTGTAGAACACGTTTGCTCACTTTTGCCTCTTGTTGAAGTCCTCGCAGCTTGTCGAGCAAAACCCGGAACACCGTGTATAATTTTGCAGTAAGTAGACGAAGCTGTGCAAGAGTTCTCAAGAATATTATCTTGCATTCACACATTATCTTGCATAAATACAAAAAAAAGATTCTAATAAATAGCATTTATTAAATTGCAAGAGTTGCTTCGTTACCTCGAACGTAAAGAAAATATCGAAAATTGTCGAAATGGCAATTCTTTTAAACGAAATGTCACCTTTCGTTCAAAAATTTGTCAATTTTTTGATATAACAAAATATAATAATAGTAACAAAAAAAGAAAAGATCAGATCAGAATGTCCTCTTAACAGACTCAATTCACACTATACTATAGTTTCTATAATGAAATGTGGATCAATATTAAGGGTACAACGTTGTATTTTCTCGTTCTATTTTTTGATATAACAAAATATAATAATAGTAACAAAAAAAGAAAAGATCAGATCTGAATGTCCTCTCAACAGACACGACTCACACTATACTATAGTTTCTATAATGTGATGTGGATCAATGTTAAGAATACAACGTTGTATTTTCTCGTTTTATATTTTGATACAACAAAATATAATAATAGTAACAAAAAAAGAAAAGATCAGATCAGAATGTCCTCTCAACAGACATGACTCACACTACACTATAGTTTCTATAATGAAATGTGGATCAATGTTAAGGGTACAACGTTGTATTTTCTCCTTCTATTTTTTGATATAACAAAATATAATAATAGTAACAAAAAAGAAAAGATCAGATCAGAATGTCCTCTCAACAGACACTACTCACACTACACTATGGTTTCTACAATGAAATGTGGATCAATGTTTAACGGTACTCACAAATTGAACAACCAAACTGTGTCAATATGATCCACGAGTGGACACGAGGGAAAAATGTTGTACGATTCACGAGTTGTTTATCGAATAATTACAACCGGTACTCTTCGATCGATTCTGGCACGCGACTCTCCTGTGGTGGTTATTGCTGTCGACAGAAGCTACATACGTCACTTTCGATGATTGGAAACAATAAGTACAACACGGAACAACGTTCGGAACAACTCGTCGTTATCGCGTTAAACGCAACTATAAATTTCCAGCACGCAACCCTTTTAAGAGAAGAATGAACTGGAACGATCCCTACAATGCTACAAGACAACGTTCAGAGAGAATAGTCAATGAGGCCGTGCATGAGATATCGAGCGTTGTTTATAAACAGTCTCACCGGAATTAGTTCACATTCCTGAAAGTACTACTGGAACGTTACGCGTGCTGTAACTCGAAAGCGAAGCAAAACAGGACACGTGTTTACTTTATAGCTTTTACGCGTTCGATCTACGACCGATCCCCGTATATTATTGTTCGGTAAACTATTGAATATTTTCGCCGGGTCGGTGGTTCTCAAACGTTTTGAGAAAAACTTTTCTAAAAATAGAGAATTCTTACGCAAAAAATGTATAAATGAAACATTTGTACGATTATTCGAATCAATGTGAAATATTATTTAAACGTACCCTTCGACCGAATCAAATTCATGGAAAACTCACCAATAAATTGTACAATATTTCCCATACTATGGTATATAAATAAAATCCCAGATATCGACGTACAATATTACACATACATAATTTTCTCGTTAGAAAATTTCCAAGTCGGTTAAAGAATATTCTATTAAAGAATAGAATATTTTCACAGTCGTTGAACCCCGATGGTAAATTTAATATATAAGAAAATCCTTGTCCACGTTTTCCCAACGTTGAGAGTGTTGTTTCGCGCTCCTTCGGTACTTATTTCGGAGCGTACCGATTAAGCCGAAAATGTTCGTTCGTTTCTGGAATTGCTCTGTGGCGCGATACCCTCCAATTATTTCGAGCGGTGTAATTTTCAAGCGTTCGTACGCGTAACACACGAAGCGTGTGTCGGGGCATCGATGCGGTTGGACACAATGGCGGCGTGCATAGCGGTGGCCGGGAATAACCACGGTAACGGGTTTCCACAATCTTTTTTATCGCCACCGACGTTTTCCCTGTCGCAGGTGGCCCGGTTAAATTAAGTATGAACGGCTATAAATAAATCTCGCACGGTATTTTTCGAAGCATCCGTGAACGCGGAGGCCATCGGTGTGGATCGAGCTGGTTTATGCACGTGTAGCGTTTTCTCGTGCTTTGAAAATCCTATTGACGAGGAACGCTTCCCGGTTAGAGGCTTTTACCCTTTTCTCGGTCGAGTCTTCTTTAAATAATTTAACGAAATCCCCGAGTAACTCGTTCTTGATTTCGTATCGTGAATAAACGCCTTCGAGATGTTCGTACGGGTGTACCGGTATAGAAATACATTTATTTGTTATTTAGAAGCAGGTCGATGGATCGTTCGGTGGTACGGTCGATGTTTGGGTATCCGGAACGAAGAACGTCACTTCGAGGTCCGACTCGAGAACGAAACACTCGGTTCTGGTACTCCATTAATTGGCAGAACGGCCTTGAATGACCTCGACCAAACACGGGGTCATTATTTTTATCTTTCACGAGGCTACAATGCTACCGAAAAGAGTACACGATCCCATTGTACGAATGTCGACCGTCTTCGAGTACCCGAAACACTTCCACTTGCGAAGAAAGGAATCCGCGAGCTTCGGCTGTAGAATATTTTTGCGTGATGTGGATACATTCGGGAAGGCTCACTGGTACTTAAAGGGTTCATCGGATAGTAAATAAAGTAATGATAATATTTCCAGAAATTATCCTACGAGATTTAATAACCATAATACGTCTTTATTGTATCGAGATCATAAGCAATGAGAAATCGAGCGAAAGAAGAGAAGAAAGAACTATCGTATGGAAGTAAAACCGAGTATTTCGGTATCAGGGTGTGTTATCTGCCGTTATTAACCTAACCTCGAATTTATTGCGTCGAAGATTGATTATCCTCCCGGCTGAAATCGAGAACGATATCGATGAAATTCCGAAGGGTTCACCGAGTTCGAAGTAAGAATTCTCGTTCCAAGTATAAGTTGACACGAGTAATATCAAACCGACAACCAGGAATAGAATTTTTTTAGGTTAGACAAAAATTTACGAGCGCTAATTACGAGCAATAAGGGCACAAGGGACGAGTGTAAATAATAAAGAAATTCAACGATGTTAGTAATCGGAAGCTCAGCTTTTCGATAAAAAACAGCTTCGAACGTGAAAATTTCAAAGTAACCGGTTCGATTACGTGTTTTCTTTGTACTGAACTTTTAACGAGGGACGTAAGAAAACTCTTATAGATATCTAGTTCTTCGTAACGATGTAGAAGTTAAAATTTCTTCGATCGTGGTAAAATTAAGTTTACGACACGACAAGGAGATATCCAATTTTTTAACAAAGTACTAATATTTTGTTGCACAATAGTTTCTTCCAAGTAGTCGATATTGCGCGTACTAGTTATTTAATCGTACTTTTATTAATTTGTGGAATATATTTTACTCGAAAGAACCTACATTTGATATCGAGAATGTTTTAAATACAATTAAACACGCTCGATGACTATATCGTGCTCGATATTAATATTAATATTTACATTGAGCAATGACGCAGAAGACTTTCAGAGCGCAACGTTGTTAAAGGGTTAAATACGTTTAAGCCTATTACTACCAGTAACGTTAAATGACTCACCCCATATACCGCACTGCCTCACTTGATCTCGCTAACAGAACCACACTATCACAGCAAATCCTATAACGACTGAGATGGCTCCGTCGGACCGACCTTGAACAGCCTTCGACTTTATTTACGTCGTAATCGATAATAGATCGCACCTGGTTCCATCCAAACAGGGTTCGTCCCCATCGTAAACGTCGTTATATACCCCCCACAGACACACTGTAATTTTACACCTTATCCCAGACACACTGGCTCCTCTTGAATTTTTCACAAGTTCCTGGAGCTTCAGCAAACTCAATTTCATCTACACGGAGTCTATCTCAGTTTTGAGATTGTTCAGGTCACGAATCTGTGGGTCCTTCGGTAGACCCAGTGTAACCGTGAACGATCAAACACGCTCAAACCCATCACTACAGTTAACTTTAAACATCCACACTGACAAACATGTTCTCGTACACTCTTGGTCGATCTTATCAACAAAATCAACGAGTCTAATTCCGTTGGGTCTACCTTGGACAACCTTCGACTTTATTTACGTTGCAATTAATAATAAATCGCCCTTAGTCCCACCCAACAAGCCTTTGTTCCCATCTTAGACATCGTTTATTAACTTCTTACAGACACACTGTCATTTTGCACCTTACCTAGACACGCTGAGTCCCTTAGGCACGGTTCACCTTTCAAGACTACTCAGCTCTGCAAACAAAATGTCTTGCATTTTTCGCAAACTCTTCAATGTTCAATAAAATTCACTTTCATTTGCACAAAGTGTTCTTCGGTTTTGAGAGTCTTTAAAAAAATCATCCCCTCGTTCTTAAACCCATCGCTACCGTTACCTTTGAACATCCCCACTGATATATACGCCCTCATGCAATAACCTTCGACACACTAGGTTCCTTAGACTCTTGTCAGTCTTCTTTTCGAGACAATCCAGCTTTAGGAAAAAAATATGTCACCTACACAAACCAATTTACAATATTAATATTTTGATACTCGAGATGTGAAAAAACGAGCTTTGGCGCTCAAACCCATCACTAACGTTAACTTTGAACATCTCCACCGATATATACGCCCTCATGAAATAACCTTCGACACACTAGGTTCCTCAGACTCTTGTCAGTCTTCTTTTAAAAACAATGCAGCCTTACAAAAAAAATATGTCATCTACACAAACCAATTTACAATATTAATATTTTGATACTCGAGATGTGAAAAAACGAGCTTTGGTCCTCAAACCCATCGCTACCGTTAACTTTGAACATCTCCACCGGTACGTACATACGTACGTCCGCACACTTTCTCGACGACACGAAGTCTATCACCGGGATTCGTTAACGAGCGAAGAACACCGTCGAGTCGACCTTGAACGGCCTTCGACTTTATTTACGTACGTCGCGATCGACAATAACACCGAACCACTCGGTTCGTCGCGGGCCGTGCGACTCGAGAGCGGGGTGGGGAGAAAGGAACGAAGGCTAAACGGACTCGTCGACGTACGGAGAAACGGAAGCGCGCGGCAGACAGGGAAAAGGTGGGGAAACCGATTCCGAACGAACGGGGAAGATTGAAATTTCGTATCGATTAGCGTTTCGTTTCCGCGAGGGGGTGTTTCGATTTTCGTAACATCGACGAACGGGGGGTCGACAGCCCGATGCCGCCGACCTTCGTATCTATTCGGGAACTCAAAACGGTCCGAGCGAGTTCTTGAAATATTTGCGATTCCGTGTCGCGCGCGGTAACCGTGGCGCGGCGGGAACGTTGGTGGGGGAAAGGGTAACGGTGGGACGTTGGTGGGGGAAAGGGTGACGGTGGGACGTGGAGTGGGGGGAACCCGGTCGGGTTACTCGAGGCCCACACCAGTTCGTTTTATTCCCGTCGACGTCCGGAGAATTCCGGGCCGATTATTCCGGAAATTCTCCCGCGGAGAAACGGACATTACGAAACGAGGAGTTATATTCGCAAAGGGTTGTTTGTTTTCCCCTTAACCGAGCTGTCCGGCGATTTGTTCAATTTAATTGGTTCCCGCGTCCCCCCTCGTGGAGTCACGAGGGCGTGACGCGCGGAGGGCTTGAAAAATAAGGCGATACGTTCGAAATACGTTACAGAGACGGCTACGTAATTTTGTGAAACGTTTACACGGCTGGTCTCGCGGTGCATACGTTCGACTATAAATACCACGGGATTTCGTTAAAATATTTCGTCTCGCGGTAGAAAAGTTACGGGCGCTCTCGCGGAGTGTTTTCTCAAAGAGGGGATTTTATAATTTTCTCTATTAAGCGCCGACGCGTTGATTTTGTTTCGAAGGTTTATTTTTAAACAATTTTTCACCGTTTTGAAGTCGAACCGGCCGGACTTTTCACCCCATATTTTTGCATTCTTTCGAGCGTAAAAGTTCGTCGGAAAAAAACAAAGGGATCCGTGCGCTTTGCGATAGCGACAGGGACGCAGATTATAAAAGCTTCCCTCATTATGCACTGTTTGCGTGGATCAAAGTCGTTCCGTCCGGAAATTGTATTAATGTTGATATTGCAGAATGTAACTCCCACCCCTCTCACCTCCTGTACCCCTCCTGTTTGTTTGTGTTTTTTTTTTCTGTTTTTCTCTCCATACTCGCAGTAGGTGTGCATTTTGTTCGTTAAATTTTCTCCGGAGAAAGGGAGAGAAGGAGAGAAAAAAAAAAGAAAAAAAAAAGAAATAATGTAAAAGAAACGTTCCCATTGCTTCGGGAAATTAATTGCTTTCCCTTCGTCGAATATTTATCTCCGTTCCCGGCGAACAAATCGCAATCTTCTCCTGCGGGCGTCACTTTAAAATATTCCAATTCGCTCGAGAGATATAAGTAACAAGCGTCGATTAATTTAATGCGAACGTCCCCTGTCTGTTCGACGTCCCTCTGCCTCCAATCAGCTGGCAAAACGAGGGAATGGAAACGCGATAATGCATTTCCTATAATTTTCGTCATTTCACGTAGACGAGTAACGATTGTATCGGCCAGTCTCTCTTCCCTCTCTCCCTCTCTCTCATTTTTATCTCTCACTTTTCTCTCTCGACAGTTAATAATGTAAAGAATATTTATGATCGAACGCTGTGCGGTTTACGATTGCTTCGGCAGCTTTCAGCGGTTTTTCCTCATCTGCAATTCAACTTACGCGGCTCTATTTAAATTCCGCATCCGTTTGAATACCGTCGCTGTTCAATAATTCACGTTACCAATTCTTATAGGAGTTGATGATTTTTTTTTTCTTTCTTTTTTTCTTTTTCCTTTTTTTTTTATCGTCTTTTCCGCTTCCAGTTTCATCGAACCGACATGCCCCGCACTTGTACACTTCGTACAGGCTGGCCAATCGGTAACATCGCGCGCCATTTTGGTTTCCATTTTCCTTCGTTTTATCTCGTACATCTCGTTGTCGCGCGAATTTCTTGATCGCGAATGTATTTATTACCCGAGAAGCTTGTACAATCGTTTCTCACTTCTGTTCGTGTAAAATTTGAATAATTATTGTTCGCGATACACACGAAGTTTGTGAGGTTAGGGTGTGATTAATATTCGTCAAACGAATAATGAAAGTTTCGATATGTAAGGATATTCGACGTTTTCGTTTGAAAAAAGGAAGTGAATTTTACTTGTTACGAGTTTTTGAGTTCTTGATCAATTTCATGAAAATGATATTCAGTGTATTATTTATTATATTGCGAAGTCGATCAATTCGACTCCCGGTCTCGTGTATCGTGCAATGCGATAAGAGGTTAATGGAGCTCCTTGACTCAAATACAGTGGTAACCTTTTGCATACGTATATTCTTGTAACGTAACAGAGTTATTTCGAATTATTCGAAACGACTAACCTTTATAAAAGTGTTGGAACAACTTTCAGTTACAAATACCGAGTTCTACTGTGACTAGACTTGGAAAAACGATCTTATTTCTTCCTATCGGACGCGAAGTTAATATTTTTGTCTCTGTTAATGTTTCGTGCTGAATACACAAGGAAAGTTCAATATTAATTACACGCGAAAATGATAAAATGTTCGTTGGAAGGATTAAACAAACATTTTCTGTAAAAAACTCTGGCGAACCTGGAGATCAATTAGAAACTAAAATTAAACGTTTCGTTGATGTATTTACAAGCGTGGATTTAAATCCTAATTTTTGCACGTAACCGTTAAAAATTTTTAACGAAGGACTTCTCGAAGCACGTTTACACGACATTTTCTTTTTTTTTTATATATATACGAGTGGTGCTCGCTACGCGCAAACAATTAACGTAAAATTGTACATTTAACAAACATTTCCACTTTTCGCACGTTTTCAAACGAAATATTACGATCAACTTCCGAACATAATAGACTCGAACACATCAAAGCGTGTTTATGTACAAGAGGGTACAGTAAATTTTCGAACAATAGTGTTCTCTTACCTGCGAAATAATAAATATCCAGAAGTATGTAACAACGTCGACCGAGTACGTAAGTAAATTGATGTAGGTCAATTGTATCGTGAAACTGCGTGGAGAGTTACGAGAGCATTTTACATAAATGTGATAACACGTATCGGAAACGTTTATTAACCTCGAATTGTCATTGCGAATTTTCCAAGTGCATCGTGAAAAAGTGATTTAAACGGTGCGCGCGTAAATAAGACGCGTCCGCTGAATTAAATTCTATCGTGTCGCGAGGATGTGTGCACGTATAACGTTTCGATCGAGAAGATTTAATCAAAACGAAATGTTTCGTGCAACCGCAATTTTCGTTAGTTGTTTACACGCAACGGGCACGCCACCGTCCTGTACGGGGAAAATATTACAGAAACGTGCTCCGAGAAATCGTACTCGTTTAATTATTTCTGACACAAAATACCGGGAAAACATTGTTTCGATTTACAAACGAATCACGAAAACGGTCAGTGCTGGCACACTATCATTCGTGACGAGAAACGAGTCTTCTACGGTACAAACGACTATAAATCTAAAAATCAATTATACAAAACTAACCACTGATTGTTCAATACGAAAAAATTACTTATTTAATATTAAATAAATGATTCAAGTTACACCGAGAACACGAAAGAGTAACCACTCACTAATACACAAATGCATAACTGTCCTGAACATTCGTATATTTCAAAACTCTCACATCAGCTCCAATTATTTCTTTCTTTTTACAAGTCTCTAACTAAACTTCGTACCTTCCTCGCGAACAATTCTTCCCGAAATTTACGATCCACCCCAAAGAGGACCTAAATTCGTAACGTTTATTCCAGCTCGGAGACAACATCCTCGTTCCCTACTTTACCCCGGGTTTTTCCGCCTCGGTTTCCCGAGCGTTGCAATTTTATTTCGGTTTCCAATTGCCCGTCAAATTGTCACACGCTCCCTGTACGATATTCGAAAACTTCCAACCCAGACCAATTACCCGATACAAAAAGGCGAGAGGTCCCGCGAAACCGAGAGAGTCAGTCCCGACACGCCAAGGGGGTGTAAAGTTAACAGCTCGTTCAAATTTCTCTCTCTCTCTCTCTCTCTCTCTCTCTCTCTCTCTCTCTCTCTCTCTCTCTCTCTCTTCTCTTTCTCTCTCTCTTACTTTTCTCGCGATTCCAGTTCGCAAGAAACACGGATCGAAGAACACGTCTCGGGGTCGCGTGAACCGTCGTCGACGAGTTTCAAACGAGTTTGTCGCAACACGAAAGGATCGGGCTACCTTTCAACCCCCCTCGCGTCGCCCCCCCCCTCTCGCGCCCCCTATCCAGCCGCGCCACAATGCCGCTCAATAGTTAACGTCTTTGACCCCCTCTCGGTCGTTTCCCCGAACTTTTAACCTCTGACCTTTGCCGGAAGGAAAACGCTCGTCCGTTTAATCAAGCGCGCGACACGCGACCGCGTTTCACCGGCCGCCATTTTCGACAGCGCGGTCGTGATCTCCAGAACCAACCCCGGTTTCGAGAAAACCGACTTCGTGCCACCTTGGATGCTACTGGTACGGTCCCGTCCCTCTCGAGAGAACGATTTTTTTTTTCTATTATTTTTTCTTCTCCTTCCTTTCTTTCTTCTTTTCATCGAATTTTCATTTCACGACCAACCGAGCACGGTCGTGATCTCCAGTACCAACCCCGGTTTCAAGAAAACCGACTTCGTGCCACCTTGGATGCTACTGGTACGGTTCCGTCCTTCTCGAGAGAACGATTTTCTTCTTTTTTTTTCTTCTTCTTCCTTTCTTTCTTCTTTTCATCGAATTTCTATTTCCCGACCAACTGAGCACGATTCAAATGGCATCTCTCGTTTGGCAGTCATGATCTCCAGTACCAACCCCGGTTTCGAGGAACCCGACTTCGTGCCACCTTGGATGCCACTGGTACGATCCCATCCCTCTCAAGAGAACGATTTTCTTTTTCTTTCTTTTTTCTATTTTTTTTTCTTTTTCTTCTTCTTCTTCTTCCTTTCTTTCTTCTTTTCATCGAATTTTTATTTCCCGACCAACCAAGCACGATTCAATCGCGTTTCTCATTTGGCGGTCGTGGTCTCCAGTATTAACCCCGGTTTCAAGAAAACAGACTTCGTGTTACCTTGGATGCCACTGGTAGATCCTATTCCTCTCGAACGATTTTCTAATTTTTTTCCTTTTTCTATTTTTCTCTTCTTTTTCTTCTTCTTCTTTCTTTCTTTCTTTCTCCTTTTCATCGAATTTTTATTTCCCGAGCAATCGAACACCAATCAAATGGCGTCTCTCGTTTGGCGGTTGCGCGGTCGTGATCTCCAGTACCAACCCCGGTTTCAAGAAAATCGACTTCGTGCCACCATGGATATTACTGGTAGATCCCATCCCTCTCGAGAGAACGATTCTCTTCTTTTTCTTTCTTTTTTCTATTTTTCTCTTCTTTTTCTTCTTCTTCTTTCTTTCTTTCTTTCTTCTTTTCATCGAATTTTTATTTCCCGAGCAATCGAACACCAATCAAATGGCGTCTCTCGTTTGGCGGTCGCGCGGTCGTGATCTCCAGTATCAACCCCGCTTTCAAGAAAACCGACTTCGTGCCACCTTGGATATTACTGGTAGATCCCATCCCTCTCGAGAGAACGATTCTCTTCTTTTTCTTTCTTTTTTCTATTTTTCTCTTCTTCTTCTTCTTTCTTTCTTTCTTCTTTTCATCGAATTTTTATTTCCCGAGCAATCGAACACCAATCAAATGGCGTCTCTCGTTTGGCGGTTGCGTGGTCGTGATCTCCAGTACCGACCCCGGTTTCAAGAAAATCGACTTCGTGCCACCATGGATATTACTGGTAGATCCCATCCCTCTCGAGAAAACGATTCTCTTCTTTTTCTTTCTTTTTTCTATTTTTCTCTTCTTCTTCTTCTTCTTTCTTTCTTTCTTTCTTTCTTCTTTTCATCGAATTTTTATTTCCCGAGCAATCGAACACCAATCAAATGGCGTCTCTCATTTGGCGGTCGCGCGGTCGTGATCTCCAGTATCAACCCCGCTTTCAAGAAAACCGACTTCGTGCCACCTTGGATATTACTGGTAGATCCCATCCCTCTCGAGAGAACGATTTTCTTCTTTTTCTTTCGTTTTTCTATTTTTCTCTTCTTCTTCTTCTTCTTCTTCTTCCTTTCGTTCTTCTTTTCATCGAATTTTTATTTCCCGACCAACCGAGCACGATTCAAATGGCGTCTCTCGTTTGGCGGTTGCGCGGTCGTGATCTCCAGTACCAACCCCGGTTTCAAGAAAACCGACTTCGTGCCACCTTGGATATTACTGGTAGATTCCATCCCTCTCGAGAGAACGATTTTCTTTCTTTTTTCTATTTTTCTCTTCTTCTTCTTCTTCTTCTTCCTTTCGTTCTTCTTTTCATCGAATTTTTATTTCCCGACCAACCGAGCACGATTCAAATGGCGTCTCTCGTTTGGCGGTCGCGCGGTCGTCCGCGTCGCTTTCAGCGCATTGTCGACGATTTGCTTTTGGCAGAGGAAGAATAAAGACGTCCACCGACACGAACCTCCTCACTGAATTGCCTTCGTTAGGAACAGCGACACGCGTTCGCGTTTTAATAGCCGAGACGTGTGCGCTCCGCCGCGGCGGGGGGCGGCCGGGGGAGGGAACACGGATGGAGGTTCGGCACGGGGGGTGCGGTTCGAGTAATTAATTTCAACGCGGAAACGATACGCGAATTTCGTATCGCGGAGGACCTTCTGGTCTAACACCCCTCCTTCCCCCCCTCACGTCTTCTATTTCTCGCGAATTTGTTCGAGCGAAACTGTTCCGAATTAATCTTCGAATTAAGAGCGTCGTGGAACGAATTTTGTGTGTGTGTGTGTGTGTGTGTGTGTGTGTGTGTGTGTTTGTGAGTGTGTGTGTATATAATGAAGTGGAAAATGTTGGACTTTCTGATTATCTATTAGCACGGCACGGTAAAACTTGCTCGTTGAAAGTCTTCGGTACTTTATTATCGCGTTTTGAATTAACGAAAGTAAAACTTTTTTTCCAGAAATTATGTCCGTCTCGTTGAACGGTGGTACATTGGACGAGGTATGTTTGTATTAGTTTGGAGGCTAGTAGAGAATTTATAGTAGAAAAAGATAATTAATCTTAAGGGGTGGTTTTCACGTTTGAATGTCGCCTAAAATGAGATGTACAATTGGAAAATTTACAAAGAAACTATTCGATGGAACGGTTTAAAATTTGTCGTGTCTATTTAACAGTTATCGATCAACGTTTACAAATTTACGTAAGATAACGTCAGTGACAGTTTTTCGAAGAATTGCAGAGAATATATGTAAAAGAATTGTTTTCCTCGCGCTTTGACTGTGAATATTTCATCGTGTTTGAACAGTTGAGAAGTATGTATCGTTGAGAAACGTGTGAAAATGACACAGGGTTTCGATAGAATGGCGATTCGTTCCGAGATTACAAATCTTTTGATCTCGAGGTAAAATGGCGTATGGAAGTGTGCGGAACTGCGACGAGTTCTGATAGACAGCTGGAGTAAAGTGAAACTTTTCGAACGTCGCGCAGAAGGAGCCGAGAAAGTCGTGTTAAAAGTAACAGACGTTCGTGGAAGTTCTTGCGGGGTAGATTAAAGAACGTACAATGGGGTAAACGTAGCACGTCGTATTGGAAAATGCGCAAGAAAATGAAAACGTCGGGTCTATGGAAAATAGCGACGAAGAAGAAAGATAGAAGTGGCTCTTTGTGGTAAATTTCGTCTGTAGAAAATTATGAATCGCGACGTGCATATTTATCATTTTTGCTTTATTTTCGCATAATTGTTACGAACGACAAACTTTCTTTTCGTAAAGAAAGTTTTCATTGGAAACGTTTGTAGACGATAATCGAATCGAACGTAGAAAGAATGTATAAATTTTCGATCGAGAAAGAGCAAGTCGGTCGAGTAATATTTCTTATCTGAAAAATATTATTTTATCCGGTTGTCCGAGGAGAAGAATTGATAGCGGAATTATCTGTTTGTAAGAATCTTCTTGGCAACTGTTTCCTATTTTTTTCATCCACGGATCTGTGATACCGTCCGTTGCCAAAAGCTGATTGCACGAAACTTGTTTATAGTCCGAGAGCGTTAATGCTTATCTTTTCATCGACGATACGGAATTGTTCCACTCCGAAATGAAAATATTTCACGCTGGTTTTCGTTTATATTACAGTAGCAACGGTTAAACGCTCCGGAGTGCTAATAATTAGAAATATTCATTTCAAAGGATTAATTAAACGGTAACAGGGTGAAATGAATTTTACAACGTAGAAAGATTATATTATCACGCTACTTCGTTAGTTCGCATTTTCGCTGCCTGTTCCATCCAGCAAACAAATCGATGCAACAGCGCGATCAATTTTTTAAACATTTTTCAATAATTCGAGTAAAATTTTGAATAATTGGTAGAGACGAGCGTAATTAAATTTTACGAATTTTAAATATAGTCGACCCGAACGAAACGATCGATAGTCCCTCGCGAATGAAAATAACGGCTTGAATTTTCTTAAATGTTGGAAGGAACTCGTTTCTCGGAGAACGGTCGTTCCAGGCACTTAGAAAAGTTAAATTCTTAACCTTGTTTGCGAGTAATTATTAACAATTTCAATCGGGTTGATTATGTTTAAACTTCTTTTTCTTTACTCCGTAAGCCCCAAGAGAGCCTGGAAAATCTCGTCTCAATCGCATAGAAGTTTAATACACATTACAGAGAGCCGGATTCACTTTGCCAAGTTTTTTTTTCTCACCGACTATTCAACTGTTTTTTTTTTAATTCAATACGGCGGATAACGCAACGAATATATATAGAATTACACAAATAACGCAATTATACTTAATCTGTGATTATTCGAAAATTTGTTAAAAGAAAATTCAACATCGTGGGCCAATAGTATAATAAATAAGCACAGAGTAATACTGAATCCAAAATTAAGTTACGATTAGTAGAATTAAGGTTAATTAAAAGTTAAGGTTGAAATTAAAAGAAAGAAAATATGAAAAGTGACGTTAAAAACAATTCTTGATTTTTGTCAAGAATTTCGAAAACAGTCATGCCACTGGAAGATGAAATTATCTCCTTCATTAATTACAAATAAAACGAAAAGTTCAATTCCAGACAGTTAAATATTTGAGAACTCTCGCACAATTTAAAAAAACCCAAAAAAGAAATCGTTTCACGTTTCATTTTATTCGTTATTCATATTCGTACTATTTCCCCCAAAACGTACCATGATTAATCCCAGACAATTGTTCCATAATTCAAAAATTCCCTAACCCGATCAGTCTCGTCTTTCCTTTAGAAAAAGTTGAAAAAAATCGTTCCAGCGTTTCACAATTTCCGTTATTAGTATCCACGCCATTTTGCCTGAAACGTGTAACTATTCTCAAAAAAAAAGAAACTAACCACTCTCGTCGCCCTATCACCGTTTACGCGTAATGTTTTAATCTATAGTGAAATATTCGAACACCTAATCACGAGCCTACGAGTCGTGCACCCTCGACGAGTTCTTCAAAGAAGCTCCGGGGGACAAATTTGTTGCCCTGCAGGGTTCACCAAACTAGCTAGAATTATCTTTTAAGCGTCTCATCACTGTCCGCCTGCCAGCCGGTTCGGCTCCACCTCTTGGCAGGAGAAACGCGCGTATTTGGTCAGACGTCTAGACACTTCCATCTGAGGGGCATCCACGTTCGGGCGTATCATCCCGAAAGACGAGCAAAAGGGAAAGTATTCCTTATCTCTGACCGAAGTCTACATCTCGCGTGACGAATCGACGCACGAACTTCACCGAGTACCACCGATCCGTCGTTTTCAAAGCCGAGCACTAAGAAACTGTACACGCCCACGTACTGGAACATCGTCCAGCGTACGAATTACCGGAAATTTTATCGTACGCGAGAATCAATTTGGATCGTTGCCTGCGTCGCGGTCAATGTTGTAATTGGAGATTCACAGAACGTTTATTACGTTCGTTGGAGGAACCCAGATGGCCTACACCGAGGAAACAAATGATGGTAACTGATGCACTAGACTGGGTGTAACAATTGAGTGGGAATTTATTTATTGTAACAATTGTGTTGTTTATTGAGAATAATATGATTGTTGGTGCTTTCAAGTATTGGATTTGTTAGAAGGTTTTCGATTGTTATATTTAGGACCTTGGTAATATTACGTACACTTGTGTGTGTGGATGAAGAGAGAGATATTTGTATAGAAGTATTATTTAATGGATTTTATAGAGACTTTCGTTGATATTCAATTTCGTTTAACGTAATGAAGTAGTGTGTTTGATATTTGTAGAAGTGGAGAATTTTGTTTACGATTTACGTAATGTGTAATGCAAGAAAATTTCATATTGTGAGATTCGTTACGTTCAAATAAATACTAACTTACGTTAAAATAACGATTAAGTATTTAAACAATAGAAAAATTCGCGGTTATGTTGTAGTAAATACGAATCATTGTACGTATCTGTTGGTTATAAGTTTCTTTGGAAATTTTGTCGCACGATTGAGATAAGAAATACAGTTCGAGCGAGAAAATACTAACAAGAAAGATTGTAAATGTAACGATGTACGTGTGGTTTTCTTTGACGATTCCGAGAACGACGAAACTCTTAATGGAAAGGCTTATCGTATTGCAACAATTGTGGATAACGCGCGATCGTGATAAGGTGACAGTATCTGGACAAACGGAGGCATGCTAAATGCGAAACGTTTAAATAGATACGATTGACGTTCGTATCGTGAATCCTTCGTTTCGTGCGAACTGAGTACGAAAGATTACTGTACACGTGTATGTTAAATCTGCTGATCGAAAATCGATGTCATCGTTGAAATTTCAATTTCAATTAATTTAGAGAGCGAAAACGGTGAGTAGTCTGTCTATAACCGAACATCGTCAATTTTCCAAAGATTTTTTCCTCGAGGTCTTCTACTCACCTCGAGGATGGAAAAATAATCGATTAAAATATTCTCTGTTCATCTCTTCTATTTATATAAAAAATATATAACAATTGTTTTTTCACGTCGAAACAAAAGAATTATTTTATTTTACTTTGACACGAAACAGAAACTGAGAAATATTTCTGCATTCAATAATTAGAACGAATCCTTCAATTCAATTTAATATTCTCTCGCAATAAATTTATACCAACTCTTAGAATTAAGTTGATACTCAATCGCGATAAAATAAAACAAAGTCTTGGACGCAAGTTTCCATCTAATGATAATTTTATTACCGTGTTACACGCAGCTCTACCGTGCAGTAATATTTCTCTACGTATTTAACGTCCAGCCAGCACTCACGTCGGACACCTTAACGAAAGATTTAGTTATTCCACTACGTTCACAAGTGTGTAAACACAACTTGTCCCCGGTAGAGTTTAGCAAGTACGCCTGGCAAGGTTAGAGATACAAGTTCCGTTATCACGTTTTATCAGTCAGCAACAACACTGCGCGCGATCAAATAAGTACGTTTCGCATTCCACTACAAAGGGAGTTAGTTCGTCCTTTTAATCTGTCTGTCCACGTCTTGTACTTCGAGCAACTATTTGCTTTTATGTAAACTCTTAAGAACTAATACCTCTAGTATACGCAAAAAGGAACTTTTGAAAAGTGAATTTCAAGTTTCTATCTAGAAGAAATCGTACGTGGAATTTTCACTGGAAAGTGTTCCGTTTGTTCCAGATCGAATGTCTTGGAAACTATTATTAAAAAATGAGATTTCAAAGATTAAATATAAAATTTCAAAAAAAAATTGTGCTTAGAATTTTCACTGGAAAATATTCCGTCAGTTCCAGACCGAATGCTTTGACACTTATAAAACAATAATATTCCAAAAATTTACTTTCAAAATTCTCTATGAAACAGTATCAAGAATTTCCACTGGAAATGTTCCATTGATTCCAGGCTGAATATCCCAGAAACTTTGATAAAAATTATTAAAAAAATAAATTCCAGAATTTGACTTTCAAAATTCTCTACGAAAATTCCAGACTGAATATCTCATAGACTATTAAGAAAAAGTATTTAAAAAATGCGTTCCAAAGATTGAGTTTTAATAGTTTCTACGAAATCGTGTCAAGAATTTTTATTGGAAAATGCTCCATTGATTCCAGACCGAATATTTCAAAAACAATTAAAAAGAATAAGATTTCAATAATTGAATTTTAATATTCTCTAATTTCTCTACAGAATTATCACTGGAAAATGTTCCAGTCTGAATATCTCAAAAACTATTAAGAAAAATAAAATTTCAAAGATTGAATTTCAACATTCTTTACAAAATTATACACCGAATTACCACTGGAAAATATTCCATCGATTCCAGACTAAATATTTCAAAAACTATTAAAAAGAATAAGATTTCAAAAATTGAATTTTAATATTCTCTACAAAATTATCACTGGAAAATGTTCCATCGATTACAGTCTGAATATTTCAAAAACTATTACGAAAAATAAGATTCCAAAAATTAAATTTCAATATTCTCCACAAAATTATACAAAGAATTATCACTGGAAAATATTCCACCGATTCCCGACTGACTATTTCAAAAACTATTAAAAAGAATAAGATTTCAAAAATTGAATTTTAATATTCTCCACAGAATTATCACTGGAGAATGTTCCATCGATTCCAGTCTGAATATTTCAAAAACTATTACGAAAAATAAGCTTCCAAATATTAAATTTCAATATTCTCCACAAAATTATACACAAAATTATCACTGAAAAATATTCCATCGATTCCCAACTGAATATTTCAAAAACTATTAAAAAGAATAAGATTTCAAAAATTGAATTTTAATATTCTCTACAAAATTATACACAAAATTATCACTGAAAAATATTCCACCGATTCCCATCTGAATATTTCAAAAACTATTAAAAAGAATAAAATTCCAAAGATTCAATTATTAATACTCTCCGCAAAATTATACCGAGAATTATCGCTGGAAAATGTTCCGTCGGTTCCAGACCGACTGTCAAGTTACCTGTCAAGTTACATTATCGGAGTCGTTCCATCGTCGTCCTCCCAGCGACCAGAATAAATTTCCAAAGCTCGATCGTTCATTTCTGGGGCATCCTACACTTGCCTGCGTCGCGATACCGACCCCCCAATGTGTAGCACGTGTAACACGAAGTATCGTCCAGGCGTAAATGTAGCACGCGTACAAAAGCAGGACACGTGTCCACGTTATTTTCTAGCCGCGATCACGGAGCCAATGAACCTGTGTGGTTCAACAGCCACGCTGAGCGTGCTCGAGAAGTTTCAACCGTAAGGCGATAAAACGTGGTTTATTGCAACGCGGGTCCGTGCACCAGCCCCGTGGTCCCCGCCATACCTCTGCAGCCCTTGTCACCGCGAAAGCGTATCGGAGACTATTGATAGTGATAACGACGCGCACCGCGTGTAGACGCGCCAGCTGCGGGGGAATTTTTACCGAGCGTCGCGACGCGCGCCGAGTAAGACGATATCGCGATTCCAAGCTCGAACCTCGCGTTCCTTTTATCGCCGACCGGATAATCCGGCGGTTAATTGCGGTAATTAACGGTGGCTCGACGCGGGTGGTAATGTTTTACGAAAAATCGCTGCTCGAGGAGTCTACCTACCTTTTATAGCTTTCAAGAGTTAGAGGATATTATTGAGACTTTTTTTCTTTTTTAGTAGAAACTACGAGAAGTGTTGTAACTTTACGCGCTCGTTTGTGTTTCGTCGATCGTACGGATTTGTAAATAATCGATCTCGTAAGATTCTTATAGTTGCAAGCATTTTGTTCGTGAATCTGTGAGGTTACAATAGTTTGTTTATGTTCCGATGGCTGGAGAAATTGAAGAATATTTGAGATTTTTTTCTAGATTTTGTGCCTTGTTGAAGTATAGAAATTTTCTTGAATATAATTAATTTGCTTTTTTGTAGTAATCTGATTTTCTTCTCATTTTTGATAGTTATTTCCTATTTTTGTTACGTGGGAATTGTTTTGCAGGTGAATATATTAATATTTGAGTTTATACGTTTTTCTTTGGTTTTCGTTGAACAAATTTTTGTGGATTATTAAATCGATACTTTGTTAGTAACGATCCAAGCTATAAGGACGAGTACGCTTTAAACAAATTGTGTGTTCTCTTCTTTGTGTCTTTAAATAGTATTTAAAATGTTAATAACTTTGTTAATTCACAACTGATGAGTTAACAAAAAGAGATGAAAACAATTATGTATCGTTATCGAGAAACTTAATTATCGAATTTTTTCCAACTAGGTACAATCGATTACTAATGTTAATGACTTTGTTAATTCACAAAACAAAAAGGAGATTAAAAACAATTATGTATCATTATCGAGAAACTTATTTATCGAATTTTTTTTCAACTAGGTTCAATCGATTACTAATGTTAATGACTTTGTTAATTCACAAAACGAAAAGGAGATGAAAACAATTATGTATCTATATCAACAAACTTACTTATCGAATTTTTTTCCAACTAGGTACAATCGATTACTAATGTTAATGACTTTATTAATTCACAATTGGTGAATCAACGAAAAGGAGATGAAAACAATTTTACATCTATATCGAGAAACTTACTTATCGAACTTTTTTCCAATTAGATTCAATCGATTACTAATATTAATGACTTTGTTAATTCACAACTGGTCAATCAACGAAAAGCAAATGAAAACAATTATGCATCTATATCGAGAAATTTACTTATCGAATTTTTTTTCCAACTAGGTTCAATCGATTACTAATGTTAATAACTTTGTTAATTCACAATGGGTGAATCAACAAAAAGGAGATGAAAACAATTATATATCTATATCGAGAAACTTACTTATCGAATGTTTTTCCAACTAGGTACAATCGATTACTAATGTTAATGACTTTGTTAATTGACAACTGGTGAATCAACAAAAAGGAGATGAATGCAATGATGTATCTATATCGAGAAACTTACTTATCGAATTTTTTTTCCAACTAGGTACAATCGATTACTAATGTTAATGACTTTGTTAATTGACAACTGGTGAATCAACAAAAAGGAGATGAAAACAATTATGTATCGATATCGAGAAACTTACTTATCGAATGTTTTTCCAACTAGGTACAATCGATTACTAATGTTAATAACTTTGTTAATTCACAAAACGAAAAAGAGATGAAAACAATTATCTCATATATCGAGAAACTTACTTATCGAATTTTTTTCCAACTAGGTACAATCGATTACTAATGTTAATGACTTTGTTAATTGACAACTGGTGAATCAACAAAAAGGAGATAAAAACAATTATGTATCTATATCGAGAAACTTACTTATCGAATGTTTTTCCAACTAGGTGCAATCGATTACTAATGTTAATAACTTTGTTAATTCACAAAACGAAAAAGAGATGAAAACAATTATCTCATATATCGAGAAACTTACTTATCGAATTTTTTTCCAACTAGGTACATTCGATTACTAATGTTAATGACTTTGTTAATTGACAACTGGTGAATCAACAAAAAGGAGATGAAAACAATTATGTATCGATATCGAGAAACTTACTTATCGAATTTTTGTCCAACTAGGTACAATCGATTATCATTGCCGCGCTACGAATGTATTCTGACCCAGTGCGCGTCGCCTAATATCTGGTTTGCTCAGCCACGTGCTCAATGTCAGGGTCCGTGTTCAATTCTCGGGACGGCCATAAATTCGACAAAAGCCAATAGCGTCGAGCTATCTGGTCGACGATGATGGAAATGATGAATCGTTTCGGGTACGGCGTTGTTTATCTTTCGAAGCCATCCGAGGAACAGTAACCTTATTTTAATCTTCTGTTTGAATTAAGTCTTCTAAACAAGATAAGAATCTATCGTTGAACCGTCCCTAAAATTATCTCTCGTGGAATTTTAATAAACATCGTCCATCAGTGTATTTGGTAATCGACGATACGTCGTATACAAAGTACAGTAATCTCTAATACTTGGAATCAGAAGTAAAAGCAATCGTCGCGCATAAATAGCCCAACCATCGTCACGAGAGGATTATCTCTGCAACAACATCGCTGTTAAAAACTGAATTCGGTGTAAAATTATAATCGATCATAATTATGAAATACAAAAGAAAGGAAGGCAATACTCGTTATTCGTTAGCAAAATTTCATGTCCTGTGTTCTTCAAAGAAAGACAAAAACAGTAAAATGATGATCCTCTACAATTTTAGCTACAGTGCATCGTGTTTTGTATTATTATTCACATTGCTCCACAAAAATTATGCAATGCAAAATATGTAAATGATCTACAAATTGATTCATGGCTCTTTTGGAAGATTGTATTATTATCCATCGACAATAGTCGCTAAATATCGTTTAAATATAAATCGACGACCCATCGGTCTATAATCCTATTTTAAAAGATTCTGTATACATGGATACTTTTAGCAACAATAGTCGGTAAACAACTAAAAAATAAATCGTTTATTCGACTACACATTCTACTCGATGTCTCAAAAAACATTAATTCGCAAGGTCTGATATTTGTCAACAGTTTCCCAAAATAATTATCTTAAGGTCAATCTTAGGACTGATCAACATAAAATCAGAATGGATAAAATTCGAGATCTTTTTTAAACATTTTCTACCGTGTTGATCAATCGATAGACAATACAACCGACTAAAAAATAGAACTTTAAAAAGAGATGTCGAGTCTTGTCCAATCTAAACACGACCATAAATTATCCCTTGTTTACTTTTCATTGTACCAACCTATCAGTAAAATTTATTGCTATATGATTTTCAATTAGGACTTTAGATTGTCCTCACTAGGCAACTTTAAGTTACTCTAACTCACTCAACTAGCACCGTACAACGTTTGTTAAATCAACCAACTATTACATGGAACCAATCCTTAAAAAGAGACGTCGAATCTTGTTCAATTTAGACCATAAATTATCCCTTGTTTACTTTTCATTGTATTAACCTATCAGTAAAATTTATTGCTATATGATTTTCAATTAGGACTTTAGATTGTCCTTACTAGGCAACTTAGGCAAGTTACTCTAACTCACTCAACTAGCACCGTACAACGTTTGTTAAATCAACCAACTATTACATGGAACCAATCCTTAAAAAGAGACGTCGAATCTTGTTCAATTTAGACTATAAATTATCCCTTGTTTACTTTTCATTGTATTAACCTACCAGTCAAATTTATTCCTATATGATCTTCAATTAAGACTCTAGACTATTCTCACCAGGTAACCTTAAGCTATCCCAACTCACTCAACTAGCTTCGTACAACGTTTATTAAATCAACCAACTATGACATGGAACCAAATCTTAAAAAGAGACGTCGAATCTTGTTCAATTTAGACCATAAATTATCCCTTGTTTACTTTTCATTGTATTAACCTACCAGTCAAATTTATTGCTATATAATTTTCAATTATGACTCTAGACTATTCTCACTAGGTAACCTTAAGCTATCCTAACTCACTTAACTAGCTTCGTACAACGATTGTTAAATCAACCAACTATGACATGGAACCAGACCTTAAAAAGAGACGTCGAATCTTGTTCAATTTAGACCATAAATTATCCCTTGTTTACTTTTCATTGTATCAACCTACCAGTCAAATTTATTCCTATATGATCTTCAATTATGACTCTAGACTATTCTCACCAGGTAACCTTAAGCTATCCCAACTCGTACAACGTTTGTTAAATCAACCAACTATGACATGAAACCAGACCTTAAAAAGAGACGTCGAATCTTGTCCAATCCATAAATCATCCCTTGTTTACTTTTCATTGTATCAACCTACCAGTCAAATTTATTCCTATATGATCTTCAATTAGGACTCTAGACTATTCTCACCAGGTAACCTTAAGCTATCCCAACTCGTACAACGTTTGTTAAATCAACCAACTATGACATGAAACCAGACCTTAAAAAGAGACGTCGAATCTTGTCCAATCCATAAATCATCCCCTGTTTCTTTTTCGTCGTGTGAATCGTTCGTTCGGGTTTGTCACTGTTCGAAGTTCACTTGGGAGGCAGTCTTAGACAGTACGTCTCGCGACACACCCTGCAATCTCGTCTGGACTTATCGCAAAACCGATACACCGGGCGACCGATAACCCAGTTTCGATCGACGCGTCCCGCACGCGTCTCGGCTGGATTCGCGCGCGGAATCGCCGGGGCCGAGCCAAGCATTCGTGGCACTCGCAGACTAATCAGCGGGCCGCAACGAGCCAAGAATTTATCACGTAGCGACGTGGAGCCCCCCCTTGCCACCTGGTTATTCACGAAACGCGTCAACGACGGTGCGGAACCGACGTCGCCCACTCGCCTTGGATTATTCATCGAGATTCTTCGGGGAGAACCTCGCCCTTCGATCGAAATCGAACAATACGCGTGCGTGGTCCCTTCCTCGGTGTTGCACGTGCACGCGCCGGTTCACTGACCACGGCTACCTCTAGGACTGATGCAATACGTATCGATGATGTCCGAGCGATTCGATTCTTTGGGTATTTAGTATATAATAGTTTAGAAATATCCGCGTTTCTACTTTAGAGTGAAGTTTATTTTGAGCGAATGTGCACGTGTCTGTGGCTAGTGATAGGAGTGATGAAATACGTATCAATGATGTTGGAGCAATTCGATTCTTTGGGTATTTAGTATAGTTTAGAAATATCCGCGTTTCTACTTTCGAGTGAATTTTATTTTGAGCGAATGTGCACGTGTCTGTGGCTAGTGATAGGAGTGATGAAATACGTATCAATGATGTTCGAGCAATTCGATTTAGTACATTTTGGAAATATCCACGTTTCTATTTTAAAGTGAACTTTATTTTGAGTAAATGTGTACATGTTGGCGGCTAGTGATAAGAATAATCGAATATGTATGAGCATGATGTTCGACAATTCGATTCCTTAGGTATTTAGTACGTTTTGGAAATATTCGCGTTTCTACTTTAGAGTGAATTTTATTTTGAGCCAATGTCTGCGGCATATGTCTGCAGCTAGTGATAGAAGTGATGCAATACGTATGAGCATGATGTTCGACAATTCGATTCCTTAGGTACTTAGTACATTTTGGAAATATCCACGTTTCTATTTTAGAGTGAACTTTACTTTGAGTAAATGTGTACATGTTGGCGGCTAGTGATAAGAATAATGGAATATGTATGAGCATGATGTTCGAGCGATTCGATTCCTTAGGTATTTAGTACATTTTGGAAATATCCACGTTTCTACTTTCGAGTGAATTTTATTTTGAGCGAATATCTGTGACTAGTGATAAGAGTGATGTAATACATATGAGCACGATGTTCGACAATTTGATTCTTTAGGTATTTAGAACGTTTTGAAAAAATCCACGTTTCTATTTTCGAGTGAATTTTATTTTGAGCCAATGTCTGGGGCATATGTTTGCAGCTAGTGATAGAAGTGATGCAATACGTATGAGCATGATGTTCGACAATTCGATTCTTGAGATATTTAGAACATTTTGGAAATATCCGTGTTCCTATTTTCGAGTGAATTTTATTTTGAGCGAGCATGCACATATTCACGGAAATAATTCATCGTTCAGGGAATGGACATCTGCTCGCGCGA
The DNA here is from genome assembly GCF_051014685.1 of Ptiloglossa arizonensis. Taxonomy (NCBI): domain Eukaryota; kingdom Metazoa; phylum Arthropoda; class Insecta; order Hymenoptera; family Colletidae; genus Ptiloglossa; species Ptiloglossa arizonensis. Next base: position 24,370,033 of record NC_135048.1, on the reverse strand, counting down.
TTCGTCCCTATCTTTGGGTCGATTCATCGATTTATGTTCTGGCTCTGGTTAAGTTGGTTTATAATACACTCGACTCTCCCTAATTATAGTGCTACCGGAACTGTTGATTTTTAGAATTCCCCTATCAAGTATCGGATAGTGCGTACAGAAATAATGTGTCCGTGTCATTCTTTGACAGGTGTCACGTCCCCTTTCTTCTCACACGTAGAAGTGTCTTTACTTACATATAGAAAACAAAGAAGAATAAACAATGGTGGGGACGCAACTCTTCTTAAAGGAGAAGTCCCAATTGTATAGAGACAATAATTAGAGATTGTCGATTATAGTGACAGTATTATTTGTCGATGTATTATGCTAGTTCTAAAGTACTTCTTGGACGTTTCGTTAGTTTTCAAGTCATCTTCAATTCAATACGAACATTATCTACAATTATTATTCAATTTTTGCTCACACCTGTAACAATCGTTACACGTTCAATTTACACTTACAGTTTAGCAATATTCACATTAAACCAAACACGACTCGAACACTGAAAAGTCAAAATGTCCAATAGCTTCAATTCATCTTCAATTCAATACGAACATTGTCTACAATTAATATTCAATTTTTACTCACACCTGTAACAATCGTTACACGTTCAATTTACACTTATAATTTTACAGTATATTCACATTAAACCGAGAATGACTCGAACACTGAAAAGTCAAAATGTCCAATAGCTTCAATTCATTTTCAATTCAATAGGAACATTGTCTACAATTATTATTCAATTTATTCTCACACCTGTAACAATCGTTACACGTTCAATTGACACAATATTCGCATTAAATCAAACACGACACGAACACCGAAAAGTCAAAATGTCCAATAGCTTCAATTCATCTTCAATTCAATACGAACATTGTCTACAATTAATATTCAATTTATTCTCACACCTGTAACAATCGTTACACGTTCAATTGACACTTATAATTTTGCAGTATTCACATTAAACCAAACACGACTCAAACACTGAAAAGTCAAAATGTCCAATAGCTTCAATTCATCTTCAATTCAATAGGAACATTGTCTACAATTAATATTCAATTTATTCTCACACCTGTAACAATCGTTACACGTTCAATTGACACAATATTCGTATTAAATCAAACACGACACGAACACCGAAAAGTCAAAATGTCCAATAGCTTCAATTCATCTTCAATTCAATACGAACATTGTCTACAATTAATATTCAATTTTTGCTCACACCTGTAACAATCGTTACACGTTCAATTGACACAATATTCGCATTAAATCAAACACGACACGAACACCGAAAAGTCGAAACGTCGAATAGCTCGTTTAAGATCAATAGTAATTCTCTATTTACTATACCCTATTATCGGTAGCATCGATACGGTATTAGTCCCATTGCTGACCGCGGTTCGATCGAAGTGGAAAATGACCGTGCTCGGTCGGACTGCTCGCTACGTGCTAAGGTTTCAATTTGGATAAGAGCCCGATCCCGATCCGCCAACCCCGCGCAGAGGACGCGGATTTATACGACACCGTGAACGAGAATCCGCGCGATTGGCGATCGTCGAGAAATCCACGATCGAAGCGAACTTCCCCGAGTGCTCGAGATAGTAATGTGTCAATAACCGAAACGCTCGCGTTTGTTCGATAACCGAGGTACCTCGAGGCTTACTTCTCGGACGGATCAGCTATACCGCGATTTCGTTTCTCGTACTTTCTCGAATCAATTTTCTCCGACCTGTTTCAAACACGTCACGTACCGTTTTTAGATATTTCTGGCAGAAAAAGTATTTGCAACACTAATCCAATCCGACCCCCGGGTTCGATCATCGGTGTGATTCTAATATGTACGTGCTGGCCCGCGACTCGCGACAAGGACAATTGTCTTTGGCAAAGCGGTAAACAAAACCTTCCGTCGAGATTGTATTTTTAACGTTTCGAACCTTGGATTTTTGGCCATGTTTGGAAGCGGGATAAACAGAGGAATTAAACGTAGAAATATCTAATAACGAAATCGAAGGAAGAAACATTGGATAATGATGTAAAGAGATATTTAATGTAAGAATTAAAGGTATATGTAATAATTGAAAGAAGAAATATTGGATAATGGAATAAAGAGATGTTTAATAAAGATATTAAACAAATATGTAACAATCGTAGAAAGAAACATTGGATAATGAAGTGAAGAAATATTTAACAAAGAATTCAAAGAAATATGTAATAATCGAAGGAAAATACATTGGATAATGAAACAAAGAGATATTTAATAAAGGTATTAAACAAATATGTAATAATCTAAGAAAGAAACATTGGATAATGAAACAAAGAAATTTCCATTATTTAATAATGGAATTAAGGAATGTGTAATAATAGAAAAAGAAATATTTAAGAACAAAATGAAGAAATATATTAAGTAACTGAAGAAAGAGGTATTCGATAATAAAATTAAGAAATATGTAATAATCGAAAAGGATATATACGGTGATGGAATGAAGAAACGCGTAAAAAGCGAATAAGGAAATATTTAACGATCGAGGAGAGAAATATCTTGATAAATTGACAACTGTCACGCGTAAGCGCGCGAATATAAATTTGATTCTGAACGAAGAAAACGGACCGAGAGCGGTTGTTTTATCGAACCGGGACGAGATCGATTTTCGCGTAATTTGACAGAATCCGGTAGCGAGGAGTTTCAGGCGAGGAACACTCGGTTCGTCGAACCGAATCGAATACTCGGCGGTTCGAGTAACAAATTCCAAGTACTCGTAGCGTTCTCGGTACTTGAAATCGTTCGAGTACTCGGCTCGAGTACGGATATTCGAGTACTCGCGTTTCCCGAACAGCGGAACAGTTCTAATGCGCGGTGACCGCGATTGCAGTGGAAAATGACTGTGCTATATCGGGCGAGCGATCACACGCCACCTTTATTAAGCAGGGTCGCCGGTGCATTAAAATAATTTCGCATAAATATTTATGCGTGGATATCCATTCGAATGGAATTGTTCCAGACGAATCGGTCGATTTCATTGTTCCTCACGTTTGAGAAACCGAGCCCCGCGGCGGCCGACATCTCGGTGATAAATTTCTCGCTACGAAGCGTCGACCTGTGTCCCAGAATAAAATAATTGCGTATGAATATTTATACAAGGTAATTATTTCGAGTTGTATCGGTGGAACAACGATTTCTATTCGCGAGAAATTATTCCGTACACGGTACACGAATTTTTGCTTCCATCTTCGAACAATTCTTCGAAAAACCGTACGGTCTGTTTAAACTTTGCTCAAATTGTTCCGAGAGTTCTGCTGTGTTAACTATAACAGGATCAACGAGTATATTGTTTCGCGTTATGGATGTTACAGAGAATTAAATTTTATGATCGTCTCGGCGGTAGAATATTAAGTGCTATGCCAGTGGTTTTGATACGATGAAACGATAAACACGTCGATAATTAATTATGAAAATTTCAATATATATTTCAGTGTCTTGATACGAGTATAAGTCGACGTATCGGAAACTCGATGTGTGCTTCGACGAATAGTGATAATTATTCATTCCAACGACCGATAAAAATATTTTTGTTTATCCAGGTTCGATTAAAGTTACGTTGGAAAGAAAACTTGTTTATTGCCAACGAATAAACGAATTGTCCATTGTGTTTTTTGGAATAAAATTGTGCTCGGTGAGACGATACAATGGAAGTCTAGGAGGCAGTAGAATAGGACACTCTGTGTTCAGACGTTCTATTGTAGGCGATTTCAACCAGGATGAAGCGATCGAACAATATCTTGTTATCAGGGATTCTTAACTTGGAACCGATGTACATTTAGTGTGGTTTTAAGATTTAAAAATATACACGCTTGTCGTGATTTAAAAATTCAACGAAAAAGTAGCAATCGCGTGCATAGCTTACTTTATCGAACACAAGCTCTTCAGTATAATTTATACCGTCTTGTATATAATTTACATATACAATTTATATTTTCACCATATACATATAGATCGTTATATTCGCATAAATCGTTCGTATCAAACGTTATCAATTTCAACCCTGCTTAAAAGTTGCGATTCCTTATCTCCACACCGAGTGTTATTTACCTCCTGTCGGTCACTTTCTTCGTTTACAAATTCAACAATCTTCGCGTTCGCACAATATTCGACACGCTTTCCGAACTCGACGTTCCACGTCCGCTTCGCAATACTCGAAAGCGTAACAACCCCCGCTCCGCGTCAAACTCCGCTGATCTATTTTCTCTCCCGGAGTGTAGTGGGGGGATTGAATTTCATTAAAAAAAAAAAAAGAAAAAAGTTAACGAGACGTCTCTGTCACCAGATTGCATCGCACCGCGACCGTGAACTTAATTCGAGACGATTGCAATCTGATTTTCAACAGAGAAGAGAGGCGGCGGGGAAAGGAGGGGGCGGGGGCGGTTGGATTCTCGCAGTCTCCGTTGGATCGAGCTGGAAAATAAACCCCCGACTCCGGGTCCAATCTTCTCGGTTCCACGGGTGACTTTTCACCTGGAAACCGAGTCGATCCGCTCGACGGGAGATCAATCGAAAAAATCCGTCTCTTGCGCCTCGGCTGGTCGTCTAATTAATTTCAAACTCCACGAGTCGGGGGCGACGGAGGCGGTAGCGGGGGAGGGGCGTAGGAAAGGTACGAGGGACGCTCTCTTCCCGTTGAAAATCGTCGAAGCCGGTTCGCGTTTACGGATGGTCGATTTCGCGCGTCAAAAGTCCGCCCGAGCGACAATAATACGGCGACCCTCGCTAAAACACACGGGTCCCGCGAGGTACGCTCGATCTGTCGGCTCAAAAGTGTGCTCCACATTCGTGTGACCTTTTCCAGGGCCGGGCGGTGAAATGTCAGGGTGCCGCGCCGCGCCACGCCGCGCCACGCCACGCCACGCCACGCCGCGCCACGCCACGCCGCGGCCCGTTTCCCCCACCACCGCGGCGCACCACCCACCGCCACTCCCCCCGCCCACCCCGCTACCACCGCCTCTCGCTATCTTTCCGTCGCGATATGCAATTTCGGGCGATCGGCCGATCCCTTAATCCCAGGGAAAGGAATTACGCTTCGAGTCGGCCATTGAATCCGTCGATGCTACTCTTCCAACCCTCCCCCACCATCGCCAATACTACCCCCTCTCTCTTCCCATCGGCCAGTAATGGGAAACTATTCATCCCGGCAAACGAGATGCTAATAAAGCAACCCCTCCGGGTAAGAAATAAAGAACGACGACGAACAGAGAGGAGACATTAAGCCCCGATAATGGATTCTTATGTTCGTCGAAGCGTTTCCCCGGACGCTTCCGTAATATTCATTTCGCCATATTGTTACCCGGAGAGTTCCCCGGCGCTTCCGTCGCGGCGCGACCAGGCCAGGCGGGCGGGTTCCCGGGTGGTGTTACGGGGCAAGAAACTTTCCATTCCTTAATGAGAAAACAGCCGGCATCCGGGACCGGGGAAAGGGGTCGACGGTGGAGGGGGTTTGGCATCGAGGGGGTTTCCTCGCGTCGAAAAACGAGCGTTTGGGGATTTTTGTGTTTTTTCTTGCAGTTTTTTTTTTTTTTTTTTTTTTTTTTTGTTTCGCTTCGGGTAAACGTCGAGATTGTGTTCGAGAGGACGAGTCGTGAATTTTTCCGTGCAATTTCGTGGAACGACGATGGAGTTATCGATGGGTTCGTATCTCGTGAGAGTGAGATGGGGATGGATAAGTAGATAGATCGATGTATCGATAGATGGGCAGATAGTTGGACCGATGCATGCATAGATAAATAAAGAGATACATGGATAGATGGATAGATGGATAGATGGATAGATGGATAGATGGATAGATGGATAGATGGATAGATGGATAGATGGATAGATGGATAGATGGATAGATGGATAGATGGATAGATGGATAGATGGATAGATGGATAGATGGATAGATGGATAGATGGATAGATGGATAGATGGATAGATGGATAGATGGATAGATGGATAGATGGATAGATGGATAGATGGATAGATGGATAGATGGATAGATGGATAGATGGATAGATGGATAGATGGATAGATGGATAGATGGATAGATGGATAGATGGATAGATGGATAGATGGATAGATGGATAGATGGATAGATGGATAGATGGATAGATGGATAGATGGATAGATGGATAGATGGATAGATGGATAGATGGAGAGATGGAGAGATGGAGAGATGGATAGATGGATAGATGGAGAGATGGAGAGATGGAGAGATGGAGAGATGGAGAGGTGGAGAGATGGATAGATGGATAGATGGATAGATGGATAGATGGATAGATGGATAGATGGATAGATGGAGAGATGGAGAGATGGACAGATAGACAGATAGACAGATAGACAGATAGACAGATCGACAGATAGACAGATAGACAGATAGACAGATAGACAGATAGACAGATAGACAGATAGACAGATAGACAGATAGACAGATAGACAGATAGACAGATAGACAGATAGACAGATAAACAGATAAACAGATAAACAGATAAACAGATAAACAGATAAACAGATAAACAGATAAACAGATAGACTGATAAGTAGACAGATAGACAGATAGGGAGATAAATAGTTAGATGGATAGATAGGTAGTCAGATAGATGGACAAATAGGGGGAGGGAGAAAGGTGTCGTTTATCTATCGAATAGGCAGAAAAGTTTGATCACGTTTCGAAGAAAAGGAAACATAGAACCGATGCAATTTATCGAACATTTCGAGAGATACGTGAAATAATAAGTTCCGAAACGACCCGTTTTACCTGTTTCCTTTCAATCGAGCGGTAAAATTGCTCGCGCGCATTAAAACACGACCAAAGGTTTTCGACGATCCAGTGTATACGATAGCGATGATTTTATATTTTCCACGTCCAATAAATGAAGCGAAAACAATGAATCTGTGACTCGTTACCAAGAATATACAGTTGGCCTATTTAATACGTTCCATTCGCGCGCGGTTAAAAGCGTGCATTGTATTAAACGAAATTACTACGGTTTTGCAATCGAACGGTCGTAGTGTCAGTATTATCGCGATGCTGTACCGAAAATGTTATCGTAATCGGTGACCACGATTCGGCGATTAGAATCGATACATACGTATAGATTACGATTCCGTCCTAGTGTCTATCTCGTTCGAAGTTTTGCATTTTATAAAGAAGTTTATAATATTTTTCGATAATCCTGTTTCGTGCAAAAATTGAACGATCATTTTATACGTAACCAAAATTCGAGAAGAAAAAAACAAAGCTTGCGCATCTTTATCGTTTTTTTTTTTTTTCGAATTTTGACTTACTATTTTAAAAGCGTTCTTTTGAAATCTCTTTTTGAAACTTTTTTGAAACTTCAAGAAAGTGCAAGAAAAAATCAATTTTTCGATTTCGTGTTTACTCGGTTACGAACGATATTAGTACGTATTTTTATCGAGGTGCCATAAGACGAGTACAACGAGGATAATTATGAAAATGGAATATATAGATCTTCGTTGGTTATTCAAGCCGTGAATTTTAATATTATCTTCGAGTAAACGAAATATTCGAACGGTAAATTTAACACAAGTTAAACAATAAAAAAACGAGGAAAATGTAGAACACGGACCGGCACGAAAAAGAACGAATACGATCTTGGTATAAAGAGCTTTTAGAGGAACTTGTATCTTGACGAACAATTTATGTACAACCGATTTCAAAATACACCGAAAATCCGTATTTATTAAATGGTATTTACCAATAATAATTCAATTCGCAAATACAGTATATTTAATTTCACACGTTTAATTACATTAAACTTTAATCCCGAGTAATTTATTTCATCATAAATTGGAGATCGGATTTAAAATCAAATAATTCGAATACAAATTTTTGAAGTAAATTTTCTCGCATCGATGGGGTGGTTCCTCCACTTGGCTCTTTCGGGCATAGTTGTTAAACATGCAAAATGATTCAAAATGACAAAAATTGAACAGATTATTCAAATATTTAATTATGACGCGGAATATTAACCCGATTCTTCACGCTTGACAAAAATTCCACTGTACATATGCGTGGAACTTATTACAACACACTACCCTCTAAACAGTTCAAACGAGTCTACGATTGCAAAGACAAAATTACCGAAGACAATTCTAAAAAGAAACTAACCATCTTCTATAATTCAAATCTGTCGGACAATACTCTCAGTAAATAATTAATTCGAGTAAATTCTATCCAATACAAATATAATATAAAATTAAAACATTGTCTACCTGCTGAGAAGAATAGTTAAGACGAGAAGACAAAGACAATTCTAAAAGTATCTATAACACAAATCTGACAAACAATATTCTCAGTAAATAATTAATTCGAGTAAATTCCCCCGATACAAACACTACATAAAATTAAAACATTCATCGACCCACTGTGCCCTCCAGAAATCTAAAAATTTAAAAATACAAAACTCCTATAACACAAATCTATCAGACAATACTCTCAGTAAATAATTAATTCGAGTAAATTCTATCCAATACAAATATAATATAAAATTAAAACATCGTCTATCTGGTGAGGAGAATAGTTAAAACGAGGCTACCATTATAAAAACACAATTACCAAAGACAATTTTAAAATTATCTATAATACAAATCTGACAAACAATATTCTCAGTAAACAATTAATTCGATTAAATTCCACCCGATACAAATACTCTTCGGTTGTTCGAAAAGTAATTTCGTACTCTTGGTAAAAATAAAACACGATTCTTTTAGAGTGTATAAACATTTTATCAAACAATACATTCCCCATTTTGTAAAACGAAATGACTCTCCGAACAATCCAATACATAAAATTAAAACATTCATCGACCCACTGTGTCCCAGCGAAACCCAAAAACCAAAGAGAAACGCGGAGCACGATTCCGAGAGAGGACACGAGATTCGTTAAAATCGGCGTCCAACGATTCTCGGTGTTCCCTCGTTAGTCCGTAACGTCACAGAGAGGAAGAAGGGTGGGGAGAGAGGCACGAATCGCTCGAACCCAACGACAACGACGACGACGACGACGACGTCGACGACGTCGAATCGAACGCGACGCGGATACGCTGGACCCGTTTTCGTTCCCCTTTCTTCGAAACGTCACGAGTGTAAAAATATTGTCGAAGTCCTCGAGAACCGGGTGGCCTGTTTCACGATCGATCCCCCGTTCGATAACGACGCGTCACTCGCGCAATCATCTGCGCTTAATCTTATCACGGTTCCTGAACCGGGAAGCCGCGTCGCGGACCTAGCTAGCTGGCTGGCTGGCTAGCTAGCGCCCGTGGCGATCCACGTAGCGTCGTGGTCGTGCTCGTCGGGCCAGGGGGGGCCATTATCTTCCACTCGAGCGACCGTAAGCAGGAATCGGAGGGGGATGATCGATCATTCTTGCGAAACAGCGCGACCGGCGGATATCGACGGTGCGCGTAACCTTGCGAAATTATTGAACGTCCCCCGTCCACCGTCACCGTGGATCCGTAGACGGTAGTCGCATTCGTGGAACGACCTCGGTCACGATCGTTTCGACCTGTACCCGGATACGTATTTCTTCAACGTCGCGGGAATCGGGGCGGGAACGTTGCATCCGCGGGAATTGAATCAACGCGGCGGAGCTTCGTTGATGGAGATGACGGAAAACGAGACAGAAAGTGCGACGGAGAGAGATACAGAGAGAGAGAGAGAGAAAGAGAAAAAGAGAGGAAGGGTTGGTTGACGAAGGGAGAGAAAAAGCTGAAATAGGTGGAGTAGAAGCAAGAGGAAGTACGAGCTGGGCTAGGGGAGGTGGAGTCGGGGGTGTAGCCGTGGAACGCGAGAGGAAGAGGAGGAGGAGGAGGAGGAGGAGGAAGAGCGAGCACGGTGGGGGATCAATTTAGAAGCCGTGACTCACTCGACACGGTGACGTCGTTAGCGCACCCCTTCCGCCGGCCCCCGCCCCGCGCCGCCTTGTCCCCAGCGTCGCCCCTAAAAGGAAAAATGGAAGGGAAAAAGGAAAGAAGGAAAAAAAAAAAAGAATAATCCGGTCACAACTCTCTCTCTAAGCGAGAACTAATCGAGGCCAGTGCACACCGCACGGGGCGAAGAACGAGCGTGGAGGGGAGAGAGGGATGGAACGGAGAGATGAGGGGAGTGGTGGGGGAGGAGGCGGAGGGATGTTCTACTCGTCGGGCCGGTCGACGCGGAGGAGCCTCGAGTATTATTTCTGGTATTCACGTGTACCGCTGTTATCCGACGAGAGGAGAGGAGGGGTGAGAGAAAGAGAGAGAGAGAGAGAGAGAGAGAGAGAGAGAGAGAGAGAAAGAGGGAGAGAGAGAGAGAGAGAGGAAAGAGAGTCGGTAACGGAAAGGGCACACGAAGTCATCGTCGCGCGCGATAACATTGCTGGGCCCCTCGTTACGTCCGGGAGGAGGAGAAGGAGGAGGAGGAGGGAGGGGAGAAAAGCTCGACCGTCGGTGCCGAGTTTTACCCACGTTCCCGTGTACTTCGCGCGCCGGTGACTCCTGTTTACCAGCGTCGGGGGTTGGGAAAGCGAGAGAGAGAGAAAGAGAGAGAAAAGGACAGAGAGAAATAGCCTAAGAGAGAGAGAGAGAGAGAGAAGGAGAGATGGAAGAACGAAACGCGCGCGAGAGGCGAGAAACAAGGCAAAATCCACGGTCGGAGGGCGGCGGAGGTAGGGGGAGGCGTGTAAAACGAGGAAGAGGATGCGAAAAGGGGGAAGTGTATCCCAACGCATCCTCTCCCCCGTCGCCCACCGAACGAGCGTCCCCTCGTCCCAATTACCGTGCCCATCGCGCGCGCATACACACACCGCCTCGTCGTCCACGCTCCGTAATTTGCATCCGACCTCTATTTCCTTCGCAGCCGTCGAATTACCAACGTCCCTGCCGAAAGCACCTGAGGGTGGTCGAGGAACACCGATGTTACCTACCCTCCGCCCCGTGCACCGATATCCCACCCACTGAACCAACAGCGACGAGGGGATGACACGACGGTGATGACGATTCTCGTCGATCGTCGAACGCGCGTTTCGTCCCTGCGGGGTTACTGCACGAGGTCTGACAACGAAACGAGAAACGCGAACGAAGAGACACGAGAGAGAGAATTGAGAGAGAAAAGATAGAAAAAAGAAAAAAAAATTGAAACCCGTTCCCACGAACGCAATTATTGTTTTACTCACGGAGCGCACGAGCCTCTACGGAGGATCGGGCGGCACTCAGGTTGCGAGACGTCGACCGTTGGATCGTCGACCGACGAGCATCCTAGACCGATCAAAGTCACCGGTGCGTGTCCCTCCGCGGAGTCCTGGCGTCGAGGACCCCGTACGATCCACCCGTTGTCACTCCGGCAACACCCACTTTCTCCTCTGGCCTCGTAACCTCGAGGGCCACTTTTCCTTCTTTCCCTCGCCACCGTCGTCGAACGGAGGCGCAGCACCACTCCGTAGTATCGGCACCACCACCACCACCACGATGCGATCCTCGACTACCTTAACGGGCACCACCGCGGACAGGAAGCAACCACCAACGCCACACCGCCACTACCACCGCCACCGCCGTCGCGAACAGGCAGCAGCAGCAGCACAGCAGCCCGTCGTCCTCGTCCTCGTCGTCGTCGTCGTCGTCGTCGTCGTCGTCGTTGTCTTCGTCGTCGATTTTCGTACGACCGTGCGAAAACGACCAGTATCCCCGCGGCCTCGTTATTGCGCGGCGTTACGCGGGATTTTCTTCCCCCGTTGTGCTCGGTGTACGCGCTACGCCTATATCGACTCGGACCCCGTAAAATAATTCATCGACACTCGGCACGGGACGACGCGACGATCTATCGTCTCCCCCTATCGTGACGACGTTATACCTCCCGGCCACTCCTCGGCGGTTTACGCGAACCAACGATAACGACGGAGAGAGACAACCCTCTCGTACCGCGAGCCGTACACGCGGCGAGCCGAGAGCATGGGAGACACGATAACCGTGCGCTCGCTGCGGAAACGCCACCGTGAGCTGGCCTGGCCTATCCTACGCGCCTGTCTGCTCTCCCAAGCCTCGAACGCCGCCCTCCTTGCGCCCCGCCGCGGCGCCTTCTGGCCACTCGCGACAGCAATATATGGGCGATCGTGACACACGCGTGCCCGTGACACGTCCCAGCATGCGCCCTTCTACGCGCGCCTCGTACATACCGCACGCGCCCGCTCCGAGTACGGCCTAATTCGCTCGGCCGGTCGGTGTCGCTGCTTGCCACGCGCGGGGGTCTAGGGAGTTTTCTCGTTCCGGGACACCCGGCAGGACCACGCGACTCGATTCTCGCGAATATCCATTGAGTGTCAATTTTCCAGAATTTTCGCCAAACAACCGCCTCAACGAAATCCACCGATCGGTATTTACTTCTTGGGTTACCTCGAGAGATTTTGCACGATTCTTCGCGAGATTCGATCGTGGAGGTTCGAAGTCGATCGATTCGATTCGGCGCGCAGATTTTGTATACTGTTTCGTTGTTTGGTCGTTATCGGTCTATCGGTACGCGCGTGTCGCGTAGAATCGCGCGAAGCGCTGTTTGAATTTCGCGCCGTTGCATCGGCGAGAACTCGGGCGCGCAGCTGGAGTCTAGGGACTTTTACGCGGTGGACGGAGCGTCCGACGTATCGCTTGTACGATACTTTGCGATTATTCTTTCGTAAAATTAACGATGGCGACGGAGGGAACCGTGTCTCGCGGTCGTTTCGTTTCGGCGAAAATACAAACTGAATTTCGCCCGAGTCGACGAAAGTAATGTAATTTCACCATCCTCGCGTCGATCTGTAATCGAGCTCTGTTGATAATGCAGCGTCTATTCGTATTCACCTTTCTATTAACACGCATAATCGCGGAGTGACGTGCGGCGTGTCCTTCGTAGTGACCCTGCGTTTGAGGTTAAATTTCACCGCCGATTCTCGTATGAAAGGCCGTGCACCTTGCATCCAAGAATAGTCGGCATCGGTGTTCCCAGGTGAGCCGCGGTTTATCGCGCATACGCGTCGAAAACGGCGTCAGTACAGTGCTCTGATCGAGTGAAAATCGGGTGTCGTGCGGCCCCTTGTTTGGTTGTTTCAAAAGTTGTCTAAAAGTTTTCGGAATACGAACGAAGGAACCGAAGCAAAGATTTTTGAAAAGCAGATCTCGACTCAAAATTCATCGCAAGATACCGAACCTATGTTCACGCAACACCCTTATTTGGTCAACACGTTTGTCGACGGCCGTTGCACTTCGATGCCCATACATCGGTTACGTACGTCTCTGTTTTTGACGTCATCGAACCGCGCATGCGCGGAAAAGCCTGGTCCATCCGGGACACTGATCTCTATATTCTTAACGGATGCAGCGCGGATCTGTAACTTCTACGGGAACTGGAGACTGCCATGTTTGAGAAAACCGTATACGCCGCCTGTATGACGGTTGAAATACTATTACGTTCTACAGGGTTTGGCAACTTTTCGGATCAGTCCCGAGAAAAAAATTACACCGTTTAAGTAATAAATCATATATATATATATGTGTATTACATTTATGATTCATATAAATGCATTCTTTGTTTATGAACATAGCATAGTGTGTACTATATAGTATGATTTAGTGCTTTTCTCGTCGAAATTTGTGTAACCAATTTATGGTTCACGTTTTCTGCGTACTCTGCAATGCTTCGTTACTCTACGAGTTACGTGAGAAACGAGCATTTGTTGGGAACACAGTTCCTCGGTTGCCGATCAGATGGCGCTCGCGGTTTATTCTAAAAGATGGCAACCTCCGCTTTATCACAGAGGCTTTGTACACCTGCTAGCGTCGTATCAGCATCCAGATATAGCGATCTTGGATCAGTGATCTGGGAATGTTGAGTCAGCTACTGACTTTGTACAGTGTTGGCAAATTAGCCGGTTGCTTTTGCGCACGCGCGGCTCGCGACAGTGAAAACAGCAATGTGCATACCCAGTGTCGTGAAAATCAGTTTTGGCGGGTCCCGGCACACGGATAAAATTGCTGTTTCGAGTTTTACATGACAATTATTTCAACATCCTTCCCATCTTCGGTCCAGCTTCTGCATCAATATTTCATATAGATCGTATGCACGATTTGTTGCGCAAAAAAATTATGTACATATACCTCGCCTTATCTTTTCTCGTGCTCTTTGTCTGTTTTTCATCAACTTTTAGATAATTTTGTATAACATGAAAATACGTAGCTATAAGACATCTTTTTCTTATGGGATCAAAGCACTGTATTGACGCATCTTCTATGCGCATGCGCCAGAAGACTCGGTCCATTTAACAACACTGGCATAGTAAAGCAGTATCATGGCGCAGCAACCATGACAGAAAGTGTGTTCCTTACTGACGAATCTGGCAGTAAATTTAATATGAGGGGGATTTTCCGGTGTAATAGAGGGTTCCTGGTACTGTTCCTGATTCATATAATTGCATTTCAAACTTACATCTGTAAGTATTCATCCAATACTGTGCATTTTCCATTTACATCTCCCGTCGTAGATTCGAGCGGCTCACGCATGTGAACGCGTTTATGCATAAACATCACACGATGCGTAGTACACCCTTTGCGCATTCTGCCCGCAAACTTCGAATCTCAAATATTCTACAATATTACACGTTCCATGAAAAGATGAATGTTGATGTAAATAAAGTTTGTTATGCAACTAAAATCGAAACAAAACTTTTGGGTGTAAATTAAAAATTGTGCAGACTCATCTAATACGATTTTTAAATTTAGCAATACGAAAGATTTACTCATAGAGGCAACGCATTAAATAACTGTAGAGAAGCGGAGTAATTTCCTTCAATGTGTGAAAGAAATTTAGAAACTGGACGATATTATTGATGATAATTTTGAAACTAATGGTATCCATGTGAACAAAAACAAATCGTCCGATTAACTGTTACCTTTCTTTGTTAAGCATGCTTTGTACTGTCATTTTGTACGTTCAAATGTTTAATACATAAGTAACTACCACTTTTGTACGTATTCGGGAAATAGCCTCTTGCCGAACACGGTCGTGCCGTAGTCACATGGTTTTGTTTACATCTACTTTGAGTCGTAGAACGTACATAAACGAAATTCTAGAATATTTTTTGCGTTGTGTTTACCTCGTCGAAATAATAATTGTTGTTTTCGAAAGATTACCAAGAGCAACACAAATGGCGAGAACTGAAGGACACCCTGCAAACGATGTTGATCGAGCAACGGGAGACATACGATCTAACGTTCAGCATAATAAAGAGGCTGGAGGGACACGGGGTGTTCAGCGGTAACGGTAAACAGGAATTCGCCGAGAAGCCCACGATCTACGCCATAACCCCTACTTTCGCCAGACCTGTACAAAAAGCCGAGCTGACTCGATTGGCGCAGACATTCCTGCACATACCAAACTTCCATTGGATCGTCGTCGAGGACTCCGAGACGAAAACGAGACTCGTCGCACGATTTTTGGAAAACAGCGGTTTAATTTATACACACTTAGCCGCGCCTACTCCGTCCAATTATAAATTAGGTAAAAACGATCCAAACTGGAAGAAACCACGTGGCGTCGAGCAACGAAACGCGGCGTTGCACTGGCTCCGCGATGTTCTGAAATTAACCGACAAAGGTATCGTGTATTTCGCCGACGATGACAATACGTATTCGATCAAGCTCTTCCACGAGGTAAGGACATTAACGGTCTGCGGCGAAATGATCGGTCCAGTCACGGAAACGTTACGTAACCTGCGTTCCAGATGGAGAAAATTCAGAAGGTCGGTGTGTGGCCGGTAGGTCTAGTCGGTGGTTTAATGGTGGAGAAACCAATATGTGATGACATTACTAATAAGGTAATCGGTTTCAATGCGGCCTGGAAGCCAGATCGTCCGTTTCCGTTGGACATGGCTGGATTCGCTATCAACCTGCGACTTTTACTAGAGAACAGAGACGCACAGTTCTCGTACGACGTTCAAGGCGGTTACCAGGAGAGCGAGATCCTGCGACAGATCGTCACCAAGGACGAGCTGGAGCCACTAGCGGGTCGTTGCAGAAAGGCACGTATAGGTTAGCTTTTGTACAGAGCGATCGTGCGATTGATTTGGCTAACTTGATCATTCTTTTTCAGGTATACGTCTGGCACACGCGAACGGAACCACCGCAGTTAAACGTGGAACAATTGTTGATAAAGAAAGGTAAACCTTCAAACACAGGCATCGAAGTGTGATAGAGACATCGACTCGTGGATTGCTGCGTTTTGCAATCGTTGAAGGAAACCCGTCGTGCCGTTATTGAGAAACGCCATTATTTCTAATTTACAATTGAACGGAAAAAAACAGTGAATTTTGTGTACGCTACTATTTTTTTCATCATCCGTATTTGGCCATGTACTTCCCTAATTGTGGTAAAATGCAGTGCCATAACGTGTGCGGTCGCCTACAGTGTATATTTGATAAGAACGTGACATTGATTGATTCAGGGGTTAAACGTGCGTGTCGATAGTACACACGATACCGCGGGCTCAAATAACGTACTATCGTGACCACCGTTTTGCTCTCTAAATCAAAGTCTTTTTTTTTTTTCAACTTCTCGCATGCCTATTAGTATAAGATCTTTTTTTATACGGTAAAATACGCAAATGTATTTTTTCTAAACTGTACCGAGAGTCAACGTACGAAGGAATAAATTTTAGAATTAAACGAATGCGTGACAGACGTAGATGTGAATCATTTGACCTTCAAAATGTTCTTTATCCTTTATTAGTCGAGTACGTTTCCTTGACGCGTACAGAAAAAGCATACATAAAAAATATGCCTTACACCTACAAACTTTAATAATATTCGTAATATTTTTTTTTTTTTTGTTTCTTTAAATTGGAAGATGCGCAGTAATACTTTTCGTGGGAAGCTACTTGGGTTACGGATTTTGGCAACGAATATAAAATAGCTAGATAAACGTGACTTCTACCCTTCGCCGAGTCGGTGAACGACTCGGTGAAGGCTCGAAATACTGCATGTGACGATTACGAGACGAACAACTCGCCATTTTGTTTCTTTTCTCGTCGATAGATATATTTTTCTTGTGTATAATATGTACTCGTTGACTTACAAGCTAATAAGTACTATATATTTGGCAAAACTCTGTGTTTACGGTACGTAAAAAAGCTACCGGTGCAGAAAGTGTGTTCGCAAGCGGGGAGACGATTGGTTGCTTTTAATTTTTTCACTATTTTTTTTTTTCTTCTTTTTTTTTAACACGTAGGTACGATTATCCCCTCGAATAAATATACACGATTACACTCTCGGTTATTTTTGTCAATTTCTTTTTTTCTTATTTTTGCGAACGCACCTTCTGAACTTGCATACAACAGTCTAAACTTACCGGACCCTCCTAAACTTATTTTCAATACTCCTTAAAGATTAGGAAAAACGTTTACAAGCATTTACAAAAACTTATCACATTTTAACTGCGTTTTCTCGAAAAGCCATCTTACACATTAGGACAAAACTGGTATTTTACGTTATCGAATAGTATAATATATGGCAGCTTTCGATTGTTCTCTCCTTTTGTTTACGTGCCCTGAAACGGAAATTCGAATCTTTGTTACAATCGCTAAGTGTTGCAACACATACAAGTTCTTCTAAAGCGGTAAGAATTTGTTTACCCAGTATCGAAAGTGTCGCTGCTTTTGATTACACTATACATACATATTCAGAGAGATTTTTTAATGTAAAGAGATACGTCCGAGTAGATTGTCGCCACAGTCGGTGTATCGAATAACCTCATTCTCAGAACTCCCTTCTAATTTCCGTATCTTACAGTCCTTAGGTATACTGTTTCTAAATCGCATCGATAATGCGATCTCGACGACATGCTATCTTACCGACCAGAATTCCATCGCAAAAGCTGCCCAATTCTCGATTCGATTACTTCCTTACTTACAGAGTAACTAACACAGGATACATTAAAAAAAAAAAAAAAATTAGTAATAAAAACGTAAAAAACGGGGGGGAAATTGTTGGGCTGCTCTTGTACGCGACGTCTCGGCGATGTAATCTTTACATTGTAAAATGTACACGGTAAACTATCACCATAAATTATCACGGATAAAAGAAGAACAATACACGCGACAGGTGTCCACCTCGAAGTAGAAAACGCAACTAATTAACTATATAACCGCGAAGGAACGCACGGTTTGTAACCAATATGTCAGTCATGTTCGTGGCAGGCAAGAAGTTACATTCGAAAGCCGAACAGTAAGTGTGTCTTTTACGTAAAATTTCTTCGTGACTATGGGAAACACACCTGGCGATGTTTCTTGTCAAAGGATACACGCGAACAGCGAGTCAGAGTGACCTGAGTTACTTGATCGTCAATGATAACCAGTACGATTCATTTTCATGAAATTTTACACTTAAAGGAATCAGTCTTTGAACCAAGGTCAGACGTATAACCACGAAATCGATAACCTGGCGTTTGGAATCGTGCCGAACGTTAGAAAATGAAACGTGTCTGTGTTGTGGACCATATAATACGGCTTCTAATTGAAAAACTTACAGGAATGGGGTCGTATAGAGATATAATAACTTTCGAAAGTATATACACAGATCGGAGGTTGCCGCGAAATCGCGTACCTCGGTAAGAGAGAGTGTGTGCGTTCCCATTCCGTTCGTTTCTGCTTCGTGAAAAAAAATTGATTCTCGATGCCACTTGGATACGGTCGTTTGCACGATTGATCTTTGTCATCGTAGAAGAAACGAGACGAAATTCGGGAACAGTTTTCTTATTACCATTTGTGCTGTGCGCACGATAAAACAGTACTACCCAGCGTACTAGACTGCGATTATCTAGAGGGTGCCTCGAAGCAATGATCACTATTTATCAACCAACTTCTACCAATTTCGCGATAAATTTTGTACATTCCTCCTCCTCGTGTAAGCGATCTATCTAGTTTCTCATTGCAATATTCGCTAAGTTATATTACATCAGATAGATGTTTTTTTTCCCCCCCCTCTAAAACGATCTTCGAACGAGTCCGTTTCGTACTCGTTTCGCGATAGATCGTGGATTACATTTGTATTCCCGTATGCTTTGGCGATTACAAGGACGAGGGAGGAGAGGGGATGAGGGGCGTGGGGGAAGAGAGAGATTTCTTTCTTTTTAAGGCTTCCCATACTGTCGCAATATAGCTATAAAACTACCGGTGGATCTCGCAATGATTCATACGTGTCGTTAATTTTGTACCGAATAATTTCGTAAACTGTGTGCTTACCAATAAAGGGTTACAGCTTTCCGTCTTATCCTCCGGAAGAGGGGGTGGGGGTAAAGGGGACAGACGACAAGAATGTACGCGCGTATTGTCGCGTCGATCATTGGATATTCTACGAGTAAAGCAGTCGAACGATCTCTCGTACTGGTCGACCACCGACAGATGGCGCGCGCGGCGCGCTACGGAACGACGAACGAAGTTTCGTCGGTGACACGTCTCTCGTTGCTTCACGTTCCCGCGCGAGTCCATAATAACACGCGAATTGTTTTGGTATTCGAGTGAAAGGAATCGTGCGTCCCGACGCCCGCGAAACTTCGTTCACCGCGCACTACGTGTACATTCCGGGATGTACGAGCCCTTTCGTATCGTTCGAGAACACTTTGGCCAGAAACAGTGTTTCCACGGTGATTTACAATCTAGTACGCCGGAAGAATATCTAAACGGCCGAGTCCTTGCCGACGAAACCGGTCTTCGAGACGGACCTCTTCCCGTCGAAGGTGACAGATGTCTCTCGACGCAGACCCGAATCGATGATCGGTGTGATCTTCTTCTCTTCCTTCAACGGCTCCTTCTCGTCTCTAAAATGTTTCAATGCGCAAACGAGGTTATTTTCAACGCAAACGTTACATTGCCGCGCGATCGTTACGGTTACTTTTCTATTACTGGGCATAAAAGAGCATGTCGAGAGATGCGGCGCGTGGTGCAACATCGATTAATACGCATAAGGCATGCCATCACTCGTTAGTATCGTGTATTTGCAACAAGGAACACCGTGGTTCCTTTCCCGTGTGTGTTCCAACAAGACGGTGAGTAGTACAATATGTGCGCGAAACACTGGCAGGATACCGAAAGACGTCCCGTAGCTTTGGAAGGCATTCAGAGACGAAAAAAATGTACAGAAATTCGGGTAAGTTTTCGTATTGTTCTTTAGACGTACGGTACATTCACGCGGATCAAACACTTATTTCGGCCTCGGTCGCGACGTAACGAGACTGAATTACCTACGTACATGATCCACGGCCGAATGGGACGGGGTAAATTAGAGCGTGATGGTGGGTGTGCTACGTAGTTAACGAGCAATTAATATCACTTCAGAGTGTTGATATCTCATGCAGCATAGCCAAAGCACGGGCGAGAATAATGGCGACAGTTTTATGCAGAGCGCGTGAAGAGTGGTGTAGGAAGACAGAGAGAAATAGATAAGCACTAAATGAAACTTAATAAAATGTGACGTTCGTTGCACGAACCGTAGAACGTGCTCTCGTACGAAAAGTGGTTGGCGGTGGGTGGGATGCGTTGACTGAAAGAGAGAAAAACAAAACAAACAAAAAAAAATAGAAGATGTGAGGAGGAAAAAAGAACAGGCGAAAAAGAATTCTGTCATGCTCGAATCCTGTTTTATCGACGGGTCTGTCGATTGCATCCCTACAGATGCCACGAGTGTGCGTTCGACATTCCAGGATGTTCACCGGCATCCACGGGGCGGGTGGGGGGTAGAAGTTATACGAGGAAGAGGGAGAAACAGTCGGAGAGCGTTAAATAAAAAAATATCATGCCAAGTAGAAAGCCGTGTCAGAGCCCCTTCGAGAGGGGCCATGCTTCTTACTGATTTCACTTATGTATCTCTCTTACATGGCAGTGTGTTTGACCAATCTAATGGTATTTTTTCCACTACCCGAGTCTTGGATGGCCGTGACCCCGGCGACATTGGCCATTTTTTGGTCGCAATACGGCAATGGAAACCGCCAACCGTAAAGACTACCGGTAAAGAAAAAAAAGAGAAAGATGCGAGAGGGTCAGAGTGTCTCCTAATGGCGGGCTAGATTCTAACCGGTTTTTTTTTTTCAATAATTATCGAACAAACGTTCGTTCCGATTCGGAGGCAAATGTACGAACGGAAGGCAAAGGATGCCCTGTTCCGATTCATCCAAGTTCTATTAAACTCTGATCACGAAAGCTTCTCCCCAAGCCTTTCTCAGAAGATTGTACGATAACAGAAATGAACACAAAAATATGTATAATAATTTTGATACATTCTACTATAAATCGTTACACGCGGGTTTGGTGTATACAGTGTGGAAGAAAATTGTGTCAGCGGTTTCACAGATTAATCTACGTATTTGATTCGGTCTACGGTGTTGTGTACGCGCCTCGTACAAAGCTAATACGTCGCGTGGAGGGGATTGAAATCGCGTTCTCCGTCGGCGGATAACTTCGGCACGTATAAGTGGGGGAAGCGCTTTGCTTTCAGGCGCCGCGCCGCGCAATCTAATTGGTCGAAACTTTAACAACGTTTTGCTAGTAAACGGTTCGTCCGCGACAAACGGTTCTTTTTCAACTTTTTATCCACTTAACGAACAGAATACGTTGAAATAGAGAAATTCCTCGATTTGAAAACGAGGACGTGAATTTTTGCCAAGTTTTCCTCGCAAATTTCCATTCATTGAAATACGTAGATCCATCCGTGATAACCACGACAAATATCTTCTCTACACCCTGTACAAGTGTCTTTTATCTCAAATTTTTCCATTCGAGGCTAACGTGTCTCTGCTTTATAATTTATCAACGTATCATTGAAAGTTTGTTAATAAAATATTATTCCACTTCGTTCGATTCGTTATTAACAATACATACCGTTCGATTCTATGCTAAATTATTAATCCGTTCTCTTTCACTTGAAATTAACGTACACGTAATTTTCCAACTCAATTAATTCGGTTAACTGTAAACTTTTTATCCAATGCTATCCTGTGTGTATTCAGTCGCCCGTGAACGTGTTGTTCGTGCACCGGTTGATGTTAATAGCATTGTACAACTCGAACAAACCAAGTTTTCAACAAACCGGTAACCCGGGTGCTCGCGAGCGATCCAAAGGACAGGAATTGATCAGATTCTCGCGTTCTAATTTGTGTGTCAGTCACGGCTCCCGCGGAAATCTCGATTCAAGTCGCGAATTCTTCTCAACGGCTGGGAAGCAGAAAGATAGAGACCACACAGTTCTAAACGAAGTTCGATGATGGGGGTGCGGAGGTTCGATGACACGGTAATGTAGCGCCAGACTTGCCAAAAGCACAATGTAAAATAGATGTAACGTATATAGGAAAGTCGAATAAAGTATCTAAAGATCCAAAGGGTGTTTCGTGTTAGGGTTGTGTCGAATGATTTCGATCGAAACGAGGCTTACCTGCCCAACTTCGCGTCTTCCTCGTCAACTGGTTTCCGGCGGGACCGTTCGCATATGTAATATATAATTCCTGGAACAGAAATTTTGCAAAATTTAAAAATCATTATTTCGAACGAAATCTACCGTCGATACTGTACTATTTTCTACGGTCGTTTTCAACGTACAGAAACTTGTACAGTAGGGTACCATCAAAACGTATTATTAGTGTATAATTATTGCAAGTTTGCAATCTTGGATAAATTCATGTATCTAGATCTAGTATAAAATTTTCACGACACGAATTTTACAAAATTTCGCTTCGAAACTATCTTTTATTTTTTCCGTAAAAGATCTATTAGCGACACTGTACCTTTTTCGTGTTACTCTTAACGTACGCGTTCTTGGTACTGGCAAGATGGTATTATTATTATTATTGCACGTTAAAATTACGCCGCGATCTCGTATAAATTCGCGTTCGCAATTTTGCAGGAATTTACGGTGGAATTTCGAACGAATTTGTGCTACGATATTAATAAATTAGATAAGTTTACTCCCCAATATCAAGCATACGCGATGCACAGTTTTGGATAAATTCGTTTCCCAGCGTCTAATAAATTTGCGCAACGGGACGGGGATTGCGTGTTTGGGTATGAATTTATTCTACGAATTTTAGAGAAATTTACGTCGCCGTGATATTTTTAATCGTTAAATAAATATCGTTGCCACGTGTTACAAATTGACTCGTAATGTTACGGGTATTTGTTTAATTTCGAACATTTCTCACCTGTTTTATGCGCGCAACAGCAGATCACGTCGATCACAATAATGATAATGAAGAGTACCGCGATCACGATACCGATTATGGCTGCGCTCGATATCAGGGGTCCTTCGTGATGAACCACGGTGGTGTCTACACCTTTAAAGGACAAGAACAATTTATCAGATACAAGTACCACGATGCAAGTATACATTTGTTGCAATCCGTTAGTGCAAAAGCAGTACTTAACAATGTTTGGTGATGGTAAGAGAATTATTGATCATTTCACGAACACGTTCACAGAAGACTCGGAGACAACGAAACAATGGAAACGTACTGGTAGGTTTTATATACATATATATATAAAAAAAAAAAAAAAACTAATGGAAGTTGTTCGATTAATTATTTTCAATTTTCGATCGACGAAATTTGCAATTTCCTCGATTCGTATCGACAACCTAGTATACGAATATTTATTCGATTGTTAATTTCGAATTTAATTAACGCGAACCGTGACTTCTGGAAGCGTAATTACCAGGTGTGCGAGTACCTGAAAAGTTCGGGTATTTGTATTCGGTGAATTTTCAAATTTAAAGCGATTTCTGTTCCACTACGTGTTATTCAACTACGAAAACTCGTAAAAATTAAACAAGGAGACGAAAAAACATAATACAGTTTCAAATGTAATTGTTTCATAAATATGGAATATTTCCCGTAACATTCACAACGGTGAAATTACCATTCGCTTGGCTACTCGTAGAATAATAATCGTTGTTACGAACAAAGAAAATTCATTCTGTTAATATTATTGACAGTTAGAATCTTCCACGAAACGTTAACGAATTTCCATTCGATGAAAAGTTTTTTCTCAGACGATGGTATTTTCAATCATCGTCGAACGTGTGTGGTAGTAGCTCACAGAATTTCACCGCTCGATTTTTGGGCGGGAAACATTTCTCGTCCAATCTGAACTATTCCTTCGTTCGAATCACAATTGGAAGAAAATCAATTGGCCGTTCAAGGTCACTTTCCCCACTGTTAAACGCGTCAGAGACTCCCACTCTCGCGCCATATCCGCTTGCCTCTCAGACTTACGCGAACACGGGACGGTTGGAGTGGTGGGGGGTAGCGAAACACGGTGTGGTGGGGGATAGCGTCTCGGTAGCCTTGAGCGGCCAATTGATTTCGTGGCGACCGCGATCCAATACCCAAAAGAATGATACCTCTCGTTGGTGAGTCCATCGATCGGTATATTTTTTTCGACACTCGCACAACTTTGGTAATTACGCGACGACGATTACCTCCGAGTCGTGAGACGCGATTAGACCGTGTCACGATTGTTTTTCATCGAGAGACACACAACCCGTGGTATCCAACATCACCAAACACGTTACGCGGACGATTAATTTTAGTCTCCTGAAAAGAAACAAGATCGGCGGGGGGTTCTGGGGATGTGCCAAAAATCCGTTTTCATCGAAGCGTAGACACGTAAAGAACCAAAACCAAAGCCAACGAGTAATACGATTAATGAAATAAAAAAGAAAAAAGTAAAAAAAAAAAAGAAAAAAAGAAAGAAAGAAGAACAACAGCTATTGTCGTCGATGAAGCGGTAAAAGAAGCGTGTTAGAAAGAACGAAATAAAACAATAGTGGGAAAGAAAGTGGTGCAAAGTACCAAGCGCGAAAAGTATAGCGGTACAGTAAGCGACAGAGGAGCCATCCTTCTTCCGCGTAACCACGGCGAGAAGGGGTGCCGAGAAAGCTCAAGGAAGGGGGAAGAAAGCTCATTCGCTACCTTTCTCACCCGATGTTAGTTTCTACGCATCGCTAATCTAAATGTGCTACCTCCACACAGAAAGCCTTTCCACTGATTTGCCTCTTACTCGCTCTCGCGTTCTCTCTTTCTCTCTTTTTGTCACACATTCTCTCTGATTCTCTCTCTCTCTCTCTTTCTCTCTCGCTCGCTCGCTCGCTCGCTTTTTTGCTTGAAGTCAACAGGGACTACTACGATATACTTAGCAGATTGTATGATACACATTACACCGGCCGTTCTCTTCTGATGTGCTGAGTATATTTACCGTTTCATTTGGAGCATGTCGTATTCTCGGAGTCGAATGTATTTATCTATTTATTTATTTATTTATTTAATTTAATTTAATTTATTTAATTTATTTATTCATTAAATTTTTTTAAATTTTATTTTCATTATTTATTTCTCTTCTTTTATTTTGTTAAACAGGTGAGCGGAGAATGAACGAGACGGCCGTGAAAGAAACCATCTCAAATTGCTCTCGTCTGTTCGCTCGGATTCTCGTATCAGACCTTAACCCCTTAACGCTGACGCCTTAAGTTCGATGTAGTATGCTATCTATTCAATACGCTCGTTTCGAGTGGTTCTCGTTCACTCTAGCTGCCCAAGTGGATGATTCAGTTAACGGTGTTTCTTATCGTGGAATGTATATTTCGTACTTAAGTTCAACACGAGAATATTTTTCCTTCGGTACGATAACGTTGATAAAGGAGGTCAGGGTGAACGAGACACCCTGTACACTTTAACCCCTCTACTTGTTGCTTTATCTCATCTTTTCGCGCGAGCCTGTTTGCATACACTCTTATGTGTTTCGGACACGCAAGCTGGCATAACGTGGTGATCGTGTTCGACAGGATTTACAGTCGGGTTAAGTGGCCTTGAGCGATCGATCATTTTTTATTCGATTGTAGCGAGAATGTTTCTGCTCTTACAAGGGACATCCTCGAAGCGTCCCCCTTCGATTTTTATGAAACTTCGCAGGTTTGCAGGAGGGTCAAGAGTAAGGGATATGTAGTTGTAACTGACGCACAAAGGGTGAAACTACCCTCTGTCGCAAGTTTTCTGAGCAAATTCTAAAAATTTTTTTTTCTATGGAAATTAATATGTTATATGCACTAGTAGCAATCTTAGTTTGAAGAAGATTTTTGTAAGTTATAAATACATTTTACATCTTTAATTATCAATAGGTGTACAATATCGGTACAAAATGAAGATTACTCGTTTATCTCGAAGTAAAAATAGATCGTATCGTTTTTATCGATGTTTGCATTGTGTTATTTTCCATCTAAGACTTCCTTGTATATTCATTATTTTCAAAGATAGCATAGGAAGGTTACGACATTGAAGAGTAGTTCCACTTCTTAAATTTGAATTCAAGTTTCTAAAAAAGTGATCCCTTATCGCTCTAAAAACCTCCGAAGTTTTAATAAAACTAGGAGAGGAGCGCTACACGCCATGTTAATTAATTTACTATTACATTCTTCAATTTTATCTAGGATAGCTTTTGTAGATTGTAGGGACTGTACCCGTCTACAGCGCTCTAACTGCAACTCGTTACAATATTCAATAGTAACTATAACTTCTTATCGTCGAATCACTCTAATTTGTAACTGTAACTCGTTACAATAGTCCCAGGTTTCAACCGTAACTCGTTACAATAGTCCTAGGCTTCAACTGTAAGCTTACTACAGTAATCCTAATCCCTAATTGTATCTCGTTGCAACAGTCTTAGGCTTCAACTGCAACTTGTCCCTAATCCCTAATTGCAACTCGTTGGAGCAGTTCTAGGCTTCAACTATAACCTGTTACAGTAATCCTAGTCTCCAATTGCAACTTATCTCAATAGTAAATACTAGGCTTCGATTGTAACTCGTTACAGTAATCCTAATCCCTAATTGCAACTCGTTGGAGCAGTTCTAGGCTTTAACTGTAACCTGTTACAGTAATCCTAGTCTCCAATTGCAACTTATGTCAATAGTTCAAAGCTTCAATTGTAACTTGTTACAGTAATCCTAGTCTCCAATTGCAACTCATCTGAACAGTCCTAGGCTTCAACTGTAACTTGTTACAGTAATCCTAGTCTCTTGTTGCAACTCATCTTAATAGTTCTAGGCATCGATTGTAACTTGTTACAGTAATCCTAGTCTCTAATTGCAACTTATCTTAATAGTTCTAGGCTTTGATTGTAACTTGTTACAGTAATCCTAGTCTCCAATTGCAACTTATCTCAATAGTTCAAAGCTTCAATTGTAACTTGTTACAGTAATCCTAGTCTCCAATTGCAACTCATCTGAACAGTCCTAGGGTTCAACTGTAACTTGTTACAGTAACCTAGTCTCTCACTGCAACTCATCTCAATAGTTCTAGGCTTCGATTGTAACTTGTTACAGTAATCCTAGTCTCTAATTGCAACTTATCTTAATAGTTCTAGGCTTTGATTGTAACTTGTTACAGTAATCCTAGTCTCCAATTGCAACTTATCTCAATAGTTCAAAGCTTCAATTGTAACTTGTTACAGTAATCCTAGTCTCCAATTGCAACTCATCTGAACAGTCCTAGGGTTCAACTGTAACTTGTTACAGTAACCTAGTCTCTCACTGCAACTCATCTCAATAGTTCTAGGCTTCGATTGTAACTTGTTACAGTAATCCTAACTCTCTCGTTGCAACTCATCTTAATAGTTCTAGGCTTTCATTGTAACTTCTTACAGTAATCCTAGTCTCTAATTGCAACTTATCTTAATAGTTCTAGGCTTTGATTGTAACTTGTTACAGTAATCCTAGTCTCCAATTGCAACTTATCTCAATAGTTCAAAGCTTCAATTGTAACTTGTTACAGTAATCCTAGTCTCCAATTGCAACTCATCTGAACAGTCCTAGGGTTCAACTGTAACTTGTTACAGTAACCTAGTCTCTCACTGCAACTCATCTCAATAGTTCTAGGCTTCGATTGTAACTTGTTACAGTAATCCTAGTCTCTAATTGCAACTTATCTTAATAGTTCTAGGCTTTGATTGTAACTTGTTACAGTAATCCTAGTCTCCAATTGCAACTTATCTCAATAGTTCAAAGCTTCAATTGTAACTTGTTACAGTAATCCTAGTCTCCAATTGCAACTCATCTGAACAGTCCTAGGGTTCAACTGTAACTTGTTACAGTAACCTAGTCTCTCACTGCAACTCATCTCAATAGTTCTAGGCTTCGATTGTAACTTGTTACAGTAATCCTAACTCTCTCGTTGCAACTCATCTTAATAGTTCTAGGCTTTCATTGTAACTTCTTACAGTAATCCTAGTCTCTAATTGCAACTTATCTTAATAGTCCTAGGTTTTGATTGTAACTTGTTACAGTAATCCTAATCTCTCATTGCAACTTATCTTAATAGTCCTAGGTTTTGATTGTAACTTGTTACAGTAACCTAGTCTCTCACTGCAACTCATCTTAATAGTTCTAGGCTTTGATTGTAACTTGTTACAGTAATCATAGTCTCTAATTACAACTCATCTTAATAGTCCTAGGCTTCAACTGTAACTTGTTACAGTAATCCTAATCTTTCACTGCAACTCATCTCAACAGTCCTAGGCTTCAACTGTAACTTGTTACAGTAGTCCTGGTCTCTCGTTGAAACCCATCTCAATAATTCTAGGCATCGTTTGTAACTTGTTACAGTAATCCTAGCCTCTAACCGCAACACGTTAACAATAATTCTAGTCTCTAATCGCAACCCGTTACAATAGTCCCGACTCCCGAATTCCGCGGGAATACAAAATTCGACAAATTCGTGACAAATTCACGCGTCAAGGGGTTAAGTCGCTCGCGATTAACGGTCCTCGCGCGTCCTGTCCCCTCGTTAAACAACGCTCGCGTGTAATTCTAGTTGTACCAGGGATCATCTTCTTCGGTCGCGGTCTATTTGATAATCTCTGCGCGGCGTATATACATGTACATATACATATACATGTACATATTCATACATACATGTATATAAATATAAATAAATAAATATATATATATATATGTTATACACACACATATATATATGTACATATCGCGTTTCTCGCGGGGGGAGGGGGAGCGGATACAATTTGACGGTGGCTTCTCCATCGGCGGATTGATCGGTCTGGTAATTCCTTAAACACTCACATATATATATTTTCCGTACTCATATTTACAATAAGTGTTCCACGGGGGAAACTGTACGTTCACCCGCGTCATAAATACGAATATTAGGCACTAAGGCTAGCACATGAATCCTTGCACGCGTGTAAATGTTTTGTTTCTTTTTTTTCTTTTTTTCTCTCCCTCTACATATATAATATCTATATATATGTATATATTTATTTATATACGTTTTGTACATATACGTGTGTATATTGTATACAGATATATAAGTGTCGACGCGAGCGTGTATCGCGCTCGTTGGAAATTGAGACTGTTCGATGTGAAACGCCATCGAAACACGCGGTACCAACACCGCAACGCAACTCCACCGCCCCGTGGAAACGCGTGGTTTCTCTCTCCTCGTTTCTCGCGCGCTCGTATCTCACGTTTTTTCCCCCTTTTTCTCTTTCCATCCTCTCTTTCTTTCCCTTTCCTGTTCCCCGTGGGACCGTACGAAGCGAATCGCGAGGCCAGAAGACCGGGCCACGGCGCTTCTTCTTTCCGCGCTCGAGAGTTTCGCGCATTTTTCGTTTTCACGTTCCGTCCTCGTTAACTCGGGTCAGCCGTTGCACGCGTCCCTGTACGCGGGATACATCGGAGAGAGAGAAAAAAAAAAAAAAAACAGACACACACGCACACACACACAGAAGAAGAAAAAAAAAAAAATTATACGAGAAAACGTACACGGTGATCGCGTTCGAGTTGTTGCCAAATGGTGGAGAGAAAGAATTAATGGCGAGGACCGGGGACGCGGAATGTATAAAGGGAACCGTGTGTATTTTCGAGCGCTGCAATTGACAGGATATCGTGTTCTCGATCGTTCTTATTACTCCAGGTTGTTACGCGTTCGCGGAGACGACCCTTCCGGGAGATCCTTCTCCGGTGTCGACGTAGGGCAAAAATTATAACCGAACGTGGTACGTACGCTGGAGAGGATTGAAAAATAACATCCGTTGATGGAAACTGGATGGAACGAACGAGAGAAAGAGTGGATGGGTTGGGAGGTGGCGAGGGCAAAAAATGGCAACGCGAAAATGGAAACGACCGCGGGCGGCAACGAATGTTTAAGGAACGATTCGTACGCGCGTCAGAGAACCGTGGCGCGGTAATTGTGTTGAACAGTCAAAAGAGAGAGAGAGAGAGAGAGAGAGAGAGAAAGAGAATTTTTTTTCCTTTCTGTTTTTTTTTTTAATTTTTTTTATTTTTTTTCGGCTTTTAACGGGAATAACTGACCCGAGGAAAATGTAGCCGGGTCCCCCGTTAATGCTCGGAGCCGTTTCGTGCCCGCTTTTAATTCCGTCATTTTTACCATTCACCCCCGAGAGCTTTTTCTATTTTCATTCGACGATTCAACGGCGACGATGGGCGAAGCGAAATGGACCGTGAAAAATTATTTTTCGCCACGACGGGAAAAAGGTTTCCCGTTAAACCTTTACAGAAATACCCATTATTCCCATTCGGGGATTAAAGTCGAGATAGAGGTCCATCGAAACAAAGAAAATGACCCGGAACGAACGAGTGGAATCGAACGACGATTCGTGCCGCGAAAAACGAAGGAGGGTTAATAAGTAACTCGTCCGTTTCGCGATCGGTTCGATTGTAAAGAGTATCCGAACGGAAGGACCGGACGTGGGATGGATAATGCATTTCCGAGTGAAAGAATCCCGGTAAACGTAGAGGATGCTTGCAAAACGATCGATATGAATTACTTTCGAATATTCTCGTTACTTTCGAACTCGATATCTTCCGAGCAACTTTGAGGTAAATACAATTCAGTACTGTATTCGCGCGAAAATATTTGTATTCACGGATTAGGTACAATTTACTCGACTTCTTGCAACGTGCATTTCATTGGTATTCGTCGAAAGGTTCGTAAACGCGCGCGTCGAGAATTCCACTACTGCGGAGTTGCGTCCAGATAAATTGACCGCTCGAGGTCACCGAGGCGCTCTCCCCACCACGTCGACCGTCTACTCCCCCCACTACTCGTCGCGTTGCGCGAGGTTGCTCGCTGTATCTCGATTGATACGCAGCGTAGAACCGGGAGCGTTTCTCAGCGACGAATTGAATTCGATTCGATCGAAATGTCCTTTCGTTCGAATAAACTGTGCACGCACGAACCAATAAGAGTCTCGAGCGTTTTTACCAAGAATGCAGGAAGCTCGTACGAACCCTGTGTATAACTCCGATTGCGTTATCGCGTCTTCGCGATGCAGAGGCTTGAAAACTCGCTCTGAATGCCACGTGCACCCCCTCCTCCCCTCTCCCTCCTCGTCCTCTTACCCGCTCTCTATCCCTCGAAAATAGATTCACGGTCCTCGACATTGCGCGCTGCACTTCATATCGCGAGCTACCGCGAACTCCGCGTTCGCTTCGCGTTTCGTTTCCTCTCTCTCTCTCTCTCTCTCTCTCTCTTTGTTCGTTTGAACCGTGTCTTCTATTTATAACGGGGGACTCTGTTTCGGAACGGAGCGGGTTCCTGGAACGAGCTTACGCTCACGAGCGTGTACAACGTTGGACGAAAGTGTTGGTACAGCGAGACCCGAGTACGTGAAAATTACGTTGTCAGTCGTCAAAATCGTTTAACCGCCCACTTCAATTCCTCGCGAATTCGAAGAAATTCTGCACACCGAAATTCGAGTTTACGAGCGCGCAGCATTGAAGGTTTTGGAACAACAATTTGTGATCATTGTATTATCATTGAACAAGATTCGAAACTTGGAAGCTCGTGTTTATCGAATTTACATTTCGATGTAAAATGTATTTATCGTAATGTACAATTTTGCTCGAAAGTTGAAAATGAGTTGAAAATTTGAATTGCACGGAGTTGAGAAAAATGACGAGCAAGTATCGAGGTTTCTATGTATATCTTTCCACAATGTTCTACGATTAAGAATAACGTTGGAAATAATTTTACAAAAATCGATAAGATCCCCGAACCCATTTTTGTGAAAATCAAGAAATCTTCCGTAAGAAACATTTACTTTTACAATTACAGTTGCGTCGTATTACTCGATACTCGTCGTAACAATATTCTATGTTAATATTTAACAACGAACAATATTCTATGCTACTATTTTTGAGAAGAAACTTAACAACACCCGTACTCGAGATTCTTTCGAATTAATTCAATGTTTTCCTCGTTGAAAAAATCGTGTTCTTCGTTCTCGGTCGATTCACCCGTTCCTCGAACGCGTCATTTTTCTGCACGAAGTGTTCTGTAATTATTCGTGTGTTTTCCCTTCGAAAGTAGTATTTCCGTTTCATCGATTGCTGTCTATATTCAGGAACAGTTCCGCGATAACAAGTTCACGCCGTGGCAACTGTACCGACTCTTTCATCCGGCGTTCTTCGGCCGCGTGTTCGGAAGCCGAGCTAAGAGCACAGTAGCGCCTCTCTTCGGCAGCTCATTTGCATCCTCGTCGAAATTATCTCGTCGACGCCAGTTCCTGATCTCCCCCGACCGATGCAGTTTCGCGGCAGACTTCGTTTTAACTTGCAAAATTGCATCCCCGTGAAAGAGATCGAGAGAAAGAGAGAGAGAGAGAGAGAGAGAGAAAGGGGAGAGGGGGTAAAGAGAGGAGGCGGGGACGAGCACAGCTCGTACTTCGCAGAGTCTTGCTATTATAAGTTCCGTACGACGACGGGACACCCAGCCTCGAGAGTTTTAATTGCGTTAGAGGCATACCATTATCCCGCAGTTTCAGCGATTAATCTCAAAATCTGCCTTCTATCACCGAGCTCGACCTTTCCGGACCGATGTGCCCGAGGCTGAGAGACTGACGCGAACGCGCCGAGCAAAATAAACACACCCCGTCCGCCCGCTTCGGGAATTCCATGCTCGTGGAATTTGTCACGGATCGAATTATCAACCGGGGATCAACAGGGCGATAGACAACACGATCCGATAGCGCGTCTACGATCGAGATTAGATCTGAAATTATTCGATTTCGAATATTTCGCGAGTATTTGAATTCCATGAGTGAATTTCGGACGTGTGAATATCACCGATTGAACGTTACTATTCGAATACCATTATTCGAGTATTACTGTTCGAATATCACTATTCAAATATTACTGTTCGAATATTACTATTCAAGTATTAGTATTCGAATATCACTATTCAAATATTAGTATTCAAATATCAGTATTCGAATATTACTACTTAAATATCAATACTCGAATATTACTACTCAAATATCAATACTCGAATATTACTACTCAAATATCTCTATTCAAATATCAGTACTCGAATATTACTACTCAAATATCTCTATTCAAATATCAGTACTCGAATATTACTACTCAAATATCTATATTCAAATATCAGTACTCGAATATTACTACTCAAATATCTCTATTCAAATACTAGTACTCGAATATTACTACTCAAATATCTCTATTCAAATATTATACAAATCTCGCTACTCGAATATCACATCTCGCGTGAAAATAGAATTTAAAAAAGGACAACGAACTTAAAGAACTTGATTCGCAGTTGTATTATTCGAATACAACAAATATCCAAATACAAGTATTCAAATATATCCTACTCTATCGATCGAGTATTCAAATACCATTCTAATATACTCGCCGAATATTGGAAACATAAAATTCCTCGGAAATTCGACCGCAACAAAAGTTCAACGATCCCAGTCGTACTCGAGGCACCGTAATCTACTCGGTGCGTTAATAATTATACATTCTTCACCGAGGGGGATCGAAACATTCGATAACGAAACTCTCGCGAGCAAAAATACCGTGGTAACGATTACTTTCCACCGCGGGAGTCCAATCGCTCCCAAACGTCCCAATCTCCCCCCTTTGGTCCGATAGTGACTCGGCGCGTTCCTACCGAGTGCGTTCTTTCGAGTTCCGAACTGTACATACGCACCGTTGGAGATTATCGCCCAACGCGACGTCCCTCGGGTATCGGTCTCTCTGTCGCCTCTTGTATTCATCAACGGTCGCGTAATTTCCGCGAGAACGCGCGATAAAGGGATTAAAAAAAAGAAAAAAGAAAAAAAAAATGGAAGAGAGTGGAAGGGGAAGGCTCACGCGGTCCGAGCGATCCCGGAGCCTCGATTCTCATCCCAAAGCGATTTAACTTCGTCGAAATTACATTAGGACACGGTTGAATCGAATCCCCATTCTGACGGAGTCCCGTGGACGTTGCAGACGCGCTACAAATTAAGAGGGCCTCGCTACGGCGGACGTGGACCCTCCTCCTCCACCTCCTCCTTCTCCTCTTTTCTCTGGCTCTCGTTCAAACGAGCTTCGCGAGATCGATACGAGAAAGAAAAGGGGTTCCACGGGGACAGAAACGATTTTCGCGCGCCGTTTCTCTTTCTTTCTCTCTCTCTCTTGATTTCCTCTCCGCGTGTCTCTTCTCTATTGTCTCGTTGGCGCGAGAGGAACGTTTCTCTCGCGCCGACGAGTACACGCTTTTCGGCTCGCGTGTCTCCCGCTCGAAAGCTACCTCGAAGGAAACGCCCCTCTCTCTTCCTCTCTCTCTCTCTCTGTCTCCCTCCCTCTCTTCCTGTCCCCCTCTTTCTTTCTCTGCTCGCAAAAGCGTCGCGTCCCTCGGCCGGAAACTCGTGCCCGTCTTTACACTGGCTGAAATTGCGTCGACGTCGAGGTAGCAACCCGCGAAGAACTCGTTTCGAGCTGTGGGGGGTTTCTGATCCCGCTGGTCGCAGATCCAGGGAACGCGCAGAATCCTGAGGAAGTTGCCCGAGGGACCGTGGTTCCGGGGGTAGCACAGGGGGTGGTTGAAGATGCGAGTATAGCTTTCGACGAGAACCTTTGAGCCAGAGGACAACTCGATGTCGATGACTTTTGGGGCTCTTGGAGCCGTGAATTTGGAGTCTCGCGAGGGAGGGGGGGCAGCTAACGCGGAATAAATTTCTTTTTCAGATTATTCGCGAGTATGGTAAGTCGAGAGATGACTCTGATAGTAGCTTCTTTGCTCTTTGAGGAGACTTAACTTCCAGGGGTCTAGTAGACTTAATCTCCAGGGGTCTAGTAGACCTAACTCCCAGAGATTTAATAGACTTAATCTCCAGGGGTCTAGTAGACCTAACCTCCAGAGGTTTAGTAGACCTCACTTCCAGGGATCTAGTATACCTAACTTCCAGGGGTTTAGTAGACTTAACCTCCAGAGGTCTAGTAGACCTAACCCTCAGAGATTTAATAGATTTAACCCCCGGAGGTCTAGTAGCTCTAACCCCCCAAGAATCTAGTAGACTTAACTTTCAGGAGTCTAGTAGACCTAACTTTCAAGGGTCTAGTAGACTTAATCTCCAGGGGTCTAGTAGACCTAACCCCCAGAGTTTTAGTAGACTTAACCTTCAGAGGTCTAGTAGACCTAACCCCCAGAGGTCTAGCAGACCTATCCCCTAGAAATCTAGTAGACCTAACCCCTAGAGGTCTAGTAGACCTAACTCCCAGAGGTCTAGTAGACTCCCCTTGGAGTAAGTTATGTGTGTTATCGTCTTCGTACCAGAAAGATAGGAAACAAAAAAAAAATATAGTATTTATTTGGGATTGAATAAAAAGAGAATCGACAGTTCGAGAGATCCCAGGAAAGTCTGAAGTCCAACTAGTGTTACAAATATGGCCGCGTCTGTTCGAGGATCAGCAGAACCATGATACGCGGTATTTAAAGTCCAGTTGATTTTCGACCGATGGAACCTTTTTTCAAGGAATATTTATTTACCGATTGTTACAAACGCAACACTGTATCCAGTGTGAAGGGAATTGAATACTCCATGGTTAGTAGTTTCTTTTTTCCTTTTTTTTTTTTTGCAAAGAAGTCTGATTTTTAAACTTCAATCCACCCTACCGGACGAAAGTGTGACATAAGGTTTCCCTTCTCTTTCTCTCTGTCTCTCTCCTCGGAACCACGGAACTTCTTGGTCGCATACTGAAGGCTCTTCGGTTTCAACTACTTTCGATTCTGAACAACTGTTACGAGATTCCTTGGTTTACTGGGTATTTATAGAATACACATGATACACGCATCCCTCGGTCGTCGTGAACGAAACGTTATCGATCACGGAACGATAAAGCATACTACGTTTGCTGCGTGTTCGTCCACAAGGCCGAATCTGTATACACGGGACGTAACCATCTGGTTCGTTTACATGAATCTAAACGACGCGACTGGGCGAGCGTTCAACGAGCGCGACAGTTGAGCACTTGTTCACAAAACAGCGAGATTCTCGTGGATTCTGCATCCGGTGAGGATAATTGCAAGTGCATCTCGGTAGCTTCTCACCGTGGAGCGCGCGCGATATCGGTCAGCGTTTATTTTCCGAATGGATAAACAAACAACAGTCTCGAGAACCGACAGCGAATCGTAAACGGTGCTCCGAAATGGTAAACGTTATCTCGAAATTTGTAACGATTCCTGGAATGATAAATGTAACCTTGAAATCTGAAACGATTCCTCGAATGTTACGAACGGTACACCTGAAATTATAAATGCTATCTTAGAATGTTAAACAGTACCCTGAAAATTATCTGAAAATTTTAAACAGCGTACCCTGAAATTGTAAACGTTATCTGAAAATGTTTAACAGTACCCTGAAACGACGAACGTTGTCTGAAAATTTTAAACAGTACCCTGAAACGACAAACGTTTACAAATTTTAAACAGTACCCTGAAACGACAAACGTTTAAAAATTTTAAACAGTACACTGAAATGACAAACGTTGTCTGAAAATTTTAAACAGTACCCTGAAATTATAAATGCTAGCTTGAAATTTATAATTAAACGTTACCCCGAAAGTGTGAACGTTACCGAAGATTCGAAATGTTAACTCGAGATTCGAAATGGCAGCTTGATATTGTAAACGCTCCTTTGGAATGGTAAACGCTCCTTTGGAATTGTAAATGCTCCTATTGTAAACGCTAACCTAGAAATGTTCAACGGTACCGCGAACTTACAAGAACTTAGGTACCTCCGAGATCATTGAAGGTCTCATCTGTCGTTTCTCGAACACTCGCGCAGCCTCTGTACGTACTTACAATTCGCGCTACACCTAACACACTCGGACTCGGATACGTTTACACCATACACATTACTGATCACGGATTCCCTCGATACGGGTATACAAAGGTACGTTCGATGGAATGAAGAAGTGTCTCGCCAACGAAACGCAGGCGAACGGCGCTAATTGGAACACAAAAGAGAAAAAAAAGACAAGGGATTCGAAAGGTGGGAAAATTTCGGGCTGGGGTGGGGGTGGAGAAAAAAAAAAAAAATATTGAAACGATACTAAGCGCATGCCATGCGATATAATCTAACATCTAAGAACCCAGGCAAGTGAGTGAAAATATGACGGATCGAAGTTCGACGACCCCGTCGCACACGTTGAACAATGACTCTCGTCGGCGAGTCGATCGATCCGTGGACAAGACGAGTTCTACGGGACCTTTTTTTTTTTTTATTTCATGTATTCCCGGATGCGACGGAATCATCGTTCGCTTCGTGTCCTTGGCGCCCGGTCTCGTACGGAGCACCTATCGTCGGTTCTCGTTCGAACGAAGATCAGCAACACTCGTGACGTATATATTGTACCGATAATACTAATGGTAATGACGATACGCGATGTACAATAGGTGATCAGTAACCGATTTCAAGATATAATATCAGTGACGTTAATAATAATAATAATAATAAAAATAATAATAATAATAATAATTATAGTAGACGGTAGCAGCCATAATACGCCGTGATAATATAATTAATCGTAATAATAACGGTAAAAGTAATCGTAACGTTAACATTAATAATAGACAATAATATTATTAATAATAATAATAATAATAGTAATAATAATAATAGTAATAGTAATCGTAATCATAACACACATCATGCGCACTAAACACGTATGGTCCAAGAGCTAATCAAGCAGGACTAACCGATGACTCAGTAAGTAAAAAGAGTTTAACCCCAGAAAACGAAAAATTACGAGAAAAAAAAAAAAAAAAAAAAAACCAACGAAATTAAAGAAGAGTACATAACGCACAAAAATACACAAGAGGAGAGAAAAAATTGCGATCGGCTGAAACGGATTGAAAAAGAAACAAAAAAAAAAGAAAAAAAAAGAACAATTCCAAAAATAAAACAAGTGTAACTAAAAAACTAATTTATGCGCAATCTATGTAGGTTAAATCGGCGTGCTCCCCCGTTCGTGCGGATATATTATTATTATTGCTCTCCGAGGTACTCGCTACCCTCGCGGATCCAATCGTGTGTCACGTGGAGGACTATCTCCTCGCGAGCTAAGAGCTGTGTGATTTACGCGTCGAACACGAGAAGCGTGGATTTAAGTATCTGCGGTTCTTTGGCTCTAAATACGCGCCGCGGTGGTACGAGACGCGTCCGCGAACGTCGACTCGCGCACCGAATAATAAAACGTAAATTGGGTCGCGGATCACAGAGCAGTTCTCCACCAGACCCCTGGGCACCGGCTTACGGGGGCGGCCGCACACCACCAGCTCGGACGAAAACGGATTTTCGCGGAGCGCTACCCCCACTGGGACAAATTCGAGAGACGCCGCGCGATGATAGTATTCCGTTCACCGACCGGAGTCGAGCTCCCCACCTCCTCGTTTAACGATACACACACGGACAACACGTGCCGTTTCTCAACATCGTCGCGAGATCGGACCGCGAGAATCGCGCGAAAATTTCCCTCCAAAAATATTTGTACTCTGCCAACGTGACGCGAAACTTGAAAACACGGGAACGCTTCGAATACGAACGAGACGTTCACCATTTGCACGTACATCGAACGAATTCATCGCGAAACTGACGAAAGATTATTTACCTACTGTTCGCGTTTCGAAAGAATGCCGTTAGGGTGTCATCGGAATGAAGACACTGGTCGAGAGCATCTTTCACGGGCACCGATGGTACACAGTGTTCTATATAGATGTTATAGATTCTCTGTGAACTTCTCTTTTCCGACTAAAATTTGCGTCCGAATTTTTCCACGTCTATATGTCATTAAAATTGTGTGTACAGTTTTCTATCGATGCGAAACGAAAGAAGCATTCTTATGCTGTTGTACACTAGACGCAAAGTGACACGGAACGGTGTTCAGTGAATACGAAAGCATCGAAATTCTCGGTATGTATAATACGCGTTCGAGAAGATTGCATCTAGAGTCACACTGTGTCCTACTCGTTCAGGATCAATCTCGCGTATGGAACGCGTGTATATCCGTCTCGTAAGCTTTCAAAATGGCCCGTGTCAATGGTACGTGCAATCTTTCCACGAGCGTACTGTAGCTGTTTCGAAACAACGCGAGAAAACTGCAACAGGGGTCTCGAAAATTTCCCCGCTCCCCAAATTCGATGTCGAGTAACTATCGTTTGCTCGAATCACTTAAAAAATCTTTGGGGGGGGGGGGGGTTGGACCATATAGGTGGAAAAATTCCTGCGCACTTATAATATACTTGGGAAAAGTATACGAGTTAACGAAGTGTAGAAAAATAATCCTTCGTTATTTAAAAAAAAAGAAAAGAAAGAAATTCGTTCGATAAATTAAAAAAGAAGTTTATATTCGAACCACCCCCGTATTTTCGGCATCCCTCCCGGGTAAAGCGAACACGGACGATTTTAGTACGACAACAAGCATTCTTTTCGTGACTTTCAACCCTTCCTTCCCCTACCCCGAGAACAAAGAAATCGCGAACGCTCGTTTCTTCGATCACTATCCCCACTCCTCTCCCGATCGTCGTCGATAAATTGGCGATACCCTCTCCGTGGAACACTCGCGTTTCTAACACTACGCATTTGGCAAATTCAAGGCAGTAAGTATTAGGCCCGCGAAGCCTCTCACTTTACGCTAAAATAGATCCGCAGTGGTGTTTCGCGCGGTCGGACGCGTGTCGGCGTGGCTGCGACGCGAAACAGCGGGAAAACGTAATAATATTCGGCGCGGCAACGAACTCCTCGAATGGAAGCACGTTACATCGTACGAAAAGAAAAGAAAAGTAAAAAAAAAAAAAAAAAAGAAAGAAAGAAAGAACAGTTGTTTCATTCTTCGACAGCAATTGGAGCCTCGTCGTCGTGAAACGCGCACGGTGGGATCGAAGAGAAAAGAAAAAAAGAAGGTTCGGTTCGCGACAGCAGCGTGGTGGTGGTCAGGGGTGGGGGGTGTGGGGCGGGTCGAATACACTCCTCGTTTATAGTTCTCGAACGACAACGCGAGACCCGATATTATCGTTACGACGGTATATACGTGTATCTCGACGACGCGAAAATGATCTCGTTACCGGTGGTTTTTTTCTTTTTTTTCATTCTTTCTTTTTCGAGCTCTCGAAAATGTCACCCCCCCCCCTCCCCACGGCACGCGCGAATCACCGTAACACGAGACACCACACCGAAACGGTCAGGCGGTTTCGAGGGGCGAGGTATACGAGAGAGGGGGAAAAAAAAGAAAAAGAAAAGAAAACGTACCAGTACGTTTGCTAACGGTGAGCAGTTTTTGTTTTCAATTTTTTTTTTTTTTTGTCTGTTTTGTTTGTTTTTTAAACAAGGTACCATATTTATATTTATATTTATATATATATGTATAAATACACATCGCACCGCGTTCTCGTCTCTCTTTCTCACTAGTTACACGGAACTCACTTAACCTCTAAACGTTCTCTCGTCACCTCGGAATGTTGTTGCACCGGTCTGTATAGAAGCGAGGGGAAAAACCACCACCCTCCTCTCTCCCTCGCTTTACAATCGTGAACGCGTGCGATTATTGCCGATTCGTTCTTCTTTTTCTTTTTTTTTCTTTTTCTTTCTTTTTTTCTTTTTTTGGTTTTCGTTTCTCTCTTTTCTTTTTGTTTTCCGTGTGTGTGCATCCGCGATGCGAAGCAAATACGACGCGCTCTCTTTCTCGAGGAGGAAACGAAACACGCGCCGGAACCGTGGCAAGAAACTCGACGAACACGGAACGTGCACACACACATACGCACATATACACACACGTACGCGCGCGCGGACACACACGTACACACGCACACGCACACGCACACAGAACACGAGTTTAGTGTATATATATATTTTTTTTCTTCGTCGTTTCCGTTTTTGTTTCGTTTTTCTTTTCTTTTCTTTTTTTTCCCCCCCGTTTAATCATCGTCCATCGTGGCGTGTGTGCGTGTCTCTGGTGTGTACTCTCCCCGGAATATATGATTCGCATATACCACTTCTAACGTGTACACTAAACGGAAAGATTAGAGCGTGAACAGCGGGGACCGTTCCTGACGATGACTTGTATTTTTTTTTTTTTTTTTTTTTTTTTTTTTTTAAATCGTTCGTTTGTCTGTTTTTGCTTTTAAATGGCTAGGAATAGAATCGTTATTGCTGTAGCAATGGCGGTCACGGCGAGCTTGGGAGTACCTCCAGCGGAAGTATCTATATTGTAGTCCAGATTGAGGCCCGTAGATTCTGAATGATAAAAAGTGACTTGTAGAAAGGATCGTTTTTGTGTCTTGAGCATGTTTTGAGGGGGAGAATATCTCTAAATGCCTGATTGATGCCCACCGAGTTTTGGCTACCGGACAGTTTATCTAAATTGCATTTGTCTAAAAGGGTCAAGGGGACTGAGGACTCTCTCTTCATCGACAAATCGATGCTACGTTAGTGTGGTTCACCGAGTGACGTGAAAGTCACCGTCGTTTCGGCGGCTGTGAAAGGGTTAACAGAAGGACGGCTAGAGGGAGGCATCGGTGAGGACAAGGAACGTATCTTTCCGAGTCTCGCACAGTGGGGTTACAAGAATTTAGCCGCTGAAGATGACCACCGTTCAAGCTCCAGTCTATCACCTCTCAAAATCTCGCACAGATCGACGCTATACCGTTCGATTACCCCATTTTTTTTTTCTTGCTTCCAATCCGATTGGATGATTGCATTACAGTGCTAGAATAGAATAAAGGAGACGTTGCGACCAAAGAAAATGTGAAAGAAGGAAACATTTTTGGCACGATTCTCGGTAGAAAGTGTGACCTTCAACGGTCAAATTCTTGTTAGCGCACTGTAACGCCGATAAGGCTGTCTGTACTCGACGTGATATACTCGAACTCGAGGTCACCGAATCACCATACCCACCGTACAGTTTCAACGTTTCATCTTCTGTTCCATCGGTCTGTTCAAGCGACATATATCGCAAACTCGCGAACGCATACTCTGTCCTCGAAACGGTGAGCTAGTTGGGAAAGTGTAAAGTGACCTTGAGCGGTCAAAATAGTCGCGCAACGTTGTCAGAATCGTGTCTTGTCGTTCGAGTGGAACGTTGCGGAAAGAAAGCGGTAATCGACGAAACGTTCGTTCGGTGACCTTGAGCGAACGTTTCTCGCGTCGCGTACAGTACAGCTGGTCTCGCGCGTGAGACGTAACGACGGTTTTGCTCGCAGGGAATATCATTGTCCGGATGACAGCTTGTGGGACTGGGATACTTTGACGGAACGCCCTCTAGCGATCGGTTACGGGAGCTGCCGCCACGCGAAACGCGACCGAACACATCGTAAATACCTCAATGACCCTTTTCCCTCCTCCTTGAGTGAACAAAACAGAGGCGAAGTAATTAAACGGTCTTTCTCGTCAAGTATAAAAAATTAAAAAAAAAAGAACAACAGAATATCAATCGGTGCAATAGCCTCGTGCACACATAATGTATTCAAAGAGAATATATGTATAAATATATATATATATAAAAATATATATATATGCATACAATTCGAAAAAGGGAACTAGTACCGACGTGGTATGTCGTTACGATGAAAAAATTGGCAAATGAAAAACCGAATGCACGTCACCGTGCCCGATTAATGAAATGATTCAAGGACACTTACCCCTTGCCGTCTTAAACTTCGCCAATCCGGGTTTACTGAAACCCATCGCGTTGTGCGCAGTCAGTTCCACCTTATAGAACGTGTCCGAGTACAAGTTCTTCAACCAGTGCCTCGTCCTGCTCTTGACGTCCACCGTTTCGCAAGTGTTCTCCAGCTCCTTCCACTCGCCGGACACGCGTTTTATTTGACAGTACCTGATCTGGTACATGTCGATGGGCTCGCCGTTGTCGGCCGGGTCCAGCCACGAGAGCTCGTACTGATGATTGTACTTGGACACATCGTACTCGTTGTCCGACGTCACGATCTTCGGCTCGTTGGGGAAGGTTTTACCGGGTGTCGTCTCGCGATGGAAGGCTCCCCAGTTGCCCATACCAACTTTGTTCTTCGCGGCGAAACGGAACTCGTACGGTGTCTGCGGTTTCAGGCCTTTGATCACGTACAGGGAACCTAAACGACGAGAAGTCACTGTTATTCATCCGTTGCGGTTCATCGCCGACTCTGCTAGGAAGATACA
The DNA here is from genome assembly GCF_051014685.1 of Ptiloglossa arizonensis. Lineage (NCBI taxonomy): Eukaryota > Metazoa > Arthropoda > Insecta > Hymenoptera > Colletidae > Ptiloglossa > Ptiloglossa arizonensis. The sequence goes on along the minus strand of NC_135048.1, from coordinate 24,326,460 downwards.
CAGTGGAAACTCGGGCAGCGAGTCGAGACGATGGAACGTGGACTTAACCTAGAGGGTGAGATGCTCGGACAAGTCGTATGCAAGGTTATCGAAATTATTAGGAAGAAAGATATTTGTAACAGTAGTTATTCGTTGTTTCGTTAATTAATTAATCAGAGCACCTACAGTTGGGAGCTTAGAGGAACGGTTCTATGGGATATTAGGCTCGGTAGTTGCGCTGGAGTAAGTGCAAACTCAACACTGGTCAATAGGATACGACCTCTGTGTCCTCCAGGATCGTGACATCCACCTCTCGATCATACCTCGGCTCCTATAGGACCATTTTTCCTAACTCTCGACTCTACCATTCAACGCAGTGGATCATTTCTGCCCCCTTCTCTTCCAATTGTCCCTGAAAACCAGGAAGAGAATCCTGCTACCTACCAACGCTCCAGGTCTTGTTCTGAGCCTCCGTCCAGGTCTGCATATCCTCCTTGTACTGAACGACGATGTATCTGACGGGTAGATCGGAATCGGTGCTCGGCGGCATCAGATCGAAAATGATCGTTGTCGCAGTGATGTCGGACATCTTCACTTGCATCACCTCGCCGGGTCTGGTAGCCTCCCTGAGCTCGATGATGTTCTCCCTGGTCCCGTGCACATTGGAGGCGATACAGGTGTAGGTTGTGTAGTAACGTTTGTCCAGTGGTACGATCGTCAGCGTGGAGAACGGTCCGTTGTCTATCTGCTTGATCATCTCGTTGTTGTCGATCTTTTGGTCTTTGTTCATGGTCCAGCGTATCGTGGCGTTCGGTATGCTCTCGGCGAGGCAGCTGATGTTCACTGGTCTTTGGTCCCAGGACCACATGGTCTGATTGGACATCGAGACGAACGACGGGGGGAACTCGATCGTCAGGTGACCGTTTCTGCGTGCTTCTCCGCCAGCGTTCTGGGCGATACACTCGTAGAGTCCATCGTTCGATCTGAGGGATTCGTGGATGGTCAAAGTGCCCACCGTTTCACCGGCGATATCGTCTTGGCTGCTGGTCAAAACGATTCGGTCATCGTCCGGTTGCGCACCTTTCACGTACGGTTTCTCCGACGTGTGCTTTCTGAACGTGATCTGGGGCGGTGGTCTACCGAAAGCCTTGCAAACGATGTTCGCCTCCTTGTCCTGTACCACGGTGGTGTTCAAGAACTCCATGATCTTCGGTTTGACGATCACGTTCACGCGGATGTTCGTACTGGCAGTTCCGGCTGCGTTGGTTGCCGTGCACTCGTATTCTCCGGCATCTTCCCGTTTCACGTTCGTGATCGTCAACACTCCGGTGTCCGGGTCCACCCCGAAACCATCAGCGTTCGACAGGTCCTGTTGCGTGAGGGACTTCACCCAGGTGAACTTCGGCGGTGGTTTCCCGTGGGCTTTGCACTGTATGCTCTCGTTTTCCCCTTCGATTATGTCCACGGGGCTGTTCAGCTCTAGGATCGTCGGCCGCACGTGGACCTGTTAAACGAAATGCAAACCTCTGACGCCTGTCTACGTGTCGCAGGGTGTACGGGAATCTGGGGATAATTGGTACGCGCGTTTGCGGCTCAGTTTTCGGTGGGGAAGAGGGACCGTAATCCGGAGATTGTTGTCGCTCAGGGGTGTGTTAGGCGCGTCTGTTTTTAATTCGTGACGTATCCCACGGTTGGTAGAATTGTGAGTGAAAAAGGTGAGCGAAATATTTAACGAGGAGACGTCAGCCGTGACACGAGATGCGTCGGAGCAGGAATAACTGTGCGGAACGTTAATGCTACTCTGCGGCGAAATATTTAAACCGTCAAAGGGATCGCGAAGGAGTACTTTTAATTGCAGTCGAAGGTACCAATTAAAGGCCAAAGCGACCCAACGGTATTAATTGCTTTTCTAGAACGGTTTAATCTTAAAGTGCTAATGATCGCTCGTGAAAAGGATCTTTCTTCGGATTCGTTACGGGCGTTGAATTTAAAACGAGGAAATAATCACCGAGCACGATCTTATTTCAACAACGACGAAATACACCGGTGGTAGCGTTCCAAGAATTGTTAACGTTTCGATGATTTCGCGACCTCTTTTGGAAATGGGAATTTTTTTTTAAATTTTCTCCGTTTTACAGTACACCGTCTCTACAATACGAATTTAATACACTTTCTCCCGTATTTCTTTTCACGTTTCCTCTTCTCGATTCATTTTTCGCATCGTTTCGAAAGAGCAATCTAACCTGGTGGAAACGTTACGAATTCTTGGAACGATTTATTCACGACTTTCGATTTCTTTACATCGAGGAATTAATAGAAATTTTCTTTTTTTTCTTTTCGCGGTATTCGATACTTTTTTTTCGCGGTATTTGATACTTTTTTCTCTTTTCGCGGTATTTGATACTTTTTTCTCTTTTCGGGGTATTTGATACTTGTTTTGCTATTCACGGTATTTGATACTTGTTTTTCTTTTCGCGGTATTTGATACTTTTTTCTGTTTTCGCGGTATTTGATACTTTTTCCTCTTTTCGCGGTATTTGATACTTTTGTTTCTTTTCGCGGTATTTGATACTTGTTTCTCTTTTCGCGGTATTCGATACTTTTTTATCGCGGTATTTGATACTTGTTTTTCTTTTCGCGGTATTTGATACTTTTTCTTTTCGCGGTATTTGATACTTGTTTCTCTTTTCGCGGTATTCGATACTTTTTTATCGCGGTATTTGATACTTGTTTTTCTTTTCACGATATTTGATACTTTTCTTTCTTTTCGCGGTATTTGATACTTTTCTTTCTTTTCGCGGTATTTGATACTTTTTTCTTCTTTTCGCGGTATTTAATACTTCTTTTAATACCAACCTCAACGCGGATAGATCGTTCCCTGAATTCTCCGGTAGTCAACACGGAAGCCCGGCATATGTAGATGCCGTCATCGGATTCTTGAACGTTCTTGATCTTCAAGGCGTACGTGTCTATGATGTAGTGGTCGTTCGTCTTAATTAATTCACCGTTGTACAGCCAGTCAACGGAGGGCGAAGGCCTTGCCCGCACTTTGCATTGAATAGAGAAGTCCTCCCCGAGAATAGGGTATTGATTGGTGGGTGCGTTGTCCCAAGTGATCGCAACTGCGAAACATTAATTACTCTTCATACTTTTGCACCGCCCCACCCTCTTTCGACTAATTCCGTTACCGGAAGCCTCTTGTATTTACCAAGCCGATAGGAAATTTCGTCGATGCATCATTATACCAGGAGGGTTTTCGTAACACGAGAAAATACTAACTGCACACCCCTTTCTGGTAAGTATACATTGACGTGGGGTGGAAGGAGGGTTGTTACCTTTACAGTACAATAGGAACATTCCACGGGCATCATTAACGCGCATGAAAGCTACTTGGTGGTATCGTCAATTTAGATATTAAATTCTACGCTACTCGTTACCAGGAAACCTTAAACCATCCAACGCTTTCGTTATTTTACTTTCAGAACTTTCGTACAAGATTTCGTACAAGTGTACAAGATTCAGAAAACTCTCGAGATTGAAAAATTTCGAAAAGGTTCGATCGTTTTGAAAAAATTTAAAACATTCTGTGAACTTTCTATTTTTTGATATCGATCAATTTAATTTTTAAATTTATTTTTAACTATAAAAATTAATAATACAAAGATTGAATTCAAGTCAAGTATTCGCATTTGGACGAGGGGGTACGATAAACATGGATGGAAAATTTAATTCTTTGGAAGCTTCGGAGATTCGAAAATGTGTAGGTAATGTAAAGTATAAATTTTGTCAGAGTATAGATAAAATTGATAAATTTCTACCGTAATCTTAGCTTCTGCTCACCTATGGTATCGATCGTCACGGACTTGTTCAGGTAAACCGAATTCGCGTAAGTGGCTTTGCACGTGTACTTCCCAGCTTGCTCCTCTTGCAGAGAGTTGAAGAACAGAGACAGACTGTTGTCCTGGTGCAATTCGGTGTACATCGGTGGCTTCGAGTGGCCCGGGAACGTGCTACAGGGAATAATTAAAAAAAAAAGATTTTTCAAACATCGATTTTCGACGTGCGGTATCTACTATTGTTTACTATGACGATAAGTTGAATAATGTTCGGGTGATGGGTAATGTGCAAGCATCGGTCCAGTGTTTCGCAATTACTGCGTGTTTTCGGATATATGTACAGCTTGAGACACGATTGGTACAACTTTCTACGTAATGTTAAAAGGATTCGAATTACCACGAGGCTGAAAGGACGATTAAAAGTGCAAGTGTGTATGTCGTAGTTAAAAATCGTATCGTGACAAATATAATCTGAACGAGGGTAGGTCGTCTTTTAATTTAGGTTCTCTTCGGTGCACAAGAGTCAACAATTAATGGACAAACTTTCGATGTTTTATAACTTTTTAATTCACTATAAATTTAGGTACCTTTATCTTTGTACACACACCGAAATATTGGGTTGTTCGAAAAGTCATTTAATTTTTTTTTTGGTGAAAATAAAACACGAATTTTTTAGATTGTGTAAGTGAGTAAATTATACATTCTCCATTTTGGAGAACGAAATGACTTTCCGAACAACGCAATATTTCTTTCATAGATTACCGAATGAATCTAGAAAAATTATAGTCACACTCTGCATCCTTGCTCACGTTTGCATTTCCGTAAAATTTATTTATTCCAGCTACTTCAATTACAAAAAAAAAAAAAAAGAACGATAGATTGCGATAGTCACACTACAGAGTTCACTCTGCATCCTTACTCACGTTTGCATTTCCGTAAAATTTATTTATTCCAGACACTAACAATCAACTCGTGCACACCAACAGCTCCAAATTGAGCTCCGAAACGTTCGTACACCAATGCCCCCGGAGCTCGCGCTTCCAAGAAGCTCATATTTTCAAATTAAATACCTCCAACCCTAAAACTAACTTACAATTCTCTTCGTAGAACCTTTCTTATCAATTACAACAATAAAAAAAAACCTACCCCAGACGCGATCGAACGCGAGCTCTCAAGGTTAAAACGACCCATCCTTCTCAGATTAATTCGAAACGATTCGAAAGATCGACAAATTTCGATCGTCTGAAACCATTGAAAATTTCTCCTTGGACTATTCTCGGTCGACAATACCGATTCACGGAGGGGAACTCGTAAATCGTTCGATTCGAATTCTAAACGCGAAACATCGGGCCGATATCGGTGAAATATCGTTACGAAATGGGGGTGGGGGGTGTGAGTGGTGACCGAACAGGGTGCCGCATCGAATTGGGATCGATAGCGCGAGATTGTCGCGCGCAACGCGAATCGATCGACCTTAATTCGATGTAAGAGCCGTATCGAGCCAAGAACCACGTGGATCGTGATACGACCGCCATTGATCCAACGATTCTCCGCGTGGTGTGTTGGTAACGATGGCGATGGTTAAGGGGGTGGTGGTGGTGGTGGTTTACGAACGATGTGTATACAAAGGGGTGGGGTGGTACATTCACACGAATTCACACAATTTAACAACGTTGCATGACAGTGTACGAGACGGAGATAAGGTCCAGGTGGATGGTGAATTCACGCGTCCCCGTAATGAATCGTTTCGCGAACGATGTGAATTCGAAACGGTCACGTCAGCAGCGATACCACGGGTTCAATGAACCGTTTCGGGCCAGGAAATGCAACGGTGATCGGTGATTCGATCGAGAGAAAAAGAAAAGACACCGAGAGATGGTGGTGGTGGGGTGTTTCCAACGGTTTGATCGCACGATTTGATCAATCGTTTGAGAAACGATTCGGTTGGCGCGATCGAACGTACTCGTGGGTCGTAGACAACGGTTTCGGTGGCTCGTGTGTCGTTCCGGGTACCCTTTCTGTTCCACGATGGGTAGCAGCGGGAGTTCGCGGAAGTTAAGCCTATTAAATTTAACGGTACGATCTGTCGTTACCACGTTCGAACGAATTTGCATAATTTTCTGTATCTCAGGAACCAGCGGCCCGATAGCCTCTTCAAACTTCGACCGTATATATTTTGAATGACTTCGCGCGCGTTTTACGAGCACGGTACGCGGACGATAATTATGTAGATATTTCGCTTGAATCGAAATTGGATTTTAATCGGACAGGGTTCCGAGAGAGGAATGTCGTAACGTCGATCGGTGCGACATGAGATACTCTTTTTTCTTTCTACGTACCTTGTGTTTTTATTTATGTATTTACGTTTTTGTTCAATTATACCCCGTTACCAAAGTCTTTTTTTTTCTTTTTTTTTCTTTTTTTTTTCTTTTGGTTTGTAGTAGTAAACAGCAACGACAAATCGTCGAGGGTTCTTCGTTGGACTGTACACTCGAGGTCTCGGAGTGAAAAAGTCTCGAATTCATGGAAGTCTTGTCTTTAACTTTATAATACGAGAGGACTTGACCCTTTCGGTGCGATGGTCCTCTCCGCTGGAACCTCTCGGTTGAACGAGGCGCCAAAAGTGTACACAAGACGCGCGGACGCTCGTCAGCGTTTAACTTTTACGACTAAAAAGTTGTCCCCTCTAGGATTTTTGGTAGAAACGACTTCTCTCCGGAAGCGAGATATTCGTATCTTGAAGGAAACAAATTTTTCCTTCAAACGTAAAAGCAACTTTTCAGGTATTTCGCAACGATCTTAAAAGAGAATTTTTTCTTCAAATTGTAAATATCGTACTCAGAAGAACACTTTCTTCCAGAAATCATTGCAAAAGTAACTCTTCCAGTCTCGAACCTAAACACTAACGATCGTCCACGTGCAATATGCACACTCGGTGCTTTTTTCCAAGATGTTCCATTCGAGACACTCGATAAAAGGAACGTAGGATCATTTAATCATGCTTATTATCACGTGACACCTTCAATTACAAAAAAAAAACGATAGATTGCGTTAACGCAACGGGTCCAGAAAGACCCGAGCCACGCACCAGGGTTGATCTTCGACCGCAAGTAGTATCGGCCGATCACGGTCGTAGGAACGTAGGATCATTTAATCATGCTTATTATCATATGATACCTTCAATTACAAAAAAAAAAAAAAAAAAAAAACGATAGATTGCGTTGACGCGACGGGTCGAGAAAGACCCGAGCCACGCACCAGTGTTGATCTTCGACCGCAAGTAGTATCGGCCGATCACGATCAGCCGTTCGATCGTAAATGATTATTTTTTCGTTGTTCTCTCGTGAGAACAATCGCGACGCATAGAACGAACAAGTGAACACGCGAAGCGGTTTTGGAAACGAACGTGCGGTGAGACGATGCTGCGCGACGATAACAGTGTTAGTCCGGCGATTATGCAATTCACCCTTTCGTCTTCGTTCTTCGTCAGAGCAGTCTCTAAGTATAATTAATGAAACGGTCCCCTCTTGGCCGGTACACGCGTTCACCGTTGAATTTATCGGCCATTACACCTCGCGACGAGCGAACATAATTATGCAAATCGCTCGCGGGGCCCCCGCGTAATCGGGCAAACACGCGATCCCGACGAATCAGTTACCGAGGTTAACGCTCGTTAGATTGTTTGATCGCGCGGTTAAATATTTGCAAGACGGACGCGCTCGCGATACATTATTTATTAACGAAGGGGGTTTCGTCATCGCGTGGACTAACACCGGGGATCGGAGAAGGCTCCACACTCTCTGTGGATAATGATGATGATAATGATGATGATAATGGTGATGATGATGATGATGATGATGATGGTTGTCTAACTAAAGAGGGGGTCGCGCGTGACGCTTTACGCACTCGTTCGAACGAATTTTCACGGACAAATTGAAAATTGACCGGTGCGCTCTGTATTCGATCCTTCGTGTAGACGGTTCACAGTTCACGATGTATTTTTGAAGAAAAATCGTGTTAGGCGAGTCGGTGATTCGATTCGTGTTGATATTACGTACGACGGTTGGGGTCTAGGCGGAATAAATCGGCCGCCGGGGTCGACGAGCGGTCCATCCCCACCTTAACGTTTGACTACCCCCACTACGCCGGTCTTTCTACGCTGCGCGTGCCTGCATGCGCGCTGTAGTCCCAGACGCGTGAACGAACTGAATACAGTAACTTTAATCTCTTCAGAAAGGATCTGTTTTTTTGAATACATGAAAAATCGAGCTAATATCGTCCCGAGACATCATCAATGTTATTTTCGATATTGTCGATTAGTTGTTATTGTCGATTTTTTTAAATATTTCGCGCGAGATTGCATCACATCATTTTGGAAATATACGAATATTATACATATCGAAATAATTGACTTTAGAATATTAAATTCACGTATGTTACCGTCAGGTTCGAAAGAGTCAATTGCGAATATTTATTTGTAATTTTAATAGCTACTTTCAAGCAATTTAATAAAGGTACACCCAGGTGTATTTCAGAAGAGGTTAATAATTAAGTAACCTCAACGGTGAATTTAGTACACAAAAAGAAACAAACAGATATTTATATAACCCTGTTTACGAGTTGCAATTGTGTTTAACGTTTCGGTAGTACTCGTTCGGAATTAATGTTGTGCAATACCATTTGGTTGTTTACGGTAAATGTTCAACAGTGTCCTCTGCTAGATCGCCTGACCAATTACTATTTCACGCGAGTAACTAGAAAACAAAGTTACACGAAACAAACCCTCGTACGCAATCTTCTCTATATTTATTATCACGCAACGCTTTATCAAAGTCACGTTGTCCCGATTGTCACGAAACACCTTGAATACATTCAAATGCAGGATGCACTTGAAAACGCGCTGATTCAATCAACTTCCAAAAAGAAAGACTATCAAAACTTTCAACATTCTCTGTAAAATCTTTCTATAAAGATTGTTAAAAAATGTTTATCAAAACCTGTTCATCAAAAATATATGTCTTCCTTACACCTCAAAATTCTGCTCAGTAAGTATTTCAATAATTGCAGTACTTTAACACCATGAAGACTATCTGTACTTCTAAAGCTGTTAACTCCAAGAGCAACTGAAAACTTGATATTCGATCGAAATACGAACTGTCACTATATCTTAAATAAAATTTAAATTTTAAACGAAGCTACGAGAGGACCCTGGAACAGTTACCTCCATAATTACCTTCATAGTAATCTTTCCAACTTTTGCACCGCGTCTTTCGAATTCAAGGTTCGTCGATCGTGGTGTGTCCGCACAACGGATCGAATTGTTGTTCTTCGTTTCGTTCTGGCCATCCAGAAGATCCGTTCGAAGCAACGCGCAACGCTTCGCGCGGTACCCTTGCGAGGATACGAAAATATCTATGCGATAATGGAGCCACTTAATTGCTCCCGGGCAGCAGGTCCGTTGCGTCATTGAACGGCACTTTCATAACGCGTCCGAGCATCCTTTAATGTCTATTTTAGCCGAGGCATCATCCCCCCAAGGTTTTCTTGCTTGAACGCCAAGGTACACACGGCGGCGTTTAACGTTCAAATACAACGGGAAGTCAGTTTACCCGTTGGAAGGCGGAAAACTTTCTCGAACAGCTTAATGAGCAACGCTTAGTTCGCAGAACAATTGGGCGCGGGCCTGCAGCAATTAAGAGCTCCTGTACAGGCTGTAGTAGACGTAAATCAGCCGTAGATGGGGCGGGGGGGACAGGGGTGGGGGCGGTTGGTTGACGTTGGCGATGGTGGCGGTGATGGTGTGCCGTTGGTACAAGATGAGGGAGCCGGGGGTGAAGAAAAACAATCTTCTAAGTTGGATGGAAACTAAAGTAACTAAGGGGACCATCGCAAAAATAGAGAGGACTTGAACGACGACACTACGGTTGCGTGTAAAGTCTTGAACTGAGTTTTGTATACTCGCCTTTCGATCGGTAAGACGGCGAGTCTGTGTGCAAAACAAGTGACAGAAATTTGTTACATTAGTGCTGGGTGTTGGTCGTGTCCTACTTCGTGTGTAGTACAAGAGAAACGCTCGTTTCTACGTGAAACGCAGACTGGGCCGAGGTTTTAACGACCGAATTGTGCCCAATACGGAAACAGGGACAGGTGTTGAACAAAAGATTTGAAAAGAATTTTTACGAAAGATCTCGTGGATCGTTGTGTAACTGGAATTTTCTGGTCGAGTACACTCGCCCCTTTTACAACACGGTTAACTTTTCTGACTCGAGAGAAGACTATCGATCGAGATATTATTCATATTATATAATTAAATTAGATTATTATCAGAATAATAATATCTGGCAGGAAAAATACTTTCGAGTGCAAAGGGTTGATTCTTTCTGTTTATCCTGAACAGTGCGATGGAAACATTAGTGCTATACAAGGATTGTGTTAAACACACGAAAGCTATCAAATCTATACGAAAACCGTGTTACACGAACCATCGTGTTACGGAATCGCAATCAATTTTTCACCGTACTCTCAAAGTACCGTGTTATACGAGGGTTCAGTGTACTCGACCGTCCAAAGAGCTCTAGAAGGTGTAAATTATTTATTTTTCAAGTGGACTTTGATTGCGCGAGAGTTTGACAATTTCGAGGCAATCAAATTGTGCAAGATTTACCGGGACGTTTATTTATTCGCATCCACGTTTGTACAACACTTGTCTGTCGCTCGTATCGGTGAAGTGTACTGGCACGGTTTGCTCGTTACACCTCGCAACGCCCAATGCGTCTCTCCTTTCAATTATCGGCTAAAAGCGGCTCTGTTATTGTTTAAAAAAAAAAAAAAAAAAAAAATAAGCCCAAAAGCGTGAACATCCCTTGCACATATATTCTCGTCTGGTTTGGCAAACGTTTGTTTGCGTTGCCGCGATATTTTTCCGGTGCCGTTTTCCCTGCTGGCAGCGATCGCTTGAATTATGACTTTCGACTGTACCGTGTGTGTTTCTGCAAATCTGAAGGATTCGATAAATCAACGAGCATTTTTTTGTTGCAGCGGTCGGTCGAACTGCTTATGGAGGGAGTCGTAATATTTTCGTTGCGCGGCAGTATTTCAACGTTAACTCCGACGAAGGAAAATTAAAATGGCGTTAGTTATACACACCACGGTACAGGCAGTATCGCGCGCGTTTATTTAAAAAAAAGAAAGAAAAAAAAAGAATTCCACCGCACCGGGTTCGAAATATCAAAAATATTAACAGCAACGGTCCCGGCCGGTTTAGATTAAAATAAATTAATGCTACCCGGTGGGCTTTTCATATCGGTCCCATTGTTTACCCCCGCGAGACACCATTTGTCCACATAATTCACGACACTCTTGACAAACGTTTGAATTGTTAATATACCGCAATGCGGATTACAACGTGGCGATGAATCATGTAAAAAAACAAAAACTGGAATTTAATTATCGTCGTAGTAGACTGTTTAAAAATTTGTTTAAAAATTTGTTTAAAAATCGTATTCTCAGCGCGTTACTAACAAACTCGATACCCCTTGAATGTTTGATTATTTTTTCTCGAAAATTGCGAATAAAATTGAACAAAACGATTCGACTCGTAGTAAGTGGAAATTGGTCGAGAAATGAATTATAATTGTTAAATATACGTTATAGAGGTAGAACAGTGGAAAATAAGAGTCTCGATCCATTCCCCTACTTCGAAAAGTAAAATTACCCTTTACGGTTCTCGGATATCCCGATTCTAATCGCGTTCCCATCGAAGCAAAAACCCTCGGGTGCTTCGTCGCAAAAAGACGGGCTCGAGAATCGATCGAATTAAACTTCGCCAAACGAGAGTACACCGTGCAAAGGGTGGTCCGAGCGAACGTATCAGGAAACGTACTGTGCAGAGATCGTAAGTTGCCAAGTCTCCGCAAACTGACCTATAGAGGGGGCGTGTGGGCTGGGCCCTGACTCCGCCCACTCTCCCACCAGAGATCCTCGTATCTAGGTATCAAGCGTAGCATCGCATAGGAGTAGAATCTTTATTGCGTAACGAAACTCCTCGCGTTTGTTCACAAAATTAAAGATACCTTTGACATTAATCTGAAGAATATAATAAACTGTATTATACGACGAAAAACGTACAGACTAGATTTTGAAAAAGAATGTTAAAAAGTGATAAAAATTTGGATATCTCCAACACTCGAAATATTAACAAATCTTCTTTCCATAGGTCCACGGAATCGTGAAGTAGGATTATTAATCGCAAGTGTAACAAGTTATTAAAAAGAAGTATATAAAATGCATTGAGAAAATTTTACTGAATTCCAATACTCGTTACTACTACTTTACAATTATTCACAATTGATAGCTACCTGGAAAGATTTTTCTATTCTAAAGTGAGTTAACATTCCGAGTTAGTATCTACGCCAATGCGTGCTCCTCGCTTCAATTTACTTTTTTTCCACGCCTCTAGTTCGCGACTTGGCGTAAACCAACGATACTACTACTACTTTACAATTATTCACAATCGATTGCTACCTAAAAAGCATCGTAGTACCTAGAACAATACTACGAAAGCTAAAGAGATTTTTCCATTCCAAAGTGAGTTAACATAGCTAGTATCTACGCCAATGCGTGCTCATCGCTTCAATTTACACTTTTTCCACGCCTCTGGTTCGCGACTTGGCGTGAACCAACGATACTTACTACTACTTTACAATTATTCACAATCGATTGCTACCTAAAAAGCATCGTAGTACCTAGAACAATACTACGAAAGCTAAAGAGATTTTTCTATTCCAAAGTTAACATTCCTAGCTAGTATCTACGCCAATGCGTGCTCATCGCTTCAATTTACTCTTTTTCCACGCCTTTGGTTCGCGACTTGGTCGTGTTGATCGTATACGCGATTGTCTCGGCCAATAACGAAAATTCGTGTAATTCGAGGCGGGTACGATCAATCCGATTCGTTGGCAACTCAAGATCTCTGCACAGTACCACATAGTCGGTTAAACGATCAACCCGTGGCCGTCGATCCTCGCTACTCACTTGAGGGACTCGATCACATGATTCTGCGGATCGAGCCATTGCATGTCGCTGATGAGCTTCGTGTCGTCGACCTTTGGCTTGCACGTCAGGATGGTGCTGCGCCCGATTGACTTGGTCTGGATCTCACCGCTGGGCAAGATCTCCAAGGAAGCTTCGTTCGCGTAAGCTGCAAGCAAGAATACCCCGTGAGACGTGACCGATCGTTACATTGACACGAAACGGATCGTTAGAGGTCGAGGGGGGATCGGTGGTTAAAGAGGAGGTGCTCGAAGGGCGAAAAGGAGAAACGATTCAGGGACGCGGTCACTTTAATCGAGCGTGGAGTAATTGCACGTAATTCCGTAATAACGTAAGCGATTACCTTCCAAGCGTTCCATGGGAAACAGTGTCCCGTGATTTTTCACGAACACCTTAAACGCACATCTGAACTTACACGAACGACGTCCCATATCCGGACGACGATTATCAGCGCTGACGTTCTATCCCTCGGGGTGATTTCGATGCGCGCACATTTAACGCGTCACGAGCTAACGCGCGTTTCGAGGTCGAGAACTGCTCGGTTCAGAAAGAGATTGTCGACGACAGACGTGGAGAGGGATCGGTGTACTTCGTGCGTGTGCATACGTGGATATCAATACGAGCAGAATCTCAATCTTAAAGCGTTTCTTCGCGAGACTGTATACACTCAACGGACGTATATAATACACGTTTCGTTAAAAATGGGAAGATTGTGTGTTTACAGTGTAGAAAATCCAGAAGTACAATAATGGGCGCCAAGGATGACGAAGGCGATTTGCCGGATGAATCTTTACGGAATGGAGAATCTCTGGTAAATCTGCCAGGTTTCGAATCTGCTTTGTAATCTTTTTTTTTTTTTTTTATTTTTAAAAGTACTCGCAGAGAGTTCGAGTCTGTGAGATTTCGAATCTGCTTTGTACTTTTTTTTTATTTTTGAAAGTACTCGTAGAGAGTTCGAGTCTGTTGTGAGATTTCGAATCTGCTTTGTACTTTTTTTTTTATTTTTGAAAGTAATCGTAGAGAGTTCGAGTTTGTTAAGTTTAGTTTCAAGGTATGTTTAAAGTACTGGGTGCATTGAGAGGACTTGGGAAAATACAGGAGCGTCCAGTTGTATTTGTAGCTTTGATTATTGATGGCGAGGACGGGTCGAAAAGGACCCGAGATGTTTCGATAGAACGTAGAGAGATTGGAAAAAAAACCCGATGAGATTTAATTTTTTTGCCGCAGATGCAGTGCTTCGAATGAAGCCAGTATTATATCCGAACACTGTATCTCAATTTTGCTCGAGAAGATACCGGTGTATTAGGTGCCGGTTACAAAACAATTCCAAGAAACCGCATCCTGATCTCTTTATCACCGAACTCGTTTAATGACGCGATACAGGATGAGTTATCGCAAGGTATCATTAAGACATAAACATCGTATTACCACGAAGCGGCCACGAAGCCAGTAATCGCTGTTTACCCTTCAATCACATTTTTAAGACCGATATACTTTGTGTTTAAACCGAAGTGCAAAGATAAAAATAAACACTGCTCGCGATAAAACGAGAATTTCTCGTATCTGGGAAATGATGCAATCGGACGTGAAAGAAGTGTAGAACTGGTGCTCTGAAATTCCTAGCGATTTGGTTTTTATAGTAACCGTGCGTATAAAGAAGAGGGAAGAAATTTTTAATCGGACAAAATGAGAGAAACAAAACTTACGCGATAGTTAATAACAAGTAGAATGAGTAACACTAAGAGAAAAGTCAAAATTTCAGACGTCACTTGTGGCGTAAAATCTGACGAAAGATTAGAAAATATTGGTTGTTCGGGAAATATTCAACGCGTGAAATATATGTGTAATTGTATTAGGTTGTTCGGAAAGTCATTTCGTTCTCCAAAATGGAGAATATATAATTTAAGAAAATTTAAAGAAAACTAAACGACTTTCGTTCTCCAAAATGGAGAATATCTAATTTAAGAAAATTTAAAGAAAACTAAACGACTTTCGTCCTCCAAAATGGAGAATATATAATTTAAGAAAATTTAAAGAAAACTAAATGGACTTTCGTTCTCCAAAATGGAGAATATATAATTTAAGAAAATTTAAAGAAAACTAAATGGACTTTCGTTCTCCAAAATGGAGAATATATAATTTAAGAAAATTTAAAAAAAACTAAATGACTTTCCGAACAGCTCAATAATTTACTTCGAAGCGTTCCGTAACAAAGAACGAAACGCTCGAGTCTGCATAATCGTTGAATAATCGCGCGAGGAAATCGTTTCCGATTCGCGAACCGATTCCAAGAGATCATAGTGCACGCATCGTGATTTCAGCTCCAGTTAGGCGTCGAAACAATACAACGAACACGCACGAAGTTTCACAGATCGAGCACCACCGATAAGGAAACGATCCGTGTCCAGAGTTAATTCGTAGATCCGATAAGACCGAATCCGATCAAAATTCGTCGCCAGCGCGTTCGCGACACGGTTCATTTACTTTAAAATGAACGCTGGCCCGCTCGTGACAGTTTCTCAGCGCGGAATCAGTTTACGATTCGGGTGCTCGTTACGATGGAGGACGACGCCTATAAATTCTCAACGAGCCATTAACGTCTCGCTACGCGGAGAGCAAAGTGTCAAAACACCAGAAATCATTCGGCTATCGCGTACCCGGTGAGTCTGCAGAAACTAAAAGTGCCATTTATCAGATAAAACACGTCTCAGGGACTCCTGGAGACGAGCAATTTTATGCTCTCGCTCGATAATGATCCGGTTACGTTTCTCGTGGTGCTGACGATGTTAACGTTCGCGAAACGTTGCAACAGTTTTCTAAAGGACGACAATGTACACTCGAGGATGAACCCTGTGACAGTTTCGAGCTGAAGAGTTCTATCTGTGAAAGTAAGGACGACACGAGGAGACACGAGGGTTAGAAAAACGATTTTAGAGCGTGTACTTTACGTTACACGCTATTCTGCGCGTACAATGTACAGTACGCGAGTGAAGAGATTGCATCTGGAGTTACGAGTAGGTTCTCTTCGTTTAGAGATCATTTCTCAGGTGTAAAAAGGATGTACCTAAATCTAATATGAGTCTGAGATAGTCTCTGAACGAGTAATACTCGCTATAAATTTAAATGCCATCTTTTTATAATTTTAAGAATTAAGAATTAAGAATTTTCTTGTATGTAGAAAAATAAAATTGAAAAGTATGTCACGTGTTGAAAAATGTCACCCTAATAATCGAAAGGTAAGACATGTACGAATGATACGGTAGTCAATGTGTTTAAATATATATGGAACGAAATTTGTCGATTTGTCTAACCTCTGGGTACTGGGTAGATTCAACTGAACCTACAAAGATGAGCAATTGGTACATATCCTTACGGACGAAATTAGTAAACGTAGATTCCGAGATACACAGCCCCTTTAAGTTCACACCTGTTCAATTTACACCAGTGCGCGTTGAAGTGGCTACGAGTTGGCTCGTTGACGATCTCGTGAGAGCTACGAGTGCAAAGGATTAAAGGTGGCAGAGCGATTCTCAAAGATGACTGCGGCCAGCCTGATGCAGCTATTTACGAATGAAAACACTCACTCGATCCCTTCAAGCTTTCACAGAGATATAAAGAAACTCTTGCATAATTCCTGGGAAGAGTATACCGCAGTGAAGAAAGATTGGATTACTGGTAGATAAAAACTTATTAATAGTAAGACAGATTTATTAACAGAGCAGTCGAGCCTCGCAATCTACGTATGTATTTTTCTTTTGTACTGTACTATTATTTTTCTTTTATGCGATTTTATTATTGTCCCGATTATCAAGGGTTCGCGAGACAAACTTTTGATTGTCCATTAGTAAATATAGAGCGAAACGTCATTGTGGTAACAGAAACGGAACGTTTCTTAGATTTATGAAATCAAACACTTTGTGCGCACCGAGCCAAGATGAATGTTCTTTATTTTCCTTTGTCCAAATAGAGCCACAGCACACGGTGCGTTTATTAGTTCAAACGTTCCGACCGTATGGTCTTGGTCCTCTTCGGGCATTCATTTTTCTTGGAAATAAAACTACCAAAAACTGGGTTCGTGAAAGAAACTTATACCACGCATCGAATACTATTGTGTATTCTTTTACATTTTTCTAATACGATTAACACAAGTACTCTCTCTTTTTTTTATCGTAACTATTTTTTTTTTTTTTTTGGTATTATTCGTACCAAAGAGTCGTAGTATTAAAATATTTCTGAAGAAATTAAAAGAAGTGTTCTGATCGCATTCCCCTAAAATTTATCTAAACTTTACCATCGAACTTCTTTATTCACTATGAATGATCGTTGCTCTTAACGAATTCGATACGCTCAAGAAACTACCAATGGCAATTAAAAATGTATACAACAAACTAACGAAGTAGAACGAAGTATTCCAATTGCATTTTCCTAAAATTTATCGGGCTTCCAAAGATTTATCTAAACTTCACTCCCGAATTTCTCTATTGCCTATCACAGATCGTTGCTCTTAACGAATTCCATACACTCGATAAATTACCAATAGCAATTCAAAGTGTATACAACAAACTAACGAAATAAAAAGTATTCTAATCGCATTTTCCTAAAATCTATCGAGCTCCCAAAGATTTATCTAAACTCCATTCTCGAATTTCTCTATTCTCTATCAAAGATCGTTGCTCTTAACGAACTCGATATACTTGATAAACTACCAACGACAATTAAAAATGTATGCAACAAACTAACTAAGTTCTGATCGCATTTCCCTAAAATTTATTGAGCTCCAAAGATCTATCCAAACTTTATCCTGGAACTTTCTATTCTCTACCAAAGATAGTTGCTTTTAACGAATTCAATATACTTGATAAACTACCAACGACAATTAAAAATGTATGCAACAAACTAACGAAGTAAAAGGAAGTATTTTAATCGCCTTTCCCTAAAATTTATCGAGCTCTCAAAGATTTACCCAAACTTCACCCCGGAACTACTCTATTCTCTACGAAAGATCGTTGCTCTTAACGAATTCGATACGCTCAATAAACTACCAACGACAATTAAAAATGTATGCAACAAACTAACGAAGTTCCGATCGCATTTTCCTAAAATTTATCGAGCTCCCAAAGATTTACCCGAACTTCTCTATTCTCTATGAAAGATCGTTGCTCTTAACGAATCGATTCATTCAGTAAATTACCAATGGTAATTGAAAATGTATGCAACAAAATTCTGATCGCATTTCCCTAAAATTTATCGAGCTCCCCAAGATCTACCCAAACTTTATCCTCGAACTCTTTATTCTCTACCAAAGATAATTGCTTTTAACGAATTCGATGTACTTGATAAACTACCAACGACGATTAAAAATGTACGCAAAAAACTAACAAAGTTCCGATCGCATTTCCCTGAAATTTATCGAGCTCCCGAAGACGTACCCAAACCCCAGCCCCGAACTTCTCTATTCTCTGCCAAGGATCGTTGGGCTCTTAACGAAAGCGAGTCGACCGAAAGGTTAGAATTTCTAAAACAAGAACGATCGTTCCGAACTTCTCGGAAGTTCGCAATCGTACACGGAGAACGGGGAGCTGCTGCGGCTTTGCGGGAGGAGCGGAAACGCGAAGCTACCCTTTAAACCGTGACATGCAGCGGTTACCAGGCGTAGAGATCTACGATCGTTGCTCGTTGAATCGCGGACCGTGGAACAAGGAGTGGGGGGGGGGGCGTGGCGAGGGGCGCGGGAGAGGTAGAGGGGGTAGAGCACGAGCAGCTTCCTCGTCGTTGTAAGCTTCTTACCCGGAGGACCGATGGCGCGGGGCGGCGGTGTTGCCCTGAGCACGTAGATGCACAGCACCGAAATGCAGATCGACGTCTCGGCGGCGCTCATCCTCGGCGTCGCCGCGGCAGATGCCACGAGTGCTTTTACGGCGACATACGCGCGTCAACTATGACGCCGGGAATGCGCCCGGTTATGCCGCCGTGACACGCAACGAGCGTGCGGCCCGCTCGCCCCCCACCGGCACGCACAACAGGAAGCCAGAATTAAGCTAATTAATCGTGACGAGCAAAAGTACGGAATTGCCCTAACTAGGAAACGTTACGGGCGAACGACTCCGCGATGCCAACCCCGGTTTCTAGGGGGAGAGACAATAACTGTTTGTTCCAGGAGGATCTTGTTGTTTGCCTCCCGGCGTAATCGCGGTTTCACGTTTCTCGGTGAATATTGTTCCCTTGGATCTTTCGTCTTTGGATGTTTCTTAACCTTACCGGTAATAATGGAGAAATGTATAATTTTTAAATTTGATAGCTACCTTTTCGTGTCTTTTACGCCTTTAGACAGCCAAGGGAAAATAACAGTTTGATATTCGAAGCTGTGCGATGTTGTGTACGTTTAGTTGCATTCTAAAGGGATTGTTCAATGAACGCGTAATTACCGTTTAGAAGGGTATAATTTTTAAATTTTATATTTATTTTTCCGTGTCTTTTACGCCTTTAGCCAGAGGAAAATAACAGTTTGATATTCGAAGCTACGCGATGTTGTATATGTTTAGCTGCTTTCTGAAAGGATTGTTCAATGAACGCGTAATTACCGTTTAACAATTACAATGCGACGAATTGATTATCAAAGAGCTCGATACAACGCGAGAATAATTAGGTGTGTCGATACGATACACAGAGTCCTCTTTGTAACAAATGTTGTCACACGTTTATGTTACACGTTTTATCGTTAATAGTAATCTCGCGTGAAAAAATATTTCCACCTTTCTTCGTGCTGCTTCCAGGCAGAATATTTATTTAACAAGTTTCTACCTTGTTTCGAGTAATCCTCGGTGAAAAATTATTCGCGAAGTAACAAAAAATACGAGTTAATCGAACGATCGAGTACTCGATCTGCAACTGTAATGTACTTGCAACTGTTGCATCGGGAACGGTTGATTCTAAACCATTGATTTGATTCACAAACGCTCGTTCTAAAACATCAAGAGGGTAGGAATTGTTAACTTTCCATTTGTTTCGTACTCTGGTTCACGGTGATCCGAAGATTAAGAAAACGTACCTTTCGTAGAAATATATTTCGCAATTTGTACACGATGCGATAATCTCCGGTCTGACGCGACTGAATCCACAATGTAATACATCGTCATCGTATTCGGAAACAATGTCTCGGGATTTCCGTATAAGCAGATTATGATGTGCTTACAGGCTTACGTGTACTTAGGTAGAAGGCCATTTTGTGCACTCGACGCAAAGGTAAGTAGACGCGAGTTGCTCATTATCTAAAATGATGTTTGCTGGATCAGCCAGACTAAGGAGTCTAGCAAAGCCCGGATGAAACGCCAATTTACTTTTGCAAACCCTTTTACAGGGAACTTCGAATCACCAATTACTCACACGCTTAATTGGACCCAGAACTGTACCCTCGAGTACTGGAGAATGCTCATCGTATAATTCCTATTAACTTTCTATTCGTTCTCGAAAGGTATTGATTTCTCGTGACCAAATAACCGGTCGATCTAAACTAAACTACAGATCCCAACAGTGAGTCTCTCAATCGCCACCGTCGATAAAAATGAAGATTCTATCGTCTCTCATCGATAATCGAGAACATCGATTCCGCACAATGGATGTTCTCACCCTTCCACAGTGACCAGCCACATTTTATTCGCCCAATCTCCACCAGATCCACCGAACAATGTCTCGATAATAACCGATGATAACAACGATAACAACCGATCGCGTTCGAAAGCCCTAACAACGCGATATTCCGGAACTCTCGACCGGAAACTTTCTCAATCGCGAGATAACGGAACAACCATAACGACCGTTCCGAAAGTTCGAACGATTATTGCCGTGCTCTGTTCACCGAACGTCTGTGCCACCCTCTGGATCTTTATTAGTCATATCCGTGGTATCGCGGGGATGACTGTTGGAAAATCTTCAATTCGTCCGTCCCCCTGTCCCTCTGCGTCATGCGTTCTCGAACCCTCTGGCGCGAAGCGAACCGGAAATGATGAATTCGCGAGCCTTATCGCGAGCGACGCTGAGGAGCGTTGTTTCTCGAGTTCAACAAATAAGCTGTCCCGGTGCAAGACATTTCTCGGGGTCGTAATCCTCTCCCGATTGCTGAACTTCTTATCGCGAAACGAGAAGGGTGTACCCCCAGACCGTGAGAGACCGAAAATTGGACTTTCCGTTCGAATTCTCCTAACCATGGACGTACTCTGAATTACGTACCGTCTGGTACGCTCGTTAACTTCCCGACTACGTCAGTTTCTCCCGTTAAGCGCATCTTCGTTCGAGCAACGCGACGTACCAAGTCGATTTTTATCGCCACGATTGCCACGAGTTGCACGCTTGCTTCGAAACCAATTCGACGCCTACCTGGAATTTTTATTCCTCGATTGGTAAACGCAACAACGCGCCTTGGTTTCGAAGATTCTTGGGTGAGCGCCATCGCGGTCTTCTCGGTCTTTTAACGGGAGGATTAAGAGACTTTCTTGGGTACTTTTGGGTACTTTTGGGTACTTCGTGGCTCGATCCTACGGGGAAAATGATCCTCATTCTTTGGCTGTGAGTAGTTGAGTAGTTGCCCGGTCTCGTCTGACTGAAGATACTTTCGGAACGTGGGGACTTATCGTTCATGGTTGGAGCGTAGGGGTAGTTATTATTGGGTTGTTTGGGATGTTATTTCGTTTTCCAAAATGGAGAATATGTAATTTAATAGAATGTTTGTAGACTCTGAAAAAATCGTGTTTCATTTTTACCAAAAAAACAAAAGAAATTACTTTCCGAACAACCCGATAAATTTGTGTTTTTTTTTACATAGGTACAGAGGAATTAATGTACGAATTTCTGAAACTAATATCGATGTATCTAGTTGTTAGATCTGTTTTTTTTAAATAGGTACACATGAATTAATGTACGAATTTCTGAAACTAATATCGATCTATTCTCACGCTTTTACGAGATTGAAGGTACCTTTGGAAAGTTTAGAGAACTATTGTTCACGGTTGGAGTGTAGGGGTAGTTATTAAATCTGTTTTTTTAAATAGGTACAGAGGAATTATTGTACGAATTTCTGAAACTAATATCGATCTATTCTCACGCTTTTACGAGATTGAAGGTACCTTTGGAAAGTTTAGAGAACTATTGTTTATAGTGGGAGTGTAGGGGTAGTTATTAGATCTGTTTTTTTAAATAGTTACAGAGGAATTATTGTACGAATTTCAGAAACCAATATCGATCTATTCGCGTGTTTTCACGAGATTGAAGGAACCTTTGGAACGTCGAGAACTATTGTTCATGGTTGGAGCGTGGGGATAATTATCGTTCGGTCTTCCTTGTGAAATTTGGTACACACGAGAAGCAGTGCACGAGAGGAATTAATGTAGAATTCTTGAAAATAATACGCGACGGTGCACGATACTGTGATAATAATCGTGTTCATAGTTGAGGAAGAAGAAACGTCTGGACAATGGAACTGGAAACTCGAGACCTTAGCAGTGACGTTTTCCCACCGAAGAACAGTTCCTATTCTGATGTTCCAGACCCCCATTTTTCGCATGTTGGTTGTAAGATAATGCGTTTTAATAAAAATTTATTAAAATTGAAGGAAATCGGTTTTATTTACTTTTCCACGTTTCCCTTTCTCTTTTCAAGCAACCTTAATTTACCTATCCTTGTTTTTCCTGAAGAAGTTCTTCATAATTTGGTCAATTATTGTGATTTGCAAATTTGACACAATTGAAGTATTCTCGTGGATGGCTAGTCGCAGTCTCGTAGTTCTTAAGTATCAGATTCTATTGTTTAGAATACTTGTTCAGGAATATCGAAACTATAAACAATTACGATTTTTTTCTCGAGCAATAAAGATTGTTTCGTGTGCTACCAATGGCAACACTGCACGCTCTGTAAGGGAAATGATCGACATAAATAAAATAAACTTTTATTACAAAGTATTCTCAGGAGTAAGAAGCTGATCTAAATACACAATACGTAAAGTTTTAAAAATTCACGAAGAACACCTTCGACTACGATATTTCATAAAAGTAACATTACCAGTTCTTTGCCACGATAAATGTCACGTTCAAAACCGTGGAGAGTATTTTTCGATTCGATGAGTGTTCCTGAATTAATTGCAGAAAGACAATTTCAAACAGCGATGCGATTCATTCATCACCGTTTTTACAATAGTGTCTCGCATACTGGTCGACAATCGGTACCGCCGATGTATCAACATGCGAAGCACGGGTAGAGAATTTTTTGTCGCGAAACGATCGAACTCGAATTGACTTCACTCGAGGAGGACGATGAATGAAATACAATGAGACGAAAGTGGAGATAACTCCTGATCGTGAATCCGAGCGAACAATTCGATCAATAACCGAGGTATTGCTGTATTTCCAGTGACAGAAACGCGAGCAATACTTTTCGATTCTTGGGGAAGTGACTCCGATTGGAATTATTAAAAAAAAAAAAAAAAAAAAAAAAAAGAAAGGAGATCTCTTTGCTGAAGTCACCCTTACGAATCGACACAGGCCAGAGGGTTGCTTGCAAATGCATTTATTCTGTTACACACAGCAGAGAGGGGTGCCATACTTTTCAATACTTGGCCAAACCACTCCAATTCGAATTATTAAAAAAAAAACAACCTCTCTGTTGAACTCACCCTTACAAATTGACACAGACTAGAGGGTTGCTTGCAAATGTATCCCTCTCGTGTGCACCTCGTCCCGGGAGTAGTTTAGGTTTCAAGTTCAGTATCTCTCCGATACTTCCCTAACAAGGCTGGTCGGACTCGTCTCGATTCGTCCTTCGACGATTAACCGTTTCCATACTAACTGTGACTATAGTCACCCACCACCATGCTCTCGATGTATTCTACTATAATCATTTATCGTCGTACACTCGGTAACTATAGTTTCTCGTTAAAATTTTCCATCGATTCGCAATTTTATTCAAACGACTGTTCGAACATATGAATATTAATATTTTAAATATCGGGTTATTTGGAAAGTCATTTCGTTTTTTTTTTTGTTTTGGTGAAAATGAAACACGATTTTTGTAGAGTGTATAAACATTTTATTAAATTATACATTCTCCATTTTGAAAAACGAAATCACTTTTCAAACAATACAATATGTTTTAAAGCTTTTACGATAAAAAGAATATACTTGTCAATATTTACACACATCTTTTTCATTCATAATTGCTCGAACACGTCTCTGCATGTTTTTCATATTTTTTCGACAGTTTATACTTTTAGCTCGTGATGCCAAATCGATGTAACTTGATCAATTAATATTTACTGCATATGGATACAAAGAGTGATTTATATATATATTTTTTTCCATTGTAAAAGCTTTTAAATAGTTGTGGAATGATTTTTACATTTTTACAATACAATTTTTCAAAACCATAATATCGTTTCAAAGAACACTTTCGACACCATTCATAACCAACCTTCGAACATATAGTTTCAAAGTGTTCTTAATAATTCGATCAACCATTGGGTTGTTCGGTAACTAATTCCGTTTTTTTTGTTGAAAATGAAACACAATTTTTGTAAAGTGTACAAACATTTGATTAAATTATACATTCTCCATTTTGGAAAACGAAATCACTTTCCGAACAACCAATATATTTTAAAGCTTTTACAATAAAAAAACTATACTTGTCAATATTTACTCACGACATCTTTTTCATTTATGGATACAAAGGGTGATTCATATATATATTAAATTACATATTCTCCATTTTGGAAAACTAAACGACTTGCATAACAACCCAACATATCTTCCCAGTCAGACTTGTTAAATTTGTTGTTCAACAACATTGAATATTTTTCTACGCCCACAAGTGTACCTAAACACTCCACGCAATGCAGTACATTCACGATCAAGTCAATCGTATCGAAAAGGTGAACTCTTCGTCGGTTATTCCGTCGACGGTTTCCGCGCGTTCTGCATTACGAACCGGAAGTTGGTTACACTTGGTCGAGGAATTTTCGTTGGCGCGCACCACCTTCTCCGGGTCGCGGTACGGTGTTGCGGGAGCGACGAGGCCGTCTCGCTGTGTCGTTCCATTAAATTAATTGCCGCATTACAATTTCAGCCGCGAGTGTTTCACCGCCGCGTAATGGCCGCCCGGTCGGAGCACGCGGCGCGCGGCGTGTCCCACGGCGGCGGCGGCGGCCGGTTAAACGCGCGCGGGGCTGTAAACCGAGAACGATATTTTTTATAGCGTTTCATTTGACACAGTTTCAATTTTCGCGACACGAGCGATTACGTCAACGCGCAGCCCAGCCTGCGTCACACGGCGACCACCCGGATGGACAAATGGTCGCGTTCTGGGGAACGCGGGCGGGGTACGGGATGTTGCGAAACACGTACGGGCCAAGTACTATTTATCAAAACGAATGGGGAAAGTCTTCATAAACCGTGTTGATACTGGAAGTATCACTTTTTCCGGGCTGGATTTACGCCGGGGTGGAATCGATGGAACACAACGGTGTAACTTTTCACTCGTTGGTTCTACGAAAGAATGTTTCATTGATATTCTCTTGCGCGATTTTATATTTTAATTCTAGGTGAGAACGTATGTTATATTTTACGAGGAATCTTACACGAATGTGTAATAATAATTTTTTTTCTTGTATTCTACGAGACAGTTAGAAATATTGTAAATAGTTTTCGAGTTTTATTGTTGATCAAAAGGTTTGATTTTTAATATTTCATTTTTTATTATACGCACATGGCCAATATGTGAATTGTCTTGTGTATGTATTATTGAGAGTCTCTTGGTAGAAGAATATCTTTGACGAATGTGTAATAATAATTTTTTTTCTTGTATTCTACGAGACAGTTACAAATATTGTAAATAGTTTTCGAGTAGTGTTTTATTGTTGATCAGAAGGTTTGATTTTTAATATTTCATTTTTTATTGTACACACATGTCCAATATGTGGATTATCTTACATATGTATTATTGAGAGTCTCTTGATAGAAGAATATCTTTGAAAGAATTTTACACGAATGTGTAACAATAATTTTTTTTCTTGTATTTTACGAGAAAGTTACAAATATTGTAAATAGTCTTCGAGTAGTGTTTTATTGTTGATCAAAAGGTTTGATTTTTAATATTTCATTTTTTATTAGACACACATGTCCAATATGTAGTTTATCTTGCGTATGTTTTATTGAGAGTCTCTTGATAGAAGAATATCTTTGACGAATGTGTAACAATAATTTTTTTTTCTTGTATTCTACGAGAAAGTTACAAATATTGTAAATAGTCTTCGAGTAGTGTTTTATTGTTGATCAAAAAGTTCGATTTTTAATATTTCATTTTTTATTATACACACATATCCAACATGTGGATTACGTATGTATTATTGAAAGTCTCTTGCATATTTTTATTACAAATAAATTGTTTTATTTAATTTCTATTATTTTTATTATATCGTCTAAAGTGTGATTATTTTACACCTTTGTTTACCGAAGAGGTTCGTATAATAATACTTGGTACACAGATTAAAATGAATTCCAAGACTTAAAATAGACTGTTGCGGTTAGAGGTTGAATTTTTTATCCGCTGATATCGAGCCGTCCTTGCACTTTTTTTAACGACACTGTATACTCTTCGTAATAATGCGTACCATCTGATAATTGTTCCGAGTTAGAAATACTAAATAATAATTCGTTGAATCTTAACCTTACGCGTTACTTTTTTCGACTCGTGTTCACACATTTGTATATATATATATATATTTTTCTCTCCCTCGTTAGAGCGAGTAAAGTCGTTAAATGGAAACAAATAGAGGGAAAATAACGAAATTACAGAGAGAAAACATTATAAGAGCACCAGTTCTTCTTACCTTCGTTACTTCTCATAATTGAGGTTAGGTTTTAAAACAGCATTTTAACTGCACCTAGTTACTTTGTACTTTTCTCTTTTTTTTTTTTTTTTTTTTTTTTTAATACGCGTTTAAGTCGGTGTTTCTTTCCGTCGCAAATTGTGTGCAACAAAGACGCAAAAGAACTAAAAAAGTTAATCGTTTTAATAGCCTCGCAGTAATCATAATTTAACTTATTCGAGCAGAATGGGAACTCTCGTTAGAAACATGCTACGAACGAAATCATTTACTCGGAAAATTACATAATAAAACGAGAGCAAACTTTTTTATTCTCTGCAACTGTTTCTAATAACTGTTCTAAAATATCAGCGCCCCGAGAATTGTTCCCAAACAAAAGTATCTCCCGTAAAAGTACCACAAGAACAAATATCCTCTCGAAGGAAAAAATGAAAAATAAATGAAAAAGATAAAAATTCTCTTTTTTTCTAAATTAACGCTATTCGATCCACGAGCAAACCTTCTAAACATGTTCGATAAAAAAAACCCTTCGAGTGTACGAAAATTTGGAATTGTCATAATATGAGACGTTTTTCAATCTATAGAGGCAATAAACTGTCTACAAAGTAACAACTTCCAAATCGAAGTGTTAGAATTCTCAAGGTGGAATAGAAGTGTTAGAATTCTCAAGGTGGAATAGAAGTGTTAGAATTCTCAAGGTGGAATATAAGTGTTAGAATTCTCAAGGTGGAATATAAGTGTTAGAATTCTCAAGGTGGAATAGAAGTGTTAGAATTCTCAAGGTGGAATAGAAGTGTTGGAATTCTCAAGGTGGAATAGAAGTGTTGGAATTCTCAAGGTGGAATAGAAGTGTTGGAATTCTCAAGGTGGAATAGAAGTGTTGGAATTCTCAAGGTGGAATAGAAGTGTTGGAATTCTCAAGGTGGAATAGAAGTGTTGGAATTCTCAAGGTGGAATAGAAGTGTTGGAATTCTCAAGGTGGAATAGAAGTGTTAGAATTCTCAAAGTGTATTAGAAGCTTTAGAATCCTCAAGCGTTAAATTTCTCAATCTCACTCACCTGCAAAATTTAAAAAAAAAAAACCAAAATCGCTCGCCACTGTTACAAACAACGCACAACGAGGGTTGCGCGATTTAGAGAACAACATCGTCCCCGAGACATCCTAATTAACGACTACATCCCAGAAAACGTGATCCGTCCGTTGCGTCTTCGACCGTATAAGAAAATCCGCGTTCTCATCGCGAAGACCATTAGGACTTCATACGAAACTCGTTCAGCGGAAATCGTCGAAAAGGAGCATCGATTCAAGCCGAACGAAGGTGGTTGGAGGGATGGGGGGGGGGGGGGGGCTTGGAATCAATCGAGGGGTACCCGAGGATCCACTCGAACGTATTCTATAATCGTTTTACAAATTCGACCGATTCATCGGACCAGTCGGCCCCAGATCCCCACTCTGATTCACAATGCCTCGCGAGTTTCGGTGGTATCCCCTCCCTCTGCGTCGAAATTCGCAAATTCATGGTTTCCGCGGCGGGGTGGGGGGCACGGAGCTGCACGTGGCCTCGTCCAGCGACGAAACATTTTTCTCCGGGGGTCTGCGCGAAGAAATCCGGTAATTGGCCCGGGGGCTTCATCAGGCTGTGCCTTCGACCGTTCCGAGGGTAAAGAAGATGGCTTTCGCGCATCGCTGTCGGTGAATCAAGAGGGTGAGAGGGTGAAAGGAACAGAGAGGGGTAGAGACAGAGAGAAGGTAAAAGAAATAGGACTTGAAGAGAGGTGGAGAAGGTTGGGAAAGAGAGAGACACCAGGGTAGATTAAGACGGGCGGACGGAGAAAGAGAGAGACGCGTACTGGAGTAGATTAAGATAAAAAGAAAGAGACACAGGTACAGGGTAACTTAAGGCTGAGAGACACAGAGAGAGGGATAGGTTTACTGGTGTAAGTTGAGACAGCAGAGAGAGAGATGCACGTATGTTAGTGTAACTTAAGATAGAGAGCAGAAGAGAGAAAGAGATATACACGTTTACTAGTGTAACTTAAGATAGAGAGGAGAAGAAACAGAGAGATACACAGTAGTTAGATTAAGAAGGAGAGAGCACATATTAATGTAGGTTAAGACGGAACAGAGAGAAAGAGAGATACACACGTACTAATGTAGGTTAAGACAGAACAGAGAAAAATATATATACACGTACCGATGTAGGTTAAGACAGAGAGTAGACGAGATACACACGTATTAAAGTATAGGTTAAGATAGGGAATAGAAAGAGAAAAATACGGACATAGTAGTGTAGGTTAACAGAGCTATATACAGGTACTGATGTAGGTTAAGACAGAGAGTAGAAGAGATACACACGTATTAAAGTATAGGTTAAGATAGGGAGCAGACAGAGAAAAATACGAACATAGTAGTGTAGGTTAAGAGAGAGAAAGAGAGAGATACTCACATACTAATATAGGTTAAGACAGAGAGCAGAGAAAGAGAGATGCACACGCACCAGTGTCGGTTAAGAAAGAAGAGTACTAGTGTACCGTAAGCAGAGAGCAGAAGAGATACACACACACTAGTGTAGCTTAAGCAGAGAGCGGAAGAGGGATACGCACACAGCAGTGTGGGTTAAGACAGAGAGCAGAAAGAGAGAAAGACGAAAGGGTGGGCTGAGACAGAGATACACCCTCTCAGGACATCTTATTTACGTTAGTTAGGGTTTGTTGGCACAGCCACCCGAGGGGCTATTCAATGGATCTCCCGTCGCCGTCCCCCTCTCTATTCCCCGATGCATACGTATACATTCGAAGCTACGTCTCAAGGTTCGGGGGACGACGTTACCTTCATACCCCACGGGCGTACCGTATACACACACCCCTTGGGACCACCCTGTCACTCTCTCTCTCTTTTCTAGGCCCGTGTACAAAGTCCTCGTTCCCGTGCAGTCCACCCGGTTACTTACGCGTCACCCGGTGTAGGTATACGCGTTCGCGGCGGGGTGCACGGTGATGAAGTGGGGGAATAGAACCGGGTAAACTCGGCGACATGTCACTCGAGCTGGAAGAATTCGATCTGGTAGGGTCGGGAAACAGAGGGGTGTGCTAGCCTCGTAAGGACGCAACGGAGAGGGTTGGAGAGAGGATTTGATCAAATTCCGATATCGAATTGGCCGGGTAAGGGTGAAAAACGAGAACCGCCCACGGTGGGTATGGGTGGGGGGCTTACGAAATTTTCGGATGTAGCTACTTGACAAACTTCTAGCCACCCCTATTTACAACGCCACACACCCTCGCTACACGGTTTGGTAAACTTTGCACGTTGCTCCTCGACGCGATTGTTAGTTTTGATTTCTCGTAACGGAGGTGGTGTACACGTAGACGGGGACAACGGATCGTGGAAATGTATTATACTATCGCGAAAAGTTCGTTGGAGAAACACGAGATCGTGACGGTCGAGGGGGTGGGGGAGGGACACCGTGAAACGGGAGACTCTTGAAATCCAAAATTGGACTCGTCCCGGACCCGATCGGGAATTTCGTTCTCGGTGGTAGAGTCACGAATGAAATTATCCACGGCGTTGCGCAGTTCACGGTTTTATCGACAGCTTCGTTGTTTCGTTCGTCGAATACGGTACGTTCGAGTGTTTCGTATCGGTCGGTTCGATTTCGAATTGAACGCGAAAATGTTTCTTTCGCTTCTACGTATCGTTAGTACGCGGCGGTCTTTTATTTCACGGTCGAGGGCGACCGGTGTTTCGATTCGATGAGGAAATTTTTTCGTTTTTAATTTTTTTATTCGATACTATCCGATCGACGTCAGATCCTCGTTAGAAATAATTGGATACAGGGCTCGTGGTTACCGTGTAATAGGAAAAACGAAACATTGGGATCGAACGCGGCCAATATTGGGGTAAACGAATTGAAAATTTTACGAAGTCTAGTGCAAAATTTTGTTAATACGTATTAATATTATTGGTCAATTTTTATGAAAAAAAAACAATTTTTCTTCGTTCATTTTGCTTGACGCGATACAAGGGAAGGAAAATACAATTTTCGGATTTTTCCGAATAGATTGTTATAATTAATTGTAAATATTGAGGGGATTTTATGCAACTTTTCGATCAACTATTTCGATCATACTATTTCATATATATTTGATACATTATTTGTATCACGTGTATTGTAAAATTGTAAATTTTAATTATAGTAAGTTTTACGATTTTCAAAAAATATTTATCCAGGAAAAAAAAATTGAAGAACAGCGAAGAAATGTTTTTACGTGTTGAAATTAAGATTGAGTTATTATGTACACAATTTCGTATTGTCGATTCGTTTGCAAATTAGCTTTAATCGGTGTTTATTAGATAGTAATTTCCATTAGATCTGTATACACCAAGAGTACGACAAATTTAATCGCCGATGTAATGAAAACGGACACGCGTCGAGTGACTGAAGTTAACTTTAATGGGAGTACTATCTGAAATATCGACAAACTGTCTTCGCGTTATCGAACAATCTCGCCACTTTAACACGCCATCGTTGAAACACCAGGGGATGATTAAAGTAAGGATCGAAGAGCTTCTAAACAATCACCAAGTTTTCCAAAAATTCGGTGTCTTCTCGTTTTGAAATTCAAGAACATGATGTACTG
This sequence comes from Ptiloglossa arizonensis, assembly GCF_051014685.1. Taxonomy (NCBI): domain Eukaryota; kingdom Metazoa; phylum Arthropoda; class Insecta; order Hymenoptera; family Colletidae; genus Ptiloglossa; species Ptiloglossa arizonensis. The sequence goes on along the minus strand of NC_135048.1, from coordinate 24,295,092 downwards.
CACGATATTTATAATTCTCACGTTGCTTGGCTGCATACAATGTTAACACATCGGTTAAAGTGTCACAAATTGAGTCAGAAGACTAATTAACATGGGAATTGGTAAACTTCCGAGTAAGAACTTCATGGTTTTCGAATTCGAATATTTTATACGGTACTCAAATATTTGATTAGTAATATTCGAATACGATAAAATGAACTATATGAATAGAATTCTTTTTTAAACTTTATTTTAATTTCTATAGTAGATTATTCACTTTCATGAAAAAGGAGTAGTATTTTTACATTGTTCCTCTGTTAGCAAGTTCTTTTTGTAGCAACTGACAGTATTTGAATTATAATATTCGGATACTTAAATATTCTAATAATTATAATTCGAACACGCGAATAGTTGAATACTCAAATATTCTAATGACGATAATTCGAACACTCAAATATTCTAATGACGATAATTCGAACACTCAAATATTCTAATGACGATAATTCGAACACTCAAATATTCAAATTCTCAAATAGTTGAATATTCAAGTAGTGGAATATTCAAGTAGTCGAGTATTCAAGTAGGCAAATATTCAAATATTCTAATAACGATAATTCGAACACTCAAATATTTGAATACTCTAATAGTCAAATACTCTTATAACGATAATTCGAATACTCAAATATTTGAATACTCTAATAGTCGAATACTCTAATAGTCGAATACTCTAATAGTCGAATACTCTAACAGTCGAATACTCTAACAGTCGAATACTCTAACAGTCGAATACTCTAACAGTCGAATACTCTAACAGTCGAATACTCTAACAGTCGAATACTCTAACAGTCGAATACTCTAACAGTCGAATACTCGAATAGTCGAATACTCGAATAGTCGAATACCCCAATAGTCGAATGCCCGAATAGTCGAATACTCTACTCTAGCAATGATACACGTACACTCGAATACTCCACGAATGATATTCAACCATCCAAACCCCCCGATAATAGTACCCAAACGTTCAAACATTCTCCTAAATACAACCGAACAAGTACTCGAATAATCGACCGCGGTTCGAGTACTTACAATACTCACTGAATATTCCAATACTAATTCCAATACTCCCTATTGCTCTAACATTCTCCGTGGAAAATAAAGTACGATCGTTCTATCGGCGTTGCACGGGACACAAAAGCCTCGCAAATCGCGGGAAGCGTGTCCCCCGTAATCGAGTCTTCTCGCTCCCCACCCTTCGGCATTTAAATCGATCGCACGGAAGAAAGGAAGCGAACGACGGGATGCATCGGTCAGCGGCGTTCTTTTATCGGGGGGGGACAAAGGAATCGGCGGTCGGTGGATTGGATCCGTAACCGATACGTCGACGGGAAAAGACGTCGTTCTGGTGGTGATGGTGGGGGGACAGGGTCGGCAGAGTGGGGGTAGCGCTGGACCCGTCGCTCCGTTGTCCCGAAAGTTTCTCGATTAAGTCGTGGACCGAAGTACGCTCGGGGATCGTTCCGTTCTAATCTTGTCGACAAACTCTCGCGATTAAGTAGCTCGATATAACGTGGCAGGATAATGAAGTGGTCGAAGGGTTTCTCGCTGCGGCCGTTCAGTAAACCGAAATTACATACACCAATAAACGGGGCGAGGGGGGGTATAGGTGGGATGATTTCGGTGGCGGTCTGCGTGAAACTTCTAACAGCGGGCACACGAGAACGCGGTTATCCGCTACCGAACGCTTCGTCGGCTCTGGAAAGGTGTTCCGTTATCAATACCAATTAACCCCTTCAGGACTGTTGCAGTACATGCACGATATACCGTGGCTACATGCGAGGGTGGGTTTCGAAACAGCACGTGGGCTGCATCTGGCGCTCCCTGCCCGTTTGATTTCCCTATACCTTGTCTATCGCTGTACACGAACTGTTTATACGTGCACAATACGTGGCTAGTTTGTTTAATAAAGACTGTGGATAAATAAACGAGCGAATAATACACATATCGGATCGGTCGAGAGTGTATTTTTTCTTGTCGTTTCAACAAGCTGCGTCCAGTGTGTTGTATTTATTCTTCGGACGGATTCGATTGTTATGGTTAATCGTAGATTGGGAAAAATAAATTCTTTCGCTGCGCGATGGTTCTTTGTAATTAACGAATCTTTGGTAATGTAATTCTTGGATTGGAAATGAAAAGATGTATTTATTATATTTATTATATTTATTATATTTAATCGTATAAATATTTTCATTCCACTAGGTATAGTAATAATTGTGATAGTTGGAATAAATTATTTTAAGCTTCCAAATGTTTTTCTTTAGTTTTCATTAATAACAAAATGAAAGTTGGTACAAATTTAAGAATTAAGACACAGACTTCTGGTTGTTCAAAAAATTACTGTTCATACAAGAGAATCACACTAGAGATTGTCCATCCGTAGAATATAAAATTGTTGTAATTTTATAATACATATACGGTACATTCTTTCATAGAGAAACGTATTACTTTAATTACCATAAGTGATACATTTGTCTGACTTATATTTCCATCGTATTGGAAAATGGAACCATTCGTTTTCAGTTATTTATCTCCGCACATTTAGCTACCAAGCAATTGTAACGAACGAGGTGGCGAAGTGGGTTGCGAAAGAAGACCAAAAACTAAATTTGCACTGTCGACGGTTCAGAATAACGAGGAGTTCTGAAAAATGGCTACGCCAAGTTTCTTTTTACCGGAAAGTTTACACAGACGGGTTTTTGGCTACGCGTTTAGGTAGAAATGAAGAAGCCACGAAGCGAAAGGATGAACGGAAGTCACTCCCGTGTGAATTGTTAGCACGTGGCTCGTTCCGAAGCCACCAAAAACGAGCAATTTTCGCCGCAAGGCTTCCGCCTAAACCGGCTCTTTGAAGTGCCTTTAAAATAGTAGGTCTCTATGTATAAATGAAAAGCTGCCCACGTGAGATCACGTCCGAGGTAGGTAATTTTTAATAGCTCCATGAGGGGAACATAACGTCATTGGAATTTTCAATAAGAAAATTTAGTAAAAATACTCGACGAATTGTACGAAAAAGATCGATGAGAAATATTTCACACAATTTGTACAAAAAATAGATTATGGGAAAAGATTGACGAAAAATATTCGATGTATTTCTATAGACAAATACTGTACACATTTTGAAAAAAAGATCGATGAAAAGTGTCAAAGAAATTTTTACAGAAGAGGTTAAAAGTGAAAGTAAATTTTATAATATTTAATTGTACGAATTAAACGTAAGAAAAATTTTGTAAAAGAAATCAACGAAAAGTACCAAAGAAATTTTTACAGAAGTCAAAGGTAAAAATAAATTTTACAATATCAAATTGTACGAATTAAACGTAACAAAAATTTTGCAAAGAGATCGAGGAAAAATAGAAAAAAGATTTTACAGAAGAAGCCAAAAGTGAAAGTAAATTTTACAATATCGAATTGTACGAATTAAACGTAACAAAAATGTTACAAAAGAAATCGACGAAAAGTACCAAAGAAATTTTCACAAAAGAAGTCAAAGATAAAAATAAATTCTACAATATCGAATCGTACGAATCAAACGTAACAAAAATCTTGCAAAAGAGATAAAGGAAATGTAGCGAAAAAATGTTATCGAAAAAGTGAAAAGTAAACGTAAATTTTACAATATCGAATTGCACGAATTAAACGTAACAAAAATGTTACAAAAGAAATCGACGAAAAGTACCAAAGAAATTTTCACAAAAGAAGTCAAAGATAAAAATAAATTCTACAATATCGAATCGTACGAATCAAACGTAACAAAAATCTTGCAAAAGAGGCAAAGGAAATGTTTCAAAAGAATTTTACGGAAGAAGTGAAAAGTAAAATTTCGCAATATCGAATAGTACGAATAAAATTTTGTAAAAGAAATGGAGGAAAATCGTTTGTATATCTCTAACGTTGAAATTCCCTTTACGTTCGTAAAATTCGAAGCCTCTGTATTCTGAACATGGTTCTCTTTTTTCACTCTGATTTCAACGATCGAAGAACGGAGCTCGAATCAACAGTTTCCAATCCGTCTGGTCGTCGAAGCAGATTTACGAATCCTAATGGCTGTTAAGTTCAGACAAAACCATGAAACCCGGCGTGAACCGCTCGAATGAAAACGGTTCCTTCGTCAGCCGATCAAAGTACGCGCGTACACAAAGGTAACAAGGAAGCCTTCTAAATCCGCGTACACGTTGGAGAGCTGAAAGGCACACCGGTGCCGCGATACCGATAAAAACTTTTCTCGACACGGTACACTCTCGGCCGTAGATAAGCCGCTTCTAATTAAATGCTCCTCGGGGGCTTCCGTCGGTCCTTCTGCCGCACGTTTCGCTCTTTGCGCGCGCCTTTCTCGTCGATCGCGAAATCACGTTAAACGTTCCCGACAGTCGAAACGTCAAACAGATAACAACGTAAATCGTTCCTACCAGGAACTCACTTCACCGCGACTTATCGTAATTAGCCGCTATAAGTTCAACCACGTTTCGAAATCAAGTACAAATCAACAGAGGTGAAGTCTACAAGCGATGTTTGCAGACGGTGAGAAACGTGGTTCAAGCTTGCAACGAGTGACACCGTTTTTAATTTTTTATTCGTCGGAATAACCGGGGACGAAATTTATTTAACTTTCACGTGGAACTTTTCGTTCTCTGTGAGACATATTTGAAATGTTTTTTTGGTCAATTTTTACGAATAAGGAATATACATTGGAAAGTTATGGGAGTAACGAAAATATTTGAATTGGAGTACTATTCTTTGTTAAAGTAATCTTTCTAGAAAATAATAATCTTGTTACTTGGTTACTTGGTTATCGATATTATTAGTTTGCCGTGTAGTTTTCGTTTCATTCGCTTCGATTCCAGAAATTAATATCGTGTTTTTTATTATTTCATTACGAATACTGATCTATCGATTGAATTTACATTTTGTGAAAATCTGTTCGATCCAGATCCAGAATTTACGAGTAAGAAGTTTTCGACGATAATAAATTACCGTATGTTCAAATTTAGTTTCTGTTAGTTATTTAGCAGTCTGGAATCTCATTTACACGCATACCTGATTAAAGATCCTGAGAATTCTGGAGCAACGAAATACCTTAGTAACGTCTGGAGCACTACCGAATAAATACCATCCGCGGCATACTTCTCCAATTTTGTTTCATCGATCATCCGACCATGAGACACGCGTACCTTAAATAGATGACAAGTTGCTATACATGGATCGGCGGGAGAATCGACTTGTGAAACTCTTCTCACCATTGTCCTGTTCAGGAGAGACTTTTTCCACGTCTTTGGCTTGGAAAGTTAGATACTCATAAAAAGAAAATTACCATGGAGTTACCTGCACTTGGTAGAACTTTTGTTTAAATTTTGTAATTACACCGTAGGAAAACATACTTTTTTTTCATATTCAACGAGCCTGTCTCAAGAAAAATCAATCAATTTCGCAATGTAGTTTGTCATAAATATACACACACGTTGAATAATTTAACCAAAAGTTTCATAGAATTGCCCACTGGATCATTTGTACACTTTGTGTTCGATAAATAAAACATTTTTCTGTCGTTTATTTCTTCGATAAAAGTAAAAAATATGAAAATATTCAAAGAACTTTTCTCGAAAGAATTATATTCTTCGTTAGCAGTAATTTATTACTAGAGTATTACATATATTCTATCGAACACGAATTTGAATTTTTACTCCTCGAGTACGAATCTCGTCCAATAAAACAAAATTCGTAGATTAAATAATAATTCAAATATTCCAGAACAGCACTAAGAACTATTACTGCTGCTTCATAGTGTATCACCTCAGATTCTCCACATAAAGACTTGGACACACACAATACTAAACAACAATTAGAAAAATTCGTCACAGCTCACAAGAAACGAATATCAAATCATCCCAACGAACACATCAAGAATCTAAATCGTATATCAAAACACAAAATACTGAAAAGTAATAAACCAACCGATTTGTGGAATTAAATTTCAATTTTACCTTCTTAGAAGTTATTTTTGCAACCTCTTAAACTGTATTTAAATTTTCACTTCTTTAGAAGGAACATCGCGTATAAAAACAATACGTTTACATGTGCAAGACATACCTTTAATTCGTCAAATTTTCTGATCAACTCAACTCAACTGGTAAGACTTATAGATACAATTTACTATCAATAAAAAAAAAGGAAAAAAAAAGAACATATTCCTCACTGTTCCACCAATTAAATTCCACGAAACTCGTCTCACAACTGCGCGCAATTCCCTCGTGCACTCTCGATTCCGATTTTTCCATTCGAATTTTTCCTCCCTTCGAAACGGTCGAAGACTTTGACGTTTCTTCAACGAACGAACCGCGGGAGAATTCAGTGTACACAAGAGAGTAAATAGGGTAGCGAGAGGGGGGGGGTGTATAGCAGTTCATCGTTCGCGGAATGCGATAGCAGGGTGTTTATGAACGTCTAGCTCCGTCTGCCAGGTTAAATTGAGAATTCCATGGTGCGGGGGCGATGCTAAACAACCGTATCGGTATACACACGTTGGTAAACGTATCTCGGTGGCGCGCGCATTCGTAAGATATCGAAGGGGGCGAACAGTTTCGAGCTTGTTATTAAAACACGGGGATACGGGGGGGCAGCATCGCGAAATTTCGGACCCGAGTATGCACCCGATGGGTGCGGGGTAAGAATGCAATTATTTCGTGGAAGAGACGCGCGCCACGGGGAAGAAAACTCGGTAAGTTTCCCGCTCGGAACCGCCTGGCCGCGAAATTGCCGCGTGTCTATTTGCAGATCCAACGCGAGTCGATTGTTTTGTTCGTGTTTAACCGTGCGAGCGACGAGTTAACTGAATACACACAGCACGGGTGGAAAATTACGTGGACGTATTGCGTTAACGACGCAAGAAACCACCGCGTTTCTAACTACGGTTTCTCGCGTGTTCCGCGACGATTTTCGTGTATTATTCACGGGACTCTTCGAGCCCTTTTCGTTGGTTCGAAATAGAAACGATTCGAGTTATCGTACGTGAGATGATCGTTATATCAATCAATGAGATAATCGATTTATTCTTTTATCGGGCGTTCGAGCGACGATCGATGGAATTCGAGGAACGAATTTGTCGAAAGAAACGGGGTATCGCGAAGTAAATTTGTTGGGAGAATTGTATTGGAAAATTGTGCGAGAGTGTGAGTCGAGAAGCGGTGGAAAGTATGATATTACACGTGGTTTGATTATCGGGTACCTGTGACATGGTACAACAGGGAGAAAGTAATTTTTAGGAATGGATGAAACTTTTCTTGGCGTAATTAACGTCCCTCTTTTTTTGGAGGAAATGGAATATTTGAACGAAGGGGTTGGAAAATGGAGATGCTTTTTTACCGATTGTAACGTGTTTTGTGGGTAAACGGTATATGTGTATAATTTATATTTAAATAAAAGACGATATATTTACCGCGTGTGATGTATGTTTCTTTTATTTCTATTTATTTACTAATTTTAAATTAACATTACACGGCATTATATTTTACGGTGAAATATCTCAAGAAGGTATAAAATTGAAGCTACGAAAAAAACATTCTTGCAAATGTTGCTCGATACAGGGAGGGATATTTTTTAATTTCTATTTATTCACTGATTGTAAATTAATATTACACGGGCCATTCCACGGTAAAATATCTCAAGAAGAATTGAAGGTATAAAAAAAACATTCTTACAAATGTTACTCGATATAGGGAGGGATATTTTTTAATTTCTATGTATTCACTAATTCTAAATTAATATTACACGGGCCATTTCACGGTAAAATATCTCAAGAAGAATTGAAGGTATAAAAAAAACATTCTTACAAATGTTACTCGCTACAGAAAGGGATATTTTTTTATTCCTATTTATTCACTAATTCTAAATTAATTCTAAACACTAATTCTTAATCTAATACACGGTAAAATACCTCAAGAAGAATTGAAAATATAAAAAAAACATTCTTGCAAATGTTACTCGATACAGAGAGAGATATTTTTTTATTTCTATTTATTCACTAATTCTAAATTAATTCTAAACACTAATTCTTAATCTAATACACGATAAAATACCTCAAGAAGAATTGAAGGTATAAAAAAAACATTCCTGCAAATGTCACTCGATACAGAAGTGAATATTATGAGGTACAAGTAATTTTACAGATATTTTACCAGTACTTCCAGTTTTCCTTTCCCATGGAAACATCGTCGTCGAGGGCGAAAACAAATCGGTCGAAACGTTCGGTAAACAAAATATTTGGGAGATCACCATTCCGAAAGAATAATAAAAAAAAAAGAAAAGAAAAAACAATCAGAATTTCTTGCCAATTTTCCAGTAATAATAAGCGCGCGTTGAAAACGTTCCGCTGGAATTGCAGCTTGTCTCGTGTAAATACGTGGGAAACTAATTGCAACGTTTGAACGGCAGGACAATGGGAACATTTAAGCCCCGCTGCCACGGACGAAGTTTCCGGGCAACGGATGAAATTCCAAACTGTCTTCTGTAAGCCACACTTCCGTTTGAATATGATCCGTCGCCAGTGCTCCCGTGCTCCATCGAAACCACCGGATATCGATTAAGCTACATTTCCATAGTTTCCCCGACTAATTTCACGTCGTCGTGTTGACGCGATTGTTCCTCTATAGTTTTGTTATACCTTGCTGTTGCGGTGCTCGACGAACCATACTCGAAACCGTTGTACCATTTCGATCGAATTGCTGGCGAGAAGAATAAATTCCCTCTAGCATTACAAACTGAACGGTACCTATTATTCTTGGCATTCTCTGAATATGATTACTTAACGTTTCTTGCACACGGGGAGCGAAGAAGAAAATTAATGTTTGAAAATATTTTTTGTAACCGGTTTTACTTCTTTTCTGTCTAAATATGTTTTGGTAACGGATTTTATATTTTTGGTGTAAATATTTCTTGTTGTAATTCGTATATTTTTCGTGTAAATATTTCTTGTAATTCTTACACTTTTCGTGTAAATATTTCTTGTAATTCTTACACTTTTCGTGTAAATATTTCTTGTAATTCTTACACTTTTCGTGTAAATATTTCTTGTTGTAATTACATTTTTCGTGTAAATATTTCTTGTTGTAATTACATTTTTCGTGTAAATATTTCTTGTTGTAATTACATTTTTCGTGTAAATATTTCTTGTTGTAATTACATTTTTCGTGTAAATATTTCTTCTTGTAATTCTTACATTTTTTGTGTAAATATTTCTTATTGTAATTCTCACTTTTTTCATGTAAATATTTCTTGTTGTAATTCCTACATTTTTCGTGTAAATATTTCTTGTAATTCTTACATTTTTCGTATAAATATTTCTTGTTGTAAATCTTACATTTTTCGTGTAAATATTTCTTGTCATAATTCTTACATCTTTCGCGTAAATATTTCTTGTTGTAATTCTCACTTTTTTCGTATAAATATTTCTTGTTGTAATTCTCACTTTTTTCGTATAAATATTTCTTGTTGTAATTCTCACTTTTTTCGTGTAAATATTTCTTGTTGTAATTCTCACTTTTTTCGTATAAATATTTCTTGTTGTAATTCTCACTTTTTTATATAAATGTTTGGAACAATTTAATATTGAATATTTTGGAACAATTTCTCTTTCAAATCTTCGAAGAGAACTCGAGGTCTGGTTGAAAACGATTTGATGATAATTATTGACGAATAAGGGGATTGCTTGTTTACGAATAGAGAGATCGTTAGCACAGGAGGAAGTTATTAAACAGTAATGGTCTTCCAAGTATTTTGTTCTTAATGAACGTTTCAACCGGACCTCCCCAATAGGGGTATATAATAGTATACCAAGATATTATGTATAACCAATTCTAAATATTGTAATATGAAAGTCGTTAAAATTGCGATTACACAATTATAATTAAATTTATAATATTATTTCTTAACTGAAAGAAAAGACTGTCCAAAACCACATTACTTATCATATCGAGTTTTATCGAAAACGTAATAAGATTGGCGTTCAATAAAAGAACATACTTCTATACTGTATTATGTACAGGGTGCTTCATTAATTTTGTTACGAGGAGACTTGTTTTTCAAACTTCATCGCATAAAGGATCGTTTCCTTTCAACCGGGGAAGAAAGTTTCAGACTCTCTCCAACAAGATGAATAAAGGTATATCTTTACAATCTCCACTGTATTTGTTGATAAATTCGTACATGCTTTTCGAGAACACATTAATCCCAACAACTCGAGACGATTTTTAAAACAATGCCAAAAGGTACAACCCGATCTAACATCGTACGATTATTTAATCACAGAAGAAGAATTGAATTCACGAATTTAAGGAGAAAGGGATCGTTTGTTGTCAGACGTGTTTCGCAACGAAAATGATCGTTTCTCGTGCACACATTATTTTAACAATTCTAGCGACGAAATGTTACTCAAATTAATAACAATTTCCACAAACACATACTCATTCGCCAGCAATTTTAATTAATTTAAAATAAATAAGTTTCATCTCAATTTACCCTTTTCAATACTACCACGTTGTTACTTAGTACAAAAATTGTTACAATATTTTATATTACACACTTTTGTTACTTAATGTTACGCATCTTTCTCAATACTTAAAATTCCACAATCTCCCAATAATTAAACTCTCGCGCCTCTAATATTTAAAATTCCACATTTTTTTCAATATTTAAAATTCCAAACTTTTCCCAATATTTGAATATTACACATAATATTTTCAAATCGTATTTATGAATCTTCCAGTATTTTCCAACTCTACTTCGTGTTACCATTCGAATCGTCTTTGAACGACTTGTATTGGCAGAACTCGCAAAAGGAGGGAAGATTTGCAAAAGCAACGATTCGGAATTTCCATGCTCGAAATTTATTTTCACCCTCGAATTTCTAAAACGTTCCGCGTGTACCCTTTTCAAAGTTTTCCGATTCCAGGTTCTCGTTGCCCCGTGGGCGACGACGCTCGCGAGATTCAAACGGCGCGAGCTGATTGCCAATTTCGTCGAACATATTTTTTCGCGTACATCTCGTTTATCATCCCGGCCACCCCGGTTCACCCCCTCGAATACGTCTCGCGGGAGAAATCCATTATAAACAGCGAGAGGAGGGAAAAAAAAAAGGAAAAAAAAAGGGAAAAAAAAAATAAAACACGCACCGCGCTAAATATGATGCTCGCGTCCGGCGGGCGTCGTCAAAAACAAATCCGAAAATGGATCCGCTGAATCCCGGCGCGCGATTATTTTATTTTTATTTAACGAGAGAGAAAACAGCCACGGATCGGCTTATTCGTTTCAAACGCAACGAAATTCCAGAGGCTCCGCTGAAAAACGTAACGGACACCGAACCGTTCGAAATGCGCGAGAAAAAAAATCCTATTTTTGGATCTTGCTGCAGGGGATTTTACAGCGATTGTACAACTTTTGTACAAGGTACTGCAAGAACGCTACATACGTCGATATCGACAGTTCAATATTCAAAATTTACTTTTGCAAATTTTTTTTCTTTCTTAAGAATAGTATATTTTTTACTTGGGTATCAAAAGATTGTATAAATATATCATACTAGTGCATAACTGGATTATTTAATTAAAATTTAATATTCAAAATTTGCTTTTGAAAATTTTTTTTTCTTAAGAATAGTATATCTCCTTTTTGGGTATCAAGATTGTATAAATATATCACATTAGTGCATGACTATATTATTTAACTAAAATTTAATATTCAAAACTTGCCATTGCAATTGTTTTCTTCAGAATAGTATATCTCCTCCTTGGGTATCAAAAGATTGTATAAATATATCACACTAATGCTCGACTACATTATTTAATTAAAATTTAATACTCAAAACTTGCCTTTGCAATTGTTTTCTTAAGAATAGTATATCTCCTTTTTGGGTATCAAAAGATTGTATAAATATATCACACTAGTGCATGACTATGCTATTTAATTAAAAATTAATATTCAAAATTTGCCATTGCAATTGTTTTCTTAAGAATAGTATATCTCCTTTTTTGGTATCAAAAGGTTGTATAAATATATTACACTAATGCTCGACTACATTATTTAACTAAAATTTAATATTCAAAACTTGCCATTGCAATTGTTTTCTTAAGAATAGTATATATCTTTCTTGGGTATCAAAAGGTTGTATAAATGTATCACACTAGTGCATGCCTACGTTATTTAATTAAAATTTAATATTCAAAACTTGCTTTTGAAAATTTTTTTTCATAAGAATAGTATATCTCCTTTTTGGGTATCAAAAGGTTGTATAAATATATCACACTAGTGCTATCACACTAGTGCTATCACACTATTTAACTAAAATTTAATATTCAAAACTTACCATGGCAATTATTTTCCTAAAAATAACATATCACATCGCTCAAATTTCTTTCGCAAAAATATACATTCTCCGCAAATTTCTGACAATTTTCCCTCCCCAACGTTTCCAAAAACGCAAACAAAGAAACAATCCCGAGCAAATTTTAAAATTCCCACGAATAATCATCCCCCGATCAAAACGGGTTAATTTCACCGCAATGGAAAGTAGAACAGGCGAAATCAAATTTTGCATCTGAAACAATATCCCTGTTGACCGTTTCGATCATGAAACACGAGCACCCATTATCGTGACTATTTTTTTCTTTTTCTTTTTATCTCGTTGTTCGGGATTCCTACCGTGCTACGTGTCCAAGTTTTTTATCCGACGTGCCGCGGTTTACCAGGGGTAAGTCCGGCCTGTGTCGACGAGGGTGATCGATAAAAACGCGGTGCCTTTGGGGAACGATCCGCAAAAGAAGCCACGATAACCGTTGGTCGTTCCTCTTCTAAGCACTACACGCAATTACGTCGAGAGCGAGAAATCCTCGAAAAGAAAAACGCGCTGCCGTAAGATCCTCTCCCCTCCTCCCCTCCGCCCCTCCTCGCAATCCCTTGACCCCTCACGCGACGAATCGATGCGCGCGGCTCCCTCTATGTGTGTGTGCTCGCGCGTCCCTAAAAGGCGGCGCCTTCAAAGCTACAAGACTCGTTAAAGGCGAATCTGGTCTCTTTTTTCGCTGTGCTCGCTGCCACTCGTTACACGGTTTGCACGTGCTTGGTTGTTCATGCGCGCGCGATCAGGGGCGGATTCGTTCGTTGCAGGTCGCAGAACCAGAAATATGTCCACGCTTGGAAATGATCGTGTCATCGATGTTGGCGCGCGAACGTGAGAGAAAATTATACAGAAAGGATAATCACGAATCGAGAAGAATCAGATAGGTTTTGTGTTGTTTATCGAACACGAGTTAATAAACCGGATAACTGATGGAATTTTACTCCGGATAATTGAACGAGAGTCGTTCGCAGGACTATCAATTATATAAGCGAAGATTTTGAGAAACGAAGAGAAGTTCGAATTTTGTTCACTGATGATAATTTTTATTGTTATGTTTCTATTATATATTCTCGAAAGTATTGTCTAAGAATTGGCCATGTTCTCCCGGTTAGAATGAGTACAAACACGGTACATTTCGGACTACTTTTTTATTATATGTATTTTGAGTATTTTTTTTTGAAAAGTAATTTGAATTATGTATGTAGACCACAGTGGTCCGATTGTGGTCGTGTTTGGATTCATTTTAACGACGACAATGCATCGATAACACTTCGATAAGAATATAACGAAGAAAAATGAATATTAAAATTTCGAGGAACATTGTCTCTGGCTCCCTACTACACGATGTACTTGTAGCTCGAAAACATTGAGAATATTTTTCAATGTTCAGATATTATTCAACAGTCAAAACCTTACTCGAACAATAAAATTTACACGCAACGTTTTCCGATTAAACAAATGTTCGGATCGACTTCCGTATTAAATACTACAATCGACCTTCGTTTTTTAACAAAGAAAAATAACCCATAAAAAATTGCTTCGATTCATTCTACGAAATTTGTACCCCTCTCTGACATCGTCACCAGACTCCTGGCGACGAGTTACACCCAATGAGAACATCCAGCGACGGAATAGGCCGGACCGGTGAGTTCCCCCACCACAGGGGTCCTCTTCAAGCAGTCGAGCTATACCCCCAACTAGCTAACGATCTCCCGCGAGATCCCCGACGCTTCTTTGAAGTTACCCGATGGTTTCCAACCAGCCTGACGAAAAAAAGAAAGAAAAAAAAAAGAAACAGTAGCGTGAAAGAGGTCTAACACAGCAACTCGCGAGCGACCGCAGCGGGGAAACGGACGTGTCCGCGCACGTGTCCTTGTCGGCGCGCGTGCACGCGCGGTGCTGAGCGAGGGCGTCTCAGTTCTCTCCAAGTAGAGCGAAACGCGTCTGACGTAAGAGCTACCGAGCAAAGAAGACCTCCCCACCCCGGCACTCCCCTCTCTCGCTGGCTCTCCTCCGCTGTCTTGAAAGAGCGGCGAGCAAACGAGTCGCGTCTTCAAACAGAGCCCCGACAATAAATCCTGATAACGAAACGACGCGAACCGACGCCGTGGCGCGTAACACGGGACAAGAACGCGCGTAACATCGAACCGTTCGAGGAAGACGAAGCGCGACATTATCGACGTTGGATAGAAAATTGCGACCACGGGGATATCGTGATAAAGCGCCCCGATAAAAGTCACCGCGTCCCCGTCGTGCCGCCCCGATACACGCTCGTCCTTCGTGCGCGCGCGCGCAACTTTTAGCCCCGCGCGATCCTCGTTATTCGCCACACGACTGGGACGCGTTCTACGGGATTTTATTCGGAGCGGAGTCGAGATAAGGCTTCCCCGGACGTGTCTTTATGGTATCCCATTGATCCGAATCCGTTTTACCGTGTACTTTATTGTGTATCGAGGGGTTGCGGAGAGCTCGGAAGCTCTACCGAGTTCCTCGAGGGTAGACCGAATTTTCCAGTAAATTTTTTTGGCTCGCTCGCCGACTCGTTCTCCCGCCGCGAGTCCTCTTCGTCAGCGAATTACTCCGCGCCACTTTATCTACTCGGTGTTTTTCTCTGGCTGGTCTCGGCGCAACGGGAAGTAGTCTTCCATGCAAATTTGATGTCGGTTAGTGCAGATACAGTGGATAGGTTAGCTCCCGGGGAAACCGGGGACACGAAGTTCCTCGAAAGTGTCGAGATGTGTGCAATTATCGAGGTAAATATTGCCATGGGTTTTGACAAAGATTGTAGTGGAGATAGAGTAGGTAGTTTGACAATTACGAGAGAATTGGAGATGAAGTTCCTCGAAAGTGTGCAATTATCGAGGTAAAGATTACGATGGGTTTTAACGAAGATTGTAGTAGAGATAGAGTAGGTAGTTTGACAATTATGAGAGAATTGGGGACGAAGTTCCTCGAAAGTGTTGAGATGTGTGCAATTATCAAGGTAAAGATTGCCACGGGTTTTAACAAAGATTCTAGTGGAGATAGATTAGGTAGTTTGATAATCGTGCAAGAATTGGGAATGAAGTTTCTCGAAAGTGTCGAGATGTGTGCAATTATCGAGGTAAAGATTGCGATGGGTTTTAACAAAGATTGTAGTGGAGATAGAGTAGGTAGTTTGACAATTACGAGAGAATTGGGGATGAAGTTCCTCGAAAATGTGCAATTGTCGAGGTAAAGATTGCGATGGGTTTTAACGAAGATTGTAGTGGAGATATAGTAAGTTGTTTGATAATCGTGCAAGAATTGGGAATGAAGTTTCTCGAAAGTGTCGAGATGTGTGCAATTATCGAGGTAAAGATTGCAATGGTAGTTAACAAAATTTGTGTTGTTGATAGACTAGGTAATTTGATAGTTATGAGAGAATCGAGAATGAGGATTCCAAAAAGTGTCCAAATTCGTGCAATTATCGAGGTAAAGATTGCGATGGATTCTAACAAAATTTGTAATGGAGATAGAGTAGATAGTTTGACAGTTATGGGTGAGTCGAGGAAGGGAATTCTAGAACGTGTCGAGATTCGTGCAATTATGGAGGTAAAGATTGCGATGGATTTTTTGGAAAATTTAGTACTTTTGATTTCACACGTTGGTAAGTTCGCGAAAACACGGTGCAATGGAAGAAGTTCGTGCGCAAGTATCGGAGTTCTGCTCGCGGAGTTTGTCTTATAGTTATTTCCCGTAGAAGTTAGATTGTATACACTGATCTAGGTCGAGCGAGAAGTCGCACTTTCAGTGAAAAGTGTACACTTTGAGCCCTGAATTTTTTATCCGACCGATGAAAGTTTCACAGTTGTTCAGTCTGGAGATTGTAGCTCGAAACGGCTACTTTGTATTTTTTTTTTCTCTTTCCGTCTATTTACATCGTCTACGTGTGAAAAGGTTTTTCTTTCGAGCGTTCGCTTCGAGTATACTTAGCGTACAATTTTATCGAGTGCAAAGGGTTATGGTTCTAAAATCGAAGCGAATTGAATTAAATTGAGCACAGAAGTGAAGCGCTCGACCCGTCCATCCCCTACGCATTCTTTAGTTAATCTTGTTTTGATCGAGGATGATTAAATGATGACGGAAGTTGTTTAATCTTTTACCGAGCTTTGTTTATCCGTCTGGGATCTATACGCAAGGTCTTATACATCAATTGACGGTTATATGATACTGAATGGAACCGTGGAACCGACCGATGCTTCTTCAATGCAACTGCTCGCGATCGCTTTGAAGTACGACTAAATTTGATACAACAAATTAATCTCGACGAAACTTCGTCACGACCCGAAGATGACCATGTCGTCGGTAGCTGAATACGTGGATTAATTAATTGTAAACGATTTCTGATTGGAAGTGGATGATCTCACTCGGCGTTGCAACTGAAGTGACCGTAACTATGTATCCAACCGATTCGTCATGTCTGTGGTTTGACCGCAGATGGTAGCCATTTTCTCGTGGTTACGAGTAAACAGCAACATTCTTTTCCATTCTTGAGTCAGGTGTGTAAGAACACTTGCACAATTTGCTGGAGAAATCGTTTAATTGGGAAATCTTATTTCACTCCCATTCACTTCTGAAGCGCGAATGTTTAGTCCCTATGGTATCGGTATTTATGTTACAGGATCTAGTGTTTCGAAAGAGTTCACATTAAAGAGAGATGATTTCCAAGAGAAGTTATCTTCAAGAGAAGTCAAATCAAAGAGAAGTCAACTCCAAAAGAACTCAAACCAAAGAGAAGTCAACTCTAAAAGAACTCAAATTAAAGAGAAGTCAACTCTAAAAGAACTCAAATTAAAGAGAAGTCAACTCTAAAAGAACTCAAATCAAAGAGAACTCAAATCAAAGAGAAATCAACTCAAGGAGAAGTCAAATCAAAGAGAACTCAAATCAAAGAGAAGTCAACTCAAAGAGAAGTCAACTCAAGGAGAAGTCAACTCAAGGAGAAGTCAACTCAAAGAGAAGTCAACTCAAGGAGAAGTCAAATCAAAGAGAAGTCAACGCCAAAAGAACTCAAACCAAAGAGAAGTCAACTCTAAAAGAACTCAAATTAAAGAGAAGTCAACTCTAAAAGAACTCAAATTAAAGAGAAGTCAACTCTAAAAGAACTCAAATCAAAGAGTACTCAAATCAAAGAGAAGTCAGCTCCAAAAGAACTCAATCCAAAGAGAGTTACAAAATATTTTCAAAATACTCCCGTGATAGATTCAAGTTAAATCTAAATCAATTGTATCTAAAGTTCAAATACAACTCGAAGATAAAACTTTCTACGGAAGTGACCAAGATACATCGAACATAATCAGGAGCTGTTGAAAAAAATACAATCGAATGTACTTCGAAGCAAATAATAAGCTTACTTGAAAATAGGTTTATTAACCACTGGTCTGCAGTGTTTGGAAAGAAAATTTACGAAATACTTAAAGACACCCACCAGCTCCTTTCAAAGGATCGGACACTTTCGTTCGATCTCGAAACGTATCAGCCATAAATATAGTCTTTTCGTGGTTGTAGGGATATGCCGAGGGCGTACACGAGCATCAAAATTTTACGGCGGTAGTCAACAGCCGTACAATCTCGCGCAACACATGCCCGAGCCGCGCCGTCCTGTTTATTTCAAGGCCTGTGCATAATACATGCAATCGAAGGTTCAGGCGTTAAAGAGTCACTGGAGTACATTTGCAATCCAGGCGAACGAGACTAGGGAGCCTTGAGCACGTTTCCCATTACTGGTCGATCTACTCCCATCGAGATAACGAAGAAATAAATAATCAATTTCACATCTATACGACCCAATTTATTTAGTTTCAATTCCCCCGTTTAAAGAGAAAGGCGGAGAATAAGTGTCTGGAAGGGATAATAATTCCAAATAGCACGCATCAGTGAACCGACAGAAATTATTATCTAGTATTTTTACACAATTTTTGCCGTTTAATCGAGCAAGATTAATTGCGCACAATTGTCAATTAGGATCACGTTTCTCAATTGCAAATAATCCAATATATTTATTGTAGAAACTCCACACGATTATAGAGAACTTAATTTCGACACCAATCATCTGTATATTTAATTTATTTCATTAACATAATTATCTTTATTATCGGTTAATATAATTGAGTCTCCAAAAGAATATCTACGCATTATTTTATCTTTAATGCAAATCTCTTCGTCTTCGGTCGTTCTGCAAATTCTGCTCCATCTTGTAAATTTTGTTCGCTCCTTTTTCCATATAAACTGCAATTTGTTTTCTATCCAAAATTAAATCTCTAATCGCGTGCGACTGTATTTCGTCTAAGAAATACGGTGTCCTCGTTAATTGTCGCGAGTTTCGCCCCGTTAAGTGTCGCACTCTCCCCACCGCTTCCTTTACGCATCGTTATCGAAGCTCCTCGTTATCGCACACGAGGCATCGTTTCGTGGTGAAATTTACGTCGAAAAGCGTCCTCGAAATAAATAATGTCCCGCGTCGAAACCAAACATGACGATGATCACAAATTTTCCCCGATGTTCGTTCTATTGCGCGTTTCTGAGCGTTAAAAACGCTGTTCGTCGTCTGAGAATGTTCGATATTTTCCGCGAAATGCATCGAGATAAGAATGCGGGGCATTCGCCTCGCTATGGGCGAAATAGCTCGGCCCGTTCTATATTCCATTTCCCGGACACAGCGCGCATTTACAAATTATACGTTTTTCCTGGTCCGGCGACGGATGCACAAGATTGAAGAAATTCTTTCCACCGTAGGAAACACCTGAAACACGAAGAGTATAACGAAAGGCGCGGAGTCTACGAGAGCGCGGAGGAAAAAGAAGAAAAAAGCAGATTATTCAGTTTGCTCGCTTATTACGTTGTCAGGATTCGCGCGGAAGTTCCCGTGAATTCTTTTGCGCGAACGTTCTCGCGATTCTTCTTTCCGTTAAGTCGAGACGTGCGACACTGTAGTAAAAGCTTTAAGAAATTCTTACGGATTTCTCTTTCAGCACAATATTTTTATTCGCGAAATATAGTGTACGTAACAGATTCTTTTTCGTATTAAATTATTCTTTATTACACGTAAATTCTTCTTCTTTACATCGAAGTTAGTAAATTTAGATAAAATTATTGAAATTGTATCAGTTCCTATATTGAAAGCTTTCTTCAAAGTTTGCTGAATTTTTGTTGGAGATACTAGTGTACAGTACGCACGTGAGAAAATTGCATGAAGAGTTATGAAGGGTCTTGTTCGTTCAGGGCTTCGTTCGTTCAGTAAAAGGTTTAAGAAATTTATAGATTTCTCTTTCAGCACATTTTCAACAATATTTTTATTCGCGAAATATAGTGTACGTAACAGATTCTTTTTCGTATTAAATTATTCTTTATTACACGTAAATTCTTCTTCTTTACATCGAAGTTAGTAAATTTAGATAAAATTATTGAAATTGTATCAGTTCCTATATTGAAAGCTTTCTTCAAAGTTTGCTGAATTTTTGTTGGAGATACTAGTGTACAGTACGCACGTGAGAAAATTGCATGAAGAGTTATGAAGGGTCTTGTTCGTTCAGGGCTTCGTTCGTTCAGTAAAAGGTTTAAGAAATTTATAGATTTCTCTTTCAGCACATTTTCAACAATATTTTTATTCGCGAAATATAGTGTACGTAACAGATTCTTTCTCGAATTAAATTATTCGTTCTTTATGACACAAATTCTTCTGTTCTACATCGAAGTTAGAAAATTTAGATAAAATTATTGAAATTGTATCAGTTCCTATATTGAAAGCTTTCTTCAAAGTTTGTTAAATTTTTCTTGGAGATACTAGTGTACAGTACGCACGCGAGAAAATTGCATGTGAAATTATGAAGGGTCTTGTTCGTTCAGTAAAACCTTTAAGAAATTCTTACGGATTTCTTCTTCAACACATTTTCAACAATATTTTTATTCGAGAAGTATACTGTACGTAACAGATTCTTTTTCAAATTAAATTATTCGTTCTTTATTATACGTAAATTTTTCTTTTCTATATCGAAGTTTAGATAAAATTATTGAAAGCGTATCAGTTCCTATATTGAAAGGTTTCTTCAAAGTTTGTTAAATTTTTCTTAGAGGTACTAGTGTATAGTACACACGCGAGAAGATTGCACATGGAGTTATGAAGGGTCTAGTTCGTTCAGGGCTTATAACATACTAAAGTAACATACTAAAGTAATCTTTTCCCTAAAAAAGTACCATCATATGTACTGTACAGAGAATCTACTGACTTTATATCCTTCACACGCACCGAGAACAACAAAACTACAAAAACGCATAATATTCACAATGTCAAGATATTCATGGCCCTCGCCACGCTCCAAAAATAATAGTAACTACAACAATAATAATAAATCAACTATCTATAAAAAAGAAGAAAGTATAAAAAAAAATAACTACACAAACCTACAAACATTACTAACCTACCCCAAAGTGGAACACAATGCGAAAGCAACGAAGTAACATATAACCGAAAAAAAAGTGAGACAAGAAAGGAGAAGAAATAGAACACGTGCATTCTTTACCAAGACTATATTAAACACTTGCTACGAGAAACTTAAAATCACCTGTCCACCCCACCCCCTAAGCTAACAACTTTGTTCGAACTCGTCGCTGCTCCCCGAAAGATTATCAAAAAATTCCTCTGGCGAATACTTGGCGGATCGGTCGTTTCGAAACTTCGTTCCGTTGTAAAATGAAAAAATTCTTCGTTCGGGGGTTAACGTTGTTTCCAACCTTCGAGACCCACCCCTATATATCCCATCCCCGACTCGTGGAATCGTTCCGCGAGAACGAGGAGACAGCCGACGTTGTTTCTCGTTGCTTGGAAATTTACAAATTCCCAGGGCAAAAGCATCCATCCATCCAGCGAAACCTGGGAAAGGGCTCACCTACATCAATCATCCAGGGCTTTCTCTCGTTCGCTTTTCACCCCCGCGAACAACCCCGACGGATAACGTTCGGCTTTGCAGATCCACGAGAGCGCGTAACACCGTAGGAGAAAGACAACTTTCGTCGAAGGAGTAAGGAGGTGGTGGTTGTGGGCGTTTGGGGGCGTTTGGGGGGGTTTGGCTGAGTTCAATATCAGGTGCACCGGTTCTCAATGTTATCTACGAACGTCCCTGAATACGTCCGCGAAGAAAGGAAACCTTCTTCTACCCGCGTCGCTCCTCCCGTGCCATCGCGCGTGAAAGAAAGACCATTTTTCGTGACGACGCATAATTCCAACGCGGCGAAGAAGAATGCCCTCGGGAGGGAGCCGATAACGCGGCAGGCGTGATATCGGTAACGAGATAACAGGTGAAAAGGGTTTACGCGCTTTATCCGCGCGGTCACCGCTTCTCTCTCTCTCTCTCTCTCTCTCTCTCTCTCTCTCTATATATATATATATATATATATATATATATATATATATATATATATCTAACTATCTATCTATCTCTCTCTCTGTTTCAACGTTCTTGATCTCGGGTCGCGTGACAGCGTCCCATGTCAAAGGAGAGGGACGGAGGACGAAAAGGGGGAGGGAGGACGATAAGGGGAAGGGAGGACGAAAAAGGAGGAGGGAGTAGGTGGCAACCGTCAAGGGGCATTTTCAAACGGCGACCGAACGGAACGAAGAACAAGCGCCGCGGTAATTCGTTGCCTTGCGAATGGAAATTACACCGAGAGAACGACCAGCAGAAAGTAAATACAAATTACAGAGGAACAAAAAGGGGCCGACGGGTCCGGGCGAGTAATATGTAAATGCAAACCGTGGATTTGGATTACCCGTTCGGCGCTCGAAACGCGTCTTGAGCTCGATTTCCGACAGTTGAAACGCGAACGAGTTACGGAAATTGGAATCTGCTTGAGGTTTTTTTTTCAGCGAAATTGTTCGTTTTATGGTATTGTTTAACGGAACGTGTAGTTGTTTCTAGTGTAGGAATCGTGTGGGGTGATTGTTGAGCTGTGAGCTCGCGAGTCAAGGTCGAGCTTTCAACGTGGAGACGTTTCGTTCTCGATTCAGCGAGGCATGGGTGTCTTAAAGACGAGAGAGACGAGCTCTTAACGTGCAGATCTGCTCGAACTCTTAACGAATAAATATTGTACGGAGGAGGTGACAACGTAACTGTTGAATATACGAGACTAGACTTTCTATTCACATTTTTCAAACTCGACACGTTCACATCTTACAAGAAAGTAATAATTTCTTTCTCTCAAGTGTAATTTCAATTCCAAACCACGATGGTGATTTTCCAAATTGGAGAAAGTGCACCGATGTAAGCGACGATCGAGGATCACCTTTCGAGTGGAAACGGTTGATTTACCAAATAAACGAAAAAAAGGGTAGTCTCGAGAAAATGTTGTATCGCAACAGTGAAGTTGATAGAGATAGTGTAAAAAATGTGACACTCTGCCAGGCATGGGTGTCTTAAAGACAGTGGAGACGAGCTCTTAACGCGCAGACCCACTCGAGCTCTTAACGAATAACTACTGTACGGAGGAGGTGACAATGTAACTGTTGAATAAACGAAACTAGACTTTCAATCCACATTTTTCAAACTCGATATAATTTTCGATCTCGAAAATGTTACGATTGCTCACATTCGGATGACCTTGAACTCTTTAACCCTTTGCACTCTTTAATTTCTTCTTCGTCTACCAAATTCTCGATCAACTCTCTGCACTCGAAGCTTTTCTGCTACCAGACACTAGCGCCTGAAATCTTTCAAATCATCGTGTAATTAATTGCAAACGGAACATTTTTATTGCAAACGTTTCATTGTACATACGTTTACATCTTACAAGAAAGTAGTAACTGAATTTTAATTTCAATTCCAAACCACGATGGTAGTTTTCCAAATTGGAGAACATACACCGAATTAAATGACGCTCAAAGAATCACTTCTCGAGTGGAAAGAGTTGACTTACCAAATACACAAACAAAAAGGGTAGTCTCGAGAAACTATTGTATCACAACGGTGAAATTAACCGAGTTGGTGTAAAAAATATGACACTCGACACAGGAGTGCTAAGGATCAAGACCCTTGTGGCGACCTTGCGATGAAAAACCACGAGAAATGGATTCGCGAACACAGAATCGATGAAACAATTACAGTCCGTCGAGAGTAGTTGACAAACGCGGTGCTGTTTCGCTAGATAAATCCTCTCTCTTCGATAAAGGATCAAGCTCGCTTCAAGGTTGCACCGCAACGCATCAGAGAATTCGTTCCATTCGATTGCAATACACGCTACACTACCGGTCTCCATATCCCGCGGAAGTATTTCCTACGATACTCCGTGATCCCGGCACGAGGGATCGAAGTGTGCTCAAAATCTCTGCGACCACAAACCGTACGCCAATTCCATCCTGCACCGCAAGTGCAGCATCGTATCGCCTCGCGGAGTCCATCGCTTGATTCGCTCGACCGCAAACAGTTTTAGCCTGCAGCCACAAACCGTTCGCCCACAATCGATACCGCTTGGACAAAACGAGCTCCAAAAACGCGCGGCTAATCCGCCTCGCGCGCGCACACAAGTTGCGTAAGAGCGACGAAGATGTCCCTCGACGAAGCACCGTGCGAGGGAAGTTTCGAAACTACTCGCTCGGGTGATATACGCGTGGATTAGAGCGGTGACTCGAGAGCCACCGGCTCCTGGATCTCGAGGGACGCCATCGTTTTGGAAGAAAGGAAGGAAGGAACAAATTTGGAACAAATTTTTCCCGCCCCAAGGTCGTGGCAGGACCTAGAAGTTGCTTGGAAGTTGACCTTCGAGTCGATGTATGTGTACGAGCGAGGAAACGGGAACGAGTTTGGAAGTGGGGAAGGTGTGTGAACGACCTTGAAGACAATACGATTGTGGTATTGAAATGTTCGAGAACGATGAGAGAGATCTCAGTAGCTCGGAGAGTACGAGAATGATTTTGAACGATTGGAAATGTACGAGAGTGACCTTGAAAGTATGGGAAATATGATTGTGGTCTTGAAATGTTTGAGAACGATGAGAGAGATCTCAGTAGCTCGTAGAGTACGAGAATGATTTTAAAAGATTGGAAATGTACGAGAGTGATCTTGAAAGTATGGGAAATATGATAGTGGTCTGGAAATGTTTGAAAATGTGAGAGCGACCTTGAAAGTTCGGGAAGTGTGATTGTGATTTTGAAATTTTTGAAAGTATGAGAGTGGTCTTGAAAGTATAGGAAATGTGATTGTGGTCTTGAAATGTTTGAGAACGATGAGAGAGATCTCAGTAGCTCGTAGAGTACGAGAATGATTTTAAAAGATTGGAAATGTACGAGAGTGACCTTGAAAGTATGGGAAATATGATAGTGGTCTGGAAATGTTTGAAAATGTGGGAGCGACCTTGAAAGTTCGGGAAGCATGATTGTGGTTTTGAAATTTTTGAAAATATGAGAGTGGCCTTGGAAGTATGGGAAATATGATTGTTGTCTTGAAATTTTTGAAAATGTGAGTGAGCTTAGAAGCTCGGAGAATGTGAAAATAATTTTGAAAGTTTGGAAATGTACGAGAGTGACCTTGAAAGTATGGGAAATATGATTGCCGTCTGGAAATGTTTAAAAATTATTAGAGTGACCTTGAAAGTATAGGAAATATGAAAGCTCAGGAAGCATGATTGTGGTCTTGAAATTTTTGAAAATATGAGAGTAATTTTAGTAGCTTGAAGAATATGAGAATAATTTTGAAAGTTTGGAAATATATAAGAGTGACCTTGAAAGTTCGGGAAATATGATTCTGGTCTTGAAATTTTTGAAAATATGAAAGTAATTTTAGTAGCTTGAAGAATATGAGAATAATTTTGAAAGTTTGGAAATATACGAGAGTGACCTTGAAAGTTCGGGATATATGAGAATAATCTTGGAAGCTCTGAAAAATATGAAAGTGACCTTGGAAGCTTAGAAAATGTATGAGAGAGCTCTTGAAAGCCTTGGAAAATATACGAGCTTGGAAATCTTGGAAAATATATGACCTTGGAAGTCTTGCAAAAGTGTAAGAGTGACCTTCTACAGGGTTCCGTAAATTATCACGACACGAGTATACGTACGTGATTGGTGTTCAGAAATTTTGTTCCACGATGATTGGGTTACGTTGTGTAGCAGTTATATTTCACCCTGAATGAATTCAAAAGTCGAATAAAAACTAAAAAAAAAAAAAAAAAAGTAAATAAAAATAAATTCCACGCGATGTCCGTCGAAAAGCTCTCTATCGTTCGAGGTATTCGCGCATTTCAGCGGTACTCTTTTCAAAGTCAGTCATCGTGCACGCGATCCCAACTCTTTCACGTACATTGACACGATAAGCTGCCAAATAAACTTGCGTGTCTACATCCACTCTGTATCTCTATCCACTCTTCAACAGGCAGCCAGTGTATCGCGAACCTGCAGTTAAGAGCTTCGTGTCGAGAGAGAAAAGCAAGCGGAGCGAATATACGAAGAGATTTAGCCAGAGGAATACACAAGGTGGAGGAACTGTTGCTTTCCTGCCTGTATATCTCATCGTCCGTCTATTAGATTTAATATACAACGCGAGCGATGCAAATGAACCCGTACGATTGTCTCCGAAGTCTCTGTTCGTACGAAGAATGTTACGTTCAAAGGAGATTGTTTCGCACAGAAACGATTTTATCGTTCAGGTGAAAATGTAGACTGATATTTCGGTATTCCGAATGGAAGCTGTGCTACTTTGTAACAGAGACAAAGTGCACGAACTGCATTATTACGTGACGCTGAAAGTGTAAAGGATGCAACGTAAAGAAAATAAGAGATAGGATATAAAAGAATTTAAGTATTTTACGTAGAAATTTACGTTTCAGGAGTATAATACTTCTCAGTCTGTCGTACTTGAGCCTGGTACAAAGCTGGAGGTTCTGTAGTTTTTTATGGGGTTAGGATTTATAACAGAATTTACAACTGCACCTTTTTACTCGTACACGTACCTATTATGCTTATATTTCATTTTTATATGTTCACTTACATACTTTTACGTTTGATGGTGTTAATAAAAATGGTGATCTTTAATTGTTAAAATTAATTACACGTCTATTTTCGTTGAAGGGATGTTTGACCTCTTTGGGAATAATTTTCTTCTCGAGATGTTGTTCGTTTCTTTCGAATTTAAAAATTAATGTAACTCGTTACATTCAATTTCAGGTCCCATTCCGCTAATTCAATTACCACGAGTTTTATGCAAGTTTAAGTCGCGAAATACGATTTTAGACGAATCGCGAGTACTGTACTGTTTGCAGAATCTCTATCGGCGGTACGTCCGATCGATCGTTTAAGATTTAAAGACCACCTGAATCTTTCATCGGCCCGATCCAAATCCGTTCGCGAACAGGTTACTCAAATAGAAGAAAAATTTCGTTCACAGGATGTTTCGATGTTTCTCTCTTGAATCCAAATGGAACGTAAATCGCTCGATTCATTTTTAATTTTTATTCCATCGATCCAGCTACTGGAGGACTTATGCGAGTTTATTCTTTTTCTAGCGATGTGACGTGAATACGGGAATTATTCGTTATTTTTTTTAAAGAAATTATTTAGTTTTTTTAAAGGAATTATTTGTTATTTTTTTTAAAGACATTATTTGTTATTTTTTTAAAGAAATTATTTATTTTTTTAAGAAATTATTTGTTATTTTTTAAGAAATTATTTGTCATTTTTTTAAGAAATTATTTGTCATTTGTTTAAGAAATTATTTGTTATTTTTTTAAAAGAAATTATTTGTTATTTCTTTTAAAGAAATTATTTGTTATTTATATGGAAAAATGAATATCTACATAGAAGTCTTTTAATTATTTGCTGATATTGTGCACAATATTGTGTACAAATGGTAACTGGTACACGGGCCAGTGCAACAAAATCTTCAGGCAGAGGGAAATTCTACAAAATTAAAAATCCTCAAGGATAGAGAAATCTTCAAGAATGGAGAAATCCTCAAGGATGGAGAAATCTTCATTGATGGAGAAAGTTTCTAGGATAGAGAAATCTTCAAGGATAGAAAAGTCCTTAACAGTAGAGAAATCCTCAACAGTAGAGAAATTTTTAAAAGTAGAGAAGTCCTCAACAGTAGAGATATCTTCAAAGGTAAAGAAGTCCTCAACAGTACAGATATCTTCAAAGGTAGAGAAGTCCTCAACAGTAGGAAAATCTTCAAAGGTAGAGAAATCTTCAAAGGTAGAGAAGTCCTCAACAGTAGGAAAATCTTCAAAGGTAGAGAAATCTTCAAAGGTAGAGAAGTCCTCAACAGTAGGAAAATCTTCAAAGGTAGAGAAATCTTCAAAGGTAGAAAAATCCTCAAAGATAGAAAAATCCTCAAACATAAAGAACTCTTCAAAACTTAGGAATCCCCAAAGATTTTTTAAATTCCTTCAAAAATTAGAGATCCCAAGAAACAGTGAAATCCCCCGAAAATGAATGGCTCGGGTAGCGCAAGTCCCGAACGAATTGCGAATGTAACATCGCAGTCTACAAACCCTCCGGCGTCAGACCCACCTAGATCGCTCGTTCTCGGATTCGAATCCCCCCTGGAATCTTTGATTAACTCCTTCCGAACACAATACCCGCGCAAACCAGCGCAAAAATACAAATTCCACGTAAACCAAGATCCTAAACCCGGTATCTAGGATCACAGTTCACCGAAAAAGCATTCAATCTCAACGCGATGGACCGAACCGAGCAAAACGTAGACAAGGTACTTAAATTACCGATTGTACGAGTCTCCTGAAACGATTTTCTCGGAAAAATTCCGTCGATGAACAACGCGACACACCTGCTTACCGATGGGGACAGTTCGAAGCTGCAGTTAGGAACGCGGTTGCCGAGAGCGGAGCATCCAGGGTGTTATCCGGCAATTTCGGTAAAAGGGTTCTCTCTCGTCTATATAGGGGGGGTCCCGCGCACCTGGTGACGCTACCGGCGCCTCGACTAAAAGCTATTTTCCCGTAATTCACGAGCCTGTCCTCCCTGCAGCAAGCCCGAGATACGCGACGACTGTACAAGCCAACAGCCGGCTTCCATCAATTTTCCGGGACGCCGTTGCTCCACAGCTTTCCCTGCTGGCATGGCGGTCCCGTACCATGGCAATAAGTCGTAACTCAACCGACTCTACGGGACCCACAGAGAGGATTCTAGCCCGTTGGAACCGAAGGAGCCGCGTGTTTATGACTCGGGGGGTTCCGAGGAAGATCGTTCCGGCCGGAATATTAGATTGCCACGCGAACTTCCTCGATCGATTTCTTGTACTTGTTGGACGAGTTGTCGAGCGAATCTAATTTCTAGCCGGCTGGGGGGATTCTGAAAGCTTTTCTTACGTGGAACCGAGAGGGCCTCGAAATATCACCGACGAGTGGAGAATTGTTCGCGACTCTCTCCGATAAGTTCTCGAGTCTCTTTATCCGAGGAAATCGAGCGAAGGTGTTCCTTGAATGCAGAAATAACCGAGGTGTACATTTTGCAATGTATTTCGAAGGTTATATATTTCTTGGTTACGAAGGTGGTACGAGGAGCATGTTTGGAGGAAAATTCATCCGCGAGGGTGATCATTTTCTCAGTATTTTTTTGATAACCTTCTCAACGATTATATTGTTTCGAATGTAGGGTAAACGATCGTGGATAAAATGTCACGCTTGATACGGATGTTCAACGTTATCGATAACCAGTACTCGAACTGTATATTGGGATCGTTTCGAATTCGACGAAAGTTATCTGGACAACTGCACCAAGAATGTCAGAAACACGAGCAACGGGAACGACTCCCCTGTCGCGAATCCGATCGGCGAAGGTTATCAATAACCGAGGCATCGTCGTTGGAATGTTCCAGCTAAGAACATAACCTACTTTCATTGCAACGAAATTCCACGTGTACCTCGGACCGATTAAACCAGACTTTTTACGAGCAACCCTCACTGTAATTGCGATCGTTAAAGAAAACATTAACTTCCAAGCGAACGTTCTTAGACGATACGGCGAGGCGTTCATTAACGCTTCGAACACAGGGTTGACGTACTTTATTAGTGCGGATGCGGCACGAAACGAGGGTCGCAATGACTTCCTCGTTCTCACTGATCCGCTCCTTCCTTCGCGCTCTTCCCAAGCGTCGAGAGCCAGAACAATTTTCGCACGAATCCACGAATTCGCGGCCAGTACCCCCACTCTTCCCGATTCGTTGGAAATTCTCGGGGAACGCCAGAGAGATTCGATTCTCAAGTTCCTGTATGTCAAAATTTAATTTTCGTCTAACGTGTACCTTGAAAGCGGAAACAGTCCCACTAAGGTCAGTTTGCTTCGATGCGACTGATAACACGCAATTAAGAGACAAAAAACATCGAACTGCTCGGATTGAAGTTCGAATCGAGAACAAGCTCGCGAATAGCCTAGAGACAAGAGAGAAAAACGTGGAAAAGAAAAGAAAAAGAAGATCGTGGAGATCATAGCGTTTACGTTTCCTTTGAAACGAACCATCGCGAAGAGACACCTCTACCCACCCCGGTTTCAAGTCGTTTTCGTGTTTCCTTTGCTCGTGGAATTTCTCCGCGAGGTATAACGGGTATCTCGAACTCCTCGGGCAGTTGTTGAACGATCGCGTGGCTCGTCGACGGAAACGGATCGTGCATTAAATACATTACGCATTTAATGTACTTTTTCACCGAGATGGTTGCGTGTTTCACGCGTGCGAAGTTTCTATTGGACGTTATTGAGTTCGCGGGTCGAAACTGCGTGGGTTATCTCACTCGAGTCTACGTTGTCTTTTAGATATCTTTTTCGTGATTCTCAGAGCGAAGTATTGTATTAAATTTTTTGGAATTTGGTTTATGGAAAATTAGTTTTTAAAATTCAGAGCGTTGATCGAAATTTTTCTTTCGAATGTATACGTGTACTTGTTACTTCGTAAGATGTGTTTGTACCACTTCTTCGGTTTAATTGTTATTGTCGTTATCGGTGATTTACCGTCTCTTAGGTGAAGGAAACCGTAAACATTTCATCAGCTCGGAACAAGTTTGTCGGTTATTAATGAACTGCACGGTGCAAACGAAGCACCGAATGTTTAACTTTCGAAACTTGCTGGTTCGAACTCTTGGCGAGGTAGACTCGATCATATTGACTCGAAATTGATTCACTTTGCGAAAGAAAAAGTAGGGCGTGTCGATGTTACGAACAATGTTTTTTAAAATTTAGTTTCATATGAAATTTAAAGAGATGTACGTTGATTTCACAATGTGAATCAATACAGTTGTTCTCTTTTTCGTTTCTCTGTATATTGGAACGACGTTGTGAATATAATTCTTTACTTTGTCGAACTTTCGAGGCAATTGCGCCCAAAGTTTTTATTTATTAAACTATGATACAATATAGAAATATACGATCGTACGGTGGTTGTAGAAATACATTTAAAACAAGTACAAAGATTTGGGGCACGTGTATCGACATCTCGTCCGATTAGAAAATAAACTGTGTTTTTTTTTAGAACGAATCGATAAAAATAACGGTTACACCTCCTCGGTGGCCTCGTTTCGATTCACTCTACATTAACAATAAAAATAAAAGTTGCAGGTTCTCTGCAAAGGGTTCAAATTATTAAATTTTTTAATTAAATCCTTACCGTGATGCATTATTGGCAATTATGAAAACTGTTTAATTTTTTCCGCAACTTTTCCTCCTTAAAATACAAGTTCTTCTAAAACAGAGGATAGCGTTGTTAGAGACACCGTGTATCTAAGGAAACTTCGTACGTCAGCGTTTCCGTTACATTGGCCAACAAGTCCATCAACTCGATTATCCTTTAACCGTGTGGACGTTAAACAAGTCCATTGATCAATTATCCTTTACGTTAAACAAATCCATCGACTCGATTATCTTTTAAACTGTATTTACGTTAGACAAATCCATCGACTCGATTATCTTTAAACTGTATTTACATTAGACAAGTCTATTGACTTGGTTTGCTTTTAAGTTAAACAAATCCATCGACCAATTATCCTTTAAACCATGTTTTCGTTAAATAAGTCCATTGATTAAATTATCCTTTAAACCATGTTTTCGTTAAATAAGTCCATTGATTAAATTATCCTTTAAACCATGTTTTCGTTAAATAAGTGCATTGATTAAATTATTCTTTAAACATTATTTTTTTTAAAAAGTACATCGACCAATTATCCTTTACGTTAAACAAGCCGACTTATTATCCTTTACGTTAAACAAGTCGACTTGTTATTCTTTACGTTAAACAAATCGACTTATTATCCTTTACGTTAAACAAATCCATCGACTTGTTATTCTTTACGTTAAACAAGTCGACTTGTTATCCTTTACGTTAAACAAGTCGACTTCTTATCCTTTACGTTAAACAAATCCATCGACTTGTTATTCTTTACGTTAAACAAGTCGACTTGTTATTCTTTACGTTAAACAAGTCCACGACTTATTATCCTTACGAAAGTTACAAGACAACACCGGTTCTTCGCGCGCCTGCAATTCGAATTCCAGCGTGGTAATTACGATCGAACAACAACAAAAGTAAATCCCAGCTCGTTAAGTCGACTCGAGCCGCACAACACCGCCATTGGGTGGCAACTGCTTATAACGCGTTAACACAAAGCAGATACTGCGAGAGGCGTATTAGCTCAAGCTTCAGGGATCTAATCGTCGAACAAAGGCGATCTAACCGGCCGTTTCGCCGTCTATTGTCGTCCACGAATTCACGGAACGAAACCGAGTCGAGCCGTAATTATCGCGAATCGTTTAATGGGCTCTCGAATAAAATACTCTCGAGGCGAATTTCGCGCTCAGCCATTCGCTGCCCCCCACTCCGCTCCCGAGTGGGGGAACAGTGGGGCAGATTCCCCGAAACGCGGTCCGAACGAAAACAATTTATCAAAATTGTGAGCAATAAATTTGACAAAATGTGCAATTGTACCGGTATAATCACCGATAAATCATAGGAAGCTACAATTAACTGGTAGACTATTATATTTACAGTCTCGATCCTTCTAATTTTCTGATCGAGAAATTAGAATATTTCACTGTATAATACAGTTCGTGTAACAGTCGCGTAGTCTATCGAAAGAAATCACTCGAGTTTCGAACATTAACGGACGTTAATACTGTAATTAATAACGTAACAACGGTGTCGATAACTCTAAATGGGATTCGTGTCTTCCCCAGGTTCCCCAGGTTCCCCAAAAAAGATTCCATGCACGATATCTCGCTTATCGTTACTTTTGCAACAAAACTGCACAGGACCGAAATTACTGGAAATTAAATTTCGAAACCTTTCTGTTCCATGCAAATTTTCGATAGAACCGATATTAACCGAGATACCGGCCCTTCCCTGCTTCCGTGTCCCACGCTGGCTAAAAACCCCCATCGGTCACCCGAACGCCTAATTCATTCGGTCACGAACAATTGTAGGGAGGTCACGAGCTAAAAATTCCACGGATTCTTATACACGAAATCGTTCGACTCACCTAAAGCCCACTCGGTACCGAATAGTCGTGGAAAATCCCCCAATAATCGGGTTTGTTTCGATAACTGGATAATTGCCCGGGTTTCGTCGAAAACGAGCATAGGATTAAAAAATTGTTTCCGATCTCATTAATTCCCGGCAAAAGCCACTGCACCCTACCGGTCGCGATACAGTCGAAGATACGCAGACGAGAGGTAGTCAAAGGGAGTACTACACCAGCGGGCTTCAATGATATATCGGAGGGATGTAAAACGAACTCGCAGTCTCCGCGAGATCCAATAGAACGTACCTCTGACCAGCGTGTAGTGGGAGGGGCTTATTTAATGTCCCGAGCGGGGATTTCTCTACCCCCACCCTTTCACTCGTTCCCCCGCGAAGCTTGGCCGAAGCCAGCGACCAATCGCGGCCCCCCACTCCGCGATTTCACTCGCCTCTTTCCGAGAATACGCATAATTAATTCGCCTTTTCACCACCCCCCTTCTTTTTTCGTTGGAATACTTTGGCGCGTTCGTTCGATCATTGTTTCTTTTTTTTTCCCCCACTCCCACTGTAACGACAAACGTACAACGATCAGTTAATGGAAGGACTACGCGCGATGGAACCACCGATGCAATTTTGTTTCCACGTACCAACAATGAAAAGTATCACCACTTCCCCTTCTGGTATCCATCCCCCACCAAGTGCACCGATGTTTGTGCGCGCACCAATCGGTAATTGTTAATCGCGGAATGTTGCGAGCGCATTAAGTTGATTGCCGGGTAAATGGATTATTTGGGACAGAACTCTCTCGTGCTCGTGTTCGTTTCAATCTGGCGGCAACGATTGGGATGAACAAGAAGTGGTGGGGGGTGGGGGTGGGGCTCGGTGGGTGGTGTTGTTATGCAATAGCAGGGACTCCTGTAACGGTGCGCTTAATGACAACGTTACGTGATTATAAATTACTACTCGCGCGCAGTTAACCTGGGTAATTAATAACTGCGAATAAATAAACAGGTTCCGGGGTCGTGTGTACTGCGCGCGGTTGAGAAGAATGCGTATGAACGATACTCTCGGAGCGGGGGAGATTGTGTTCCACGGTGGTGGCTGGGGTATCGTTTCGAGGGAGAAATTAATTTTAGTCGAGTTGCTGGTTTTGGTTCAGATGCATTCTTTCCAATTTTGTCTGTAGCTCTGTCTCTGGTTTTCTTTATGTCGAGTTTAATAACACGTATGGTTGTCAGTTAGTCCAAGTGTATTTTTCTACGGAGGATTTTCTTAAAAATTTCGATCGTTGAGTCTGGATTCCGTCCAAATGCATTCTTTCCAATTTTGTCTGTAGCTCTATCTCTGGTTTCCTTTATATCGAGTTCAATAACACGTATGGATCTCAGTTAGTCCAAATGTATTTTCCTATGCAGAAATTTTCTCCAAAATTTCAATCGTTGAGTCTGGATTCTGTCCAAGTGCATTCTTTCCAATTTTATCTGTAGCTCCGTCTCTGGTTCTCTTTATATCGAGTCTAATAACACGTGTGGTTGTCAGTTAATCCAAATGTATTTTCCTACGCAGAAATTTTCTTAAAAATTTCGATCGTTGAGTCTGGATTCCATCCAAATGCATTCTTTCCAATTTTGTCTGTAGCTTCGACTACAATTCTGTCCATAGCTCCGTGTATAGTCGTTCAGTATCTTCGTCTGGAGTCCAATGACATGTATGGTTTTCAGTCTAAATATATTTTTCTACGCAGAAATTTTCTCCAAAATTTTGATCGTTAAGTCTGGATTCGGTCCAAATGCATTCTTTCCAATTTTATCTGTAGCTCCGTCTCTGGTTTTCTTTATATCGAGTCTAATAACACGTACGGTTGTCAGTTAGTCCAAGTGTATTTTCCTACGCAAAAATTTTCTCCAAAATTTCAATCGATGAGTCTAGATTCCGTCCAGATGCATTCTTTCCAACTTTCTCTGTAGCTTCGAGTACAACTCTATCAATAGCTTCCTGTACAGCTGTATCCGGGATGTTCGTCTCTAGCTCACTCCGGATCGAGTTCAATAACACGTACCGTCTGCTTAACAATTAGTCCAGGTGTACCAAAACGTTTTGTAACGAATAACCGCAAACCCTGGAACCTCCGTGGAATACTATAATACACAATGAAAAACAGGTTGGTGTCCCGAGAGTGCTTCCCGTTGTCGAGTCCATTGTAACGAAATCGCGGCGCGAATCGATGGCAATTGAAAGGCACATGAAACGGGGCACGTGTCGATGCTTCGATGCAAGCGATGGGGGGGGGGGGGGGGGGTTGAGAGGGCGGAGAAAAAAAATTCACTCAACCAGTTTCATACGCGCCACGAAGCTTTTCATAACTGGCGATCGGTTCGTGAACGAAATTAGAACGATAAAAAAATAAAAAAAAAAAAAAAAAATAAAAACTCGCGGTGGCTAATCAACGAGCGGCCTTCGATTGTTAATTTTTCGAAGCGGAACATTTCGATCGTTCCATCGGACAAGACAAGTGTGGAGGAGCGAGGTATGGCCGATTTTTGCCGACGAGTCGAGCACGTTGCTGTGTACGTTCGCGTTTATTCGGTAATTAATTTAATGCGCTCGTAATTAAGTTGGTAATTCGCTCGGGGTTCCGGAGAAACGTCGATAACGGGAAATAGGGTGCAGGTGTATCGCAGGCGTTTCCCATTAATAGTTTATCGGATAGTTTTTGTCAACGTCGGAGAGCCTTTCCGAGTGTTTGAATATTCAAGGGGGAATTGGCGCGCGCGCGCGCTCGCTCGCGAAACTACGTAAAACTGTCAGCATTCGAAGAACAGTGAATCCTTCCCTTTTCGAGTTCAAGCGTTCTCGTTGTTTCCCAAAGTGACGATATCTACTCGAAAAAATGATCTCTTTCTACTTCTCGATCAACAAACAAGTAGAAATAATTCTAATCAAGTTTTCTTTTCGTAAATTCGTTATTTTTAGAAATTTTTCAGAACGTCTTCTACACGTCTCGAAGATACTTAAATTTTTAAGTGTCTCGAAGACACTTTTTCTCCATTTTCTCCAGGAAAAAAAAAGAAAAATGAAAACTCGAATCACGATTTATTCCTCGGTTGGTACAACGACGCACTCGTCTTTGTTAATTTTAAATGGAACAAAGGAACGAGACAGTTTGATTTATTGAACGAAGAAAAATTTGTTTCATATCTTCTGTGTACACGAACGCTATATTTGTTTAACGAACCAAGAGAGATTACGACCGAACCAGTTCGTTCTGCTCGTGTCTCCGACAAACTAAACTACGGAACGGTTAATAATTAATACGTGTGTATCGTACGGGAATATGAAAATGTAAACCACCATCGAACAGTGGATAACATTCTTTTGTTTTTGCGAAAGGTTTCGGCATGTTTTGTAGTCAGCGAAACAGTCACGATGTCAGTTATGTTATTTGATCGCGCGTACGTGCTCGATACATGTTCGAAACTTGTCCACTTCTTTTGCTACAATCTGTACATTTTCGACTGGTTCGTCAGCGGTAATAGGAGAACTGTTTATCATTGTTCGTTACGTACTCGACAAATGTTTGCGTTGCTCGCGTTTGCTAACTTTTCCTGCTCCGCGATAAGTCACTGACTAAACACGCAGCTCGACGAAGAGCTGGTGTATATTAAATTCCTGAAAACTCGAAACCGACCAGGACCTCCGTCGATTGGAATATGGACTCTTCTGGACCCTTACTTGTTGTATCCACATAGGGAAAAGGAATTAGAGATGGCTGTTTCGATGATCGAGGTTTAAATATTTCTCTGGCTCGTCAATTTCGATT
Organism: Ptiloglossa arizonensis; assembly: GCF_051014685.1. Taxonomy (NCBI): domain Eukaryota; kingdom Metazoa; phylum Arthropoda; class Insecta; order Hymenoptera; family Colletidae; genus Ptiloglossa; species Ptiloglossa arizonensis. The sequence goes on along the minus strand of NC_135048.1, from coordinate 24,258,392 downwards.
GTCCACGCCATTGGCAGATTCCTGTTCCCTGAGTCCAATGTTCCAGGTAACTTTAGCTCACTGGGTAGCCAACGAGTATGTTTATTTTTTTTTTGTAGTTCATGATTACGACAGAAATAAACATTAGGGATGGTGGAGTGAAATGGTGAAAATTTATGTCGAAAGGATGTATGTCTATCTGCTAGGATCAGAGCTCACATTTTATGTCTATTGAACAATTATATTAAGCTATCTAGGGGTTACGAATAGATTCTTTGAACATGGATTTAACATTTCGAGCATCAGTTACGTAAAATTGTCTCGGTAAGATTTCATTATTTATTTTCAATTTGTGTATCATGATCGTGAAATATTTCCTATAGTATCCTGGGAGCAAGCAATGAACGATACTGCGTAGAGGCGAATGACAAGTGTCTGGGATAGTGTCCAAGAGACCCTAAGAGGCACCGTGGCTATTTAGGTTTGAGATCTCGAGGCCACTTGATTTTGTTCCAACCGAGTGTAACCATTAGAACTGTTCGAATTGTATGGTATTCAAATAAGATAATGGGGCCTGATCTATACTGACGTTCCTTCATTCGTTTATCCTGACGTTCTCAACACCTTGTCCAATTTCTGACAGATTTATCACGATGTTTCCAACATGTTTGTTTCGATGTTCCGTCTGAAAACGATCACACCTAGCTAACCGTTACGAATGTTTCAACGAAGATAGATCACCGTTGGATTATTTCCGTACGAATTGTACAACGTTGTCGTTTGAGTTGAGAATTAGACGGTAACCTTAGAAGGACTTGAGGTGTCACTACTGATCTCACACGTATTTACAGCTTATTTTGTTTCCTTCGATTATTCATTTTTATCGAATTTAATTCTGTGTACCCACTATTCAAATTCAAGGTGAACGAAACATCTAGTATCACGCAATGGAGATTAACGGAGTAATAATTTTACTTACGTACACCTTTGCATTAATTAGTCAAAAGTATAAAGAACACTCTTCTTGGCTATTATACATTGATATTAAGATTACAATTACTTTATCCAATTCAAATCTGGTAATGTTCAACTTCCAGAGTAGTCTCAAGTGCCTCCCCACGAGTCATACTATGGCAGAAGTCATTCTGGGGGTACGATACACTGTGCATTACACGAAGAATCTCCTTCATATCGCAAACTATCTGTCTACCCTATGCACCCAGATTAACCGCGTAATCCATGCGGACCATTAGCAGATTCCTCTCCTCCTGAACCCAGCATTCCAAGTTACAACCGCCTGCATGTTCGAAATGATATTGCACGCATTGAACTAATTACCAGACCGAGTACGGTAATGCCTCGCTTTCGAATCGAATCTGCCTCGGGAACTCGAGATAAGGAATCGTCCCGAGCACCGTTTAAACGGTCGAGGATGTAAAAACCAGCTTGCCTATCTTAGAAGTTAATATTGCAAACTTTTTTGTTTATAATTATACATACATTCACGAGAGTATCATTAATACATTGGCGAGATCCTTGCGATGAAAATGAGCCCAAACACGACCCTATTCGGAGTAGTTTTAATTTTTCGGTAATTCGAACCATTTTTGAAAAACTTGTCGCGATCAAAAGTAGTCTAAGCCAAGTTGTGTTTGTACTCATTTTCATCGGGAGAGTTTCGGCAAAACTTTGATAACACTCTAGGAAAGATGAACAGAAAGGTATACAAAATGTTAAACGACCCTGTTCGGAGTAATTTTAATTCTTCGGTAATTCGAACCATTTTTGAAAAACTTGTCGTGATCAAAAGTAGTCTAAGCCAAGTTGTGTTTGTACTCATTTTCATCGGCAGAGTTTCGTCAAAACTTTGATAACACTCTAGTAAAGATAAACAGAAAGGTACACAAAATTTTAATTGACCCTATTCTTTTAATTTTTCGGTAATTCGAACCATTTTTGAGAAACTTGTCGCGATCAAAAGTACTCCGAACTAGGTCGTGTTTGTACTCATTTTCATCGGGAGAACCTCGCCAAGACTTTGACAACACTCTCGTAAAGATAAACCAAAAACTATACAAAATGTTAATCCATACCGGAACTCGCACTCGTGTTCGTTCATCGCTGAAAACTTTCATCGATGCTGTACCATTATCTCGGTATTCTATCCCGTTCGTTGTCCTCTTCAATTGACATTCCACCGATCCCGAGAAAAAATTCTCCACCGACCCTCGATCCAAGACAGTTCGCGATCCCGAATTTGATCGTTAAACGAGGAACCACCCTCCCTCGAGTGACTCGCCCCAAAAATCACGGTCTTTCTTTCACGAGGGACTCGCCGTCCCCTTTCGTCCCGGTTCCTCTCGCACAATTCTCGAAACACAATTCCTCCACAGTGGTATACGGCCAATTAAAACCGTTTCGTTGTAATGGAGGGGGAAGGAAGGTCGAAGGTCCTCCACGGTAGGAGAAACGCAAGCTGTTTCTTTCGCTCGGGGATGAAATTAAATTTCCTTCGGTTTCCAGCGTTTCGGAACGACGATGCCAGGGGGGTTGTAGAAGACGGTGAAAAGAACAGGAGAGGGGGGGGGGGGGGTCTCGGTTAAGACGGGTTCCGACTTAAATAATTCAGTCGACTCCTCGCGAGGTCTCCGACAACTTTCTCCGCCCTAAACTCTCCAGCGCAGCCGTCTTTTCGCGTTCTCTTCCCGGGGTCTCTGGGGGGTGACTGGCGAGGGTTCTGGGGGTTTGGGGGGGAGTGGAATTCAGATAAGAAATCCTCGTTTGGCGCAGCGAGGGTGGCTCCGCGATATTTTCACGGACGCGCGTGCTGTCGATGGGAAACGAACGAAAATATCAAATTCGATTTTCACCCGACAGACGGAGGAGGGTCGGTGTCCTCCCCGCCTCCACTCTTGGAACGCCCTCCCCTTATTTCGTAGTCGTCCCTCCCCACCCCGCCCCCCGGATTCGTACTACCGTTGCTGCGTACCTCTTTGTGCGCGATCATTAATGCGATCCGCAGGAACAGCGAACGTGATGGAAATTTCAATCTGTCGGAGGAGTCTCGGGACAAGGGTGTACCCGACGAAACGAAGACCATCGTTTTCCTATGAATACGAATAATACCCGCCTTTGAGCGGGTGCAGCTTGCCGCTGGTAAACCGTTATTGCGCGGGATTGTTACGCTGCGAGTGAAGATCGGAGGAGCGTGCTTTGTTGGCTGCCTTTTTCTTTTTTTTTCTGCTTCTTCTTTTGTTCCTCTCTTTTTAAATGGCCGACGCAACTCGTTACTCGTTCGATCGCCGCGGACGGTTCTCGAACGATACACGCCGTGCGGTGAACGCCCACGGGCGTTCGGGGAGCACTGTCCAGGAATGCAATTAAGGGATTCCCGCACGTGGCGCACGGTATGCGTACGATGTTTGGAGTAACGTAGAGAGGTTTGACCAGGAGGATGGATTCGTGGGAATTTCGACGGAGAAACTTTCTGGAAGTCGATCAGGGATGGAGAAAATGAGTAATGGTAATTTTGGGAAAATAGGATGCACGAGGGGAAATATATTCGGAATTTAGTTTCTTTTTTTGCTCTTTTTTTAGTAGTAAATTTTACTCATAGAAGAAAGGAATGTGTTTGAGAATGTTGTTTGGGAATTGTTCGAAGTAATTTTCGTGATTTATGGCATAATGGTAACGTTCGTTGAATTTACTTACTCGTCGAATAAATCTATTGTGGATATTTTTCAGGGAACTAGGTGAAATGGTATAATTAGTAACGGTCCTTACCTGTAACACACAAAAATCAAGAATTAAAACATGGAGAAACATATACGTGATAGAAGATTATTTAAAACATACGTAATTTTATATATGTAGTTAAAAAAAAAAAAAAACAAAAGTAATTTTACACATTTTTAATGACACGTGGGATTAGACGATTATAAGTAACGTTTACTTTTACAGTAATTTATATTACATTTTTAGGTAGATATCGTACCGAAGTTCCTAATTTAAATGTACAGGGCGAGTCGGAGGGAACGGAATAGTAAAATATCTCCTTTCGGATAAAAACAGCTCATAAGTATCATGTGTTCGCTTATGTAAATCTCTTACATCATTAATATTCCACAAATGCAGTCGACTACCTGCAATCCACGTCAGGGTTGATTTATGACTTATATTAACTGTACACTTTTATCTACTTTTTTTCGTCACTATATACCTTTAAATTCTTCGACCCCTTTATTGGATCAGCCTGCAGACACCCTGATCCCATATCGCGTGAGATCAACTGCACCGTTTTCTTTTTTACTAAACCTACCCAGCTTTCTGCAACGTCGAATCAAATCGAATACAATCTAAGAGGGGATTTACGTTCGAATTTTTTGAAATGAGGAGCATCGTCGAGAATTTATAATAAATCAATTATTTGGTCGATTGTTTAAAAATGTTCCATGTATACGTACCAAATATCAAAGATCGTCTATAATTTTTTATGACACCATTAATAGGTTATCGATTGTTTAAAAATGTTCCATACATACTTATCAAATATCAAAGATCGTCTATAATTTTTGATGATACCATTAATAGGTTATCGATTGTTTAAAAATGTTTCGTGTATACTTATCAAATATCAAAGATCGTCTATAATTTTTGATGATACCATTAATAGGTTATCGATTGTTTAAAAATGTTTCGTGTATACTTATCAAATATCAAAGATCGTCTATAATTTTTGATGATACCATTAACAGGTTATCGATTGTTTAAAAATGTTCCATGTATATTTATCAAATATCAAAGATCGTCTATAATTTTTGACAATACCATTAACAGGTTATCGAAAACCAGTTGTTAAAAGAGCGCGTAAAGAAAAGTAATTCCTTTCCCTTGGAAGAGAACATTAAGTACGTTTGATCGAATAATCGAAAATTGTAAATCAAAGAAGAAAATAAGTTCCTTCTTTTATCGATGATCGAGAAAAAAAAACAGCTCTAGAAGATATAGTTAAAATTCCAGCGTCACAAACGGGCGGATATATTTCTTACGAGCTATTAAAATTTCAAGTCGGAAGCTTCATTACTTTCCGTAGATATCACTTCCGTAAGCTTGGAAAGTCTGGTTCCGCGAAAAACTACTTTAAAGTTTCCGATCGCTACTCTTCTCCGAACTCTCGTAACTTTGTCAATTCTCCGAATCTCGGTCTAAAATTTCCCTCTGGCATTCTTAAGATTATAACCCGTAAAGGAGTGCAAATAAAAATACCGATCTTTTGTTCGTGCAAAACACGAAACCCCCATTAACCTTTAAGCGATTCTGCAGGGGTCTGTCGAACCGTTTATTCCTTTTTCAATTATAAATAGATACTACTTTCCCTCATCTCGGTCGAGTAAGTAGCACAGACATACATTTTCTTCACATGTGATTAAACAATAACTAACCCTTCGATAAAAAAATCTACCAAGCTCCCACACTTCTAATTAAGGAAAACCATCACCTTTCTCACTTTAAAATAATACAAATTTCTGTCTACACGACAATTTTTGTAGTGTCAATTTTTCATTCACTTTAATTTCAACAGTTCCAAAAAATCCCCCCACCATAGCAACTATAAATTCCCAATAACACGATAACTGTTACTTTTCTCGTATGTACATGTATACTTAAAATATTTTTCTATAAAAATTATCAACATTCGAAAGATGTATTATATACCATTAACACCCACACAAAACATTCCTACCTTCATAGATACGAACATTTTAAACTTGAACCTTTATACGTTCCATCTAATCGCGAAAAATTCACAATTACCGTAATTTCTCCACCATGAAAAATACACCCCCATAAAAATCAAATAAAAATTCCCATTAACGCTAACACGATACAAGAATCGTTACATTTCCCAAACATTTTAAATTCGAACCTTTACACGTTCCATCTAATCGCGAAAAATTCACAATTACCGTAATTTCTCCACCATGAAAAATACACCCCCATAAAAATCGAATAAAAATTCCCACTAACGCTAACACGATACAAGAATTGTTACATTTCCCAAACATTTTAAATTCGAACCTTTACACGTTCCATCTAATCGCGAAAAATTCACAATTACCGTAATTTCTCCACCATGAAAAATACACCCCCATAAAATTCAAATAAAAATTCCCATTAACGCTAACACGATACAAGAATCGTTACATTTCCCAAACATTTTAAATTCGAACCTTTACACGTTCCATCTAATCGCGAAAAATTCACAATTACCGTAATTTCTCTCTCCACGATGAGAAGTGCACTAGCGTAAAAGTGAAGTAAAAAATTCTAGCAACGCTATTTCGCCATAAACTCGTCGAGCGTCGCGCAACAGACCCGGTTGGACGAGGGTTGGTAAACGCGAGCGGAATCCGAGATACGCGGGGGGTGGCGGGCGATATTCGAACCCGCTCGTCTTGTTTAAATTAGTGCGGAATGCTTGACCCGTTTCGCGAGCGCGCGAACGACACAATGGGCCTCGTTGCAGCCGAGAGGCGCCATTGTACGGTCGATAAGCTGCGACATTAGCAGCGGGACTCAATGGGAACCGGGGTGCACATTGGCGACACACGAGTCCCTTTCGGAGGCGTGCACGGAAGCTTGTCGCATCGTGGGACATTCAGAGGGGGCCGAAGAGGCAGAGGAGGGGGCCAAAGAGGCAGAGGAGGGGGCCAAAGAGGCAGAGGAGGGGGCCAGGGTAGAGGAGAGACGCGTTACCAAATGAAAATTGCGCAATCTCGTCGTCGATGGTCGATTCGAGTTCGTTCTGCGAAACAGCACCGCGACGCAGAGAATCTTAAATGTAAACGTCGTCGTCGTCGTCGTTACATCCTGACGGAAAAATCTTTGGTACGTGATACTTGTGGAATGATACTTGCCACGAAATGGAGACTAATGGGCGGAAGCTCGTGCCCAGTTCGGTGGCCCGAGTAAATTTAGATTACCAGCGCGAAACGGTACCCGGACACGTAAGCCTTTGACCGTCGTGTGAAAAATGATATTCAATTTAGCGAACGCGTCACGGGACGAAATCTTCGGAAGTATATGGAATTGAAACTGACCTTGGAGAACACGAGAAACGAGGGAGTTTTTCTTGAGGGGGTTGAATAGGTAAATATGGTCGAACGAGGGTTAGTAAGTTAGGTAGTTCGAAGGAGAGGTTACTTGTCTTTTGCAGTGTGTCGATATGGGGTGTTTTTCACCGAGATTGGTATCGGTTTCGATGGTTGATGGAGCTTAGGCGAGGGAAATGTGTAATGTAATAGTGAGGGAGTTTCATAAGTTTTGTCGTTTATTTCTTCACCGTGGAAAGTAGTATTTTAATCTTAACTATGAAACTAACATACGTCCAGGTTTGGTCTGTGTGTTGTTGAGTGATTCTATTAGGTCATCCCATAAGTTTTGTCGTTTATTTCTTTACCGTGTAAAGTAGTATTTTAATCTTACTTATTTTGGCCTGATTCCCATTTTTCTCCAAATGACTATGTACACATAATTGAGACGCGTTTAGCATTTGGATATTTCTCGTACCGATTCCTCGTTTCCAGATTAAAATTTCTCGCTCGAAATTGATTAAACTACTTTCTGCGCGAGCCGATAAAACACCTTTGTAAACGACACAAATTGCAGCACTTGTTGCCGTATTCCCTTTCCGTAACTCGTACAACGCGAGATAACGAAAATGGACACGAAAATTTCACGTGTATTTTATCGTGTATTAAATGTAAAATTAACCAATGTTTTCCAATGGTTTTCCAATGATTTTTACAGATTAAACTGAAGCATAACTGTTTTACCAAGTCATTTAGCTCTGTGTGTTTATCAAAAGGGCGATCTAATAATTGGTGAATGTAATATTGTGGACAATATGCTTTTGAAAGGTTGGGGGAATCGAAGGGGAGATTGAAATTATTTGGTGTAATTATTGACAGAGGAAACAGTATGAATTGTACACGAATGTTAGAAGTTTGAGTATTCGAGTATATGAATAGTATTATTCGAATATTTTAGTACTCCAATAGCATTACTCGAATATTTGAGTACTGTAGTAACATTATTCGAATATTTGAGTACTGTAGTAACATTATTCGAATATTTGAGTACTGTAGTATTATTATTCGAATATTTGAGTACTGTAGTAACATTATTCGAATATTTGAGTACTGTAGTATTATTATTCGAATATTTGAGTACCGTAGTAGCATTATTCGAATATTTGAGTACTGTAGTAGCATTACTCTAAAAGTTGAGTATTGTAGTAGCATTACTCTAAGAGTTGAGTACTGTAGTAACATTACTCGAATATTTGAGTACTGTAGTAGCATTACTCGAATATTTGAGTACTGTAGTAGCATTACTCGAATATTTGAGTACTGTAATAACATTACTCGAATATTTGAGTACTGCACTAGCATTACTCGAATGTTTGAGTAATCTAGTAGCATTACTCGAATATTAAAATTCTACAGTAACATCACTCAATTATTAGACTACTTGAGTAGCATTTGATACAAAGTTTATAAAAGAATTCGATTCGCTACAAATATCAAGATACAAGTACTAAAAATATTCAAACAGTATTTGTATCACATTTATCGAATCTCACGAACCTGTTCAAGTACTATATTCGAATATTCGACTACAGAGTAATTCGATGAATAGCCTCGGCCTCGATCGCGACAGAATCGAGTCGTCTAGATGTTGCGCGAAAGACTCGATAGAAATGAGCGATCTCGAGAAGAATAATAATCATAATTATCGATCCGTCCGATACAATAGTCCGGACAAAAGAACAAAGTGTACTCTCCGCTTCCCAGAAGCTATCAGACTCGCAGCGGACAATAATTGGGAGCAAAGTGTAGCCGAAGGTGTTCGACGAGGCGTAGCGGAACAGCTTTTCGTGGAACGTTCGACTTTAAGGTCGGTGGTTCACCGGGGCCGCTCGACGAATTATTAATCTTCCGGTCTCCAGCGTGGTGGGCAGTGTGGAAATTATTCGCGCGCCACGGGACGCTTTAATCCCGGCCACGGCGACGGGAACGTCAACGGAGCGCAAGTCCGGTTGCAGGGGTGTCCTCTCGTTGTGAACCACCCTTTAAAAAACGGAAGCCCGAATTACCGGGAGAAATCGAGTTTGCCGCGGTGCTCGATTCGCGTCGTTTCCTATATGCCTTCTTACCCAATTTTCGCTCCTGTTAATGGAACCGTACACCACTCGACGTATACAGAACAGCGGAGGGTTGATTCTCGTTCTGCGCGTATATTCGTGGGTGACGTTTCGACGCGTTTAGCGTCTGTTCGTTTAGCTTTTTTTTCTTTTTTTGTTTTGATAGTTTTTTGTATTGTGGATAACGCCGAGACCAAGTTCGGAACTTTGTGTACGAATGTACGAACAATATTTGAGTGTTTGAGTATTATTCGAAAATATAATCACGTGAATGTTTGAATACTATTCGAATACACGATTATATGGATATTCGAATATTATTCGAATACACGATTATATGGATATTCGAATATTATTCGAATACACGATTATGCGAATACTCGAATATTATTCGAATACACGATTATGCGAATACTCGAATATTATTCGAATACACGATTATGTGAATACTCGAATATCAATCGAATACTGGACTATGTGAATATTCGAGTGCATCGAATATATTCAGCATTTCAAGTATTCGGAAATACCGAATATATTCAGCATTTCAAGTATTCGGAAATACCAAATATATTCCGAGTATATGAAATTCTTTACTCGAAGTATTCTGCCTAAGGTACTCAAGGTATTCGAACGGATCCAATACGTTCAAGGTACTCAAGATATTGGAACGGATCCAATACGTTCAAGGTACTCAAGATATTCGAACGGATCCAATATGTTCAAGGCACTCAAGATGTTTGAACAAATCGGATTCATTCGTGGTCATTACGATATTCAAGCAGATCGAATTCATTGAAGTACTCGGGATATCTGTACAAATCGAATCCATTCGAGGTTCTCAAGATATTTGAGCAGATTGAATTCATTGAAGTACTCGGGAAATCGAATTTATTCGAGGTACTCGTGATACTCAAACACATCGAATCCATTCGAACTACTCATGATACTCGAACACATCGAATCCATTCAAAGTACTCGTGATACTCGACCACATCGAATCCATTCGAACTACTCGTGATACTCGAACACATCGAATCCATTCAAAGTACTCGTGATATTCAAACACATCGAATCCATTCAAAGTACTCGTGATACTCAAACACATCGAATCCATTCGAACTACTCGTGATACTCGAACACATCGAATCGATTCAAAGTACTCGTGATATTCAAACACATTGAATCCATTCAAAGTACTCGTGATATTCAAACACATCAAATCCATTCAAAGTACTCGAGATACTCGAACACATCTAATCCATTCAAAGTACTCGTGATACTCGAACAAATCGAATCCATTCGAACCACTCGAGATACTCAAACCCGTTACATTCGTCCAAGTTATTCAAAACATTCGAACCCACCGAAGTATGCATCCCCGCTACTCAAAATACAAAATACTCGAACTCACCGGAAGATACCTCCTCGCTACTCAAACTACTCGAACAAGACCCAAAGCGTTACGTTCGAACAACCCACGAACCATCCCTCGAACATCTACCACATTCGCGGTACTCGAACCATTTTGCAACAACGTTCCTCCCAGTTTCTCCCGAGTGTAGTGTACCTAACTCCCCGCGATGTGTCCCGAAACACCGAACAAAACTACGCCCGAAACGCGACCCTGCGAATGCCAGACCGAAAGTCTGGTTCAGCTACGAGAAAAGGACGAAGGAACGGGACAAGCCCCCACTGGCTTTAATCCTCGCCTCGCAAGGAGCCACAGAAATGTCACGCGAGTGGAGAGGGGTTGGAGAGGGGGGCAATTCGTCGAACATCCGTGGCGCGGAAACCGTAGTTTCGCGTTTCTAATAGGAAATACCGTGCATTCTCACGAGGCTGCGTGGAACAGCGACTCTCTCTCTCTCTCTCTGACACATACACACACACACACACATACACACGTTCGTTCTCTCGCTCCCTTGGATCCCTCCCGACTGTCTCCGGGGTCTCGCATTGCTTCCACCGGCGATGGTTTCCATTCGAGCGGAAGGTCAATCCCGACGCTTCGAAATTTCGGACCACCCTGGCAACGACGAAATTAACTGTCAATCTCAATTCCGTCTCTCCCCCCTCTGGGTGGCTCCGAAGCCCCCATCCCCTTGCGCTAGGAAGCCCACACCCCCCACTACCTCCCCCTTTGACACGGCTGCTCCCACAATACGGAGTGTGCTGCACGGCCTAGGATCCTCTTCTCTGTTGCACGATGCAGCGGTGGCAACATTCACCACCGCCAACAGTCCCCCTCGTAACCCCCCTTTGGCTAGTGTCAATTATAAAGCACCCGGGCCTGCCAGAAACGTCAAGCCGTCGTCACGCCCGTCTCATCCTCCTTTTTCCGTCAAGCTTCGTTTAATCGAAACAAAAAAAGTAAATCCGATCTCTTTTTCTCTCCCTCTCTCTCTCTCTTTCTCTTTCTATCTCTCCCTCCACTCTCGATCAGTCATAATAGAATGCGGTCACTACTCGTTCGTCCGGTAATTCGAACACGTTCGCGCGGATATATCCACGAGGTCGTCCGCTGGCTTGGATCCTGTTTGACGCGCGCGTATATCCGCGTTACGGGGCGTCGCGTCGTATCGCTTCGGCAAGTTTCGCGTGATTTATTCGCGCACGAGAGCACCGAGTAGCGAATTGACCCAAAGAGAAAATTCATGGAATTGGGAATCCATGTTCGTTTAAGTAGCGCGCGCGCCCGGCACAGCCAGCGCTGATCATCGATGGAACGCGGGAATTTATCCGGGAGAATTGTGCTCGCTTCCGTGATAATCGATCCTCGTGCAACGATCCGAGTTCTAGCTGTTTCGGCGATTAGTTTGTTAAGCGATGGATAGATTTTTTTTTTTTTTTCAAGTTTCGCACCGCGCAGAAACGTTCGAAGCGATTTTTTTAATTTTTTTTTTTTAATTGCTTTTCGGGGATTCATCGCGATATTTTTATCTTTGGAATTTTTTTTTCTTTTTTTTTTTTCGTCGATCGCCACGAATGAAACTGCGCGATTTTTTGCGTTAGTGTTATTTATCGAGGATGAGTGGAAGGTGAAACCGAACGAACGAGCGTGTCGTTTGCGCAAATTATCGTTGTTGGTTGGGTTTATCCTCTTGGGAGTATTATACTGATTTTCTTCTATTTTTTTTTTTATTTTTGCATATATAGGAATTTTTATTTTTTTTTCTTTTTTTGTAAAAATTATTCTCGAGGTTTTGTGCAATTTGGACACGCGTTTCAAGAAAATAATTAATTCGTGGACGTGAATTTAAATAGGAAATAACTTTTCGGTGATTTAAGATTCATTGAGTTATAATGATAAAATTTACAGAGATTTTCAAATTTAATTTCAAACGTAGGAAAATAATTTATTATAGTAGCGAATGAATTAATCTCGAGATGTATTTTGCAGCGAATGATGCAATCCCTGAAAATTCGAGTTTCTAAATTCTCGAACTTTTCGCCCAGCTATCGAACATTTTAATTTTCGACGAAAAATCAACTATAACGCAGCGAACAGTTTTAAACAATTTTTTCGCACGGTCGGTGCTCGCCCCGTGGCTTTTAAATTTTTCATATAAACGACTAGTCAAAATATGAAAAAGTCAGCTCTCGAACCGTACGGTTTTCCATCTCCGAAATTTATCGACAGCTTGCATATAACGCAACGAGAATTTTTTCAACAGAGACCATGTTTTTTCTTGATACACGTTAACGTTTAATCTGCAGATACTTTTATTCTCCGCCATAATTGGTTGCGCTACTCTAAAAAATTACGTCGATGATATTTCTTTGTAATTCTTCTTTTTAATTATTGAACGTTCATAGATCAATGAGTAGAGACATCGGTAAATTGAATTAGGGATACGAAGAAATAATAAAAGCGTGTCACTTGGACGAAAGTATGCAGAGACTTATGAAGTGATTCGATAGATTGAAATTGAAGGGGGACTGGTCGAATGTTCCCTTCGTAAGTGGTAAACCAATACTGGCGCGCGTAGTAAAAATGGCACACGTGCAAGTATTCTTTAGGAGAGAAAACAATGGTAAAAAGTAACACTAATCACGGACAAAAGAAAATTTATTTCGTAAACGTTTGTTACCTAAAAGAATCATTTTTAGACAATTATTGTTTAGACGAGAAATGGTCCGTCTTGAGAACGAAAATAATTATAAAAAAATTACCCGAATAAGGATAATTTAAGATCATAGTTTAAAGGTAATGCAAAAAAAGTTGACGACAATTAATATAAAAAGACCCTGTTTAAAGATGATCTTCCAAGGTCTTCGACAATTATCATAAAAGAAACTTATCTGAAGATGATCTTCTAAGGTCTTTAACAATTATAAAAAAAAACTTATGGTCTTCGACAATTACAATAAAAAAAAACTTATCCGAAGATGATCTTCTAAGGTCTTTAACAATTATAAAAAAAACCTTATGGTCTTCAACAATTATAAAAAGAAACTTATGGTCTTCAAGAATTATAAAAAGAAACTTATGGTCTTCAACAATTACAACAAAAAAAACTTATCTGAAGATGATTTTCCAAGGTCTTCAACTATTATAAAAAAAAACTTATGATCTTCGACAATTATAAAAAAAAATTATGGTCTTTAACAATTATAAAAAAAAACTTATGTTCTTCAACAATTGTAATAAAAAAAAAACTTATCTGAAGATGATCTTCCAAGGTCTCCAACAATTATAAAAAAAAACTTACGGTCTTCGACAATTATAAAAAAAAAACTTATGGTCTTCAACAATTGTAAAAAAAAACTTATCCGAAGATGATCTTCCAAGGTCTTCGACAATTATAAAAAAAAAAACTCATTCAAAGATGACCCCTCGAACGGTTTACGAGACAAATTTCCTTCCATTCGTACGATAATGGATAAAAGCACCTGCTCGTACGGTCGCACTTACTTTAAAATTGCTCTCGATAATTCACAAGCAAAAAGAAATCTTCAATGAATGGTAAAACGTCCCCGCTTTCCAAAAAAAAGAAAAGAAAAGAAAAATACGTCCTTGCAACGTCTGCGCTTCCGTGGCGCGTAAACGTGGCCATTTGAACGGCAAGACGGACGTCGTTCAACGAAAGAGCAATCAAATTGCAACGAACAATGAAGAAGATGGGGGTGCCTTTAAAGGATGTATCGAGTTAATGACAATAGTGCCATTTGCATCGTTCTCCCGGGCCGCGAGGAAGCGGATAAGTGCATCTCGCAGATGAGCCCGTAGGCGTGCCTACACGGGATCGTTGCACCGGACAATAATTGAGACAAACCTCCCGTCCTTAGACATCGAAGGACTTCCAGCTGAGAATGTCCGAGCGAACACGATAACTAATGGCTCGCGGGCCCTTAATGACGCCGTGTCATTTCTTTCTGCCCCGACGGCGACAGGTAATTGCGTCACGTGGGTGGAGATTGATTGGAACCGATCTATTGTGCCAGAAAAAGGTGCACACTATGAAAATGGTCAATTGGACGATTATAGAAACAGGAAAACTCAACGAGAGTAAACTCGAAATCGTAGAGGGGGTCTCTCGTCCTCGGGTCAACGAGAGTCTATCGATGTGGAAAATTACGTTTGTTCAACCGGGGGACAATCCCGTAGTCGGTGTTGGTCCTCTTTTGGGTGAAGTGGACAATTTTAAAAGTAAATATGAAAAGATTGTCGATTTTAAGTATTATAATGTACGGTATGAGTTTTAAAGGAAGTGTCAATGGAGACGAGTTGGCAGAAATGTAAACAGGAATTTTGAAAGTAATATAAGAAGATATATTTTCCTGAATTGAGGTAAACCGAGTCTTTTAGAATTTTAATCAATGATAATCGATGTTATGTGATTTTTATTTAGTCTTCTTTAAGAGTTGAGAACATTCTCATACTTTCCCATACTAAGTTTTCATTTTTGTTTTGTATTATGCATAGCTTGATATTACGAATTTCAATTTTAATCGGTACGATTTTGTATCTTTTAAGATGGTAGTTTCCACACGATCTCGATTAGTAATCAATCGTCAATTTTCAAAAATGTTATATTCTTCTGCATTCTAGGCACGAGAGCAAATCATATCCTCTCGTAACCTCCCCAAAATTGCTCCACACACGTGTTCCAAGTAAAAATTAAGCGTCGCTACACCTACACGTTATAAGCACATCCATTCTTTTCTCCCTCCACACCATCGTAAGAATCTCATCAATCGTACAAGAGCAAATCGAAGTTACTTTCCATAAAATATTACCATTCAGTCTTACCCTTTCGTAATCTCCCCAAAAATGCTCCACCCACGAGTTCCACGTAAAAATGAAACGTCACTATACCTACACGTTATAAGTACATCTTTTCTCATTTCCTATCACACCATTGCAAGTATCTCATTAATTGCACCAGAGAAAATCGAAATACTTTCTATAAAACATTACTTAACATTCAATCTCACCCGTTCCTAACCTCCCCAAAAATTCTCCACCCACATGTTCCACATGAAAGTTAAACGTTGCTACACCTACACGTTATAAGCACCACCTTTCTTTTCTGTCACCCCGTTACACTATCGTAAGAACCTCGTCAATTGCACGAGAGCAAATCAAAGTTACTTTCCATAAAACATTACTTAACATTCAAACTCACCCTCTCGTAACCTCCCCAAAAATACTCCACCCCCGTGTTCCACGTGTATTCATTTACCGACCATCGAGTGTATTTATGTCTTTACATGTTCAGTAATCGATCATCGCGTGTATTTATATACTAACACAAGTTAAACGTCGTTACACCTACACGTTATAAGCACACTCACTCTTTTCTCCCTCCTCATCACACCATCGTAAGAATCTCATCAATCGCCCAAGAGCAAATCGAAATACTTTCCATAAAACATTACTTAACATTCAATCTCACCCTCTCGTAACCTCCCCAAAAATACTCCACCCACGTATTTCCACGTGTATTCATTTACCATCGAGTGTATTTATATCTTTTCATGTCCAATTATCGATCATCGCGTGTATTTATATACTAACACAAGTTAAACGTCGTTACACCTACACGTTATAAGCACACTCACCCGTTCCTCCCTCCCCGTTACGTTATCGTAAAAATCTCGTCAATCCGAATAAAATTTCCCAAACACCAGAAATTACTCGGAAGTGACATGAAAATGTATCTGGCAAAGCTCCCGATGAAATCATCTCGCAAATTGCACTTATCGGCGAGCGTATCCCGCCTATCCGTCCGGCATCTATCCGTAAGGGTGCATAACTGCTCGTGCCCCCGGGCATATGTTAAAGCCCGAATTTATCGTAGAATCGTCGCAACACGGAACTGATTTATCCCGTACGATCGTCCGAAATAGGCTGTTGACGTCGATCCGCATTAGACCCGGGGGGTAGGGGTTGAATTACCCGGGCGTGTCAGAGGGGTCAACGCGCGAAATATGAAAAATCGAGCATGCTCCTCCGTCTAGGGCGCGCGATAGAACCGTACCGTTAGAAAGAGACCTAAACTCGCACATACATATATATACGGAAATAAATTTATATATATACAATATATACATCCACTGCACATATATATATATATATATATATATATATATATATATATATATATATATATATATAACGAATCGAAGGGCTCTTTCGCGAGGGGGGCACGATGGCCCGGCAAATCTTGATGAATTGAACGATCCGCACGCTCGCGAACCCCGGAAAAATGGACGCGTCACCCGCCACGAAGCACATATTTCCCGTCTACTCGAGAAAATAGCGAGAGGCTTCCTCTACTCGCCCCTCTGTGTAACAGCCTAGACAAAAGATGATGCTGCAACACGAGACGGAGGGAAATCGTCGGATAGCGATCTTGACGTGGAGGGGGAAGCATGAAAATCGTGACGAATCGTGGAGGTTTCCTCTTCTGGAGAAGAATGGGGATCCAGGAGTGGAGGGGGTAGAGGAGAGAAGCGTCTATCGTCTATGTCGACGAGAACGACTCGATGGCTCGATAAGTGTGCGAAATTGCACGACGGAGGGCAGTCGGGACGAACCCTCGTGAATTACCGATCGTCGCGGATTAATGGAAGCCATGACTCGTCATAAATTTCCGGCCGCCCTCATATTTCGGGCGTAACGCCGCGAGGAAGAGTTTCTACGCCCGGGAACTTTGCACTCGGCTCGACAGGCTATACAAATCGCTCGCACGGGAATCCCGGCGGCCGTGGCCGTGGCCGTACTTCGAAACGACGATTCGCCCGGTGCATCGGGTATTCTCGCGACGTTTCACCCGCGAGCGGGACGAGTGAACACCTTCGTTCCGGGTCCGGGAGTTTTTAATAACGTGAGTTATCGCCCGGTTCGAAATTGATCGATCTTCGTTCGTCGCACTCTTATTCGCGTTACCGGGAACCGGAGTCGCCGGGGTACGGGGAACTCTAACCCTTCGGTCGAGTTTCTTGGTACGAGGAAGTCTTCCCTTTCGTGGAAATGTTAAACATCGAGCGTGTGTTTCGCGTTTGTTTCGAATCGGACGATCGTGTTCGTTCTGCGACGAGTAAGTGCGTGTATGTATTTATGTACTCGTTTAATGACCATTGAGTGTGTTTGAGTATTCATTTACCGACCATCGAGTGTATTTATATACTTACTGATCGTCGAGTGTATTTATGTATTTATTTATTTACCGACCATCGAGTGTATCTATGTATTTATTTACTGACCATCGAATATATTTGAGTATTCATTCACTGACCATCGAGTGTATTTGTGTATTCATTTACCTACTATCGAGTGTATCTATGTATTTATTTACTGACCATCGAGTGTATTTGTGTATTCATTTACCGACCACCGAGTGTATCTATGTATTTATTTACTGACCATCGAATATATTTGAGTATTCATTCACTGACCATCGAGTGTATTTGTGTATTCATTTAGCGACCATTGAGTGTGTTTATGTATTCATTTATCTACTATCGAGTGTATTTTTGTATTTATTTACCTACTATCAAGTGTATTTGTGTATTTATTTACCTACTATCGAGTGTATCTATGTATTTATTTACTGACCATCGAGTGTATTTGTGTATTCATTTACCGACCACCGAGTGTATCTATGTATTTATTTACTGACCATCGAATATATTTGAGTATTCATTCACTGACCATCGAGTGTATTTGTGTATTCATTTACCGACCATCGAGTGTATTTATGTATTTAATTACCGACCATCGAGTGTATGTATGTATTTATTTACCGACCA
Source organism: Ptiloglossa arizonensis (assembly GCF_051014685.1). Classification (NCBI taxonomy): domain Eukaryota; kingdom Metazoa; phylum Arthropoda; class Insecta; order Hymenoptera; family Colletidae; genus Ptiloglossa; species Ptiloglossa arizonensis. The sequence continues at coordinate 24,239,947 of NC_135048.1, read as the reverse complement.
TCGAGTGTATCTATGTATTTATTTACCTACTATCGAGTGTATGTATATATTTATTTACTGACCATCAAGTGTATCTATGTATTTATTTACCGACCATCGAGTGTATCTATGTATTTATTTACCTACTATCGAGTGTATCTATATATTTATTTACTGACCATCGAGTGTATCTATATATTTATTTACTGACCATCGAGTGTATCTATGTATTTATTTACTGACCATCGAGTGTATTTGTGTATTCATTCACTGACCATCGAATGTATTTGTGTATTTATTTACCTACTATCAAGTGTATTTATATACTTACCAACCATCGAGTGTATTTATATACTTATTTAATGACCATCGAGTGTATTTATGTATTTATTTACCGACCATCCAGTGTATTTACGTATTCATATGTTCAGTCATCGATAATCGTGTGTATTAATATATTCACTGAGTCAGTATTCACCGAGTATCAGGTGGACTTACGTATTTATTTACCGACAAACAAATCCATTTACGTGCAGGTATTCCAAGTGTACCTATTTGTTTACTGACAATAACAAGTATGCCTACTTGTTAATCGTATTATGCAACACTAATATGCAAATCTACGTTGGTTGGATAATAAAGAACGGTATAAATTGCCACGATATCTGTAACGGATACGATCAATTATTTACAGTGAACCGCAAAGTTGCTAATTTATTATCCTCGAAAATAATACAGAATCCAAAAAGAAGTATCGGTGTACTGTCAGTTTCAGACGCCTACGCTCTACAAATTGTACATTATATACAATACGAACTAAACTTTGGCAACTCGTCAGTTATGAAAAGTTATACAAAGACTTTGCAAAAGAATGTAGTTCGAGTGACCCTAATTGCATAACAAACACACCTAAGGATGAAATCACACCTCAAAGAAACCTCACCCCTCACGTAACCGTAAAAAATACTTAGAAAAAAGAATCCAATTCAAACTTTTCTAACATTCGATACCCCAGAATGCAACAAAGAATTTAAAAAAATACTTAAAAAAAGACAAAAGCGTACGATTGAAACATTACTGAAAATAATTCCAACGAATTATAAACAAAAATTTCCAAGTTCCATGAAAGCTCTCTCGAATTTGCAAAATTCGTCGAAAAATCCCGTACGATCGTTCGTATTTACACGTTCGTGTTTAAAAAGCACCGTCTATTACAAATTATCCTGGAATTTCTGGGTTCCCTCGAATCGTTCGCGAAGTTCCCGAAGCGTCAAACGGGCCAGCTGCGGTTATACCCATGACACGGCCAGTCGATATGTTAAAGAAACGACTGGGAAATACAATTTCCTCGACAGCGGCGTTTCGCTTTTCCGTACACGCCGGTGCACACACAGCACCAGGTATTTCTCTCCGTCGATGGAAAACGCCATCGATTCACTGCCGTTTACAGTCGATTTCCAGGCTTGGTATTATCTCGAGCACGAGAGAGACAGAAAGAGAGAGAGAGAGAGAGAGAGAGAGAGAGAGAGAGAGAGAGAGAGAGAGAGAGAGACCGAACAACAGAAAAAAAGAAGAGAGAGAAAGTCCCCAACGGGCAGCAATATTATCGGGAAAACTGTTCCCGGTTTCGAACAAAAACGAGACCCGGGGGCCGACGTCCCAGACCATGGCTACCACTCGATATATCAAAATTACTCCTCGTGCTGGTCGAGCGTCGCTGTCCAGGCGGGTCTTAGCCGAGGGTGGCTGAGACTGCTCGGACATTAAATCCGTACCCGGGAATTAGCCGGAGGGTAGTGTCGCTGGAATTAACGCACGGAGCAAATCTGTTTGCCGGAGAGAATAGAGAATAGAGAGAGAGAGAGAGAGGGAGAGAGAGTCACGAAGAAATAAACTCCGGAATTTTCCATGCTTCCCGAAGCCACGGCGAATAGACCCCGAGACACCCTTCCTCGACGTCGAGGTGTCCCTTAATGGGGTAGAAATATGCTCGTGAGGCTGTATGACGCGCGGATGGCTGACTCCTGAGGTTAAGTTTGTGGAGTGGGTCACAGAGTGGTATCAGTGAGAGGCGTAGTTGGGACCGAGGGACGATTTTTGTTTACGAAATTTCTGTTACGGAGAGAGGAGTCGAATCGTGTCCTGGACGAATTCTTCGAATTGTGAAGTGTGTTAAGATGATGATTTTCACGGAGAGGAGTTGAGTCGTGTTGTGGACGACTTTTTCGAATTGTAAATTGTGTTAAGATGATGATTTTCACGGAGAGGAGTTGAGTCGTGTTCTGGACGACTTTTTCGAATTGTCAAGTGTGTTAAGATGATGATTTTCACGGAGGAGTCGAATCGTGTCCTGGACCACTTCTTCGAATTGTGAAGTATGTTAAGACGATGATTTTGACGGAGATAATAATCTTATTCAGGGTTCGCGAAAGAAATATCGAGACTATGGGATTTTCACGTCGACTTTTTCTCGACGTGGATATTTTATTCGAATTATTAGGTTAAAGAGAGGTAGGTATTATTAAATGGAAGAAATAAAGTTTTTCGTGGTTTGCTAGAACTACCTCGTGTCTTAGATTTCTATTAAGATTATTAAACAAGCGGAACAGGTATAGGTATTATTAGGTAGAGGAAATAAACTGTGGAATGTTGACGTTCTGTGATAACTTCTTCGCGTCCGAGATTTTTATTAAGATTATTGGATAGTGTTTGGGGCAGAGTCAGCGAGAGGAGAAATAACCGTTGGAATTTTTGTATTTTCGTGATAATTTCTTCGTGCACCAGATTTCGTTTACGATCACTGGGGCAGAGTGTACAAGAGAAAATTAAAATGTTAATTTCTTTCGTGGAGAAAAAACGTATACTTCATGAAAACCAAAAGACGATATAGGTATCTTAATTTTATACCCGGTAAGTAACGAAACTATAATTAATTTTGCCACAGGAACCTTCAAATTGATAACCAACGACTTTCCAAATATTTTGAAAAAGTCCTGTCGCGACAGCTCCGGAAAAAAACACTGATCCACGCAACCGTTCCCGACTATCGACAATATATAAATCAATGATACATAAACGTTAAAGAATCCTCCACCGGAGAGAGGAATACTAAAAATGCCCCGATGGTGAAATTTTATCAACGTCGAACCTCGACCGAGCCGAAAGTCCGCACACGTAACAACAACGTATCAAAGCGTTATCGGCGCTACCCGGTATCGCGTTTAAAACAAAATTCTCGGTGTCCTTTTTCCGCCCACGTGATACCGAATTGCCGTAGTTGGCCACGAAATTTCGTAGAGAAAGAAGAGAGAGAAAAAAAAATAATAATAAAAATCACTCCCCTTGTCTCTCTTACATTCCGTGTTCACGTTTCACAAATAAATGCATCGCACAGCGTACGCGTCTCGTTGAATATCATTAATGCAATTCGACGCACCGTGTACTCCGTTCCGTTTACGTAATCGAGCGAACAGTAACAGTATCCCTTCTCGAATAACTCGACGGGATCGTCGTATAAGCTACGGCCATTTCTCGTATATTGGGTTTGGGGGGAGTCTCTGTCAACGGTTTGCCAGACCTCGATTGACGGGGCAATCGTTCGACCGATCGTTTCGAGTCTTTTTCCTCGTGCAATTTCCGGAAGTGGGATTTCCTTTCGTGCCTCTGCACTTACTTTCCCTTTCCAGTTGCTTCGAACTTTGAGCCGTCGAGTTGGCCAACTTGATCGACCCCTACGCGGCGGCCATTTTTCTTACATTGCGTTTGGAAGAAAAATTGCTTTTTGTGGATTTAAAAATTTTATGTGTAATAATTATTGTTATCGTTGAATAATCTAATGACGATTATTGTTACAGTGATCCATGGATGATTTAATAATGATCGTTGTTATGGTAATCGGTGGATAATATAATAATAATAATTGTTATGATCATCGATGATCGATAATATTGTTACGTGGCCGTTTGTTTTTCGAAAATAAGCGAGACTTTGTTTGGACTTACGAGAATAATTTATCTTCCCATCGTGGCAAACTTTTCCAATCTCGATATTTATTCTCGCGTTCGTTTCGTTCCGCTGTTATTGAAGTTATAAAAAAAAAAAAAAAAAGAAAAATAATAACTAGAGGGGAGTTGCACGGTTCGAGGGGTCGAATGTTACGACAGGGACGTAAAACTGTATTCGACGTTTTCAAGGTTGGAAAGTACAACTCGTTTCCTTTTTGTTCGATCGCTTTTACTTTGCCCCGACGTAAACATAATTTTATTTTTATCCCAAAGGTGAATTCAAGAACATATTACTCTGAAGGTATATTTAAGGTTTCCAATCCTATTTTATACTTTGAGTTGCAAGGTATTCGTTAGAAACGAAACACTCTGTAATTTAAATGCAATCTCGATCTCTTCAGCGACGACAACCTCCCTTTAATGTTCTCTGGTTCAATAACCAGTGTCAGCAACTCTCAATTTCCTTGGAAACGAGTGATCATAGTTACCCCTAGAAAGAGTCTATTTATTAACCCATTGATGGTCGATGATTCAAGCATGCAAGTATTCCAAGAGTTACTTTTCTAGATGAAATACTCACAAATGTGAGTATTCTAGAAGCTTCTTTCCTAGATGGGATACGCATACTTATGAGTATTCCAAAAGCTATTTTCCCAGATGAGATATTCACACGTGTGAGTATTCCAGAAGCTACTTTCCTAGATGGGACACTCACACGTGTGAGTATTCCAGAAGCTACTTTCCTAGACGGGACACATACGAATGAGTATTTAAGAAGCTACTTTCCTAGATGGGACATACACACGTATGAGTATTCCAGAAGCTACTTTCCTAGATGGGATACTCACACGTGGAGTATTCCAGAAACTACTTTCCTAGATGGGACACTCATACTTATGAGTATTCCAAAAGCTACTTTCCGAGATGGGACACTTATACTTATGAGTATTCCAAAAGCTTCTTTCCTAGATGGGACACTCACACGAATGAGTATTCCAAAAGCTACTTTCCTAGATGGGACACTCACACAAATGAGTATTCCAGAAGCTACTTTCCTAGATGGGATACTCACACTTATGAGCATTCCAGAAGCTACTTTCCTAGATGGGACACTCACACGTATGAGTGTTCCAGAAGCTACTTTCCTAGATGGGATACTCACACGTATGAGTGTTCCAGAAGCTACTTTCCTAGATGGGATACTCACACGTGTGAGTATTCCAGAAGCTACTTTCCTAGATGGGACACTCACACTTGTGAGTATTCCAGAAGCTACTTCCCTACGTTATTCACGCATCTAGGTCGACAACTATACATTAAAATTAATAAATATACAACCGTCACCCTGGGTTGTAAAACCAGCGTCCACTGTCGTACAGTGTGAACTGCTCCTTGAGTCTTCCATCGGTGACCGACGAGATTCGCCGACAAAGATCAAGTTGTATTCCCAAAGCGTCTAATACCTGTCATAGGCCACTTCGATCATTATTTATCATAATTCACCTCTGTTAAATTGCACATTGGATCGGACAATTATCTACACTATCTATCTAAGTCTACGTCACGTGCGTAGGTCGTCGCTGCGAGATTAAAGAAGCGTGTATTCTCCACATCTGGTCCCCTTCTTCCCCAGGAAAAAGGAATCCATTACTCGTATAACTCCGCCGCGGGGTGAAATCGTGTCACGGGTGAAAGAGATCCAGATCCGATAATCCGATTCGTTGTCTCCTTGCAGCCAGAACTCGACGACGAATCCTAACGGAAAAGACTATCTGGCCTCGTCAAGCCGTGCAATAGCGTCGACCAATTAACCGCCCCCTTCGAAGACGTCGTTAGAGGAACAAAGTATCCACGATGACGTCATTGTTTGACGAGGAATCATTCCAGCGTGGTCGGTAACCCAACGATCTCCCCCCTACCGAAGCCAGACGTATCAACGCGCACTGGAGGGACACCAGGAGGGGGGAGAATCATCGATTGCGTTGCGTTTCTGTTTGCTCGGACGATCAAATGTCGCTTCGGCGAATTGTCCCGCAGCGTTCGACGCGATATGAATTTTTCTCGTGACCCCGCGACTCTCATCTTCCTATCCCTCGTTCGCCCCCCTCCCCCTGCTCCGCCCCCCTCTCGTATTTTCGTCGCTGTCGCGCAATTTTTTCCCGTGCACCCTCTCTCGTCCTGTCGCTATCGGTTTGTCGTTGCGTGTTCACCAACGAGACTCACTGACAAACCGAGTTGCACGATACTCGATGAAGTTGGACAATTTTTCGCTTCGACTGCGAGAGATCTTTTACGGGATAAAAATTATTACTCGTCGGAGTAGTTTGATGTTTCGATACGTTCGTCGCGACACGATGCTGGAGCGGAATACGCGAATGCGATATCGTTTTGTTAATAAGAGGTTAGGGGGGTCAGAATTTGCATTTAACCTGGCTTTTGTTCTCCCTGGAATAGATTCGTGCAAGTTTTGAATAGTTTCCAGTGGAAATGTTATCATCCAGTTCTATCGGGAACTTGGACCGATAGGAGGAAGAGGTAGTCTACTTCGTTCTTCAAAATTACCAACAGTGGTTCCATGATATTTAAATGAGGCGGACTGGCTGGGAGGAGATGTCGAAGTTTGTCTCGGTGTTCTACGAACCAGCGTTGAACTTCTCCGTATACGCGTACGGGTGGATTATAAACGTGAAAAATAATTCTGTCGTTCACTCGTGGTCTGTCACCAAAGTGGTTGCTAGGAAACGTGTTTCGAAGTTTGTATTGTCATTCTATGTCTCATTATTTTAGGTATGTATCGTTTCAGGTCTCAACATTTTAGGTATGTGTCGTTCCAGGTCTCAACATTTTAGGTATGTATCGTTCCAGGTCTTATCATTTTAGGTATGTATCGTTCCAGGTCTCAGTCTTCTAGGCCTCATCGTACTAGGCTTTATCATTCTGGGCTTCATCATTCCAGGCTTTGTCGTCCCAGGCGTCATCATTCCAGGCCTCATTGTTCTAGACCTCAGCCTTCTAGGCCTTATCGTTCTAAACTTTATCATTCTAGGCTTCCTCGTTCTAGGCTTCAACCTTCTAGGCATTATTCGTTCCATGCCTCAGCCTTCTAGGCATTATTGTTCTAGACATCAGCCTTCTAGGCCTTATCGTTGTAAACTTTATCATTCTAGGCTTCCTCGTTCTAGGCTTCAACCTTCTAGGCATTATTCGTTCCATGCCTCAGCCTTCTAGGCATTATTGTTCTAGACATCAGCCTTCTAGGCCTTATCGTTGTAAACTTTATCATTCTAGGCTTCCTCGTTCTAGGCTTCAGCCTTCTAGGCATTATTCGTTTCATGCCTCAGCCTTCTAGGCATTATTCGTTCTATGCCTCAACCTTCTAAGCCTTATCGTTCCATGCCTCAGCCTTTTAAACCTTATCGTTTCATACCTCAACCTTTTATGCCTTATCGTTCCATGCCTCAACCTTCTAAGCCTTTTCGTTCCATGCCTCAACCTTCTAAACCTTATCGTTCCATGCCTCAACCTTCTAAACCTTATCGTTCCGTGCCTCAGCCTTCTAGGCCTTATCGTTCCATGCCTCAACCTTCTAAGTCTTATCGTTCCATGCCTCAACCTTCTAAGCCTTATCGTTCCATGCCTCAGCCTTCCAAACCTTGTCGTTTCATACCTCAACCTTCTAGGCCTTATCTATTCCATACCTCAACCTTCTAGGTCTTATCCATTCCACGTCTCAACCTTCTAGGCCTCATCCGTTCCACGGTCTAAGCCTTCTAGGCCTCCAGGCCTCATCGTTCCAAGTATCATTGTCCCAGTTATCGTCATCTCGAGTATCGTCATTCTAGGTTTCACCGTGGGTCTCGTAAGTTCTCCGTGCTCGTGCCACTACACCTCAGGGATCTTATTAAACTCGTCGAGCTATACGAGTACGACTCCGCTACGGAAGTGTGTCTATGATGAAATTCGAGGCGACACGGAGAAAATCGTTGATAAACTTTTAACGAGATACACCGTGGCACAAGCCGCTTCGACGGCCGGTTGAAAATTATTGGCAAACACGCGCGTCGTTCAAAGGGCGAAAAATCGCTGAATATTCCCTGCGAGAGCCGGAAGAACCGCGTTAACAGGAATTCTGCGCGCTGTCGCGCTATTTGCAGAGGACCATGAAAAGTTCATAGCGCGAACCGTCCGGCTGAGCTCGTTCGTTCGCTCGTTCGCTCGCTCGCTCGCTCGCTCTGTCCCGTTGTTTCCGCGCCAGGGTAGGGGAAATGGATTTTTCCCGGCTAACTCAACTTTTGTTATTATTTCGAGCGCGCGGGCGCACCAGACCCGCGCGTTTCATACGAAACCGTGGCCCACAAAGAACGTTTCCGACCATCAAAATGCCGCGTATTATAATCCTTTGTCGTCTGTCTCGTGATATCGCGCGCTTTCGGAGTTTTTCACTTTCGTAACGGATATTTGATACCGCGGGAAATTTAGGATTTAATATTGGGCCGTTGCATACGAAATGGCCGATTTTTCGGCGTAGCTTTAAACCCGTGTAACTTCGCCGCGAATGAACTTTTTTAATCGCACGAAACGCCAACAGACCGGAATATAATAAAACTTTGAACGCGTTTTTCCCGAAACTACGGTTTCTCGCGGCGCGGAAATTTCCCACTGATATTCTTAATCGCGTTGCATTGAAATGGTGGGAAAATATGCGCGATGAAAAAGGTAGGTAATTGAATTTTTCCTCTTAGTTTCGACAATAACCGATACTTCGTTTCGGGTTTCATTCTCGTCGTTAATAACGCTCGGACACCGTTTGAAAATTCGTTGACGATGTCACACTCGATCGCGTACGAAGATTGTACCATCTATCGAAAGGACTCGATCGTTGTAGTAAAATTAATAAATATATTGGATAGCTCGGAAAGTTATTTTGTTTTCCAAAATGGAGAATGTATAATTTAGTAAAATGTTTATATACTCTAAAAAAAACGTGTTTCATTCTCACAAAAAAAAAAAAAAAAACGAAATGACTTTCCGAATAACCTAGTATAATCAGCTTGGAATTTTTAGGAATGATAAGTTACTCTAGGACTATCATAATCGTGACATTTGTGGTGTAACAACTGTCGGGTTGTCTCGAAAGTCATTTCGTTTTCCAAAATGGAGAATATATAATTTAATAAAATGTTTATATACTCTAAAAAGTGTGTTTCATTCTCACAAAAAAAAAAATAAAATAAAATGAAATAACTTTCCGAACAACCCAAGATATTCACCTTTCGAATACCATCGACTGCATCCTTTTTGTTTTAAATCTACGCTACATTCGTACACAATCGTGAAGTCGTGCAAAGTAACTTTGCAATATTATTTCCAAAATTAATCTCCCTTTTCGTGATATTTACCGCGCCGAAAATAGCATCCCAAAGTATTGTTGCGTTCCCTAAAGGCCACCGAAATTACCATTCGTTTCTCGATTATTCCACGTTGTTAACATTCGCGTACCAGAAACAAAGAGAAAAGAACAATTGTTCTCGGCGAAAATGGAAGTTTCGTCTCGTTGATTCGTTCGAGATGCATCTACCCTCCGGTAAAAGAAAGAAAAAAAAAAACAAAAATAAAGAGAGAAAGAGAGAGAATCGATAGACTTGGCTCTCTTTCGGGGCGCGAAATTTCATCCGTGGCGGTGGGAATTAATCCAATTTAACGAGAGGTGAACGAATAACGCAACGCGTCGTAATTCACGCCGACAGCCACGGTTCGTTCCGCGACCGAAAACAATGGCTGGTCAACGAAGGAGAAACTCACCGGTTCCGTTCCGCGATACGACCCCACGGGGATCCCCTGTTCTCCTCTTCTTGCGTTAACGTCGCGTCACCATCGTCATCGTCGTCGTTGTCTCCAATCGAAACGAAACGCGCGCCCTTGAATTTCGAATCGAGCGAAGACACGAGTCGACAGACCCTACATCGTGAATATTCTAGGCAAACACACCGTTAATAATTGAGTAATTTTAAGAAGAAGCTCGAAACAGGTTGAATTAACTCCGTTGGTAGTAGTTCTAATGCCAATTTGAACTGAAACCTGTTATAGATAGAGTGTTGTGCAGTTTCGCAAACCCTACATCGCACGAAATGTGTCTTCGTCGACAGAAATTTTTACAAAGCTTACGTATCGCCCAAAATGTGTGGTTTGACACGCGTCACTGAGGAAACGATCGTTTCAGTGTTTTAACCCCTTGCCCACTGGTTTATGACGAAACGTATAGTTTGTATGTAAATATAAGTTTGATTTTTTTTTACATGAAAACTATATGTTTCGTTATTATGCTAAATGAAATTTTTAGTCGTGTTTATAATTTGTATCGTGAGAAAATGTTCTGTAGATTTTTACGTGTAATTTTGTTTGTGTTTTACAATTTTTGTTCCAATAAAATGTTACAAGTTGTGTTAGAATAAATGTTACGTACGTATTTACGTGTAATTTGTTTGATTTTTTACGACAAAAGAAACTTATTTACCACTTGAAATCATTATGTTACATCAGAGTAACATAAGTAATTAAGTTATGAAAAAAAAACAGGTAGGTTTTTTGTGAAGCGATTTTGTTAAAATTGCAGACTGGCAAGGGGTTTTTTAGCTTCTATGCAGAAGGTCATAATTTTTTATTCTTTTGGTTCCACACAAATTGGCATTGGAACTACCAAAGCAGTTAACTTGACCTGTTTGAAATTACTCCTTTTTGAAATTACTTAATTATTAACGGTGTGTTTGGCTGCAATATTCGCGAACAATTATCGAAGTGGACAATTAATGGTACTCGTAAATTAATTTATCCTTTCCTCGTGTAACTTCCAGTTTGTGTGATTTGAGGCAAATAGGAATATACCACCGTCGGTAGTTCTAGTGTTGAACCTTCGATCGCGGATGAAGTCTACGGGCGTACCGAACGCACATAGGCGTTTACCGCATACGATCGTCTAATCGCAGTGCGTGCCTACAGGGGAAGAGTTAGACGTAAATAACGGACGCTTCGATTTACGTTAGTCGTGGTGGGAGTAGAGATCGATATTTCTCTGCGATGCAATGTTTCTGTGGAGCGGGCAGCAGTGGAAATTCCCGTTAATAGTACGGAAAGTTTTACGTTTTCTAGATGTATGGAAAATATGGGTGAGAGTATAGTGAAAATATAGATGAGAGTGCAGTGAAAATATAAATAAGAGTGTACTGAAAATATATTGAAAATATAGATGAGAGTATAGTGAAAATATAAATGAGAGTATAGTGAAAGTATAAATGAGAGTATAGTGAAAGTATAAATGAGAGTATAGTGAAAATATAAGTGAGAGTATATTAAAAATGTAGATGAGAGTATACTGAAAATATATTGAAAATATAGATGAGAAAATATTGAAAATATAGATGAGAGAATATTGAAAATATAGATGAGAGTATATTGAAAATATAAATTAAAGCATATTAAAAATATAAATTGAAGTATAAATTGAAGTATATTGAAAATATGAATTAAAGTATATTGAAAATATATTGAAAATATAAATTAAAGCATATTAAACATATAAATTGAAGTATAAATTGAAGTATATTGAAAATATGAATTAAAGTGTATTGAAAATATATTGAAAATATAAATTAAAGTATATTGAAAATATAAATTAAAGTATATTGAAAATATGTTAAAAATTCAAATTAAAGTATATTGAAAATATATTGAAAATACAAATTAAACTATACTGAAACTATCGATGGAATAATACGAACTATATTTCGCGCTAAGATAGTACAAGAAAGCGGGCAAGCTACGCACGTATTTAGAAGTGTCCAGTGAACGAAGAGTGTAACAGTGACGGGTCGTTGGTGACCCAAGATCGCGAACCACAGATCATAAGAGCGTTTCGCGAACATAGTGTCGCATCACGATCGGTATTTTCTCCCCTAGGCACGCGTGGAGGGGGCTTTCTCGCCATCCGGCACCGTTCCATCCGGAGGACGTTTGCATAAAATTTCACGCGGCGTTCCCGCTACGAGCTAGCGAAGATATGGTGCCCAGGGGGTGGGGGTTTTACCGTTTCATCCATAGGGAACGACTTAGTCATTTTTATACAACCGCGTGTCTAGATGAGGGGGGACATTAGTAGGTGGGTCCGACCGGGGAATTCAATTTCGAGGAAAATTCAATTTTACTCGTGGAAAGTATCGATCCGACCGGTAGCGAGGAATTTTCCTTCGGTTTTCTCCTGGAGGAGAAAATGCTTCGTGTCGCGATGAATCCGCTTCCTTCCTACCGCTTCGAGCCGACGAGAGACACCTTGTTTGCGTTCAAGTCAAGTCGTTCCGCGCGAACGATCCTTTGATCGACTGCGAACCGTGTGACTCGGTTCCAGTGTTCTCGAGTTCGATTTATGGCAGTGTACACGACGCACCAGAAACGAGATACCTCGTTATACGAGAATCGATCGAAAATACTGTTGTAAAGTTCAGATTATAATATCTAGTATAATATCTATACTCCTGCATTATAATATGCGGGGATCTCGCGTATCTAGTAGTATAGTTAATGTATATATATGAATATAAAGTTCGAAGAAATGCGTATACAGTGATGTGTCTCGATGTGAACGACGACAGTATCGTGTGGTCTTTCTGATTCTGGACTTGGAACTCGACTAAAAGGAAAAGCCAAAAATGGAAAACGGCCAAACCATTGACCGCGTGGCGGACGACCAATACGGAGACAGTTCTTAAAACTGACATCGACTTCTGGTACCCTTAAGATCATTGTTGCATTCGCTCCAACAAATACGTTTCATATACCGAGTACATTACGTTCGAGGGGGCTCGAATGCATTTCAAAGTTACGTATTAGATTTTTTTGAGACGTCTGGATGACTTAGGATTTTTTACATGGCGCGATAATAAAAAATTGTTTGAATGCTTTTAACTGACGGTGAACTCCGTATAATAAAATGGTGGGTTCTTCTAAACTTTAGAAGAATATGCAGAGACGTTTGAACGGTTCAAGATTGCTTCGACGTATTTGGAAATGCAAGATAAAAATGGAAAAAAACAATCGTTTAATTGATTCTCTTAAATCCTGTATAATCGTTTTCAACACTCCTCGAATACATCAATTATTAGATTTTCTCCACTTGATCGAAAAACTACAAATTGAACAAGAACGCCAAAAATTTGTGTGTTTTCCCATCGCGAAATTTCCATTTCACAATTCGAACGTTAATTTTTGTACAAGAAGTAAACACAGTTAAAAACGCGTACGAATTCCGGGTCGTCGCTGTCGCGTCGAGTGCAACGCGGAATAATATCCGCGTGCAAAAATTGCAAAAGCTGAAAAACATAACTCGCACGCACGAACGGGAAGAATTATGAATATTCCGCTGTCAAATTTGTCCTCCGTACCGATATTATGAATTTTCGCAGCGTTGTCTGTACAACATTCTGCATCAAAATCGACTGAAAAATGTCTCTGCCGTGTTAGTAGTTTATTGTACAATTGTCCACGGATCGACGAACCATTTCGTTATCGGTCGTTGGTAACACTCTCCCGGAAGAATCTATTCCGAATTAATCCGTGGAAATAATCCGAGTAATCGGTCCGTCATTGTCCTCTTTGTGTACAATTTCCAGCGAAGAAGGCTCTTTCTCGCGTCAGTATAATCCACCGCGAACTTCAACCGTCCAAAGATATTACGACTTCCCCGTTATCCGACTCGAGGAAGCATTAACGCTCCGGCGCAGCTAGTCCCGCAGCTTCCGCGAAATTAAACTTTCGAAGTGCGCGCCGCCAGTCGAGCGAATCGAACGAAAGTTTCCGCCACGTTTACGAAAGAAGCTCGCGCCAGCGAGCGAGCGAGCGAGCGAGCTAGTGCGCGTCTATCGCGATCGAACGAACTTGCGAAACAAACGGAAGGAAGGAAGGAAGAGAGAGAGAGAGAGAACCGTGTTTTCAACCGCTACGGTGGACGAGCCGATAAACAGCGTGCTTACAAAGTAAAGAGACACCGAGCCGCAAGGAAAAGTGTCGTCTTTCTCGACCAGGAAAACGATTCCACTGTCTCGAGCCTCATGGTTCAATTATCAGCCTCGGTAGTGATGACGCATCGATTACGAACGATCGCCGGATGAACCAGGGATTCTCTTCGGCCTGCGTTACGTTCGCTTCGATACTCTTTATGCGATGCATAATCGACTTTCATTTGAAATTTTTTACTTGTGAATTTGAACAGTCGAGAATAGTACAATTTAGTTGATATTATTTTACGTTTGGAATGGAAGAAATTTGAAATTTTGAAAGCAATGAAAATTCCAGTGATTTACTAGAAATGGATACTTTTCTACGTGAAATAAAATTTGATTCGACTTGCCCTTGAAATTTTGTTCTGCGAATTTAAACAGTTAAGAATAGTACGATTAATTTAGTTGATATTATTTTGCGTTTGGAATGGAAGAAAATTTGAAATTTTGAAAACAATGAAAATTGTAGTGGTTTACTAGAAATGTGAAATAAAATTTGATTCGATTTGCCCTTGAAATTTTGTACTGCGAATTTAAACAGTGAAGAATAGTACGATTAATTTAGTTGATATTATTTTGCGTTTGGAATGGAAGAAAATTTGAAATTTTTGAAGAAATGAAAATTCCAGTGATTTACTAGAAATGGATAAACTTTTCCAGGTGAAATAGAATTTGATTCGATTTGCTCTTGAAATTTTGTACTGTGAATTTAAACAGTCAAGAATAGTACGATTGGATAATTTAGTTGATATTATTTTCCGTTTGGAATGGAAGAAAATTTGAAATTTTGAAAACAATGAAAATTCCAGTGATTTACTAGAAATGTGAAATAAAATTTAATTCGACTTGCCTTTGAAATTTTGTACTGTAAATTTAAACAGCCAAGAATACTACGATTGGATAATTTAGTTGATATTATTTTCCGTTTGGAATGGAAGAAAATTTGAAATTTTGGAAGTAATGAAAATTTCAGTGGTTTACTAGAAATGTGAAATAAAATTTGATTCGACTTTCTCTTGAAATTTCGTACTGTGAATTTAAACAGTCAAGAATAGTACAATTGAATATTTTAATTGATATTATTTACCGTTTGGAATGGAAGAAAATTTGAAATTTTGGAAGCAATAAAAATTCCAGTGGTTTACTAGAAATGTGAAATAAAATTTGATTCGACTTGCCCTTGAAATTTTGTACTGCGAATTTAAACAGCCAAGAATAGTACGATTGGATAATTTAGTCGATATTATTTTCCGTTCAGAATGGAAGAAAATTAAAAATTTTGAAAGCAACGAAAATTCCAGCGATTTACCAGTAATGGATAAACTCTTCCGCATGAAATCCCACCATTAAATAATTTATTACAAGTTAATATTCTGTTCTCTTCAAAACAGAACGAAATTCGAAATTTTGAAACCAATAAAAATTGCATTTATCTACCAACAAGGTATAAACTTTTCCACTCGAAATACCATCGAATTGTTTATCGTTTTCACGATACTTCGACCATCCAAATAATAATTTTGTCTATTTCTAATTTCAGATGACTCCCGTAAAAATACATCTCGGAGCGATGTCCGTCAACGCCGCCATTTTTGATTATTTCTCGTCAAAAAATTCGCGACAACCGTCCTTAAGGTACGTAACCTCAAATAACGAAAACTGTAAGCAAATACGTTAAAATACTTTCAAACAATTCCAAAAGAGTCTACTGTTCAGCTCACACGACAAATACACTTTAAATTTTAAAAAATTTTAAAACGATCAGATGTCTCTTCTTCGTTTCTTCGGTTGCACATTTCAGGATTCGATCTTTTTCCAGCAGCACACTTAGGCTTCTTCGGTGTCTCGGTCTCCTCCGGTCTGTTCCAAGTTTCGTCACCGTTTCAGTCTCGTCAGCTACCTACTTAACCTCACCGCAGTGTCTTCCGTTTCACCAGCTTTCCGCTTCGCTCGCCTCCCAGCCGCTCTTCCGAGTTCCGCTTGTTTCTTAAGTCTTCTCTCCTAATCTCTGCCTTTGTCTCGCTCATTTTTCCAGTCCTCCGCTGCGCTTTACCTCCGTTTCGCTCGTTTCTCCGACCCTCTATACCAGACCCTACCTTCGTTGCACTCGTTTCTTTGACTCTTTATAAGACTTTGGCCTCCTCTGTTCCACTTCCGCTAGGCTTTGCATACTCTCAAACTTTTTCCTCGACTTTTCCTTATTCTCCGTGTATCGGAGGTCTTTGCGAATATAAAGTCTCGTACGTTGACAATTGAGCATCTTTTAATTCGAGAAAATCATAAAATATACAATATTATAATATTTATATTATTCGTAAAGCTTGTACAAATTTTCGTCTATCAATAGTACAATTGGATAATTTAGTCGATATTATTCGTGAAGCTTGTACAAATTTTCATCTATCAATACTACGATTGAATAATTTAGTCGATATTATTCCTAAAACTTGTACAAATCTTCGTCCTCCATGTATCGAAGGTCTTTACGAATATAAAGTCTCGTACGTTGACAATTGAGCATCTTTTAATTCGAGAAAATCATATTATAATATATAATATTATTATTATTATTATATTATTCGCGAAGCTTGTACAAATTTTCGTCTATCAATAGTACAATTGGATAATTTAGTCGATATTATTCGTAAAGCTTCTACAAATTTTCATCTATCCGGGGTACAGTAACTATCGCTAAACCGACCCAACGAACTTGTAATTATTCGTTTCGAACGTGTCGTAATTAATTCGGTAGCTTATACGGAGAACGTGATCCCGATATCGCGCTCAGACCGATCCACGGATCGATGTTTTTCCCCTTTACTTTGTTTCTCGATCTGTGTCGAACTTTTATGGAACGTTGCACGATGTGAACGTTGAATAGACGTTGGTGAATTTTTTTTTCAACGAGCGTGAGAAAGCAACCGATCGCGGAGAAATTCTCGAGAAACGGTCGATCGGTTTGAAGATCCGTTGCAAAGTTCACGTACACGTACATGGTTACTGAACGCGTTCGCGGCACGTTGATTTCGAATTTGGTTTAATTGCAGGCCCGTACATGACGGTGTAACTGTTGGATAACGTACCGACTTCTTCGCGCGTACGCATCGATGCGTTGAAAACGCGCCACGGTGTTTCCTTCGGAACGTTCCACGCGCGTTTATATGGAAATAGCGGAAGCCGTGGATGTAGACCCCGATTCTGTGTCAGTTCTATTACGTTGCGTTCGGTGCGAGAGTGAACGTGCGGTGCGTTATACTTTCTGTTCGGTTATACTTAGCAGGTACTGTTACGAAGTATTGCACGATTATGTGAAATTATTCCGCGCAACGTTTTTAGCGTAAACTGAACTAATAAATTGGATAAAACGAGCTCGGGGAAAGGCAATTCTTGGATGTATCCAACTAGAGTGTCTGTATAGTAACTTCGAAAAATTCGAGCTTGTCTTCCACAACCGTAACACCTGTTGCGATTGTTTAAACAAAATTAAGCCTCATTGTTCGTGTCTACGGTAACCAAACGAAACCTAATCGTACGTTTCTCACTTCCAAGTTTTAAAAATACACCCCTGTCGTCCACATGACCTACTATATAATTTAAAAAATTCCCCCAAAATCGTCGATACCCCAGCATCTACCGTATCTTTGAACAATCTCTCTCTCTCCAGCCACAATCTTCCACTCTTAAAAAATTCAAACCTACGTACTACCAGAATATTCGTAGTAATTTAAAAAATTCCCCCTGTCGTGCATAATCCTGGAAAATTTCCTCGTGGCGCACACGTCCTCTCAATATGTTACGGATATTAAATATCCAGCGCGAAACCGCGCGTAGTTTCGATCCGGAATCCCCCAAACTCGACTTTTTATCTTTAAGCGAGGGTGTTACCACCCGTAACTTGAATTTTTTCGCCCGGTTTCTCGCTCCTCGTGCTTTCGTGGCCCAGACGAAACGTTCGCGTACCTGAACCGATAAGCTGTGACACCCGCAGACCAAATTCTCCGATCTCTCGTCACGATTCCACGTAAAGGTCCTCAGGTTCTTCGAAACCAACGATAGAATTCGTATCACTCCAGAAAAGGTAATCGGAGCTTCTTTGATAATTATAAGTACATTTGGATATAGATGAAATGTGTCTGTTTGGTTCTATAGTTACAAGAGAACTTCGTAGAGGACTATGTATAGAGAACAGTAAACTGTTTAGAATTGTAGATAGTAATTGTTTGGAATTGTAGAGATGGTGAATCTATTTCAGAGTATGTGTGTACTGTAATATACTGCCCTCGAGTGTGGATTAGGTAGATTAATTTAACAATACCAAACTAGGTAGACTAGTTTAACAATATCAAACTAGGTAGACTAGTTTAACAATATCAAATTAGGTAGACTAGTTTAACAATATCAAACTAGGTAGATTAATTTAACAATATCAAACTGTATGTAAGAACACCACCTATTGAATAAAGTTAGTCAGTTACCTACCAAGATCTGTGTCTAACTTTGAGACTCTGTCCTACTGAAATCATCGATATATTAAAACGGTGTTACGATTTCGTTTTTAGTAATATTTTATAAAATATCGTTCGATACTTCAAAAGGCTACGATTCGTTTTGTAGTCTCTCGTAAATAATTTTATATTAAACTAAATGCACCAAAGTGACTGGTCAAGATATGTTACATAGAGAAACTGTGGCTCCTCTATGATTCTGCTATTTGGCGATCTTGACTACACACCGGGACAATCTCCTTATTTAATACCCTAACAAGGGATGTAGATCGCCTATTAGTTAGATATAGTATAGTTCTTAGAAAAATATTCGACACATATTTCTTTTTATCTGCTATTATCCATATCTAGAGGGCTAGGAAATCAGCCCCCAAAGTTGGAAGAGAAAAACACATTTCCCTGGATTCCATTTCGAAAATAATGAGGCCTAGAATAAAGTTACTTAAACAAAAATTGCGTATTTCTGAACAATGCATTTAAGCTTCTAAACAATTTTGCAAAAACTATCGGTTCGTTTGAAGCACGTATTACAAATTTTCCACTTTTCATTCTTCTTTCATACAATTCATTATTAAAAAATACGCAATTTTTGAAAACAACTTTCAAACAACTCTCTCTAGATCTCCTCATTTTCGAAATATCGAGGGAAATGTATTTTCCTCTCCAACACCTTGAGGGTACTCCTCCTAGATACGGATAACAAGAGACAAAAAGGAAAAAATACGTGTGAAATATTTTTCCAAGAACTACATTACCCATAACTTTCGTTAAAATCAGCGATTTACATTCGAGCGATTTCCCTTGCAAGGAATTCCCCCGTGAGAGTTAGAACGCGTTCGGGGGACCACCTTTCGTCTCCGTCCCCGTGTCGTCGCGCAGCGACAATAACAGTCGGTCAATCATCGTTACAGACGCATCCTCCCACGCCCGAAACTACGGAGGATTCGGCCGGCTCGAGCGTCGCACAAAGGGGCGCCCCGGAGACGCGGTCTAACGCGTGTCCACGTTTCGAGCTGATTGCGTCCTCGCTGACCATTAGGCCGGATCTGCCAATCTTCGAAGCAATATAAAGCCACGAGGCTTTATTTATGCGCCGTGGCAACGCGCGCGCGATGTATATTCCATCCACTTCTCGCCACCTCCTGAGCGCGAGAATCGTCGAATCGGACTCCAGAAACCACGCCCTTACATAAACAGTATAATTGCGGGGGCGTCCGGGCGAATGTATAGCTCGCAGGGGCTACATCACCACCGAGAGAGAGAACTCTCTCTCTCTCTCTCTCTCTCTCTAGAGTATTCCCCATTTCGCTTTTATCGTCCTCGTGACAAAACGACCTGTTCGCCTCCGCGGAGCGGAACAGAGGGAGATTCTCGGTGCTGCTCGCCTTCGAGAGACCTGCTCTTCTTCCGCGTCTCACCCCCCTTCTTCTTCTTCTTCTTCTCTTCTTCTGTGGGGAGATTCATACGCAGGGACATCGAAGAAGAGGGCGAGCGAGCGTACCATCTACGAATCCTTTTCAAGAGGGGGGAATGGGACGGAAACGCGAATGCGTGAAATTAGGGTCGAGGAATAACGCTGTTTACGAAATCTTCCGGGCGTTGTTCGTTTAATTTTCCTCGAGGCTTTCTGGACGTTACTTCGGGGGTTGGATTGGACCCTGATGGGTGGTCGTTGCTTCGAAGGGGGTTTTAATTGTGGGTGTACTTGGAGTTATTCATCTTGGGGGTGGTCTCTATTGTTGGAGGTTGATGGAAGTCTACCAGGAGGAATCGAAGATCTTGGGAAAATATTGTATGTAGGAAAGACCAGTGGAAGGATTTTTGTTTTATCGAGTGGGTTATGGTAAAGATGAGATTAGAGTACAAGGTTATTAAATCTTCTGGTTTGCTGGACATTACTTTGGACGATCGGTGGTCGTTGGTTCGAGGGGTTTTAATTGTGGGTACTTGGAATTATTAATCTTGGGGGTGGCTCTATTGTTGGAGGGGTTGAAGGAAGTTTACAGGAGGAATCGAAGATCTTGGAAAACTATTGTATGTAGAACAGAAAGGGCTAGTTGAAGGATCTCAATTTTATCGAGTGCACCATGAAAAAGATAAGATTGTACACATTTTCTGGTTTTCTGACGTTACTTTCGACAAGGTGAATTGGACCCTAATTGTTGGTTTGAGGAAGTTTTATTTGTAGATGTACTTAGAATTATTAATCTTGGGGATGACTCTATTGTTAGAGGGGTTGAAAGAAGTCTAAAGGAGGAATCGAAGATCTTGGAAAACTATTGTATGCAGAACAGGGGAAGCTATTTGAAGAATATCACTTTTATCGAGTGCAATATGACTAAGATAAGATTGTACTAAATCTTCTGATTTTCTGACATTATTTTAGACAAGATGAATTGGGTCCTGATTGTTGGTTTGAGGAGGTTTTATTTATGGGTGTATCTTGGAAAACTATTGTATGTAGATCAGGGGAAGCTATTTGAAGAATATCACTTTTATTGAGTGCAATATGACAAAGATAAGATTGTATTAAATCTTCTGATTTTCTGACATTATTTTGGACAAGGTGAATTGAACCCTGGTCGTTGGTTTGAGAAGGTTTTATTTGTGGGTGTATCTTGAAAAACTATTGTATCTAGATCAGGAGAAACTTTTGGAAGTATGTCACTTTTATCGAGTGCAATATGACAAAGATAAGTTTGTACCAAATCTTCTGATTTTCTGACGTTACTTTGGACAAGATAAATTGAACCCTGGTCGTTGGTTCGAGGAGGTTTTATTTGTGGATGTATCTTGGAAAACTATTATATCTAGATCAAGAGAAACTTTTGGAAGGATGTCACTTTTATCGAGTGCACCATGAAAAAGATAAGATTGTACTAAATCTTCTGATTTTCTGACGTTATATTGAACGAGATAAATTGAACTCTGGTCGTTGGTTCGAGGAAGTTTTATTTGTGGATGTATCTTGGAAAACTATTGTATCTAGATCAGGAGAAACTTTTGAAAGTATGTCACTTTTATCGAGTGCACCCCGGAAAAGATAAGATTGCGCAATATTACGAAACAAGGGGCGTAGTTCGTTTAATTTTGTCGAGGCTTTCCAGACGTTGCGTTGGTTGTGATCGATTGGACGCCGTTGAGTGATTGTTGCTCCGGGAGGATTTTAATTGTGGCTCTACTCGGAGTTATTAATGTTGAGGAGAACTATGATGTATTGCAAGAGGTGGGTCGAAGGAAGCCCAAAAGAGGAGAAGATCTTGGAAAAAGATTGCACCCGGGACAAGAAACTCCGACGAGAACCAGGCTTTCAGTTTTATCGAGTGCACCACCAGGAAGATGAAATTAGGTTAATAACTCTCCGATGAGCTCAGAGACACGTCTCGTTTTTCACGAAATTTAACCCAACTCCATCGAGAGCCGTATCGCATCGAAACTAACCAGTACATCGATCATCGAATGGAGATTCATCCAAGGTACAATATTCCATTTGTGACGATCGAGAATAAAAACTTTTTTAAAAGATTATTTCAAAAAAAAAAAAAAAAAATAATAATAATAATACACCTCTCGACCACAATGTTCACTTAAATTCAGTTTCGTTCCTCCAATTCGGATCCAAAGTCGTTTCACGTTCGATTCGTCTCAACCAATGGCTGATCCTGCACGTTAATCGCTCGCGGTCTGTCCCGATACACGTGTCCGTCTTCGAAAATTTCTATTCGAAATTCCAACGATCTCGGGTCGTCGCTGGGACGTATCCGAGTCTCTCGTACAAATTGACACGGGTCACGTTCCGAACCGAACACCTAGCACTCAACCTAAATTACAGACCGGAATATATCTAGCTTTATTCTCGTACCTCGTTTTATTACTTTGGATGTCGTACCCGGAGAATTTTCATTGCGGTCCGGGCTGGATGAAGCTTCCGTACGAAAATGTTAATTTTTAATTAAAATATTCCACGTTAATTAAAACTCGCAATCCCGTTTGAATCGGGTCGTAGGTATTTCCCCATCGATTCAAATATTAACCTACGATCAAACACGATTGTAATTGTACCATAAAGTCTGCGCGAAAATTAATGTAATATTTGCCGGTGTAAGAGAATTTCACCGCACGTATGTTAAATACGTGTGCAAATACACGATTCGGTTCGAGACTCGTAGGAACCAGGTGAACAGGGGTTGGGGGGAGGGGGGATGGAAAAATACGAAGGCAACGTTTGCACTGTTCCGACGAAACAGGAATTAGTATCGTACGTTGGCCGACTACGAACCAGCAACGAAACACATAGCGAAAAATTTCGAGAAAAATTTCGCGTGCTGGAAAACCTGAAGCGATTTCTTTTTTTTTTTCATTTGTTTGCGTTTAACGGTGCGCGATCGAAACGTAATTAAAACCGGAATAATTAATGGAGTCGGTAAACCATCGTCACATGGTAGCGAGTTTTAATACATTTATCCGGCAAGAATGGACGTAAACATTAATGGTAAAACGGTTCGGGGGAGTTCAAACATCGAGGTTGTATATGTTACGTTAAACTGTGGTAAACTGTTACGTTTCGTGTCGCGTATTAATGACTTTGCGAACTTATTACTTAAATATCGACAGGTTGCATTGAACTTGCGAACGCTAATTTAAAAGCTACATATTATGTTCTAGCTTGCTGGGAAATCGATAGTATTATTGACGAGGAGGGAAAGTATTTGGGTGAGTGTCGGGATCGAGTGAATACTTATTCCTGTGGGTCTAATTTGACCCTTGTCGTGCGTGGGTCTCTTCGGACCCGGGGTAAATTTTGTGAAAAACTTTTGCTCGATTATACGGTTAGGAGAACTTTTATTGGAAATTTAAAAGAGTAGGATTGAACGATTGAATTTTTATTCAAAATATTTGGCAAAGTTAAATTATGGGTCTGTCTGGACCCAGACGTGGTTCAGACGAAAACATCGAGGGTTGAAATGCATAGAAATATTTTGCAAGTTGGATGAATTTCAGGCGCATTGATATGCGTGGAATTGTGGAAATTGTTGTGTGTAAATTGAGCAATAAACTGAACGAATGGAGCGTTGAAGAAAGGAGTTTTTTTTAATTTATATTTTAATTTGAATTTACGTTGCGCTTCTGCGTTTTGCTTGGACGTGGAATTGTTTGCCGTAGAAACGCTACCAGTCCTTGATGTTGTACTAAATACTAATTTCAAGGATAAATATACTAAGCATTTCCAAGTTATTAAGGTACATTCTGCTGATGCACTTGCAACGTTCCTAGGTCGGTATTATACAGTGGGCACAATGGGCGCAGTAACTAGAGGCTACGAACCTCCTAAGGCCTTCAATGCGTTCATTAAGGTTGCTTTAGAGAAGAACAAAAATGTCGTTACCATTATTGTGTTTAAGGTGGGTCGACGGTAACGAATGTGTCTAAATTGTACAAAGATCATACCTAGATCGTATAATGACCAGATTGTCTAGATCGTATCAAAACTGTGACTTTAAATCAATTGTTTAGATCCTATTCAAGACCGATGTGTATGAATTCTATTTTGAATCAAAATGTTTAGATCCTATTTTAAATCTGAATGTTTAGATCCTATTTTAAACCAAAATGTAAGATCTTATTTTAAACCAAAATGGAAGATCTTATTTTAAACAAAAGTGCAAGATCCTATTTTAAACCAAAATGTAAGATCTTATTTTAAACCAAAATGTAAGATCTTATTTTAAACCAAAATGTAAGATCTTATTTTAAATCAAAATTCAAGATCCTACTTTAAACCAAAATGCAAGATCCTGGTTTAAAGTAAAGTGCAAGATCTTATTTTAAACGAAAATGCAAGATTTTATTTTAAACCAAAATAGAAGATTTTATTTTAAACCAAAATAGAAGATTTTATTTTAAACCAAAATAGAAGATCATATTTTAAACCAAAATAGAAGATTTTACTTTAAACCAAAATAGAAGATCCTATTTTAAACCAAAATGTTTAGATCATATTTTAAACCAAAATGTTTAGATCATATTTTAAACCAAAATGTTTAGATCATATTTTAAACCAAAATGTTTAGACCATATTTTAAACCAAAATGTTTAGACCATATTTTAAACCAAAATGTTTAGATCATATTTTAAACCAAAATGCAAGATCCTAGTTTAAAGTAAAGTGCAAGATCTTATTTTAAACCAAAATGCAAGATTCTATTTTAAACCAAAATGGAAGATTTAAAGACCAAGACGTCTAGACCTTATTTTCAAATAAAATATTTAGATCCTATAAACACCAAATTGTCTAAATCCTACGAAGACCAGGATGTCTAGATCCCATAGAGACCAGAATGTCTAGATCCTATGGAGATCAGGATATCCAAGTCCATCCAAATCCCATGAAGACCAAGATGTCTAAATCCTATGAAGCCCGAAATATCTAGATCCCACAAAAACCAAAATACCCTCTGAAAGCCAAGTCGCCTAAATCGTACAAAGACCGAAATATTCAGCTTTCATCCTACACATATTTCGAATATTTTCCTTCCAACGAAAACCAAAACTATTCGTATCCTAAGAATACGAAGAGCTGCCTACGTACTACTTTACAACCAGAATATCCAACTCCTATGAAGACTACAGTGAGTTCACGGTCTACAAAGACCACTGTGTGTGTACTTAGGTTTCATCAACCTCCTCGTATCCACATACCTCTCTCAGACCTAGCCAGAATCAACGTAGACCAATACTGATACAATGTCCAGATACATAAACGCGCCTACAACCTACCGATATCTCGATTCAAATACAGAGTGTACTTCGAATCGAAATTTCCCCGGTTAAAAGAAAAATGAAAATATAATTATTAATTTTTGATTATCCTCGAATCTCAACAGTATCTTGGAGCACGATATCCCTCGTAACAAAATTACACCTACAACCCACCAATATCTCAATTCAAATACAAAGTATACTTCGAATCGAAATTTCCCCGGTTAAAAGAAAAATGAAAATATAATCATTAATTTTTGATTATCCTCGAATCTAAACAGTATCTTGGAGCACGATATCCCTCGTAACAAAATTACACCTACAACCCACCGATATCTCGATTCAAATACAAAGCGTACTTCGAATCGAAATTTCCCCGGTTAAAATAAAAATGAAAATATAATCATTAATTTTTGATTATCCTCGAATCTCAGCAGTATCTTGGAGCACGATATCCCTCGTAACAAAATTACACCTACAACCCACCGATATCTCGATTCAAATACAGAGCGTACTTCGAATCGAAATTTCCCCGGTTAAAAGAAAAATGAAAATATAATCATTAATTTTTGATTATCCTCGAATCTCAACAGTATCTTGGAGCACGATATCCCTCGTAACAAAATTACACCTACAACCCACCGATATCTCGATTCAAATACAAAGCGTACTTCGAATCGAAATTTCCCCGATTAAAAGAGAAATGAAAATATAATGATTAATTTTTGATTATCCTCGAATCTCAGCAGTAACTTGGAGCACGATATCCCTCGTAAAAAAATTACGCGGTTTCTCTCCCCTTCCTCCCTTTTAAAACTGCTTCCCCAATCTTCAGGCAATTCTTTGCTTTCTTTATTTATTCCCGCGTGGCAGAAACGTTTAAAAAATCGCAATAGAAGACGAACGTGCCCGGAATACGGCGTACACCTTTGCTTGAAACGGGTATTTTATGAATCTACAGGTTGTAACCTTGTTCTTCTCGTTCGATTAAAGCTCCTCTCTTCCCTCAGGGGCGACCCCAGCCCGCGCCGACTAAAATATCACCCTCGCCGCGTTTTCCCGAGGCCTGGAGTTTCACGCTTCGCGTATATTTATTCCGTCGAACTTGCTCCGGGATTTTATTTATCTTTTCCCTCCTTTTTCTCCGCGGAGCCGATGAAGCCGTTTTTACCGCGTCGCCTTTTAAAAAGTTGCCCGCTGGAAGAGCCCCCGGAATTATTTATACGATCTTCATCGCGCGGGTGTAAAAAAAAAAAAAAAAAGAAAAGAAGAAAAAAAGAAAGTTACGACCGCCAACGTCTTTCGTTCATCCGACAGTGAACAATGTTAACCCAATGTTTCGTGTTTTCCTTCTTTTTTTTTTTTTTTATTTTTTATTTTCTTTCTTTTTGTTTCCAACCCTTCCCCACTCTTCGTTTCGCAGCTCGAGAGAGAGAGTTTCATAAGAGGCTTTGGCATCGTGTTGCGTTCGCTTTCAAGCTTCGGGATAAAACAAAGGGCAGAATTTTTTAATAACAGTAATCTCGAAGCCTTTCCGACCCATCTCCTTGGGGCGTTGCCTTTTTTAACGTCGACATCGTTGTAACGCGATTTTTCCGCGAATTTTCCAACGAATTCTCGCACAGGACGTGCTCGTTCCAGCGTGCTCTAATTATAGCCAATGAAATTTCGTTGTTTATACGCGGGTTGTTCGTGGCTGCTCTCGATGCATAATTCTTCGATTGTTCGAAACATTTACTCGGTTTTCCTATTGGAGAATTCAATGTGGTTTTTCCGAGCGTTTTTTTGTTTGTTTGTTTGTTTGTTTGTTTTTTTTATTAATTTACCACGCATCCGTGGAAAATTTCAAACGAACCTCGAGGACGAATTACTGACAACCTATTTAACTAGTACTTTTTTATTCAAAACAACGAGACCTGAAGTAAATAAATTCCCTTTCGAAAGATCATCCAAAGACAAAATTATTATTACAATGACGTATTAACGATATTGTACTATCTCTATATTTTAAAATTGAATTGATATTGCAACGAAAAGTATGCTTTGACATTACCACGAATAAACTATTGTATTCGGATATTAAATGTAAGTGTATTGAAAGTCACCAATGATAAAAAAAAAAATTATTTTATTCGCCATCGTGACAATCTCGAGTAAAAATTGTATTATTGCTCAATACACCGTTGCTGTTCTCGCCAATGATATAAAATATTCAAATTGCCACCGGTCCCTTTGTATCGTCGAATTTCTTCTCCGCGAACAACAATAAAGAAAATATGGAGCACACTACTCGTAGAGGTAAACCAGAATGGACCTGTTAATTTTGCATACTCGGTTTGCCTAAGTAATCAACAACTTTAATCGCGAGTTATGGCGCTATATAATGCAGTTACTCCTTTTATCTCTCCGAAGGCGAGGTTATACGTATATTGCTCGTTGTAATAACGTTATCTACTCGGAGCCACTACACCACGTGGAATCGTAACGCTTCCGTAATGCTACGCCTTCCGTTATTTAATTTTATAACTTCGTTTACACTTCTGAAAAGATACGGGTCGCGTTTCCACTTTATAGGGCTTTGTTTGAATCTCATTACGGTACACCGTGAACTACAGTTACCACGGTCCTTGCGTGGAATTCGAAATCGTTTCCGTCCGGATTCCAAATCCATTCAGAAATGTGCAATTTGTCGAATTGGAGGAATGCTTGAATTTTCATTAAAAAAAAAAATCTTACTCCGATACTTCTTCGTATCATTCGAACGGTCTCTGATATCGATGTAATTATCCAAAAGAAACAAAATAAATACGTATATTTTAATTTTACTCTCGAGCAATTGAACATTGCTAAAATAATTTGTAATACAGTTACAACTTTGTAAACTTAAGAAAGAAACTTATTTCAATTTTTCTCTCGAGTAATTGAATACAGTTAAAACAATTTACAACACTATTATAACTTAGCAAATTCGAGAAAGAAACCTATTTGAATTTTCCCCCCAAGAAATTGAATATTATTAAAATAAGTTACAACATCGTTTCAACTTCGAAAACAGTGAAAGTTTAACCTCTTAGCGATCGAATTGGAAGAATGCTTGAATTTTCATTAAAAAAAATCCCACTGCAATATTTCTTCGTACCATTCGAACAGTCTTTGATATCTATGTAATTTTCCAAAAGAAACAAAATAAATACGTATATTTTAATTTTACTCTCGAGCAATTGAACATTGCTAAAATAATTTGTAATACAGTTACAACTTTGTAAACTTAAGAAAGAAACTTATTTCAATTTTTCTCTCGAGTAATTGAATACAGTTAAAACAATTTACAACACTATTATAACTTAGCAAATTCGAGAAAGAAACCTATTTGAATTTTCCCCCCAAGAAATTGAATATTATTAAAATAAGTTACAACATCGTTTCAACTTCGAAAACAGTGAAAGTTTAACCTCTTAGCGATCGAATTGGAAGAATGCTTGAATTTTCATTAAAAAAAATCTTACTGCAATATTTCTTCGTACCATTCGAACAGTCTTTGATATCTATGTAATTTTCCAAAAGAAACAAAATAAATACGTATATTTTAATTTTACTCTCGAGCAATTGAACATTGCTAAAATAATTTGTAATACAGTTACAACTTTGTAAACTTAAGAAAGAAACTTATTTCAATTTTTCTCTCGAGTAATTGAATACAGTTAAAACAATTTACAACACTATTATAACTTAGCAAATTTGAGAAAGAAACCTATTTGAATTTTCCCCCCAAGAAATTGAATATTATTAAAATAAGTTACAACATCGTTTCAACTTCGAAAACAGTGAAAATTCAACCTCTTCGCGATCCGCGTAAAGCACCCACGTTGCCCCGCTAAAAACGAACACGAATAATCGAAACAATTACTGCCTCCACGTGAATGCTCGTATATTCGTCTCCATCGAGAAAAAAAAAACAAAAAAGGAAAAACAAGAAAAATAATAAAAAAATAGGATCGATCGATTCCCTCGAAATAATATTCGACGTTCGATCGAACGGCTATGAAATAT
This sequence comes from Ptiloglossa arizonensis, assembly GCF_051014685.1. NCBI lineage: Eukaryota > Metazoa > Arthropoda > Insecta > Hymenoptera > Colletidae > Ptiloglossa > Ptiloglossa arizonensis. The sequence continues at coordinate 24,210,604 of NC_135048.1, read as the reverse complement.
TCCGGGCGGCGATTCGTTCGCGCGGTTTAATTTTCAAAAATATAAAATAAAAGCCACGCAGCCGCCCACTTGTTCGGTAGAACTACCCGGCCGCCAATGAAACGCGATAACGCGTACACCGTGAAATCTGATGTTACTCGAACCATCTGAATTCGTCCCCGTGTTTTTGCGCGCGTCGCGTCGCTCGACCGAAACTGCACGTCGGGATTAATAAATCGCCTCGGCTGCGGGCTGCACTTCTGGGTGGCGCATTGTTTCCATTTCGCAGTAATCGTGATTCATGCGTCCAGCTTTCGCGGACAAATCCGATCATATTCATCCGCGAAAACGGACGCGCGTCGCGCCATTCAGCCCGAAACGATTCAACGTTATTCCAAGCCTCGAAAACTTTTCACCTTCCCCCTCTACCCAACCATTGGCTCGGCCGGTTTCCGCGATTCGGTACGAGCTCCTTTGCCCGGAAACGGGGCGCAAGTTGGCCGGTAATTAAGGACTGTTACCTTCACCTCCACGTCCCCCGTTTTCACCCCGCTCTAACCCACGAAGAGACGAGTCAGGGTTAACGAGGGTCGTCACGCTGTCAACCATCGATGGATTTTGCGGAGCGAGGTAAACTCTTGACCGGTTAATTTCAATAGAGTCGAGTGCATAAACGACTCAGTTTATCGAGTTTGACGGGGAAACCGCCTTTCCGCGGTCGATTCGACTTGGTTGATTTTCGCTACGCGGACGCGCGAACAAGATACACGTGGAGGAGTGTTTGGACGGTTGGGATGGGGGAAAATCTTGTTGGGGATATTTGAACGTTTTCACGGTGAATAAATAGTGGTTCGGGGGAGTTTCGGAGTGGGTGTGGTGGAAGTTTTCTTGTAATCAGATACTCCAAGTTTTGGGCAATTCGAATTTTCGGGGAATGTTATGTAAATATTATTTAGGTACTTTACCATTCCAATTTTGTTGAGATATTCGAGTGTTCGAATTCTGTTCAGATACTCGAGTATTTGAATACTGTTCAGATACTCGAATATTTGAATACTGTTCAGATACTCGAATATTTGAATACTGTTCAGATACTCGAATATTTGAATACTGTTCAGATACTCGAATATTTGAATACTGTTCAGATATTCGAATATTTGAATACTGTTCAGATACTCGAATATTTGAATACTGTTCAGATACTCGAATATTTGAATACTGTTCAGATACTCGAATATTTGAATACTGTTTAGATACTCGAGTGTTCCAATGCTGTTCAGATACTCGAGTATTTGAATACTGTTCAGATACTCGAGTATTTGAATACTGTTCAGATACTCGAATATTTGAATACTGTTCAGATACTCGAATATTTGAATACTGTTCAGATACTCAAATATTTGAATACTGTTCAGATACTCGAATATTTGAATACTGTTCAGATACTCGAATATTTGAATACTGTTCAGATACTCGAATATTTGAATACTGTTCAGATACTCGAATATTTGAATACTGTTTAGATACTCGAGTGTTCCAATTCTGTTTAGATACTCAAATATTTGAATTCTGTTCAGATACTCGAATCTTCGAATACTGTTTAGATACTCGAGTGTTCCAATACTGTTCAGATACTGGAATATTTGAATACTGTTTAGATACTCGAGTGTTCCAATTCTGTTTAGATATTCGAGTGTTCCAATTCTGTTTAGATATTCGAGTGTTCCAATTCTGTTTAGATATTCGAGTGTTCCAATTCTGTTTAGATATTCGAGTGTTCCAATTCTGTTGAGATACTCGAGTATTTGAATTGTATTGAGATACTCTAGTATTTGAATTGTGTTGAGATACTCGAGTATTTGAATTGTGTTGAGATACTCGAGTATTTGAATTGTGTTAAGATACTCGAGTATTCGAATACTGTTCGGGCATTCGAATATTCGAACACTGTTTGTGCACTGGAGTATTCGAATACTATTTAGGCACTCGAGTATTCGAATACTGTTCAGACACTCAATCATTCGAATAACATCTCAAATACTTGATTATTCGAACACTATTCGAATACATTACAATTCGAAGACTATTCAAATACTAATTCAACGTCTTGGAAAATCTTACAAAACCGGTGACCCGTTTCTTTCCATAACAGCATCATTTCAATATTACGCTTCGGCGTTCTTCTACCAGCTCGCAGAACACGCACGAAGTCGACAGATCACGGAATCCATTTAATGAAATATTTTAAATTCAATGTTTCCCGTAACAAATTTCCCCGTTTAATTGGGCTCGTATTTTCGGATACGGGAACGTCACTTTAGTTCAACGAGAAAACAATTTTCCACTCGATCATTTTTGTCATTCGATCCCCGATCGAATAACTTCGTTTATTTCGCGTTCGTTCGATTAAAGATCCCGATCAAACATTTATAAAATTCATAACCCCGTACAAATGATATCGAACGACTCATGTTCGCCTCTACCCAATTACAGAACAGAAAAATTCCTAGTATCGCGTACACTGGTCAATACGATTATTCGCTCAACAGTTCGCTATAATATTCCCAGGAAAATCAATCCTACGGAGATTCAAGTTCGCCGAGATCCCTCGAGCGTTTCTCAAGACGTACCGGTCGTCTTATCCACAAAAGGAGACGGGAGGTTGCAAAACGAGATTTTGGGTAACACGAGCTTCTTCGATAACGCGAAACGATACCTTGTTTGAACCGTACGACCATCCACCCTCCCACCCACCCCCGTAAACATCGATCCCCCGGAGAAACTTCGTTGGCCTTCGCCTTCGAGAAAGATTAAACACATCGGCCCTCCGAAGTCGAGGTCCGTTTGAAAGACGCCGGAGAGACCTCCCACTCACCCCTCACTCACCCCCCACCCCTTCAATTTCAATCGGGGAAACTTCACCGTGAATCTACTCACTCTCTCTCGTTTAATTCTCTCTCTCTCTCTCTTTCTATCACGACGGATCAAATTGAACTCTGACCGACCGGCGACCCTTAATTTCCTGTTCGACTTCTTAATTGCATGCTCGCTGACGGAACGTGCACTTAGACCGGGCCCAACCACGATAACCCGGGGGTGGGGGGTTAAAGTTGGAGAAGGGAGGTTCTCCAATTTGAAAGGAAACTCTATACGCGAATACGGAGATCAAAGGACAAACGCATCTGTTCCGAAACGTTGAAAAAACTACCCCCGAAACCTCCCCCCAACCACTCTTGAATGTTTCCCGTGGACGTCAAACGATACGCGACCAGAGATACGATCCGGATGAAATATTTCCTGTCGGTTCGAGTTGGCTATTTAATTAGAAACTCTATCGAACGAGTCGCGATAAGGATCCGGTAATTACACGTACCCAGAAATTGTGTAACGAAGAGGAGTGGGGGGTGTGGGGGGCAGTTGGGGGAGATTGTAACGTGGAAGATGGGGATAAAGATCGAACGATCGGTGTATCCGTACGAACGAGGTATAAATCCTGGTATCGAGACCGATGTGGGGCAAGGATAATCGTTGGATACCTGGTCGATAATTTTATCGAGACGTTTGCACGCGAACGAGGGGGGGGGGGGGGGGGGCAGAACACGGTGAAGATGAAACAAGTCGAGCTACGAACGAAATTAACTTCTCAAATGTCAATTCCGTGTTCGTTTAATTGAACTCGTTAGAATGCCTCGTAGACGGTTACGTGCGTTCATTTCCTGACGATTGCATCACGTCCGATGCCGATGCCGAGCTGAGCCGAAACTGCATTGTCGTGGGATTTGCGTTGGGCGTTAATCCTTTCAAGGACGTATTATTTAAGGAGAGTCAAGGTCGCGTTGCCTCGAATTTCAAGCGCGTTGAAAAAATTCAATTTTTTACCCATCCATTCGCAATTCTGGTCGTTATTGCTGTGACGGGGTATTTGAAAGTGAGGTTAGGAGTAGAATGTACTGTGACGAGTTGAGAAGATTACCTATGGGAGGAATCGAGAATCGTACTGGATCGTTTTCATGGGATTTCGATGGAAAAAATTACTGGACCTTGTTCGTATTGGTTTTATACGCAGTATTGAGTTCACTTTAATCCAGAAGTCATTTCTTCAGTTGCCAACAGTACATTTTGAGACACTTTTAAATTGTAGGTATTACTGCTTCGGTTAATGATACATTACGGTTGAAAGTAAGTGCAAGACGAGACGTGATCCTTGAGTTTTTGTAAATTAAATTCTTCCATAGGACGTTTTGTCAACTGTGCACAGTACATTGACTGTATTTCGATCTCGAGATATCGCGTTTACTACGGGAAGATGGAAAGATGTCACGAAGGGTTGTGACTGAGCAAAATTGGCCCTTACGTTATTGTATTTCATGTATTATATTCTATGTGCAGTGATATAATTTAGAAGTCATTTTTCCAGCTCTCGACTATACCTATACCAATGTTTTTGAAGTTAAAGAGGTACAGAAGAAAATAATTTGCGTTGCCTTTTAGATTCGAGTGTTCTAAGGGGTAAATGTACAATCCCCAAGTAGGCGTGCTGGGGTCTAATAGCCCCCAACTGGAACATATGCTGCTACCTAATATAGATGGGCTCTTCTGTAATTAAATACACCGTTTACGGTGTACCTTCGAAACGAAGATAATTACAAAATAGCATTTGTTCCCAATTACAGCAAAACAAAAGACTACGTATGGATTAAGGAAAATTATCGTTATTCAGGTGGACCAACACCGTTTATTCCTACTATTTTCTGGAGACTATAGCTTTCAAAATGTCAGAAGAATATTTTAACGAAGTCGTGACACTTTTACTTATCGATCAAGAAAATTTATTTAATTATGAAAAAGTAAACGTACACATCTATGCTCAAAACATACAAATGGTGCATTGTCTGTCAATTTTCCCTTAAGGGAGGACACCCTGATTTTTCTTCTATTATTTTTATAAAGTTTAAAGTATGTGGAATGTTACGTCAAAAAGATATTTCGAAACTTGTTTTACGTTTTTCTCAAAACTATACTTTTCAACATGGCCCACACGAAACTACACATCCGATTTACTTGAAATTTTATAGAAATGTTCTGTATAGAGTATTCTACCATGCAGCGTAAGATTTTTTGAATATGTTGATTATTTAATTTTTTATAAACGTTTAAAGTCATTTTTTGTGGATTCCTTCAAACTAGACTTTCTACAATTACTAAAATTTTCGAAAAATTGTACACTACATTTTAGACAATAGTCTCTAATTAATAAATCGACAACATTTTTTTATTTCAAACCTCCCACTTCTTGTCAACTGTGCCTAACAACAAACAGTGTTTCCCCAGAAGGGGTTCTGTGAATAATAAAAAACTTCGCCATTTTGTACGATTTTTACATCCCCAAAATTCTAAAACAAAACTGAAAGTTATAATAATACTCTCTGAAAAAGACCACATTTTTCATTTAGTAACTACTGGTAAGAAAAAATTCCCAAAATTCACCCATTTCTTGACATCTAGGTGTCCACTCTTGCCCAAATCGTGACACGAAATAACAGTCGTAAGTTTCCAATAAAGATCCATCCCCCATCGATACATCGCAGCGATACTTAATCCTCTCCGGAACGCTTAAAAGATGAACAAAGTTGCCTTTTCGAATCTCTCGAACGCGATTAACCAACGCGAGCGAAGCATCGAGATCGAATCGAAAGAAAACATTACGCGAACGTAACGTAGTTCGAACCACCGGTAGAATCAATCCGAGGCTGGTTCCACCCGGTAGGGTGTCCCCAAAGACACCGATCCCGAAAGATCAAAGACTCCCCGTGGAAGTAGTGACTCGCGGTGGAGGGTTTAATTAAAAAATTAGCTCCACCTTGGTGGAGGAGAGACGCGCGAGAGACGGGACCAGCTGGAAAGATAGCCGAGAGATTGGTGTAAACGACGGCCAAGGGCACTTTCATTTAAAACGAACTGTATCCAACCCCGTGGCCGGTATGGGACGCGACGCTAATCCAATTTGCGACCAGCCGTTCCTTTAATCCTTTGGCGCGCACAGCTTCTGGCGTAACCAAGTTTTTAAATTAAATTTTCAAGGCTCCCGCAAATCCAACCCCTCTCTCTCTGCCTCTCTACGTACATATCCCTCCGCGTCCAGGTCGGTTGTCGATTTCGACCATCGGTTTCCGCGCGTGACTCGATGTCCGGCCGAAAGACACGCTCGTCGCCCTCTCTCCGCTCAAACGGACACGTAGGTAGTAGTCGATTGATCGAGCCAACGTTGCGTATCGCTCGCCCGAGACAAGACACAATTAAGCCCCCGGTTTATGTACATGCAGATGCCAGGCCCGAGCCGATGGTGGAACCGTTCCGGGAACCGGGCGCGTAATTACCAACTACGAGCCAAGGGGGTCTTTGCTGGCAACTCGAAGCAAGATAGCGGCTGTAGACGAAGGTAGGGACACACGGCAGCCAGCAGTCTCTGGTAAACCAGCGTCGGGGAACTATTGCTCTAGCGCGCAAACTGGCTTTTAGACAGTACCTAAACTCGCGCAGAAACGACCACGGTAACTGACGCCAGTTCCCGTGGTAAATAAGTCGAGGGTACCCCAAGGGGGAGGGTTAGGTGTTCTACAGCCGTTTAGTACCACCGAGGACGTCTCAGGCGCGTCTTCGTTCCGTTTGACAATGCGAGCGTGGATTGGGGATAACGAGAAACCATCCGATCGAGGACTTTTACCAAACTCGATTAGAAGAATCTTCGATTGGGGAGAGGGTGTATTTGTGGAGATACTGATGGAAGTATACGTTCGATGGTAGATTCTTTTTAGCACGTGGATGAGTTGAAAGAGGGAACCTTGAGGATTTCGACGAAATTTGTTCGATCGAATATTTGGTAAATTTTTGACCTCTTTTATGGAAAGTACTACTCTCTCTACTCTCTTGGTAGAGACTGAGTATTGAAGAATGTTAGACGTGTGTTTTTTTTTTTTTAGAGAATTGTATTTATAGGGAGGGGGTGGTTACTGTCGAGGATGTGGATGAAATTTTCTGTTTAATTGAACACTTTGGAAAATTAAGATAGTAATACCGAGTACGAAATATGGTTGGTGTAATGGAAAATTGTGTCTGAATAAATTTTCGGCAAGTCGTACATGGCGCCTTTGTAAGAGATTAGATGTTTATTGTGTATTTTTGCTACAGTGGCGGTAATTATGTCTTGTATGAATGTTTTATATCTCCGTTACGAATTTTATCAAAATTGTTAGGTGGTTTTTAGAAACTGGTGGGAGCGGAGAAGTATTATATTTTTCTTTTTTTAAGTCACGATTCTCGGTATTCATTTTAAATATTTCATATCCTGGTTTCTCTCGACGTTTATGGTCTGGTGTTTCGCGTCTCGCCTAAACGTACGATATCTGAAGAAACGCACTCGGGAACTCCCCGGAATTCAAACCGGGGAGTTCCGTAGCAAACAAGGACGTTACTCACTCCGCTTCGTTGGTGGTCTTGCTTTTTTTTCCCTTGATATTTCTACCGCGCGAGGGCTACGTTTTTATGAGTAGACGCGTTTCATAAAGACTTCTATTCTTTTTAAGAGATTAGCGGTACAAGCTTGCGAACAAATATAAATTTTTCATAGAGTTTCGTGATGTCCAAATTGTTAGACAATTTACTGTAAAGTGTGGTTATTCTGAACTATAAGAACAGCTGACCTTAATTCCTGGTAATTAACGAATAATTATACCATAAAAAAAAGCATACATTTGCTGATATTAAACCTAACCTATAATGGTATAAAAAAATTAACATAACCCTAACATAGACCTAACCTATAATCGTATAGAAAGATAAGTGACGAAGAAAAGGAACATTGCAATAATTAAAAAGAAGAGTACAAAAAATAAACATAACCCTAACATAGACCTAACCTATAATCGTATACAAAGACGAGTGACGAAGAAAAGGAACATTGCAATAATTAAAAAGAAGAGTACAAAAAATAAACATAACCCTAACATAGATCTAACCTATAATCGTATAGAAATGCGAGCGACAAAGAAAATGAAAATTGGAATAATTAAAAAGAAGGGTACAAAAAATAAATAATACGAAAGTTATGAATATTGATGATTCACAAATGTGTGTAAAGAGAGTTAGATTAAGTGTAGAATGTACTTAACCTACAATAATAAAAAAAAACGAGAGATTCTTTTAATAAAAGAAATGTTCAAAGATAAGAAACAAGTTCAAGTGAACAAAGCACGAAAGTTGCGGGTGTTAATAATCCTCGAACAAGTGTGTGTTAAGGAAGCTAGGTTAGGTATAGAATGTACCTAACCTACAATCATATAAAGAGATTCTTATTAAGAGATTCTTTTAATAAAAAAAATATACAAAAATAAGAAACAAGTACAAGTGAACAAAGCACGAAAGTTACGGGCGTTAATAACCCTCGAACAAGTGTGTGTAAAAGAAGCTAGGTTAGGTGTAGAATGTACCTAACCTACAATAGTATAAAGAAACGAGAGATTCTTTTAATACAAAAAATATACAAAGATAAGAAACAAGTACAAGTGAACAAAGCACGAAAGTTACGGGCGTTAATAACCCTCGAGCAAGTGCGTGCAAAGGAAGCTAGGTTAGGTCTAGAATATGCAGGATCTTCGAGTTTTCGCAGTAATATTTCCCGTCCTGTGTTTTATTTAGCAAAGTTTAAATCGGGACCTTCAAAGAGAAACCACAGAAATCCCCGAGTAAGAGAACAAAATCGCGACAACCGTTCATTTCCAATTTACACATTCAAGGACACGTTTCCCGTGCCCCGCAAGACAACGAGTCTGCCCACCAGCTTTGCATTCCCCTTCGCAACGACAGTTATAATTCATCTTCCTTGGAACTTCGCTAACTTCGTTCATTATATCCGTTCGCCGGTACCTCCACAGTCTGTCCAGCTCGCATCATTTAATAAAACTTTTAATTCTCAATTTCCCAAGGTTCCTTCCATCCTTCTGTTTCATTGCCGGAAGCGACGTACGAGCAATTAAGAAGCATCGAAAAAGTCTGTTGCGCAGACTCAGGCCTCTGTTTCAAGCGCTAATTCGTCGAGAACGGAATTATGAAAATTTTTGTTCCTACGCTCGTGGTCATATTTGCACAAAGAATTCGCCTTTTCGTCTCCGAGTGCCGCGTAATATATTGCAGCGATAAAAAGGAACGACAGTCGGACTTATTAGCACGGTGGAAGTTCTGGAACCTGGATTTCTCGTTTCTCGGACGATGAATCTCACGATTGAACTGTTCAAGCTATTTGAAATGTAACTTTTCGTGCGTATAACAATTGAAAATTTCAGCGCGATAAAAGTACGATTCCTTGTTACACGACTGTTCCTTGATTCTCATTCGCGAGTCTTTCCTTGATCTCGTCCTGTAGGTGGTACAAGGGCTTTACGTTATTCTTGCCTTGAAAATTTTTCTCGATCGTGTAGAATTGTGTAATTCAAGCAAACTTACAACTTTACACGATTGTCTTTGACAACTTTTTCACAAGTGGTATAACAGCAGTACACGATTTTCGATCACAACTTTTTCCCAAGTGATACAACGGCTTTACGTTATTTTAACCTACAAAATTTGTTTTGAACAGTAATATAATTCAAGCAACTTTTTCATAAGTGGGATAACAGCAGTACACGATTCTTGATCGTAACTTTTTCTTAAGTGGTACAACGCCTTTATATTATACTCGCCTATAAAATTTTTCTCAATCGCGTAAAATGATGTAATTCAAGCAACTTTTCCACAAGTGGGATAACAGCAGTACACGATTCTCGATCAGAACTTTCTCCCAAGTGGTACAACGCCTTTATATTATACTCGCCTATAAAATTTTTCTCAATCGCGTAAAATGATGCAATTCAAGCAACTTTTCCACAAGTGGGATAACAGCAGTACACGATTCTCAATCACAACTTTCTCCCAAGTGGTACAACGGCTTTACGTTATTCTAGCCTACAAAATTTGTTTTGAATAGTAACATAATTCAAGCAACATTTTCATAGGTGGGATAACAGCAGAACACAATTCTCGATCACAACTTTCTCCCAAGTGGTACAACGGCTTTATATTATACTCGCCCACAAAATTTATCCTCGTCACATTACAATAACATAATTCAATTAAGTGAACAACGTTACACGATTTTCTCCTACAACGTTTTCATAAGTGGAACAACAGCATTAGACGATTCTCGCTTACAATGACTTTACGTTATTCTCGCCTACAAAATTTATCTTGAACACCTTAGAGTAGCATAATTCAAACAACTTTTTCATAAGTGGGATAACAGCAGTACACGATTCTCTCTCACAACTTTCTCCCAAGTGGTACAACGGCTTTATATTACACTCGCCTATAAAATTTATCCTCACGACGTTACAATGACATAATTCAATCAAGCGAACAACTTTACACAATTTCCTCCTACAATATTTTCATAACTGAAACAACACCATTAGACGATTCTCTCTCACAACTTACTCCCAAGTGGTACAACGGCTTTATATTACACTCGCCTATAAAATTTATCCTCACGACGTTACAATGACATAATTCAATCAAGCGAACAACTTTACACAATTTCCTCCTACAATATTTTCATAACTGAAACAACACCATTAGACGATTCTCTCTCACAACTTACTCCCAAGTGGTACAACGGCTTTATATTACACTCGCCTATAAAATTTATCCTCACGACGTTACAATGACATAATTCAATCAAGCGAACAACTATACACGATTTTCTCCTACATCGTGATTTCCACATAAGTGGAAGAACAGCATTAGACGATTCCCACTTACAAGTTTCTCGTAAGCGATACAAAGGCTTTACGCGATTCTCCTAATCAAAATGTCTCCCCGTTGCGTCACACACGTATCGTCTGCGAAAACAATCCGACGATACTCTCGCTGGCAACTACTACCCCGATATCGTTCCCGTACCGCGAGAAAGGCTTAAGCCGGCGATGAATGCTGCTACACCAACGTTCGCCGAAAGAACTTCGATCGCGATAGAAGCCCCGAACCCGTGCGAGTCCAAGTGCATCTCGAGTCTCGAGATACGTACTCACCGTGGATTCGAACTTGCGGAATCTCGCACGAGCTCGAAAGTGTTCCCCCCCGGCCACGTGTTCCACTTGTTTGAAAATACACCCCATTGTTCCCGGGACGATCTCCGGGCGTTATCCCCGGTGTACGGGACGCAAAGCGACCACGCCGGCCAATTGATCACGCGATCTTCCGCGAGCGTACCGCCCCTCGTAGACAGGGTGGTTGACGGAGCAAAAATCAACGGCGTCGAACACCCTGAAGATTCTGGCAACAGTTGTCCTCCCACTAGAATCGGGGAGGCTCGAAGAAAGGGTTGAAAGAAAAGCCTTTTCGCCGCTAGTGGACGAAAACGCGCGTAACGCGCCCGGTGGTGGCGCTAGATCCCCTCACCCCTCCGAGTAGAGACACTAGAGCGAAAGCAAAAAAAAAAAAAAAAGAAAAACCTACAAGTGGAAACGTAATACAGCGGCTTTGTGTCTGCGGCACTCAGACTGTCGCCAGAAATCCTCCCTATCTTCTTCCCGGTGTCGTGTCCTCGCCTCGTCTGTCGTCCGAACGCTTCACGGACCACCCTCTTCGTTCATCTCGCGCACGCACCGGTCCTCTCGGTCTTCCTTTCCGGTTCCCCGACAACAATGACACTATAGAAAACCGCGAGGGATAATACGAGGCGGTACGCAAGACCCCTAGACAAAATCGATTTCACCCTTGGCCATGCCCATAGTCAGGGGACGCTGCCCCAACCCCCCTCGTCCTCTACTCTTCCAACGCGCCCTCTTCGACGCATCACCTTTGATTCAGCGAAATTCGAGACGTCTTTCCACGCCACTCCGCCATTGTTTCACGTGGGAAGGAGGAGAGGGAGGGGAGTTTATCGAGAAATTCGAAACGACGCCGCAACCCCCCTCCAACTCCCTCTCTCTTTCTCTTGCTCTTCTACCACGTGCACGACAACCCTGAGAGAAACCACCGTTCCTTTTTCTTCCCCCTCGGTTGTTACCCTCCTTCATCCCTTTCTGTCTATTCCACGCTCGTTCTCTCTTTCTCGACGTTTTCCTGTCACGTCAGCTCCCTACCCGCGGGCCATCCCCCAACCTTTTTCCACCCCTTCGTTTCGAGGCTTTCTTCACCGTGTCCTGAACGAGGAAGTAGGTCGATCCTTGGAACGATACACCGATATCGAATGTCGACCGACGGTATTCGATGAAAATTCTTTTCTTCGCTTCTTTTTTGCTTTCTCCTCGCCCTTTTCGTCGTGGAAACTCGGAGGGGGTTCCGAGTGCGTCGATATCGCTTCGAAACCGCGAGAAACGGGCCGATACTACCCCGGCTCCAAGAGCCGCATCGTGTATTTTTCCACCGGTGGCGACGCGAGCGATTTTCTTTGCCTTTTTTCTTCTTTTTTTTTTTTTTTTTTTTTTCATCGCCTCACGTTTCCTTCTGGGACACGAGAGGCGGGCAGATGTCGCGGAAGTTGTGTGTATCGCCGCGATCGGAAGTCGATTTAGCGACACGCGGTTGCGAGAGCCGGTGCATCCGTGGTGAACCGTCCTCGCTCACGGTGCCGTGGGTTTTATGTAAACAGCTACCAAAGAGAGAGATAGAGATAGAGAGAGAGTAAAGAGAACAGCGTGTCGACTTCCCTTCGACGTTGAGCGATTTTGGATTTTATTTTATTTACCCTGTGGAACTCTCTCCTCGGTGAATACATTTCTCGTATTTTGCATGCGCGAAGTGCCTCCGAGACTTTCGCTGGGAATTGTTTCGACCGATTCGAATATAATTCAACGGCTCGGGGAATTGCGCTTCTCGACAGAGTGAATATCTTTCGAAAGGAATCGAATTAGAGGTAAACTTAGACACTGATTTTCGAAGATTGTTTGAATTGTTTCTGATGTAGTGGAAGATGTATACTGGATTCTTGGAATTGATCTTTTTTTTTATTCTGGAGAAAAGAAAGTAGAGGAGTGTTTATTAAAAATTTCTGAAGTGGATTCCTGAGAATGATCTTCTCTTTGGAGAGAAAGAAATAAAGAGAAATAAAATTAGAATTTTTTTAGTCACATTAAGAGCTGGGTAGATCTTAAGGAACAGTAGAAGATTGAGTATTATTTTACATTAGGTTGTCAAAGTTGACAAAGTCATTCCGTTCCTTTTTTTTTTTTTTTTGTGAAAATGAAACACAATTTTTTTAGAGTGAATAAACATTTTACATTTTATTAAATTATATATTCCCCATTTTGGAAAACGAAATGACTCTCCGAACAACCCGATAAAAATAGTATAGACGTTATTCAGGAATGTGAAATATGATTTGAATGTGAATACTTTTCTCTTGTTCTGAAGTACTCATCCTGAGTCGACGCATAGTTACGATTTAATTGGAGCATTCCATCTAACTAATTATGAATTTTATTTATTACGATTCGAAGAATACAGGCTACGTATCTACATTCGTAAGATACTCTTTTCGTTTCGTTCGAGTACCGACACATGTTCAACACTTCGCTAAACGCTTGAGTTACGCACGATTAACATTTTCCTGACCACTCGAGTTACGCCTGAGTAAGCCTCGGATACCGCACTTTTTTCGTGAAACGCGCGAAATAACACGGCTGAACTTGAACTCCGGTAACTCCAATGGTATGGAGACTGATGCAATGCCATTTGAAACACTCGCCGCGCTGCTCTAGAAACGTTCAAGGGCAAAGTTTCTTCGAATTGTTTATTGTACCTTTATACATTAAAGAATTGTAGAATTGTATATTGCTCTTTTATACATTTCGTAGAATTGTATATTGTTCTTTTATACATTTCGTAGAATTGTATATTGTTCTTTTATACATTTCGTAGAATTTTATATTGTTCTTTTATACATTTCGTAGAATTGTATATGGTTCTTTTATACATTTTGTAGAATTGTATATTGTTCTTTTATACATTTCATAGAATTGTATATTGTTCTTTTATACATTTCGTAGAATTTTATGTTGTTCTTTTATACATTCCGTAGAATTATACATTATAATTTTGACCCCAGGTAGTTATAAGAATGCGAAATTGTTACTATATTTCAATTGTGAAAAAGACTCCTTTGAGCGAACAAGAACTAGCAGGAACACTTGAAAAAGTATTTCACTAATTTTTCGAATAGTAATATTCGACTACTCGAATAATGATACTCAAATACTCGACTATTCGAATAATGATACTCAAATACTCGACTATCCGAATATTGACACTCAAATACTCGACTATCCGAATATTGACACTCAAATACTCGACTATTCGAATAATGATACTCAAATACTCGACTATTCGAATAATGATACTCAAATACTTCGACTATTCGAACACTGACATTCAAATACTCGACTATTCGAACACTGGCACTCAAATACTCGACTATTCGAACACTGACATTGAAATACGCGACTATTCGAATAATGATACTCAAATACTTCGACTATTCGAATACTGATGCTCAAATACTCGACTATTCGAATAATGATACTCAAATACTCAACTATTCGAATCATGATACTCAAATACTCGACTACTCAAATACTGAAATTCATATACTCGACTATTCGAACACTGACATTCAAATACTCGACTACTCGAACACTGAAATTCAAATACTCGACTATTCGAACACTGACATTCAAATACTCGACTACTCGAACACTGAAATTCAAATACTCGACTATTCGAACACTGACATTCAAATACTCGACTACTCGAACACTGAAATTCAAATACTCGACTACTCGAAGACTGACATTCAAATACTCGGCTACTCGAACACTGACATCCAAATACTCGACTATTCGAATAGTGATACTCAAATACTCGACTATTCGAATAATAATACTCAAATACTCAACTACTCGAACACTGACTACTCAAATACATATTAAAAGTTCACCCATAATACTCAAACACCTTCAAAATCTTCAAACATTCTCCACCAAACTCCCAAGAAGACTAAATATCACCGCACGAGCGATACACTCGATCCGAAACGTGTCATCCTACGCGACCAATCTCTCTACCCAACACCAACTCTCTACCAACATCTCGTGTCTTTGATTCCAGACGGTACAGACTTAAAAAAAGAAAACCCCGCCGCTCCACACCACCGCTTCTCGTCTACTCGCATTCGACGAAGAACCGTCCACCGCGTCGAATCCGACAACGCACGAGAAAAACCTCCTCGGCGGCTATTCTCGCGACGGGGGCAGTTGCACGAACATCGATAAAAAAAAAAATTAAAAAAAAGAGGAGAGACGAACAAGCCAGAGTACATCGGTGCGGCTTCAGGGTTCCGTGTCGACGCCGCTTCGCACGGATTCTCGCGCATCAATGGTCTAAGCTCTGTCGGAGGTCATTACCTCGCGATGGAATTCAGTGTCACCGAGAGAGAATGAGAGGTAGATAGATAGATAGATAGATAGATAGATAGATAGATAGAGAAAGAGAGAGATAGAGAGAGAGAGAGATCATACCTACTCGCGGGCCAACCTGGTACGTACCTAAAGCTTTCGTCATCGTGAATCGATGCGCCTACGCGATGACACCTCACAATGGACCAACGAGAATAACGTTCGCGTAACAACGGATCGACGTGCACCTTGGAAACAGACGTGTTATGCTATAGTCCCGTGTCAAGCACCAATTGGAAATGCAGTTTCGATGGAGTCCCCGGTTGTATGCACGAGCCGCTCGCGGGTGTATGCAGCGTGCAACGGGGGAGGGTTGAAACGAAAGTTACCCTGGATTGTTGCCTAACTGGTTTCATAGGAACTAGTTTGCGCAAGATAGAACACACTGGACGACCGAGTAATTAATCGTTATAACGCGCCTGTTCGCGCGAACGCGATTTTCCCCCCGTTGCGTTTCTGTGTGTGGTTTTTTCTTTCTTCTTTTTTGATCGAAGGTTTATTTTTCTTCTTTTTTTCTTTTCTTCCTCCATTCCATTTTGCTTCTTAATCCTCGCACACCGGTGTACTTAAATCTACCGCGAACCGGGTAATTAGCGAAGAATTTTACGACTCGGGCTCGCAAACCGTGAAACAACAACCAGGCGCGGTGGAATAATTACGTTCGATACAGGCGCGAAAATTAAGCAATTCTAACGCGAGTTCCTCGGGGCACATTTTTTTTTTACAGAGTTTGTACGGTTTCTTTTTTTTTTAAAAGCTTCTTTTAGGTGTAGTTTCAGTTTTCAATTTTCAAATACACGTTCTGGAGAATTTAACGAATATTGTAAAGAGGGGTCGATATGGAACGCTTTAAAATCGATGGATTTTTTATCTTCGAGAGTGTTTTATATATTTTTGGATAAACACTTTAATCGAGGGATTTTTTATTCTCGTGGAAAGATATTTCTATTCGGTTTGTAAATGTTATAGAGAATGCGGAAATGGCGTGCACGAGCGGTAGTATTTTTATATTTGTTTAGAGGAGATTCACCGTGGAAGGAAAAGCTGCGCGAGTGTGTTTAAACGATTGTTGTTCTGTTTACTTACTCGTTGAAAGAATCACAGGATCTTCCTGACGGAGATGGTTAAAAGTTAAAGTTTCTTACCTGCAACACACAGAAAAAAGTATTAGAATTTCAAAAATGTACAAAGTTATCTTAGGAAATAAAATCTATAGCTTTCCAAACTATTTAACATCTAAAATAATATTCAGTAATATTTCAAATTTAAATCTTCGCGTAAATAGTTGGAAGTGCTGATCGAAGTTGATCGAAGTTGATCGAAAAAATTGAATATAAAAATTAAACGTAACTTTAAATTGTGCAAGTCGAAAATTGGACATTTCTGTAATAAATAATCTGGAAACTCTATGTAAAATTCACAGACAAGTCGATGATCGAGAATAGTGGAAAAGTTGTTTGTTTTCATTTCGAGTGTTTTAAAACGTGATTTTTGTATCGTTCTTCGCATCGTCGATTCGATTACACTTTTGTTTTCACCGCATTATAGATTCGCTCCAATAATCCGGCAGCCCGAAGTCCCGAGCATGCCAGATTATTGGAATCCTACTGTATTATTTTGTACTCCATCACACAAGAGACAAAGGGTGCCCATAGTTGGTTCAACGTGTCGCGGGATATAATCGAAACATCCACGCACGAAAGAGAGCCAGTGACCACAACTATTGGCTGCAACAAGTTATCGAACACTGGTCATTTGTTGATCGCACGGTGGTTCGCATCGTTTCGTGCAACGCGTCGAAATATCGTAATCTGCAATTTCATTCAGTTCGTACTTTTTAAATCTCTTGTTCTCGTCTATATCTAATAATTTTACAATACGATAATATACATAGAAATGCAACAATTGTAGCCAGGTGTGTTTACTTACACCCTGTGAGTCGATTCGTGGAAGGAACTGATTAAAAATTTGTTTCTTTTTTTCAAATCACCTTCGTAAATAAGAACAAAATACAGAAAATCTGTGAGATTCAATACTGAATGCATCCAACTGCAATATGCATGTACCTACCTCGAAGGGGTTCTCGAAATCAATTTTTCAACAAGTCTTGTGTAAGGATCCACTGCTCCCGAAGTTTAAAGCGAAAATACCGACCAACCCTTGCTGTGGGTCTCCGAACCTAAAATTGCGTCAACCACGGTGTATCAATATTCCATTGGACCCTACCTACTCGAGTTCGGGACCACTGAAATTCAACCCAGATCAAAGGACGAACTAATGCGTCTTCGAGACATTGTCTGCATTTCTGTTCGTACCATGGTTCTTGTATCTTTTTCGTCGATGCTCGTCTTTGTTACGAATAAGTTTGTTACGTAGCAAACACGGAAATGCAAAAAGAATATTTGTAGCAATAATAATTGCAATTGCAAGTCTCGCACAGACAATGTTACAGTGTCCACTGATCGTGTGTGTTCTCTCTAGACACTAGTCACGTGTGTTAAACTATACAAGACGATTCAGAAATACACGTTCTTACTCTAGAAAACGACTCTAGAAGACGACTCTAGAAAACGACTGTAGAAAACGACTGTAGAAAACGACTCTAGAAAACGACTCTAGAAAACGACTCTAGAAAACGACTCTAGAAAACGACTCTAGAAAACGACTCTAGAAAACGACTCTAGAAAACGACTCTAGAAAACGACTCTAGAAGACGACTCTAGAAGACGACTCTAGAAGACGACCCTAAAAGACGACTCTAGAAGACGACTCTAGAAGACGACTCTAGAAGACGACTCTAGAAGACGACTCTAGAAGACGACTCTAGAAGACGACTCTAGAAGACGACCCTAGAAAACGACTCTAGAAAACGACTCTAGAAGACGACTCTAGAAAACGACTCTAGAAGACGACTCTAGAAAACGACTCTAGAAAACGACTCTAGAAGACGACTCTAGAAAACGACTCTAGAAGACGACTCTAGAAGACGACTCTAGAAGACGACTCTAGAAGACGACTCTAGAAAACGACTTTAGAAGACGCACTAAAATGGTCTCTGAACACATGCCCTGTACACCTTGCTCTTCGAGTTACATGTGATGGAAGAAAATGTACAGTTGGGAACTGAAAAGATTACATCTGGATTAAGAAGAGGTGTATCACACCCTTTGTAATAGAAACACGTATTTCCGAGAAAATTCGGTAACCGAGATAAAGTAACTTTTAATTTCAAAGAAAATTCGGTAACCGAGATAAAGTAACTTTCAATTGCAAAGAAAATTCGGTAACCGAGATAAAAAAAACTGTTGTAAAATTCAGATTATAATATCTAGTTTATTATAATATTCAGGGATCTCGCGTATCTAGTAGTATAGTTTTTGTACACATAAGAATACAAAGTCCGAACGAACACGTATACAGTGATATGTCTTGGATGTGAACGACGACTCTGGACTTGGAACTCGACTAAAAAGGAAAAACCAAAAGGAAAACACAGTCCTTAAAACACGACATCGACATCCGGCATCCTTAAGATCGTTGTTGAATGTATTCCACCAGAAAGAAATACAGAAAAGCTATAAAATTCAATCTCTGAAACGCCCTGGATCGAACCTCGAAATCAATTTCGTCGAGAGTGTTCCCTCGCGAAGAAAATCCAACGGGATCGAACATCGTACCGAGAACAGAAAGAAACCTCCCGCGAGATTTCCATCGAAAGTACCGCGAAGAAGCTCCGTGGTAACTCTGGAAAAATTCTCGAACGAAAATACCCGTACAACCCCCCTAAAACAGCGTCTACCGCGACGTATATCAATATTCCATTGGAATCTATCCGTGGAGGTTCGGGCCGGTCGAAATTCCTTTAAGGTCAAAGGACGAGCTAATGGAACCGGTCGTGGATCGTCAAAGGATTCGGTAACGACACGTCAAAAAGCACCGGAGAGGACATTTCGATTCCACGAAGCGAACCGAACGAAAGAGTCCTAGCCGTGTCGGCCCCCGATCCCTTACGCATCCCTTTACGACACGGGGTGTTGTCTCCAGGGCCCAGCGGCGAAGAGACGACCGCCTGGGGATGGAACGAGCGGTTGCGTGGGTGGTGGTACGGGATTGGGGAGTGGGGAGGGATAGTGGAAAGGCAGGAAGGAAGGAAGGAAGGAAGCAAGGAACGCGAAACGAGCGAGCGACCAACCAAAGGACACAAGCCCCGGAATATCGTTCGCGGAGGAGGCTTCTTCTTCCACTGCGACGAGGTATTGATCCTGTTTGCCACGTGGCGTTAGTATTCGGCGCGCAAACTTTCGCGAAAACGTGTCCCGCATGCCTGCGGCGCCCCATAATTGTAGATTCAAAGGATATAATTCGAAAGAGAGGAGATAGAGAGGAGAAGGCCGGATGATGGCCGCGCGAGGGCTACGAGCACCGAGAAAAAGAGAGAACGCGAGCGCGAGCGCGAGCGCGTCCCCGTCAGGATCCCCGGGGATTACCGGTCGCGGTGCAGAATGAGAGTGAGAGGGGTGGGGGGTCGATGGGAAGTTGGAAGGGGGCCGAAAACAGCGAAACGCCCCGGCGCCCGGCCACCCTTCGCCTTCTAACGAAGTGAAAATTGCCCGTCATTTTTTTTCCGCCCTGGTCGGATGCTTGATTTCATTTCGCGGGGTTCGTCTTCGCGCGTGGAACGTAATTCTTTCGTTGAAGCGAAATGTTCGGTATTGGGATAGATATCGAGGGATGATGGTTAAGATTGTCGGTGGAGATTTTATGTTTATGGAGAAATGTTGGTTTATGGGCGTTTAATGGCTGAGATGATTGTAATTGGATCGACGATGAACGGGTTTGAGGTGACAGACGGGGGAATTGTGAGAAGAATGCAGAGTGGAAAATTTTAGCGCGAGGAAAATATGAAGTGCGGAAGAAAAAGTTGTGTTGATGTGGTTAGCGTTGATATGTCTAGTCTTGAAGTTTCTAGCCTTGAAGTGTCCAGCCTTGAAGTGTCTAGCCTTGAAATGTCTAGCCTTGAAATGTCTAGCCTTGAAGTGTCTAGCCTTGAAATGTCTAGCATTGAAAATTTGAGCGTGAGGAGAATATGAAGTGCAGAAGAAAAACTAGTGTTGACATGACTAGCGTTGACATGATAAGCGTTGACGTGATTAGCGTTGAAATATCTAGCCTTGAAATGTCTAGCCTTGAAATATCTAGCCTTGAAATATCTAGCCTTGAAAATTTGAGCGTGAGGAGAATATGAAGTGCAGAAGAAAAACTAGCATTGAAATGTCTAGCATTGAAATATCTAGCCTTGAAAAAATTAGCATTGAAAATTTGAACGTGAAGAGAATGTAACGCAGAAAATTCCATCATAAAGAATTACATCGCCAGGCGGGAAAACATTGTCACATCGCGTTACTTTGTAGGAGAATTAAATGGAAGAAAATTGTGTATACAAAAATAGTTCGTTTTTATCGCCTCAACTAGAATATTTACCATTTTTTGTAACATATCAAGGACGAAAAAAGAAACAAACTACTCCTAGTCTAACTTAGAAACACTGTAAAATTTCTAATGTTCAATATTTTCTCACAATTCTAACACAAACTGTAACCACCTTCGTACCAAATAAAATAGTTCTTTTACAGTTCTATTTTATACAAGCAGAACGGACTCGACAACCACGAAGGCTGTAACTTCCGCAATGTTGATTATTTTCGCGCGACAAAAAATTGTCCACACTCCCGAAATATATACCAAAGCTACGCCTCCAAATCCGATACAAAAATATATGATCAGTTTCGTTTAAAAAAGTCTCAAAGAACGCTTGAAGAATTACAATCTAGAACACCCTCTCGGTAAATCGAGTAGCTAAAGCTCGACCTTTCGAAAAATTGTTCACAGCGAGAGGAAAAAGTCTTCCGTGAGAAGAAATCCAGGGAAAGACACCCCTCTGAGTCGATGGGTATACCGAAATTCGGCCACTTTTCTACGGCTAGGCTTCGCTCTAATTCTTAATTCGCGCGTCGTCAAGGATACAGCGCACCCTCGACGATCGTGCCCGGAAAACCGGGATTATTGGCCCGTAATTAACGTTCAAACTCTCTCGTTTCTCGGCCGACAAGGGTCGAGAGCTGCACGCGGACTTATTGGCTTACGCGCTCCGATAATATACGCGATAAACCACCAGAGAGAAGACGATCCTGGATTGGATTCCGCTGGAACTCGGCCCTCGACGAGCCGGATTTCCTCATCGGGAGTGGGAGAGGCGAGAACCTGTTCGCGGGACGTTGATCAACGAGTCGGAAGCCATGGAATCCACCGGCAAATGTTTGGACAACGGTGTGCGCACGCGTAGGAAAATATTTTCATAAATCTCGCGATCATTCCTCGGATTGTACACGCTCGATCGAGGAAGTCGTGCTCGCTGCGAGAATGTTCCTTCAACGGGTAGGGAAGATTCGCGCGAAAGTGTGAACGACTCGTTTGAATTTCGCGCCCGGCCCAGAATGCACTGCTGCACCACGTGACGTCTACCGACGCCATATTGCTCGCGACGCGACGATACTCGAGCGCCGCGCGAACACTCGTCTTTAGAGTGTAATACTCTGTTTTTTCTTGGTGTTTTCGAGAAATATTTTTGTATAATTTTCGGCAATTTACATTTTCTTTTACTGTAATTGTTTAGTCGTTATCGAGAGTACGAAACAAAGTGTGTCGATTGAACTTTGTGGAGTAAAAATTCTACGAAAGTTTGAATTTCGCGCCCGGCCCAGAATGCCCTGCCGCACCTCGTGACATCTACCGACGCCATATTGCTCGCGACGCGACGGTACTCGAGCGCCCCGCAAACACTCGTCTTTAGAGTGTAATACTCTGTTTTTTCTTGGTGTTTTCGCGTAATATTTTTGTATAATTTTCAACAATTTACATTTTATTTTACAGTAATTATTTAACCGTTATCGACAGTACGAAATAAGTGTGTCGATTGAACTTCGTGGAGTAAAAATGCTACGTATTAAGTTACTGTAAACGAATACAGGTAAATAGAGATTTATTTTACATTTATGGTGGGTTGTTTATTATCTGAAAAAGGTAAAAACAGCTGAGCAAACGAGAGGGAAACGAGAAGATTCTCGATCAGTTGCTTCAATATTTATCTATGCATAGGATGAATACAGGAGCTGTATTTAAACGACTAGGATGGAGTAGTTTCTTAACGAATGTTTTTCGAAGTTTTGCGGAACACGGTAAAGACGCTGGATCGAATGAACTATCGCCGTATTTCCGCGAGTCTATTTGTGGAACGAGAGAAATTGTAGGAATCCTCTGGCATCTGTAAATTCTACTTAACCAAACCGTGGAAAATTCGATTTGCCCGAACCACTTTAACCAGAACTTATGCAACTCTCTTCGCCATATAAGTTAGCGAAGTAACTCTGGAGGCTGCGGTGTCTGGTATACTTGGGTTTACATACTTCGTTTTCATAAACGCCACAGCTCTCCAAATAATTTCGTAGTTCGTTCATTTATCCCGACGTGAACGAACCGGTGAAATGTTCCCCATTATACTAAATATCTACCACGTTGCCTCGACGCGACAAAAATTGTTTTCTAACTGTACGTGAAATCACGATTACCTCGAGAAAATAAAATATGCATTAAATAATATTTATCGATAGAAAGCGTCGTGTACCATTAAAAAGATTTGGAATATATACGATGTAAAATTAAAACTTCCAAATTTTATAAAAAGAAATCCACTCTCTCCGAAAAATAATCTGCACCCGAGATAAATGGTAGATTCGAGCAGATAAAAATTTATCGATCGACGTATTAATAAGAAAGGGTAAATAAGTACTATTTACATTATTTTAGATTAAAAATTTTCCATCGTGTTCCGTTTAAATTACAAGAACCTTCTCTCTGTCCAGAGTTCACATCCACCACTTTGGGGAAAAACGATCGTAAAGGATGAAAGTTTAAAAATGAAAACGTGGAAAATGAACTTAATAACTATTATTTCCGAGAAGAAAACAACGCGGACTGAGCCTTCCCTAGTCGGAGAAATTCCACGTAAGGAGTTTTCTCTCCCTTGACGTTTTCAGGACGAAGGTATCGAAGCAATTCATCAAAGAACGCCGAACGAAACGCTTCGCGCACGTCCAAGTTTCTCTAAAACTAAGAATCGGTTCGAACAAAAAAAAAAGAAAAAAAAAGATAAATAAAACGATCCAGATCGTCAACAATTCCTGTCGACACCTTGCGCGCACGGTGGTATCGTCGATTACCCCGCGCGTCTCCCGGCCAATAACCAATTAAGCTTGTTTCACGGATACGAGTTCGACAGTGACGAATAGCCACGCCCTTAACCGGACAGGAAAGTAATTAAAGATCGCAAAGAAGATTTACGAGGGGGTTCACCGACTATTACTCTCATAAACCATCAGGATCAATCGCCTCGATCGATGCGTTTCGAAACCGCGATCCCGCGGTTCGCGTTCGAGCAACGTTGGTTCCTGGAAATAAAGACACACGAGCTGTGTAAAGACGATCCTGAAGAATACACACACGAATCCTACCTTTGACGATACAACAATGAAATTACGTAAGAAAAATAAACGAAACCTCTAATATGCACGTGGATCATCGATTACAATTTAAATCGAAGCTAAAGAATTACTAGACGCAAGCATACCTTCTTTATGATCTCTAACTTTGGTTGTGCCACGTCTGGGTCTTTTCAGACCCGGAGATTCTACACAGCTCAATTATACAATTGACAGAGTATACAATTAATACAGGTTTCCGTAGAAACGAAGAAAAGTACGACGAGATGAATCTTCCTCGAAATATTTGTACGAAATTGAGTTACGGGTCCGTTTGGACCCACGCGTAGTCTCTCCCGTGGTCGCCTAAACCACTGATATTGCGAGGGGTCGATAAAATAACCATGAAAGCACACGAGAAACGTAAACGTAACTTTTGATTTGCAGATAACGATCCATACTCTCGCACACTTCGCATTCGCAAAAACTCGGACGAAGAGATCATCGATTAGGTCCGTGTAACTCCTTTCAACAAGTTCCTAGGGACACTGACGTTCATTGTCCCGCACACACGGCCACAGAGACGCTCGCGACTACGAACGAATCATCCGACAGATCCGCTGAAAATTGTCTCGTTAAATCCTCCTCAAAGGATCGTCTAAAAATGCTCGCGACAGGGGGTGTGAGCAGCGAGGGGGGCGACCGGTGATGCTGGCGCCCTTTCATCCTCGCTCGAGCGGCCCCCGTCGTCGAATCACCAGGAATCAGGTATCGGGCCAAGAGAAACGTTCCTTGATTCGACTTGCTAATTTCGGCCAGGTGGACGTTCCAACGAAGACGAGCAAACATTGACTCTGGCTGGGGAGCAAACACTCTGGCGAGCACATCCTCTTTATAAAGCTCCAAGGAGAGGGGAGAAAAGACTGATAAAACGGACGAGATCGTTGCGGAGCTGCACGTGGGGCGGCCGTGCCCCCTCCCCCCTTTCGTAGCAGCGTGGTCTCTCTTCTGTGTCGCAGTCGTCTCTCCACGAGGGGGAGGAAGAAGAAAAAAAAAAAATAAAATAATTTCCTATCGAGTTCGTAGACTAGTTTTTCCGCGTTGGATTCGTCCCCCGAGTCCTCGAGAAAGAAAGGAGGGGGTCGAGAAGAGGGGGTGGGGGGAGAAGTTTCACGAAAGAATCGCGCGCCCAGTAATTAGATGAGACGCTGGAGCACGTCGCCGAACAAAGGGGAACCCCCGTTGCTGGGGTAATTCCGCCCCTATTACCGCGATCTCTTTTCTCGCTCGCGGACACGAGCAATTATGGGGGGTAGGGAGATCCGGAGACGAGCGAAAGGAAGACGTCGTTCGAACCGTAACGACCCGAACGGGGAAGAAAAGGCGCGTCTTCATGGTCAAAGAAAAATTTCATTTCTTCTCCTAGCTACCACGGCCGTGTTGGGGGCAGGTGGGGGGACACTCTCGGTGCACTCGAGTCCCCGCCCCCTCTCTCTTTCTTGCCCGCCCACTTTCCTCGTAAAACGATAAACGCGAGAGGCGAGAGAGAGAGAGAGAGAGAGAGAGAGAGAGAGAGAGAGAGAGAAAGATTTCGAGGGAAACTTTTCCCGCGCGCTACGTGGAAATTCTTTTTCACCTTTTTAGGGCGCCCCCCTTTCTCTCCCCCTCTCTTTCACCGCTCTATTCCTTCGGTAGCCAGTTTCAAGCTGCTTCCGGAACGCGATACATTAACTCCGTGTTTGTTCCTTCCGCGGACAAAAGAAACGGCCCGGATTGGGAAGTTCCTTAACGAGACGCGGGCGCTGAAGAAGTTGGAAATCTCGTCTTCCAGAAATAGGTTTACGTGGAGTAGGAGAGGGGGAGTAGGAGGGGCAATGAGAGGGAAAATATCGAGTATCGAACAGGGGGGGATCGACAATGCGTTCTCGCGTGCTCAACCCTTTGCTGGAGAGTTTTCAAGGGTTTGGGGGGCTCGACGAGCGTGAGATTTTAACCAACTTGAGGGCTGATTCTTTTTTTTTTTGTAGTGGGGTTGGAAAATGAAATTACAATTCGAGAGAAAATTTTCAAAAACGACGAAACTCCGTCCTTGGTGGTTTTTGTTTCAAATTTTGCGCATTCGTGGATGTAGATAGTCGTTGTCGATCTACGAGTATTAACATTTGAAGACAATTTTTCATTTGGAGAAACGGTCCCTTTTTATTATTCCAATTACCGATAAGGAATGTCCATGTGATGTCCTCTATGATTTCTTTTGAATTTTCAAGTTTTCCAACGGTGAAGAAAATCAAATCACTTTTCTCAAAAATTTTAAGAAAACAATCTAGACATTTTTTATTAGAATTCCCAATTAACAAATAATACCTTTATAATAAATACCTTGCAATAAAATAATAACAAATTCTACCGGTAAACTGTAGTTAGATAAACAACAATGTTTCAAACAGATTGTTTTACTTCTTTATCCATTTCTTAAATTTTTACAACGTATTATTTTCCGCCAGAAACCATATCAAATTTGTCTAAAAAATACCATTGGAGGAAACTTTAAAAATTAGTTTCATTAATAAATAAAATACCACACCTACAAAGAGTGGTCTTAATGTTTACTCTTCTTTGCACATTCGTCTATCCTTGCCACTAAACTATTACCTCTAAAAGAAACCATCGAAGTACCAAATCTTTAAAACCTGATTTCATCAACAAATAAAAAATACTCTCACGCCTACTAAAAGAAAAAACACAACATCTTCAAATATACAATATACAATACACAAACATATAATACAACCAATCAAATTTCTAAATTTCCTCTACAATTATTTCGTACACCTACATCTTAGAAAAAGCTTCCCAATTTTCAACACTTCCGTTACCTATCTTTGCGTACTTAACACCTACAAAAACCATCCCGGATGTATACTCTCCTTCTTCTCCGCACATTCGTCGATCCTTTCGCCCCGATATCCGTACCATTGATCACAATCGCGAAGGAACCGTGTCCCGAAAACAATCGAGAAACTAGGATCGATGGAAAATAAAGTTCCCGTTTCGCGAAAGTGAGAGAACACGCGTCGGTGTACGGTTCTCCCGTGAAGCCCCTGGGGTATGTGTCGGGGGCGCCCGAGTTACATCAACAGGTCAATAATAAATTCAAAAACACTCCGAGCCAATTCTGGTTTCGATTCCGAGATCGGGAGCGTGTACGCCGCGAGATACCAGTACGGCATGCTCAGAATGCGGCAGTCGGGGCTCCGAGTGGCTGCAAAGGAAATAAATAGAACGACTCCATCGATGGTGTTCCTCAAAGTGCACCGTACACTCGCCCGCGCGCGCGTGCAACTAAATTAGCAATTCCACCGGCGGAAATAATAGCACGGAAAGGGTGGATCGACTTCGAAATTTCTTGGGAACTTTGTTGGTTCGCCGTAGCGGGGAATCGATCAAACGGGGTTACTCTAATATTATGATAAGAAGGTGGATCGAAAAGTATTCCGCCTCGATAAATTCAGTTTCAATAAGGACACGTCAATAAACGAAACTGGACTGCGGATGGGGATGGAGGGAGAGGGGATAATCCTCGAAATGAACTTTTCAGTTAGACACGCTTTGTCGTCTCGAGCGAGTCACGATAGTTCTTTCCATCGTTTTGTTTGATTTTCGTCGAGATCTTTATAAAAGTCTTCAATTTTTCGAGAAGCGTTGCACCAAGCTTGGTGAGATCGAAGTTTGGGATATTCTCTTTGATGATTCGCTACATGAGGAATCTAGGAGGATGTAAAGAGGACTGTCGGAATCTCGAAGTGACGAAATGTACAGTTTTTCGTTTCTGTGAATGTACACGTGGCAAGTAATGGTGAAAGCACATAAAAAATTTATTTTTATATCGTAATTCTCTTTCATAAATGCCAGCACACTGGTTAAAATTTATTTTTATATTATGATTCTCTTTTATATATGTATCTCTTGAGCTGTTTAGCAATGCAGTTCGAGGTACCAAATTGATTGCGTTGAATGGTACACAATTCTGGTAACCAGTGTCTAAATTTTCAGAGCTGCTATACTCGAGAGCAGTTTTGTGGGTATTTAGAAGGTCGACTCTAGCTCGAAGAAAATTCTTGAATCACACAATGTAGAATTGTGTGATTGAATTACACTATGTAGAAACAAATATATCACTACCAATTACACAATTAATTTCACACATTACTCAGTGAGCATCCCTTCCACTTGGCTCCATATCACAATAAACGAGGCTCTCGTCTAATACTCGGTGATACAATAATCGAGGTCTGGTGTATAAGAATTCGGGTAACATTTCATCCGAATGAAAAATACCAATAAAACTAACGATTGATCGTATAAACGTCCAGCGACGATAATTCTGACTTTAATTGTCATTCGACGAGCAACCGATGAAAAATGGCCCATCTTTCACTCGTTATCGAAACTTTCGTCCAACGACGTAGAAATAAAGTAAACATTTGCAGAAAAAATGTAGACGTTATAGTTCTAAAAAAAAGAGAGAAAAAAAAAATTCCCTCCTGGTTGCACGCGATTGCTGTTCCAATATTAAACGTACGTTGACAACGGCTGTCAAGTGTCGACGTACTGTCGATCATGCTAACAAATGGTAGTCGAACGAACGGAGAACATTGTTCTGCAAGTATCTGCGAGGCTGTTAGACGCAGACAAATAAATTTAAGCGAGTTTACGGGGATTACATAAATTCAATAACGTCCAGCCGATAACTTCGATCCGGGAAGTGTCCCGTTCGGTGCACGTTCGTGAATTTTAGTTACTCCATTTTTCTTCTTTTCTCTCTCTCTCTCTCTCACTCTTTCATTTTTCTTTTTTTGTTTTATTTTTTATTACGGGCAGACTTCGTATTAAATTACGAGTACTCCGGGGTGGCAGCTTCTCATCTCGCGGTGGATATGAATAACAAATCACCCGAACGGGGAATACGTTATCGAGAATCGATAGGTTCGTTCCTTTAATGGACGAGAGTGACGTTACGGGATGATATCGACGTTGCAGGATAGTTCGGGCGCGCGACTCGCGCGAGACGTGACAGTTTTACATATTTCGCGTAATAAAAATGTCCTCGGCCCTACGCAGCGACGATGTACCGGCTTGTTGGACGTTATTCCCGGAAACCGAGGATTATACCAGACGGCGGAGTTTAAGCGACTTACGAGTGAATCTGGAAAAGATGATTCTGTCGTTTCGAATGTCCACTTCATTGAAAAATTGCGGCTGCAACAGTGGTCTGGTAATTGCCACTCCTCTGCAGTGATTTTTCTCGGTAGTTCGAATAACTGCTTATTAAGTATGCAAAGGCAGTTAACGGAGGTGTGGTTAAAAATTGGGAAGCTTTTTTACCGATGTGAGTCTATGAAATAATTGTAGAGGAAATTTACAAATTATATTATATATTGTATATTATATATTCATATATTGTATATTATATATTTATCTATTGTATATTATATATTTAAAAAGTATTATGTTTTTCCTTTTATTTCACTCACCTCTATTTATCAATAATTATGCATTTTTCAAATTTTCGAGTAAAATGAAAGTAAACAAAATTTGGTAACGATAATTGGGAAAGAATAGATTTTTTTAATCCGAAATTATCAAAATGCTCGCTTAAGCGATCGAAGGAGTTCGAAGACTCTTTCGTGAACTAATCGGGAAAAATTCCAAGACGAAGTATATTTATTATTGTTTATTTCTTTAGAAGTTTGTCAGATCCAGGTTACTAAGAATCGAGAGAAAAATTTGACATTTTTATCGCGTGGGATTCCTGTCCACGAAAACTACCGTGTCTTTAAAGCGTTAGTCCCTTCTCTGCGACATAGGTTGAAGTGCAAAGTGCTCGCAATGCGCGGACGTAGGAAGTTACTCAAGCCCGTAACAACCCTTGTTCGTGCTTTCTGGAACGTGTGCATACTGCAAGCACTCCACACAAATCAACGTTACTTTCGTAGGGTGTCTTGCACTCCGCGGAGAAAGGGTCGGCACGTTCGCGTTTTAATTATATCCTGAAATCCGAAACACCTAGTTCTTTGAGATTCGGTTACGTTCGTGTTTATAATATTCCTTGATAAAGATTACTGTGTACTTTCGTGCTCGGCGCGTGAAAACGTTCTAGCGATGAAAAACGTCGAGAAGAGAATTTTTTTCACAAAATTGTCGAAATGAAATTTTCGACCCAACGACCCAAATACGTAATACGTGCATCCGGTTCCCAACAAACATGGCTTCCTGCAGCCCGGGAATCTCTATTTACCTTGTTCGTCCGGTAACTGCACGAACTTCCACTTCTCGGAGATCAAAGTTACAAAAGTTAATATTGTTAAAGTTTGTGTTCATCGTAGACCTCGATTGAAGCTTCTGTGTACTACCTCTGCGCGTGAAAACATTCTGGTGGTGAGGTATATCAAAAAGAGAGTTTTTTCTCAAAATTGTCCATTGTATCAGGTTCCCAAAAATATGGTTTCCAGCAGTCAAAAAATGTCTATTTACCTTGTTCGTTCGACAACGAAATCAATTTCCACTTCTTAGAGATCAAAATTACAAAACTTAGTATTGTTAAAGTTTGTGTTCATCGTACTCCTCGATTAAAGTTCGAATTTCCCACCTCTGCGCGTGAAAACATCCTAATAATAACGGACCAATTCTCACAAATCAAAGTTACTAAAGTTAGCGTTCGCACACTCCTCGATTAAAGTTCCAATTTCCCACCTCTGCGCGTGAAAACATCCTGATAATAACGGACCAATTCTCAGAAATCAAAGTTACTAAAGTTAGTGTTCGCACACTCCTCGATTAAAGTTCGAATTTCCCACCTCTGCGCGTGAAAACATCCTGATGATAACAGACCAATTGTCAGAAATCAAAGTTACTAAAGTTAGTGTTCGCACACTCCTCGATTAAAGTTCGAATTTCCCACCTCTGCGCGTGAAAACATCCTGATGATAACAGACCAATTGTCAGAAATCAAAGTTACTAAATTTAGTGTTCGCACACTCCTCGATTAAAGTTCCAATTTCCCACCTCTGCGCGTGAAAACATCCTAATAATAACGGACCAATTCTCAGAAATCAAAGTTACTAAATTTAGTGTTCGCACACTCCTCGATTAAAGTTCCAATTTCCCACCTCTGCGCGTGAAAACATCCTGACAATAACGGACCAATTCTCAGAAATCAAAGTTACAGAAGTTAGCGTTCATCACACTCCTCGATTAAAGTTCCAATTTCCCACCTCTGCGCGTGAAAACATCCTGATAATAACGGACCAATTCTCAGAAATCAAAGTTACAAAAGTTAGCGTTCACACACTCCTCGATTAAAGTGTCTACGTACCACCTCCACACGTGAGAACATCCCGCTGATAAAACGTGTCAAAAAAAAATAATTTTTTCTCAAAGTTTTTCAAAATTGAATCTTCGAACAACATAATACGCGCATCAGGTTCCCAGGAAACGCGGCCTCCAGCAGGCCGAGAATCCCCATTTACCGATGCCGTTCTGGCAACGGAGCTAGCGTCTATTTCTCAGAGGTTAAAGTTACGCAGCGACAGGTAAAGTTTCCGCGCGTACGACAGTAGCACGGAACGATCGAATTCCGCCAAGAGCCGAGTACTTTCTCGGCTGGATTAATGACGGTGGCCTTAATGGATCGCGGTATTGTCTGCGCTCGCGTTCGCGCTAGCGCGCTCGCTCGCGCTCGCTCGCGCCACCCAGCCGCGAGAGAGCGGTTCCCGCGTTTCGCAGGTGGCGTTTGCGAAGTGGGTGGGGCCCGAAACCAGCTCGTTCCGTCTCGCGGCCGAGGAGTGGGGGTATCCGCCCGTTTGGCCAAGGAGTGGAAAGTAAAAGGCGGCGAGTGGCGCCCGTACTGTGTCGCAGCTGCACCGGGCACGCTGCTACGCGCTGAAATCACAATTGGCCCACACGGTGTCTCGCGGGCGCCCCGCGACTTCCATAATACGACACTAAATGCTTGGATTTAAACGCGGGACAAAGCGTAACCCGTAACCCGAGTACCAGGAAATCTCCGTGACCGTCCCACTCTCTGCTCTCGATCGTCTCCTTCGCGCCCTGATACGGAGATGAGAGAAAAGACCGCTGCTTCTTCCACCGAGGAGAAAAATTTCAACTTTTCTCCGTATGCTACGCGAGACGACACTGTTGCGCCAGATTGCGTTACGAGGTTACGTTCCAGGACTTTCTTCTCTCTCTTTGCACTCGGGGAAAATATACGGCAGAGACCGAAGGTGTTCGCTTCGGGATCTCTGTTTCGAATAAGAATCTTTTTTTTTTTGGAATCGATCGATCTTACGTTGTGTACGAGTGAAAGATATTGGTTTTTGGAATTTTTTGTCATTTTATTTTATTAAATTATATATTCTTCATTCTGGAAAACGAAATTACTTTCCGAATAATCCAACACGAAAGAGATTGTTCTCGAAGCGGACCATCGAACGAACGCTTTTATAATTTTTCATGTTTTTTATTTTCTGAGGTATGGAGTTGGTCGAGTTGGTTTAACGACGGTGGATATTTGTTTGAAGTAAACTCAAGGTCATCTGTTTACTGGTCATTGAATTCGTCTTTTTATCGATCATAACGGAGCACGAAAGAAACACCTGATACCTCTGAAAATATGAGACGTAAAACGTTTAAAAGACACTCGTTCAATCCCTCGAGTACCGTTCAATTTACACGATACCTTTTTCGATCGCATCGATGAATAACGAAATATCTGAAATATAGTTGTACGTTGTACATATAGATACTGTAACTATTGGGTTGTTCGGAAAGTAATTTCGTTTTCCAAAGTGAAGAATATATAATTTAATAAAATGTTTACACATTCTAAAAAAATCGTGTTTTATTTTCACAAAAAAAAAAAAAAAAAAAAAACAAAATGACTCCCCGAACAACTTAATAGTAGTTCTTATTGACTCGGTAGGTTGTTTATCGAGAAAAGTTCGACGTAATTTACAACGCTGAAATAATTCAACGTACCACATCTTCGTTGTATTCGAACTGTATTTTTAAGCAATGGTGTCGTTTCTATGGCTGCTACTGTATTTGTACGGCATCACTTTGGGGCGCTAGTGACTCCGATGAAAAAACATCACGAGATAATTACTTCGGATTACGTCGACGGAACGATTCGGTGATAACGTTCACGGGTTTACAGATGTACTCTGCCATTTAGATCGAAAGGAAAATATACTAACGAGCACGAGCCCGCAAATCGTGCGTTTCCGGGGTACGAGCCACTTCGAGTTGCAGCCGGCACCACTTGACCAAGAAACCGTGTCAACGAGTTTCATCTTCCCTCGGTACAAGCACTAGAAATTGCAGAAACCCATAGAGAACGTACGCAATACAAATTGTAGTACCGATTGCTCACCACGTATCGATTATTATGACGTAATTACTAGATCGAAGTGGTTGCGAAACGAAAGGCATCCGGATCAGTAATTATTCGAAATCGTTTTTTCATTTCAAAGGATAAAGCGGACTGCAACTCTCGCTCGACTTAAGTACCGCGCCGAATCGAACGAAAAATTCTTTTTCAAAATTATTACTCGTGGAAAGCAATCTCACGAACATTGACTCGCGCGTAATAATAATCTGCACCGGTATCGTTCGATAAATTACTACTGTTTCTAATTTATTGCTCCTAGTGTACGTACACTTTTGCTAAGAAAAGTACACCTTCCTGGTTCTCTCCGCAAGTCATTAAAAAAACAATTCAATACCACACTTTAATTTCGCAAAATTCATAAAGAATCTTCGTAATTTTAAAGATCTAAAAATAATCTAAAATCGATCTTTAATGTATCTTCGTCCACAAATCTTTTCACATCCCCGAATTGTATTAACTCCTTTGCACTCGAGGCTCTTTTACTACCGGAAACCGACGCCTGGAGAAAATCCTTCAAATCGTAAAATTAATCCGGAACGAAACATTTTTGTACACTTTGCATACACGCGTTTACACTCTACGAGAACGTAATATTTAAATGTCCAATTTGAATTCCAACACCGCGAAGTTTTTCCGGATAGAAAATAGTACACTGAATTGGGCGGCGATCGAGGATCTCCTCTCGAGTTCAAAGGGTCAACATTCGTCCATTTGTCTCCCAAGAAAGCCTCGCGAACCCCGTAGAAACAAAAGAAAAATAATTACAAAGAGACACCCACGCCTCGAAAGTGCGAGTAAAATTCCCTTTAACTTTCCAGTTAACACCGTAACAATGCTGCAATTCAGGGACCCCTCGCGCCGTATTTTATTCGATAAAGGAGAAAAAGCTCGGTCGCTACAAAGGGCGTGTGATTATTATTATCATCGTCATCTCGCTCCATGGAACGCACCTCTTGTCTGGAAATGCGTTTCCAGCGGCCATGGGTTCCGCGGCCTATTGTTTCTTACGTGTTTGACTTCTCTCGTATTTAAATACTCGCCGCGGTACGAGTCTTTCTCTCTCACTCTCTCATTCTTTCTTTCCTTCTCTCTCCTGTTCCTTTGTGCTCGCTCGTTTCCGCGCGTCGATTTCTCAAAATTCTCCAACGAAGCACTGAAGGCGCCGCCAGAAAAACGCTTTATTCCAGAGTTTCCTGCTCGCCCATACGCGGCGGCGGTTGCCCATTAATTATTCATTCCGCGTTTCGTAAATACCGCCGCAGCGGTGGCGGTGGCGGCGTAACCCGCGGCGCTCGTAATTTAAAAAACGAGAACCGGCTACTACCTGGCCAACGGGGCAACCGAGGCAGGGGGCGGTGGGAAGGTGGAGGACACGCCGGGGACAAAAAGGGGAGGGTTTGAGAGAGAGAGAAAGAAAGAGAGAGAGAGAGAGAGAGAGAGAGAGAGAGAGAGAGAGAGAGAGAGAGAGAGAGAGAGAGAGAGAGAGAGAGAGAGAGTGAGAGTGTGTGTGAGTGTGAGTGTGAGAGTGAGAGTGAGAGTGTGAGAGTGAGAGTGTGAGAGTGTGAGAGTGTGTGTGAGAGTGTGTGTGAGAGTGTGTGTGAGAGTGTGTTTGAGAGTGTGTTTGAGAGTGTGTTTGAGAGTGTGTTTGAGAGTGTGTTTGAGAGTGTGTTTGAGAGTGTGTTTGAGAGTGTGTTTGAGAGTGTGTTTGAGAGTGTGTTTGAGAGTGTGTTTGAGAGTGTGTTTGAGAGTGTGTTTGAGAGTGTGTTTGAGAGTGTGTTTGAGAGTGTGTTTGAGAGTGTTTGAGAGTGTGTTTGAGAGTGTGTTTGAGAGTGTGTTTGAGAGAGTGTGCGAGAGAGAGTGTGCGAGAGAGAGTGTGCGAGAGAGTGTGTGTGTGTGTGTGTGAGAGAGAGAGAGAGAGAGAGAGAGAGAGAGTGTGTGTGTGTGTGTGTGTGTGTGTGTGTGTGAGAGAGAGAGAGAGAGAGAGAGAGAGAGAGAGAGCGTGTGTGTGTGTGTGTGTGTGTGTGTGTGAGAGAGAGAGAGAGAGAGAGAGAGAGAGAGAGAGAGAGAGAGAGAGAGAGAGAGAGAGAGAGAGAGAGAGAGAGAGAGAGAGAGAGAGAGGTTTTCACGGTTTCCACCGGATGACGAAGGGAAATTGCGAAAACCGGGAAACGCGTGGCGCGTTAGAGACATTCGTTGCGTCGCGACGCGAAACCCTGTCCAGAATTACGGAACATGAATATTAAACGCGGGGCGTGCGCGACTATCGCGTCTTGTCATCCGTTCCGACAGCTTCTTTTCCTCGCGACGAGGATCACGGGACGGTGAAAACGATCCCGAGACGAGAAAGATACACCCGACCCGACCCGACCGCCACACCGACGACTGAAACGCCATTTACGAGGGGGACAGCCCCCCCTCGCTTCACGACTCTTTGTTGTTGACGACGCGGCTATAATAACAATCGCGATAATAAAAGACGACTTCGAGAAGCGGCGTAATTTGTTCCTTCCGTGAACGTTTCTGATTATCGTAATGGTCCTCCTCGGGCCGACCAGGAAAGGTTGTTTTAATTCAGGGTACTTTATCGGTCACGGGTTTTGCGTATCGGGTTTTACGCGCTGGACGCGGTGCAAGGGATGTTGGACGTTTGGATATGATAAAAGATTGGGAATTTTGAATAAGAGATTAGGAATTTTAAATGAGAAGAGATTAGGAATTTTAAATGAGAAAGATTAGGAATTTTAAGGGAAAGAAGAGAAAAATGGAAATTTTAAGGGAAGTAAGAGAAGAATGGGAATTTTAAGGGAAAGAAGAGAAGAA
Source organism: Ptiloglossa arizonensis (assembly GCF_051014685.1). Lineage (NCBI taxonomy): Eukaryota > Metazoa > Arthropoda > Insecta > Hymenoptera > Colletidae > Ptiloglossa > Ptiloglossa arizonensis. Next base: position 24,174,278 of record NC_135048.1, on the reverse strand, counting down.
TGGAAATTTTAAGGGAAGTAAGAGAAGAATGGAAATTTTAAAGGAAAGAAGAGAAGAATGGAAATTTTAAGGGAAAGAAGAGAGGATTGGAAATTTTAACGGCAAGAATAGAAGATTGAAAATTTTAATGGAGAGAAGAGAGGATTGTAAATTTTAAATAAGAAAAGATGAGAAATTTTAACGGAAACAAGAAAAGATTGAAAATTTTAATGAAAATAAGAAAAGATTAAAAATTTTAAAGGAAATAAGAAAAGATTAGAAATTTTAAATAAGAAAAGATTAGAAATTTTAACGGAAGGAAGAAAAGATTAGAAATTTTAAAGAAAATAAGAAAAGATTAGAAATTTTAAAGGAAATAAGAAAAGATTAGAAATTTTAAAGGAAATAAGAAAAGATTAGAAATTTTAAAGAAAATAAGAAAAGATTAGAAATTTTAACAGAATAGAAGGAGAATCGCAGGGAAGAATTTTTTTCCCTTCTACATTATTAGATTTTTAATGAATAATATTTCATACGGTGGTAAGTGCAACGTGTTGCATCAGAGAGTAAACTACTGCGAAATTTTGAAAATAAAGAAGATTCCTGATGCGTTATCAATTTAAAGAAAATGAAAGTCACGTAGAAATATACAAAAGTGTTCTTTTCATCTGCAAATTTTGTTTCATATTTTAAATGAAAATTAAATTTCAAAATACTACGTACAATATTAAATGTAACATATTACAATATATCGCTAAGTACACAATCCACAAAGATCTCTATATTCGATATTGAAATACTTGTCGATAATTATCGTGATAAATTTCCACGATAGTGCAATACTCTCCTCCAGAATTTTTTAAGCAACTAATTCGAAAAAATGAATCTAAAACAAAAGATCTACCGATCTGTTTTCCCCTAAGAAAATCAATACAAATTTCTCATTCTTCTCCCAAAATTTCGCGCGCCACTTTACGTAATATTTTAACTAGACTTAACATTTCCCTGCGAATAAATTTTCTAATTTTCGCTGCGAGGGCGTTCTCTCGTTCTCATGAAAGTGCATAGGTGTGCACCGATAAAACGAAGCGACACGTCGATGAGTAACTTCCTCCTCCAGCCAGCCATCCAATTTACTTAGCTGCAATTGTATATTCTGCAGTCCCTAAAGATCGAGCTTGTCGATAAAAAAAAAAAGAGATATGAGAAACTCGGAGGCGTTTGAACGCTTCTAGCGATCAAAGTGGGGGGTGGGAGGGGGGCAGAGGGGACGAGAGAGTTCGAAGATATTGCCAACGCCGGAGAGTTACTTAGCAAAATTAGCTCTAGGATTCTGCGTCTGTTTTGACCTAAATCAGACTTTGGTTTTCTTCCTTTTCTCCGCCCTGGTGTTTCCTTCTACACCCAATTTTCCCGATTTCCCTCTGTCCTCGATGTTTTCTGCCCGGAATTGTAAAAGATTGCTTCGATTCGATTCGTCTCCTCGCCCTCTATAAATTCGTAAAAGGGACACACTCCATAAAAAAAAAAAAAAGAAAGGTCCTCCGTATTCGTTGACTTTTCTCTTCGAACGCTCGATTAATTATTCCTTTCAATCTCTCGAAACTATTTCCGAGTTCTCTTACAATTTTTCGATGAAGTTTCTTCTATCGTGATTCTAATATTACGTAAGATTTATATAAAAGGGAGAAGATTTACATAAAAAAAGAAACGTGTAATTCAATTCAAGAGTGTGCTTCAAAAGTGTGCTTCAAAAGTGCAACACGCACTTAGAAAGAAAACTTCGCGAGAATTTCGTAACATCGTAAAATACTTAACCTTAGCTCTCTGCAGTTAAATGGACATACTTTGCTATTCTGTAACGACGAGCCACTCCAGTAAATTACCAACACAAAAAGAATCAGCCCCGTTTCGACCACTGCCAGTTTCCCTACGCAGGTAGATTTCCCTCTGCTCTGAACACTGCTCCGAACAATGAAACTTCAAAGAAAGACGAAGTTCGTTCTGGTTGCAGTGTTCCCTCCTCGATCGTCACCCGCGTCCGAGCACCGTAATTTATCGCTCGTCGAGCAAGACATTCGTGCGCGCGGATCTCTCGCGAGGTTAGTCGCGCGCGTATCTGCCCGGTCGGTTCGAAAAGAAAAAAAAGAAAGAGAAAAAAAAAACGGAACGCTCCAACGAGCGCGTGTGAACGTTAACTCGTCGAGCAACTCGCCGATAATTGAAGGGAACGGTTGTACAACACCTCGTACGGGATTCGGGTCGGCGAGCCTGATTTTACAGCGAATATTTCACCCATTTGCAACCAAGCGCGGAATAATCCGCGAGTCGCGACTCTACGCTATCAACGAGTGTAATGATACGCGAGTCGCTACTGTACACTATCAACGAGAACTGGTGTAGATTTTACACGGTACAGAATAAAACATATACCTACGTAAAAATTCATTTCACGTTTACGGAAATTAAATTTACGGAAATTAATTAATTTCACATTACTGTCCACTATTACCAGTTGCAATAGACTACGTTTAACCACTTCTGAGAACTTTTCGGTTCCATTAGTCAGTGTCAGTGTCATACACGTTAGTGTATTCTAAATAAATTTGACTCGTTTGTGAAAATCTTCCAAACTGCCACTATGAGTTGCAGCACGCAAAAGACACTATGCGTAGGTGCAAAAAAGCCTATAAAAATATATTATTCTATTTTATCGACACGTTGCTGTTGAACAGTTACGTAATCTTTAAAAATCATAAGCAAGATCGAGCGTTTCGTGTGCACAAACAGCTATTAGCTTAAGAAATCGTTGATAAATACTTAGCCAACAGAAATGTAAATAAAACACCTGTCAACGATTCCATTAGGCGATTTCCTGCCAGACATTTTCCTGTACGGATACCTGCGACTCTAGCAAAGGGAAATAGAACATCGAAACGATGCGTTGTATACTTGAGTAAGTCAATTCGAAGAGAGACAATCTTTAACCCTTTGCACTCGAAGCTTCTTTCCTATCAGAAACCCACGCCTCGAGAAAATACTCCAAGTCGTAAAATTAATCTGGAAAGTAACATTTTTATATACTTCGTATGCATGTGTTTACACTGTAGAAGAACGTGATATTTAAATTTCAATTTGAATTCCAAACCACCAAGTTTTCCCGGATCAAAAATAGTACACCGAAGTAAGTAGTGAGCGAGGATCTCCTCTCGAGTCCAAAGGGTTAAATGTCACGTTTGTGATAAAGCATTATGTATCGACCACTTTAAAGAATTCCACGAAAATTAATTCATTTCAATTTAAATAAATTTATTCTATCTATACAAAAATATTTGTTCTTACTTCTTTGTAAAAAAAAAGAAAAAATGTAAACAGTATATTGTTAATAAGCTCCATAAATAATTTTCATGCTCGTTATTGCACATACGATCAACCCGTTCGAGTTGACACAGGTCAGTCTTCGATTGAACGTCGCTGATGTTTAAACGCGGCAATTAAGCACATACCGATGATGCAAATAGGTTTTTAGCGGCTATAGGTCGAATGTAGGAAAAGGAGTGGGGAGAGCATTTCATCTTCATCCCGACCTGCTAGTATACTCGTCAGTAAGACATCCTAGCAGGCTCTGCCTTATACGCTGGGATATTGGATGATCAGTAAGGAATCGTATATATACCGATCGGAGCAGATACGAGAAAAGCTTGCGGGAAACAGTTAGTGGTGAGTTTCCCTCTAGTGGCAAGCGTGGGTAGCGCCGCCACAGGTTAACCCTTTGCACTCGAAGCGTTTTCGCTACCTGAAACTGACGCCCGATAAAATCTTTTAAATCGCAAAATTAATACAGAATGGAATATTTTTATTTCAATACTTGACATACATATGTTTACATCTTAAAAGTGTCTAATACCTAATTTCCAATTTGAATTTCGAGTCAGAAAATGTTCCCGAATTGGAAAAAGTACACTGAATTGTGTGGTGACCGAGGGTCTCCTCTCGAGTTCAAAGGGTTAACCCTTTGCGAACGAGCGCCGCATATATGCGTTTTACGCAAATCATCAAATTGGCCGAAGAACTCGTATATGCGTTTGGCGAAAACAGTTCATAGAGCCGAGAAACGCATATATGTGTCCCACCTAAATGCATGTCGATGGCCGAGGTTAAGCAGAAATATGCGCTGGCAATTTTAAATGACTATCGCGGCAGAAGCTCGGCATCGCGGTACGGTTCACTTTGAACCGTCCGCAAAGGGTTAATACCGTGGAAAAGATTTTCGTCGCGGCGGTGGCCTGGCGCGTCGATCGTATTTCGTTCGTTCGGCTGGAATCGGAACGTTGTGCGCATGCGCGTGCGCATGCGCGGGCACGCCGCGTAATAACGCACCGCGTTCCAACGGGGGGTTCGGTGTTTAATCGAGGGTGCTGGATGGGGACAAAGGCACAAAGCGGCGAGCAAAACAACGCGGAATTATCCGACAGTGTTTTTCCAAGCGCCGAAGACTTACAAGAGATGAACTCGTGGGGGAGTCCATGAAGAGCACAGGGAGCCTGGTACGGTGGATTCGTACAGGGGGGTCTTCTCGTGGTAGAGTGCAGGGGGCTGTAGTCGATGGTTGGGGGGAGGATGCGCACGCGAGAGAAGCCTCACAAATTAATTGAGAAAGCGAGACGACGACGACGACTCGAGAGACGCCGGCCCGGAAACAACCCTTCAATCTAAATTCAATTATTTGTCCGCCCTCCTCCGCACACCCCTCCGGGTATCGACACTCGAAAATCCTACGCAAGCACCCCCCGGGTGTATTAAGGGAACGATATTCGCGGCTTGCCCAACGACCTTCGAAACAACGCGATGATTTCGTCGTTAAATCGAGTGGAACGCTCGAAGAAATATTCACGGTGTGTGTGGTAATGACGTATGCGAGGGTGGATGTTATAATGAACCGTGGTGATTAGGAGGACGGGGAATTTCATTCGCGAACGGAAAAATTTGCTTGCACGATAACACGATCCGTGGTACAGAGTGTCCCGATCGTCACCGGTCGATTTCAATTTCGCGCTATTTTTGAAACGTTGAATGGATTCGTCTGGAACTTGACGTATGTTGTCTAGACAGATGGGAAATTAATCGTGGAAAATGTACGTGGTTAAAGAAGGCGTGAAAATTATTGAGGCGTATTGTGAAAAATTGCGTTTTTTCGAGGTCAATGTTGAGAATTCGGTAGATAGTGAATTTTTAAGGGTATTTTTTTTTTTGAACGACAGTCTTGAAAATGGCTCCCCAAAGACATTTGAAAACACGTCGAAGATGAATATTGTGGAACAGAGTGGAAAGATTTTATACGAACGATATAAATAAAGAATTTTGTTTAATGAGCCGATATATTTATTTGTAAATAAAATGGACCGATTTTGTAACTAATAAGACTGTTAAGTATTAAATATATTATCGTACGTAACAACGTATCGTTATTAATAGCGTTTGTGTCTTTTATTTTATTGGAATTTGACGAGAAACAAAATTCCATGGAAGTGTGGTTTTATTTCGAAGAATTTCATAGTAAATAACTTCGACCAATCCTGAAAATAAATTCCACGTCGGACGATATTCTTTACGAATGATTCGATGTTTCTCGATAAGCTTCGAATCACTATGGTACATCCATCTTAAACCATCTCGTTGGTTATACACCTTTGGTACGTTCGATGCAACGTTAGACAAGTATACGAATTAATATTTATTTTAATTTCTAAAAATGCGTGTCGAGCACGTAGGATAAATTTCGTACATTTAAAGTTCGTTTCTTTACACTTGTATTTGGAAAAAAAAAGCAACGGAGAGAAGTTGCAAGCATCGATAAAATTTGAACGAAGCAAGTCCACTCGTGGTCGCGGCGTTCCAAAAAATCTGAAAGTCTGAATGAAACTACTGGCGTTACAACCTGTTGCGGTTCTCGAACTTCCTCATGACCGAATTTTACTTTTTGTTTCGTCGCTGCTTTCACACCGAATGACACAACTTTCCTAGTTGAACTTTTATCGCTCCTAGGGAGAATAAACACTGTCCCGTTATCGTTTTGAATATTATCCGCGTTATTTAAAGACCCGTAAAAATTTAAATTAAAAAATCATTCCACGAGACTGCAGGCGATTTATCTGCACACGTGGAGTCTTAAACTGACCCCATTCGAGGGTCTTTTCGAGAGTCGCGAAACTTTTCCGCGTAAATTGAGAAAAAAATTCAAGACTTAACGAATACAAATTTCCTTCAAATATATTTAGTTATAGTTGAAATATATGCACAAATTTTTGCAATCACGTGTACTCTCAATGTATACGAATCTTTACCGAGATTCTACTTCAATTTTTACAACTTTCCAAATGTTGTAGATAGTTCAACATAGTTAGATATTTCTTACGCTAAAAATGTCAAGAAAATGTAAAAGAACAAAACTAGTCTCTCCATTAGTGGTCTCGACATCTCTAAACATCCCTTCGAAGTATATATATATATATACAAATATTTGCAATCACATGTACCATTAATGCATACAAATCTCTACCTACACTATCTAAATTAGAAATGCTACTTAAATTTTCACAAATTTCCAAATGTTTCTCACTTCGAAATAGTTATACACTCCTTGCTCCAAAAATGTCAAGAAAACATAAAAAAAATAGAACTCGTCTCCCCATTAGTGGTCTCGACATCTTTAAACATCCCTTCGAAGTATATATATACAAATATTTGCAATCACGTGTACCCTCAATGCATACAAATCTCTACCTAGACTACCTAAACTAGAGAGGCTACTTCAATTTTCACAACTTTTCAAATATTTCTCACTTCGAAATAATTACACACTCCTTGCTCCAAAAATTTCAAAAGAACGTAAAAAAAATAGAACTAGCCTCCCCATTAGTGATCTTGACATCTCCAAGCATCCCTTCGAAGTGTATATGTACAAATGTTTACAATCACATGTACCCACAATGCATACAAATCTCTACCTAGACTACCCAAACTAGAGATGCTACTTAAATTTTCACAACCTTCCAATTATTTCTCACTTCAAAATACTTACACACTCCTTGCTCCAAAACTGTCAAGAAAACGTAAAAAAAAAACACTCCTACTCTCCCCATTACTAATCACGATATCCCCAAGCATCCCTTCGAACAGTTACTCCACGAAAAAAAACAAAAAGTTACGAAACGAACGCTACGATGACGTAGAACACTGAAGAAAAAAAAAATTCGATACAGACGGAAAGAAATATCGAGCAACTTTCACCAGGTGTTGTAGCCACCGTCGAAAATTCCCGTCCACGTAAACGCGGCTCGTTAGCGTCGCGACGCGTTTCGCCGGCAGCCGCCGCCACTTCGAACACGTGTTCTGTTTGCTACCGTAGCCGGGCATAAATATACATGGATATGGTAAACACGAACATGTGACGTTCTAATCTCCGCGAAAGACCCCCCTCCCCCTCCCCCTACCACCTTCTGTCAGCCCCCTTCTAGGTTTGTATATTGCGCCGGTGTTTAGAAGTTTCGCTCGGCGGGTTCGCGTGTACACGCGCGTACGAGTCGGAGGATCGAAAGCAACAGAGAAGTTTTTTAATCAGGAAGGAAAACACGGGCTCCGGGTCGCTGGAATTTACGATCGCCCTAATTCGAACCATTACTCTCGCGAGATAGCGGTGCTGTTGCCCCCCCTCGGGCGACTATGACCTGAAAGCGACTCCGGATTGAAGTAAGTTTAGATTGTTCGCGGGACCGTCGATTACAGAAATTGTTCTCGGTGAGGTGAGCCAGCTACCTGTTCCACGGGAACTGTTGAAAGATTCCACCGCCGACCCCCTCACCTGAGGCGATGAGGGAGCCCCTTTAATCTCCGCAACGTTCTGCTCACGGTTTCGTAGCATCTGCGATACATTTCGAATGGAAATTTACTTGGACATACCGTGTTTCGCGATACTATGGAAATTGTCTCGAGAGACTAGTTTCGAACTACGAGCGAAAGACCAGCGGGGTGGTTTTTGAGTTACTCGGGGAGTAACGGAGAACAACGATAGAAATTTGAATAATTGTAAAATTGAATATTGATCGTAGTGAAGAAATACGAATTTGGGACTGTTGTGTCTTGTTTTTCGTTTGAGAAAATATTGTGGATTACTGTGGAAATTGTTGTTTAGAGACTAGTTTGGAACTACGAATGAAAGATGAGTGTAGTTTTTGAGAGTTACTTGGAAAATAACGGAGAATAACGATCGAGAATAATTGTAAAATTAAATATTGATCGTGGTGAAGAAATACGAATTTGTGACTGTTGTGTCTTGTTTTTCGTTTGAGAAAATATTGTGGATTACTGTGGAAATTGTTGTTTAGAGACTAGTTTGGAACTACGAATGAAAGATGAGTGTAGTTTTTGAGAGTTATTTGGAGTATAACGATCGAAATTTGAATAATTGTAAAATTAAATATTGATCGTGGTGAAGGAATACGAATTTGTGATTGTTGTGCTTTGTTTTTCGTTTGAGAAAATATTGTGCAATACTAGGGAAATTGTTTAGAGACTAGTTTGGAACTACGAATGAAAGATGAGTGTAGTTTTTGAGAGTTATTTGGAGAATAACGATCGAAATTCGAATAATTGTAAAATTAAATATTGATCGTGGTGAAGAAATACGAATTTGTGATTGTTGTGCTTTGTTTTTCGTTTGAGAAAATATTGTGCAATACTGTGGAAATTGTTGTTTAGAGACTAGCTTGGAACTACGAATGAAAAACGAATTTTTGGAAGTTACTTGGAAAATAACGAAGAATAACGATCGAGAATAATTGTAAAATTAAATATTGATCGTGATGAAGGAATACGAATTTGTCACTGTTGTGTCTTGTTTTTCGTTTGAAAAAATATTGTGCAATACTATGGAAATTTGATTATGAAAAAGACGAGTGTAGTTTTTCAGAGTTATTTGGAGAATAACGATCGGAATTCGAATAATTGTAAAATTAAATATTGATCGCGGTGAAGGAATACGAATTGAACTGTTCTGTCATCTTTCCACTCGAGAAATATTTTGTTTCGTATGCTTTGAATTCTATACGAGAAATATTTGAACAAGAACGATGTGCATATTTTTGAATCAAAATTAAATTGATAAATTAAATTGTATCGGTTTGATTTGTAGAATTAAATATCAACCACAAAGAACGAGTAAAAATGTAGAATAAAATACCGACCACAGTGTACGAACAAAAATTGAATCGATTCGTGATCTTTTTTATTTGTACAATATTTTGCCAGATATGCTTTGAATTTACTAGGAAAAAATAACAAGAGTGCATATTTCGATTTCTCGGTGCATAGTACTGTGTTCTGCTCCGTGCTCGGTACGTGGGTTATGCTCGAAACGAAGTACTAATTACGGGATGTGTTCTATTTTTATCCAGCCAAGTACATTTTAATTTCGATGGTGCAGGCTTGTTGAGAAACTCGATAGGAGTCTATTCTAGTCAAATCGAGTATCATATATTTGGTACTAAGGATTTCGACCTGCAGAGCCTCTTCGAAGTGTTTTAAGTACATAATATTGGTCAAAGTTTTAAAACGAAACGATTACAAATTTTTGGTAAAGTAACGAAGATGATATTTTTTTAGATATTTAGATAACGAGTCGTATACAACAACACGTTGCGAAAAGTCGTACGAATGAAATGAATATTTCATAAAATTAAAATTATAATTTAAATATACGGTATTCTTGCGCGGAACAAATTGAAACATTATTTATTAATATAGTATGATCGAAATACGCGATACGGTTATCTCGCGACTAGAATATTAAAATTTCTAGACAGATATTTATTATTTATTTTTCCAACGCGGGTTAATATTATATTTATACCTTCGAGAGAGCCTAGTAATTCAAATGTATACACAAATGCTTGTTTCGACTAAAATAAATTCGTGCGCGCATAAATCTTGTCAGAATTGTTAATTGTATGGAAAAGCCATTCGACGGGAAATGGAAAATTAAGGTTACATCGAGATACCAAAAATGCTTCCGTTGCACAATATATTATTGATATCTCTAATAATCTTTAGATGCACGGGAATTAATCGAAACGAAACTATATTTGCACAGTAATTTTTCTACACCTGGAACAATAACATTTCGCCCTCGGTACACAATTCTATGGTCGGTTGGAAACATAATTTTTCAAAAGGAAACTTTTGCAAGATGTATTTTTCACCATTTTCCAGTTAGATTAAACAGGGAAAGAGGTGCAAAAAAATATAAATACAATGTATAAATTTTGTTCGACTACTATTTTTAAAATATTGCTCCAATAAATCGCAAGGAATTATTCACCGAATTGAACTTAAAGTAACATTAAATTTGATAAAGTACCGTTCAAAGTGCATAATAGTATCCGATTTAAATGAATATTGATTCCCATCCATTAGCTTACGTGGAAAATTTATATTTCTCGTTGCGATATTAATTCCAATTTAATTCACGATTAAAACCTTGAATAAAAAAAATTCCAAAATTGGGTTGGCGGGGAACCGCATAGATTTCAAATTTTTTTTCCCCCCCGCCTGGATGGCTAGATCCGTTATTTATCTTCGTTCCGCAAACACGTTGAAAACAGTTACAAAGCAGTTTTCCTGGACCGCGTAATTCCAGTTTTCCTCTTTGTGGAATTAATTGCTGGAAACTGGCAAACAGTGTAACGCGGCGAGGTCAAAAGCGAGAGAATGAAAATGATTCCCATCGTAATAATCTCGAAAGCGGGCATTTACTAGATAACAATTAAACCAATTTAACGTTCGACCAACATTAAACGAGTCCGTTTCGGCGGTTCGCGATACTTAACCTTTGGTTTGCACTAATAAATCGCGGTGGAAAATGTTGCCGCGCACGAGACCGTGCAAAACACTCTGTGCACACGCGCTCATCGATTCGTCGTTTGGTTTTCTAATTTTCATAAGCACCGGAATTAAGTCGTTCAACGTGGCGGTAATCTAACAACGGGGTTGCAGACCCCCCGTTAACTTCGCGCTAAGCTAATAGGGTAGAAATTACGTATCGCTAAATTCTGCCCGCGTGGAAATTAAATAAGCTTCTCCCGGCGCCCGGTGCAATTACCCAATATTGAATTTGTCTCTTTTTCCGCGACAACGTTACCGCGAACGTATCAATTTATTTCGTATAATGGCCCAATTTGTTTCTCCCTTTACCGTCTTCATTGTCAAACGACGAATGAAATTGTAATTATTTTTTTAAATTCAATTTAGAAAAAAACACAAAATTAAAAAAACTATAAAAAAATAAAAGAAACAGTATCATACCACCTAAAACACACTCAGTAATTGTTCACTGGATTCTCTCTGAAAGAAAAAGAAAAATTAAGCAACGCGTGGAATAAACTAACCGATCGATCGTAAAGATACTTGAAACTTCAAACTGTGCAAAATACCCCCCCCCCCCCCAGTCAAATCGCAACCCCAAAGTTTCCCCCACCCCTGAAGTCACTCGTTCGAATTACGATCGAGACAAATTACCACGGGATATCGGTTCGGTCTAGGCGTGTCCACGGATTAATTATTAAATCAATACACTCGAGTAGCTTCGAATAGAGAGCAAGTGTGGAGGGAAAAAAAGACGAATATAAAACCATGAGTGCATTTCTCTGTCCCGGATGACAGCCACAAAATCCGTAGCGATCGAGTCCCATGGGAACACGGTGGCCAGAGATTCGACGAAATTCCAGGAGGCGACACGCACGGTGATCCATCAAAATCAACCCTTAGCGGTCCACCATCGACCCCCCACCATCGATCCCCCCGCCGACTACCGTGCACCGCCCCCTTTGTCTATTTCTCTTTCTACGTCGCATCGTGACAAGATGACAGGGTGTCGCGAGACCATGAATTAAGCTCTATTCAGAAGAAACGCACGTCGTCCCCCGTACGAATTACGGTTCCATTCAAGGGCCATGACTGCTAGCTTTTTGATCGGAGAGGTCTGCGCGCTGCTATTAATTGTAATAAGCCTCTCTTTGCCTTCGACTTTCCTTCGTGGTCCTCCGCCTCTCGGAAACCCCACCCCGGCCCACCAACGGGGACCGTTGCGAACCTCCTACCACTTCTATCTCTCTTTGTAGTCGATCCCCTTCCTCGACAAATATTTGCGCACGAGTACAAATAAATCATCCTTTTCACGGGGCCGGGTATTCGGTTTTAAAACTGGGTGGACTTGGCCCCGCCTCGAGGGTGGTCCTCGTTCTGTTTAATCCCTTGGATCTCGAAAGGGGACGATCGATTCGAGGGACGACGATTTTTCTTTTTATCCTCGAGTTTCTAACACGGGGGCAGAAAGAATCGCGTTATACGTAGGTAATGAGACGTGAACATCCTCGGTGAATTTTCATTTGGCTCTTCGTGGATATGTTTCTTCGACTCACGGATGAGATTTTTGTATTGTTTTTTTGTTTTTGTACCTTCGAAGTGGAGGCTACAAAACGGTTGCTACGATTTGGGAATTTCTATCGTGACTAGTATTTTTTTTATTTTTTTTTTTTTTTTTTTTTTTTGGAAGTTGGAACGAGGGGGTGAATCGATTTTTTCCGGATTTCTTTTTCAAGCTTTTCGTTGGCGGTTTGACTGCAAAACGGTGCGCCGAAGTTGCATTTTTAAGTACGGGGATTGGCGAGGGATCGTCGACGATGTACGTATAGATAGGATTGTGAATGTTTGATTTATTTTTGAATATTCTTTGTGATACTGACCAAACGGTGAATTTCTCTAAATTTGATATAGAGGTCGTTTTCTCAATCGTTGGTAAAATTTTAAATGTTACATTTTGGTGGACTGTAGATATTATATTTTCGAGTATCTAGGTTATATATACATATTTTTACTAAAGTATTTTCTGTTGTACAAAATAGATAATTTTATCGAAGGAACTTCCATAATCGTTGGAACGATTGTGTAGGTGTGAGTTGAATTTTAGAGAATTCGAGAGATTAGAGAGGCACAACGCTGTTGCAATTTACAGATAAATGATTATTTTATTCGTACCGACAAAACACAGGCGTGCAAACGACTCGTCACGAAATCACTTTTTCAAAATAGGGGAAAGTCTCCCTCTCTCTCTCTCTCTTTCGAAAAAAACCAAGTGATCGAATAATCTAAAATTAGATTATACGTTAGTAAATTACCTAACGGTGCTACGAAAATATTCACGGTCTTTTTCGACAAATAAAATTTCCAACACATCGTACTTCCCTCCTTGGACACTCCCCGTACTTCCCTCGTAACTTGAAGGCGTTCACTTCAAATTAGCACCGCATAAACGTCCTCTTCTTTTCCGCGGTGTAGCAGAAAAAGCTGTTCTAAGTACCCCAGCCTGTATTATGCAGATTCGTTAATCCCCTATTACCATCTGCCTTGGTATTTCCGACTGCACGAGAGTTTTTTCACGGGACGACGTCGATGAGAAACACCGACTCGTTAGAACTGTTTATACTGACCCAGTAACTACACGATTGGCGAAGCGATAACTCTGATTACGTGGTATAACAGATGACGCATCATCCTCGACACCAGCATATGCTCGACGTTTAATTAGTTTTATTTACATTACAATTACTAGAAATTGCGTTATCGGTACTTCCGTCTTAGACAAGCATGATTCACGTGAGAGTCATGGCTCGAGACGATCGCTTCGAGTAAAAATACGTAATTGTGAATAGGAAGCAAGGTCGAGTAGTAACAAATATTAATTTTAAGTAGCACGGTAAAATTTCGATAGAAATTTCTTATTTATTTGACAAATTGTAAATTTTGTAATGTAAGTTTACGAATAGAATTGGAGAGAATTATTTTCCTATCTGGAGTACAATGTTTTGTTTATATTCTTGGGGCGTTGTTACTATCGTCACTGGGCGAATATTCATTTTTTAATTCGTTTAAAAAGTATATAGTTTTAATTATACGAACGAATTTACGCGTATTATTGAAATAATTTTCCAACGAGGAAGGAATCGTCGCAAGAGCGATCGACCGAAAACGATGGGAAAAGATGAGCGTAATAGAGGGGAAAAATTGAATAAACAAATCGAGCAGGGAGATGGGATAATACACACAAGTCTAACGGAAAGTTAAAACAAACGAGGTTTGCACTACACTGACGGAACAGACAATTTCAGCACGAAAGTCGGGTAAATTTTTATCTTGAAAAAGTTTCGAATAACGAATAAAGGATGAACAACTTTTTATCCGTTGTGGAGTACAATTTTGAGTTTCAATTGTAGAATAAACTCTGTCACGAACCATCCACTCGAAAAATCACGCGTTAACGAGCAAAGTGTAACAGTTTTTAGAAAAAAAGAATTATTCGAAATTTTTTTCGATTACACTTCTACCAATTCCTAAACTAAAAATCTACTCGAAAAATCACCCATTAACGAACAAAGTACAATAATTTCTACAAAAGGGAAATTGTTCCAAATTTATCTCCTTTGTAGCACTTCTCGCAAATCCTAAATTGAAAATCTACCATTTTGAATTTTCAAATAGGACCATCCTCCATTAACAAGCAAATTACAATAATTTCCACAAAAGGGAAATAATTTATCTCCATTGCAACACTTCTCGCAAATGCTAAACTGAAAATCTACCATTTTGAATTTTCAAATGGAACCATCCTCTCGATAAATCACCCATTAACGAGCAAAGTACAATAATCTACAAAAAAGGGAAATTATTCTAAATTTGTCTCCATTGATATATTTTCCCTTCTCGTAAATGCTAAACTGAAAATCTACCATTTTGAATTTTCAAATGGACCAACCCTCTCGATAAATGACCCATTAACGATCAAAGTACAATAATTTCCACAAAAAGAAAATTATTCCAAATTTATCTCCATTGCAACACTCCTCGCAAATCCTAAATTGAAAATCTACCATTTCGAATTTTCAAATAGAACCACCCTCTCGATAAATCACCCATTAACGATCAAAGCACAATAATTTCCACGAGAAGAAAATTATTCCAAATTTATCTCCATTGCAGCGATTCCCCTGCTCGCAAATCCTAAATTGAAAATCTACCATTTCGGAATTTCAAACGGGGCGAACCTCTCGAAAAATCGTGCATTAGCGAGCAAAGTGTAATAGTTTCGAAGCACTCTCTTCCGGGAGATTTTCCCATTCGCGTCAGCGGCAGTCGATTTACCATCGCGAAGCGTCGTTACTGCTCGCGTTTCACGTGTCGTTGGCCGTGTTCCGCTTTCGACGGTGCGCGACACACACGTGGGCTCTCCTCCATTAGGAAGCTGGAAGAGCGGAGCGGAGAGGGGGTAGACGGAGTCTCTCTCTTCGAGAGGCACGCGGCCCGACTTTAATCGAGGCTGGCCGGTGAGACTCGATATTACCGCCGGGACGAATGGAGGGGAGAGAGAGAAAGATAGAGAGAGAGAGTGTACCGGGCCGAGATCGGCGGTAGATGTCTGGCCAATTCGAGTGCGTATAATGTAAAACGGTGCACACGGTCGGGACGAGGTTAAACGAGTACACGGTGGAGCACGGGACACGCTAACAGCTCCTCGGCGTAGAACCGTCAGCAGCCACGGGCGTCTTCTCGAGTTCCATTCTCGAATCTATCGGCCAGAGGGCCGACGTCTTTCGTTTATTTTCCTTTTGGTACAGTGCGCGCGCCACGTCTGTTCTCGAGTAGCAGCTCGCTGTCTCGATGATGCAACTTATACACGTGCGCGAGAACGAGAAGCTCGCCAACGACCGACCCCTCTCCCTCGTTTCGATCAAACGGAGAAAAAATATGTTCGTTAAACGTTCATCCGGATTTGTATACAGATACATCCCTCTCTTTCTCTCTCTTACTCTCCCTTATCTCTTTCGGTCTCTCTTTTTCTCTTTCATCGAACTCGGTTGATTTCGCCGCGGTATTTTTCCAAGCTTATCGCGTTAATTGCATCGCTGCACCGCTGCACCGCGATAGGGGATTAAATTTCGCTTAATGAACAATATCGTTGTAGCACGGGAGAGGACGCCGCTGGCGGTGGTGGTGGTGGTGGGCTACCAATGATGCCCTCTCGAATAAACGAAACGGATTGTTCTTGATGGTATCGGAGAAAAAATCGTCGGTCAGGCTCACGGAGGGTGTTGTGACTGTGGAATTGACCCACCGGCTACATACGTAATTAACCCCTCGGTGACGGCTTCTGTTCGTGACTCGGGCTCCCGTTTACTCGCGCGGGACGTTTGTAAATTGAACGATGTGTTTCGCACGGCGACGATTCTAGACGCGAATTAACGACGAATTACACAAGTCGTCGGTTTGTTCATCGATCGACCCTCAAAATGCCCGGTCATTTTTGCAATATTGTATCGGATTGTTCGGAAAGTCATTACGTTTTTCTTTTTTTTTTTTTTGGTGGAAATGAAATACGATTTTTTCAAAGCGTATAAACATTTTATTGAATTACATATTCTCCATTTTGGAAGACGAAATGACTTTTCGAACAACCCGATAATTCTGAGGAGAGTCGTAGTAATTATTAAACGATTCCGAGGTCGATTGAAAGAAAGAACTGGATCATTCTAAATTAGAAACAAAAATTAGAACGATCTTCCGAACGATTCGAGAAGTTTAAATTTTCAAAATTTCAATTTCAATGAAAATTCACCAATTGTTACTTAGATATGTTTTTTGGAAGAACGTATAATTATTACACATGTTTCAACTTGCATAAGATTCACATTCGATCAAGTCTCGAGAATTTTAAAATTTTCTTCTGTATTTTACAATGGCAATTACTTTTTACATTGATGGAGGTACTAGCTTATTTTTGCGCTTCGAATATTTCTCTACAGTACGCGCGCGGAGAGATTGCATTCGAAATTACGACCAATCCAATCCGTCCAGATGTACCTCCAACAAACTATAAAACAGATACACTTACCCGCGCCTAGAGATTGCCCTCTAACGTACAGAACCCTGCATAACTCACGTGCAATCTTCTCAGCCGCGTACTGTACATATAGCGAAAAAATCCAATACGACGACGAACACACGATGTAAATTCCCATCGAGGTCTCACCGCGCCCTATCGGTTAGGATTTATTAAATAATCCGTTGCAAAGGCAAATAATAGACGATTTATTACGGCAATCTCGACGTTCCGCACCGGTCCCCACGGCTAGCCACCACGAGATATTACAAAATCGCTCAGAGCTCGAAGGGCCCTGTTTATAAAAATTCCTCGGTCGTCGCTAAATTTTGCAACAATCTCCCCATAAAAGCGTCCAAGCGATCGTTCGCTGGTAAGAACGTGGCCCAATAAATTCCCCCGTTATGAGAGCCGATTTTATGGAAAAATCGATATTCACGGCTCGAAGCTACCCGGAGAAATTTAAACGCGATTCTTACTCGTCGTACCCCCACCCATCCCCCTTCTCCACCCCCCCACCACGCGCCCTCTACGATGCAACCTTCTTCCGAGCGAAATGCCCGAAGTAATTTTATTAAAATCCCTTCCGGCCCATTGTGCGCGAAAAAATTCGATTAGCGATCGGTCGAAACGAGCGAAATGGAATTCGAATCGCATTTGGGCCGTCGCGACGCCTCCTCCCCCTCTACCCCCCTCCTCCAACGTTCTCCTGCCCGATAATTTCGTTTAATATCAGCGCGAACGAAACCGCAACTTGTATTCGTACGTATAAACGTAGAGGCGCTCCCGATTGGCCGGCGTGGCACAGTCGATGCGATTAATAAATTAACGCCGACGCACCCCAGTCGAGCGAGTTTCGCAATTATCGAAAATCCGCTCGCGAAAGCTGCTTCCCGCGCAACCGATGATTAAGCTCGCGCGCTCGACAACGTAAGTGCGCTCTTTCGGTAAATAACGCCGCCGGCGGTGGTGCGATGGTCCCATTGGTTCCGTGCCCGGGATTTTCAACGGAACCGGTGCTCGTTCGCTAGCTCGCGTCAACTGTTCCGCACCGATGATTGCAAATGAAACTTCGTAGGCACGTGGAGAAACAAACCAGCCGCAACTACCTTCCGAAGTTCCAGCGACAACGTTCGGAATGAGTTGTCGACGAATGCTACAGGTTGCTGCAACGAATACGGCGGACTGCGAGAATTTCATGAGGAATCTGTAGCTTGGGGAACACGGATAGTTTTTGGGACGGAAATTTAGAAACGGTACGAAATTACGTTCAAACGGGATTTTTCGTTTGTTGGATCGTGGAATAATGTTTATCATGTGATGTGGAGTTTGGGGATGCAAGAGATTTGGATAAAGGGATGTTTAATTGGTGAAACAATAAACTTAAGAGAATTTTGGTCAGTTACTTGAAGTGTGTACAATTAGAGGTTGAATTATAGATTAAAATGTACAACAGGGAATGTATAATTTGTGGATGTAAGAGATTTGCATTCGGATAAAGAAATGTTTAGTAATTAAAAAAATAGACTTAAGCGATTTTTGGTCAGTTACTCGTAATATTAAAGTTTGAATTATAGAATAAAATATACAACAGGGAATGTATAGTTTGTAGATGCATGAGATTTGCATTCGGATAAAGAAATGTTTAATAATTAAAAAAATAGACTTAAACGATTTTTGATCAGTTACTCGTAACATTAGAATTTAATTAAATTGTAGAATAATATGTATCGCATAATGTATAGTTTGTGGATATACGAGATTTGTATCCGGATAAAGAAACGTTGAATAAAGAAAGGAATACACTTAAGTGATTTTTGGTCGGTTACTCGTAGCGTGTAAAATTAGAGTTTGGATTATAGAATGAAATGTATCGCGACGAGTAAATACGGTTTAATGGCCGATCGAGTAAATCGCTATACGTTGGTTTCATTGGAATCAAATGTTCCCCGGTTCTGGTTTAGTTGGTACTCGGGGCATTGATGAAGTCGATGAAACAGAAACCAGCTCGATTACAATATTTGTAGGCATTTTGGCCTCAATGTAGGTCCTCTGGAGGAAAATATAAACAATTCTAGAAACAAATAATACGTGCAAAATATTATTTAACGAGAAAGAAAACATCTAGATATCTGTGACAGGATCGAAGACAGAAGTTCAAACAGAAAAGTAGTGTTATTTATTGAAATATCATTTTTTTTTTCCCCAGTATAGTGTGGAGGTGGGTTACTGTGACCTTGAAATGACCTTGGACTGGAAACTGGGATCTGGTAGAATTTAGATAACGTACGAAATTTGATTTCTTGAGTCATTAATTTATTCGTACCAATAACGTATATACCGTTAATCGAAGGTGATTAAATATAATTGCACAAACAGGATTATCAACAAGCCACGAACAATCCATTATTGCGATCGATTTATCGAAACAGCTTATCGGTTTATCGGTGCACACTACTCACTCTAAAGGTTATTTCAAGGTCGTGTTATTCCTTGTCGTTAGGATTACTGTGGAATTAACTAACCGTGGAATTAACAAACCGTGGAATTAACTGTTACACTATGGAGATACAAATACACTGTCTTTGAAGCAAAAACATCGATGACCTTCGAATAACATTCAAGAACACGGTAAACAAAAGATTGTTCCTGTCGCATAATTTGCCCTTTGACATTCTCTTCGACCATAACAACAATATTCGAATGTTCCTCGCGATAACCATGAATTACACCCTCCACGTATTCCATTTGTTTATTTTCAATGTTCTTCCAAATGAAATTTTGAGCAGGGTTCGGGGTACTCGTTAACAACACATTTCCCAAAAGCCGTGTTATTGTTATTAACAGCCGCCGCTGTGTTACAACCTAATTAAACTCGCGCAAGAAACGCGTGTACGTAATTGAAGTTGAATTTCAACCATTGTGCTCCCTTTCCCGCGCAACCTGCCATTGTGTACCAAAACAATTGACGAAATATCCAGCACGTTGTTCCCGACCACGTTCAAACTTTAAACACACACGCTTGCGTACACTCGCGATCGAGCCTCGCGACCCCTCTATTTCGTGCGTTTCGTTAATTCGAGTGTCATTTCCAAGAACACGTACCTAGAGAAACCCGTTCCACCCTGATGATTCGTCGTGCGACGAGAAACTTCTTCAAACTGAACAGTCTCGATCGAATCGACGAACCCCGTTTCCAAGAAATCACACGAGGCACAACCGAGCACGTCGGTAAGAAGATTCCCTACCATACCTCGCTTATTGATAATCCTCGATCGCGATACAATACTCGAGACACTGCATCGAACGTGAACATTCCACGGGTTACGAATCGATTATTGTTGGTGTGAATGCAACAATGATCTTAATTGTGGCAGACGTCGATGTCAGTTTTAAGAACTGGCTACGTAATTTTTCTTTTTAGTCGAGTTCCAAGTCCAGAGTCAGAAAGACCACACGACACTCGTCGTTCACATCGAGACATATCACTGTATACGTGTTCGTTCGGACTTTGTATTTTTATGTGTACAAAAACTATACTACTAGATACGCGAGATCCCTGCATATTACAACAAACTAGATATAATCTGAACTTTACAACAGTCACAATTTACGAACGAAGTCGTCCGAGCCAAAATCTACACACACAACTACAATTAGAGATGAACTTTGATACCGTCCCCCAACGAAAAGGAAAAGTAGGAGAACGTTTATCCGCGTGAAAATTCACGGGAAGCAACGAAAAGTGGAAACGTAACCGGGGTGGGTATCCCCCGAAAATCCAGGAAAATCCTACCGGTTTCATAAAGATATCCGTTTGTAAATGAAGCACGGCGATAACAGGCCGTAGGACGCGTGGAACAAGGGTGGGTGTGCGTGGTTTTCGGTGCGGGGTGGCCGGTTGCCACGTGCGGGAGAGCGAACGTCGCAATTTTCGATCGATTCGCGCGCGAAAACCCCTGTTTTATGCAAATCTCGCTAGCCGGGTACCAGTAATAAATTATTCGCTCGGTCGAGTCCGTTTATAGGTACATAGGTTCATATACACCGAGGGAAACCCTCCCTGGTATTATTTGTCGCTGTTGGCGCCGTAAATGCGACCAAATATTTGCCGGTAATAGCGCCCCAGGCGAAGGATAAATATTTATTGGACGTCACGAATCCTCCGTTGCACCGCGATGCGCTCGATATCGTGGCGGGGTTGGAGAGAGGGGGAGAGAAAAAAAGAGAGGAAGAGAAAGACAGAGGGAAGAAATATACCGTAAAGAGGAGACACCGTTGGGCTCGACGCCATCGTTTGTCCGCGTTTCCGCTTTTTTTACAACGCGGTATAATCGCTTCCGTCTTTATTTCCGGGCTGTTCTTACGCGATATCGCGAGACTTTTTTTTTATTCTTTTTTTTTTTTTTTATTTTGTTTCTTTCTTCGCGATGACGAATCTCTGAGGGAGGCTCGTTGCAACGGAAATTTCGATGATCGAATACCAAAAGTGTAACCTTACCAAAAAACCGATAACATTCCTTTTTGCACACGTTCCCATAACAATGCACGAGACTTTTTTCGCTCCCATAAGAAAGCATACAACTTCATACGACAGAACGCTGATAACCGAAATTCCGTTTGCATACGTTCCCGTAACAACTCATGAGACTCTTTCCCATAATGACCCATTCCTTACGTAACGCAGGACACTCAGGACAAGAACAGATATAAAACACATAGGAGACAGATCAGTCTTGACCCGTGATTAGATCCGCACGAATCTGTGATCAAAGCTACCGCAAGTAAAGTGTAATACAAAAGAAAATAATAAAGAGTTCGATCTCTCGTTGGAGATCGACATTTTTTCTATCAAATCCTTAATTATTGCGTGACAATCGCGACAGATAACCGATAGGGAACGACAATGGCCCTCTTAGTAGGTTTTTTACGCGTTTTGACGTTTGGTGTGACGTTTTCACGGAGATATAAATGATAATATCGCGAAGACTGGAGGGTTGTAATTTTACTGTGATAATAATTGGTAAAGTTTCTTTACTTACACTTGTAATTATATTAGATATTATTACGAATATTTAAATTGATTTTTATTAAATATTCATTCGAAATTGTTCGTAGAATTAGCCCTATAATTATTTTAATATTAATTCCACTTCCTTTTCTGACGACTTTTTCATTTTATCGATGAATTGTGAAATTCAGTTTATCTGACTATTAAATTTATTGGAAATCGATGATATTGATCATACGAGTACCCAGATTTTGTAAATGTTACATTTGACTCGTATATAAAGATCTTAAAAATATTTACACTTTTCGCCTATTAAACATAGATAATTGAATAATTATTCCATACAATTTACCTGTTCGAATACTAATTACACCAAATGACGTGAAAATAGACTCAACACCGGGACGAATTAATCAAATAAATTTAATATTTATTACTAACTACTCGCTTAAGAGTATTCTTTGGTCAATGCTCAGAAATCTGTATAATAAATCATAGCTTCATACAAATTGTACAAAGAACTAATTATACGGTAAGCTACCGAACAAAATTGATTGACGAAGCTTTTAAATTTTCCATGAACTCTCATCGTTTGGAAAAATTAGTGCATTACCGTGTTACAGTGGAACAAGTTACGTAAACTTTTCTACATTTTACAAAAGAGAAAGAATCGAAAGGAGTACCGTTTATGTAAGTATAATTACCATTACGTAAGGAATTTATGTAAAGATTATTTTCAGTGTTGTATTAAAGAATGAAGTAACCAACGTCTCGTGAAAAAATCCGGAGAAAATGTATTAATTTATTCCAGGAATTTGAATTCTATTTTAAAGTTGGGATCAACCGCACGCAAACAAGGCAGCCGTATAATCGGAAACAATAAAATCTTGAAATGTTTGAACCGAGCACAATAATGGTTTTATTGGTGTTCTTAAATCTGCGTTCACGGAACTCGTATATTTTTATACGAACGAATAAATTTCGATATCGGTTGCAGATCTTCTCGAGGTGGTGCATCTGGATCGTTGGTTTTCGAAAGAAATCGTCTCGACGCGATTTCTATTACCGAAATATTTTACACGGGCAATATTTCAAGCGTTAGATTAATTTTTGCCTCTGTTTCGATCGCCGTAATACATTCCCCTCCCCCATGGGACGATCTTAAAATAAATGGGATCGCATTTGCGTTCTATTTTTCTCCTTTATCCAATATGACACACTTCACGTCTTCCGTGCGTTATCTCGATACATTATGCACGTTCTAAATTAAAAGTGACATTCGAGATAACAATATCTGTTACATAAATATGGAGACGCTCGAAGTAACGAGAAACGAGAAATTGAGAATGAAAAATTGTGCCGGCGTGGAAGAGGTAGTGAGTTTCAAAAAAAACGATTAGAAAAATAGCGTTACACTTTAAAAATTAATTAAATTAACTAATTAAAAAACAGTACGCGACTCTGTTACGTCAGACACGAAAGTCCACAACTCGATTAAATTACGCTTCGTATATTACAAGAAAAAAAATAATCTCCTTTGCAGAAAATCGTGCGTCGAATTCTAATAAAAAAACAACGCAAAAGTAACAGAAGTCAATTCAGAACGTAGAAAATAAATAAATAGAAACGAGAAGAATGAAAAATAAAATCCAGTTCCGTCTTTAGAACCTACTCCAATATTCTTCGTCCGGGCAAGGAAATTCCTGCAACGAAAAAAAAAAAAAACTCCAACACCTCTAGGTTCCACGTTGTAACTCGCCACGGGGAGTTAAAAATCGAGGAGTCGACCACCCTCGAATGGAAACTTTTTATCGCCTCGAAGTACTGGAAAACACGTGCAACCGGTGATACAATTCCATCGCGCGGGATCGTTTTGCGAGCGCCACTTCCAATCGCGACGAGCGAAGAATGGGGAAGAAACGAAGCCTCGAGACAAAGAGGAATCGAGAGAAAGAGAGAGAGAGAGAGAGATAAATCCAAAAAAAAAAAAAGAACAGAAAAAAAAAGTCGAAACGTGGAAAGAACAGGTCCGTTGTTTCGCGGAATTTCTATCGCGCGGTACACGGGAACTCGAGGGAAATTCCCCGTATCCTCTGGCGCGTGACTGATCCACGCTGGAGCAGAGCGGGCAAAGAAGAGGGCGGAGGTAGGTGGCGGTTGGAGGAATATTATCGATCGTTCGATTCTGCATGAATGAAGACACGTCACGGACGATTACCAAGAGCACCACCGGCCCACTTGTCCCTGAACAACAATACGCGAACCGGTGACATGTAACCGGCTCGTGTCTCGAGTACTCTGTACTTTAATTATCCGTACAAAGTGCACCATCTGGATGGAATAAACGAGCGTCCGCGTCGTGCACTATTCGAGTACTGCTTCCACCGGGTTAGTTCCTCGCGAAGAATAACGGACCGACGATTCCTCTTGCCGGGTATATCCCCGGTTCGCGTTTCGAACGTAGAAAAAAGCTCTATTTCCGAGTCCGATGTGATGTTCATCGGATAAACCGGAGCGCGCCGTTTATTACAGGGGGGCCCGCTAATAAACGATCCCGATTTAAAAGTCCTCTCTTATCTCGTGCCTGGAAGGTTTCAAGCGGGCAGGATAAGCCCCTCCTACACCCACCGCCACTACCGCGACCCGTTGCTGCCACTACTTAGAATTTAAATAGACCTTAAGACCCAGACGACTTGGACCGGGTCTGGAAACAACCACTCGGGGGTGGCCGGTGCTGGAACTGTGCAGCTTCGATTTAAATATAAAACACGACCTCGAGGCGGCCTGCCCGTGGATACCCTGATCCCGTTCACGAACGATCTCAGAGTGGACTCGGGTGATACCACACATCGAGCATCCCGGGGAGGATCTGCGCGTTGCTCGTCTAGCGGTGCGTGGAGGATTTCACGGGGCGACAAGCAGTTTTAACGAGCCTCGACCAAAGCGCAGCCCGCGTGCCCCGAAGAAAGGAACCTTCCTCCACCACCGACTCGGACAGGTCTCGTTATCGCGTCAACCGATCCCGAGAACCAACGAACGAACGATCTTTCTCTTTCCCTTCGGCCGGTTATTCCGATTCCCACGGATCGTTTGCCCCGGTGGACACGCCGGGCCAAGTTCCTTCTAATCCAGTCCACGTGAAAACCGGAAGTACGGGGGAAGAGAGAGGACACGTTCGGTGGGGTGTCACGGTTGACCTGCCACTTTAACGACGGTAACCCCCCTTGCTCGAGATCCCATTAGGATTCGCGAGCCGGCAAGGTGGATCGGATGTAACCCCGTCCGGCCAGATGTGTGCACTTTGCGCAACGAGACGAGCAGATGTAAACAAATGTGTTCAACGACGGGATCGTACCGTGATGGTTCGTCTTCTTCCGTGACACAAATTCCACGCTAACGTTTGTTTTTCTACCGACCTCGAGAACGTTGCGCGTCTTGTGAAACGATTCGATGTTACGGGGCTTCGCGAGAGGACCCCCCTCGGTGGTTAGGAGGTTAGGGAACTCTATCGGGGAAACTGTGCCGAGACCACAGTATACGGGGGTGGTGGAAGGGAACCGATGAACGAGAACGAGCTGGAATTCCGGGTTTCGATGCCTTTCGAACGCGTTTAGGCGTGCCCGGTGATTTCGATTCGTTTCGGGCGGTCTTGGTTCGAATCTTCCCTCGAAATGGAATTTTCTGGGAAATTGGGAAAGGGTTACTTTAGAATAGGGGAGTATTGCGAGAGGATCTTCGGGAGGATTTTCACCGATTTGTATCGATTGGTAGGGTAATTAGGTATGAATCGGTGAAGAGTGTATAGAGTAAGTTTAGAGAAGGAGACATTTTGCGAAAGAATTGTGATGAATTTTGATAGAGATTTATAGGGTAATAGGGTGATTGAGTGTGTATTTTGATGGGTTAAGAAGTGTATTGAGCATTAATGATGGGTTAAGAAGTGTATTGAGCATTAATGATGGGTTAAGAAGTGTATTGAGCATTAATGATGGGTTAAGAAGTGTATTGAGCATTAATGATGGGTTAAGAAGTGTATTGAGCATTAATGATGGGTTAAGAAGTGTATTGAGCATTAATGATGGGTTAAGAAGTGTATTGAGCGATTTTACAGAGAGAGATTCTTTGTGAGGAAATTGTGGAAGATTTTCACCGAGTTGTATTGATTGGTATGGTAAATTAGGTATGAATTTGTGAAGAGTGAATAGAGTAATTTTAGAGAAGGAGACATTTTGCAAGGGAATTGTGATGAACTTTGATAGAGATGTATAGAGTGACAGAGTGATTAAGTATGTATTTATTATAGGTTAAGAAGTGTATTGAACGATTTTACAGAGAGAGATTCTTTGTGAGGAAATTGTGGAAGATTTTCACCGAGTTGTATTGATTGGTATGGTAAATTAGGTATGAATTTGTGAAGAGTGAATAGAGTAATTTTAGAGAAGGAGACATTTTGCAAGGGAATTGTGATGAACTTTGATAGAGATGTATAGAGTGACAGAGTGATTAAGTATGTATTTATTATAGGTTAAGAAGTGTATTGAACGATTTTACAGAGAGAGATTCTTTGTGAGGAAATTGTGGAAGATTTTCACCGAGTTGTATTGATTGGTATGGTAAATTAGGTATGAATTTGTGAAGAGTGAATAGAGTAATTTTAGAGAAGGAGACATTTTGCAAGGGAATTGTGATGAACTTTGATAGAGATGTATAGAGTGACAGAGTGATTAAGTATGTATTTATTATAGGTTAAGAAGTGTATTGAACGATTTTACAGAGAGAGATTCTTTGTGAGGAAATTGTGGAGGATTTTCACCGAGTTGTATAGTAATTTTAGAGAAGGAGATCTATAGAGTGACAGAGTGATTAAATATGTATTTATGATGGGTTAAGAAGTGTATAGAGCGATTTTACAGAAAGAGATTCTTTGTGAGGAAATTGTGGAGGATTTTTATAGAGATGTATACAGTGATATGGTGATTAGGTATGTATTTATGATGGATTAAGAAGTGTATAGTAATTTTAGAGAATGAGAATTTTTATGAGGGAATTGTGATGAATTTTGATAGAGATATATAGAGTCACAGGATGATTAGGTATGTGTGATAGGTTGAGGAGTATGTAGAGTAATTTTAAAGAATGAGAGTTTTTATGAGAGAATTGTGGAGGATTTTAATAAAGGAAAATTTTGCACACGTGTAACTGCAGGTTGTGATCGAGGATTCTAGAGATTTAGAAAGTTTCTAGTCCTGTTCATGGACTATGGAGAAAATTTTTTTTAATATCTTTTTCACTACCGATCCCCGCGCGCCTATGCTAATTAGAGAACCAGTTAGGAACGATGCTCGATCGTTCACTGAAAAAATTAACGACGGTTCGTATTTATGCGGTAGAAAATATTTAACGAACGAATCGATCCAAGCATTTCAATGATAATAATATAAGTTCGTACTCCTTCGCTTGATTCTTCTTCGTTAAATACAATGAAAGTCAAGACAATTTTTTGTAATATTCGATAAATTGTAAATAATAAGAGAGTATCCCGTTAAATAAAGAAATAGATAAATATTTATCAATTATAATCATTTCCTCCGCTTAAATAAAAGCAAAAATTATTTTTTCTTACCACCCTAAGTCATTTATCAATCAAGAGACCCAAAGATTAGTTTCGAGTAATTATTCAACTCGTTAACTTATATTATTTATAAAACGCAATTATAATCTTTTCCTCCGCCTAAATAAAAGCAAAAATGATTTTTTCTTACCACCCCAAGTTATTTATCAATCAAGAGACTCAAAGATGAGTTTCGAGTAATTATTCAACTCGTCAACTTACATTATTTATCAAACGCAATTATAATCATTTCCTGCGCCTAAATAAAATCAAAAATTATTCTTTCTTACCACCCTAAGTTATTTATCAATCAAGAGCCAAAGATGAGTTTCAAGTAATTATTCAACTCGTTAACTTACATTATTTATCAAACGCAATTATAATAATTTCCTCCGCCCAAATAAAAGCAAAAATTATTTTTTCTTACCACCCCAAATTATTTATCAATCAAGAGACCCAAAGACGTGCTTCGAGTGATTATTTAACTCGTCGACTTCGATGTTCGAATCCAATTACGATCAATAGGATCAACCGTGTGCTCGGTATTATATATCAATGGAATGATTGTACCGCTATCAATTTTCACCGAAAATATGGCACATCGCGTTCGTAAAATCCCCTCTGAGTCGATGGGTCGAGTTACTTTCCTGATTAGTGCTCGTACTAGTGCTCGAGACGTCGAGGTGTGAGTCATGTCTATTGGGAAATCGATTCCTACGTTTCACCAACGTTACGGCTAGATTCATCACGGTAGGATTACAGTTGGACTCCGTTTATCCACGCTCCATTTACTCGGAAGAATCTTTGCACAGTGGCTGATTACTGATGAACCCCTGCTATCCAAACTACTGTCAAATAGTGTTTCCGTTATGGTAGGTGGATGCGTCAATGAACGTATACGTGTTCGTGTCTAGCTACGTTGCACGTGTTGTGAAACAGAGATGTAATTAAAAGTGATGGGAACAATTGGGTTCGTTCGAGCAATTTGTATACTTTACTGGTCGACGTACCAACAAATATATTTATTTTTCGTAAATGTCAACATTTCGATCAAATTGCGAGCGAATAGATGTTTTACATCGAACGTCAAAATAAATTTTTCGAAAGTGACTATTTAAAATCGAGAATGTTTACAGAAATACATATATATGTTCGTACGTGGATTAATGAAAAAAATAAATAAATTCCTTACAGGGTACCGTAATTATTCGTGTTGTCCACTTTTAATCGTTCATAAACAAGAGAAATCTTCCACGAGGAAGCAATTATTTTTCTTCTTACCGATGCTATGAATTTAACCATGTTAATGTGCCAATTATACGAAAGTAAGACTCGACGAATAAATTGTCCAATTGAGAATTTATTAACGGAGTCGATAAACTTTTTATTACCGGAGATATTTCGTGCCAGGTCAAATTGGACTGTTAACGAATGGGAAAAAAGAAAAAGAAACAGTGTTGTCGGTAGAAATTTAAAACAACAGTTGTAATTTATATTTAAGAGAGTACACAGAGAATTGTATATTCCTAACTTCGTTCTGAATTATAGGAAACAGGGTACGTGACGTGAATGGAACTCCCGTAGACCCTGAATATATTTTCGAGTCAAGAAAATGCCCCTTTCTACACCATTTCATCGGATAAATCTTACCCCCCAACCCACTTCTATTATTTCCCAAAAATAAATTGACCTAAATCTTACCAAATCCGCAAACTCAACTATTCGATGCGACGGTATTCCATCGCAGGAAATTACAGAAGAAATGACAAACGAGAAAAAGATCCTCTGAAAGATGTCCGTTAAACCCAGCGACTTAACGCTCCACAGGCACGCTGTAATTTGACACCTTACCTAGATCCGTTGAATCTTCTTAGATCGGTCGATTTTTTCAGTTAATCCGACTTGGAAAAAATTGTCGAAATTTCCATAAGATACTCGGAGCTTCTCAGAATGTAATCTTAGATAGAAGAAAGTATCTATTTTTCAATTTTTTAAATACCTAACCCAACTCTATTAAAAATCGCTCAGGAGCGATCAATTTTTCAAGTCGATTCAACTATACAAACGAACGGTATTCAAAATTTGTGTCAAATTTTCAGTCGTATCAGACAATTTAATTTTGTCAAAAAAAGAAAAAAATGTTTCATTGTTTGGTCCTTCGAAACATCTTGTCTAGCTCTAAACAGCTTCGTCCTTTAAGATCGTTCGATTTTTAAATTGACTCTACAATTTACGTTAGAAAAAGTATATTGTTTAAAATTTCCATACGATCCTTGAGTTTCGAGAAATTCTATTTTACATAAAAAAGAAAATCTCCACTTTTAAGTTTCTCCAGGCACCTTACCAAGTCTTACTGCATCTTTCAAAATCGTTCGATATTTTAAATTGTCTATAAGCCACGAAAATGAAAAATTTAGATACATAAAATTTTCACAAGATCCCCAAGTTTCGAGAAATTCAATTTTACGTCCAAAAGAAAATCTCTATTTTCTAAGTTTCTCCAGGCACCTTACCTAGTCTTACTGCATTTTTCAGGATTGTTCGATTTTTTAAACTGTCTGTACGCCACGAAAATGAAAAATTACGATACATAAAATTTTCACAAAATCCCCAAGCTTCGAGAAATTCATTTTACACACAGAAGAAAATCTCTACTTTTTAAGTTTCTCCTTACCTAGCCCTACTGCATCTTTCAGGATCACTCGATCTTTTAAACTGTCTATACCCCACGAAAAAGAAAAATTCCGATACATAAAATTTTCACAAGATCTCCGAGTTTCGAGAAATTCAATTTTACTCGGTGGAAATTCGATAACTCTTCGTGGAAAGACACATCGTGTCCGTGAAGAGTTAACAAGTGGGCATTCTCGGTCGGCCGGGCCGAGAAACTGGAAACATCAGAAACCTCGTGCACGAGTACATCTGCACCGGTCACCGGGAATAATCAATGTCGGAGGCAGACACACCAGAGTCGTCAGGATCGTCAGAAAAATGATTCTCGCAGCGGTAAATCCCAATTTCCGCAAGGTAACTGTACATCGGGAGCTTCCAGCGCCGAGTTCTCGGACGTTATGGAAATATTCAGGGCCGGGTGGATAATTTATCGTCGTCGTAATTTCGACGAGGAAGACATCGGGGGAGGGCGGTGGGGAGAGACGAAAGGACCAGTTTAGACCTTACGAGGACGTTTAACGAACGTCTCGATGAACGTCGCGAGACACCCGGTATATAACGGTAGTCCGAGGACGCGTCTGTGCCGAAGGAAAAGACCCCGGGAGGCGGTCGTTGAAAAGCCGAACAAGGGTCTCTCAAAAATCTCTTTGTCCGTACAGGTGCACGCGGCAGGTTGCTGGCAGAAACCCAAAACAGGTTTTCACAAAACCCGCGGCCGGTCTCCTTTCCTTTTTATCTATCCCCTATATCTCTGTCCTCCCTCGGTCCGAGTGGAACTTCCCCGTTGTCTCTGTTCCGCTCCCGCTGGCTCCCCTTTCCCTCTCTTTCGTTGGTTCTTCTCCGGTTTGCGCATTTTCGGTCCCCGCCTATGGCCCGTCATCCGCCCCGCGACCGAGACCTCGTCACTTTGACGAGTATTCAAATTAAGCGGCACCGAATCACACGCGTGGTCCCCCGCACAATTAAGGGGATAATTAATTTTACATTCGCGGCGGAGAGACCGCGTACGTACGTCTGGTCGGATCGTGTGGCCCGAAACTTCGGGGCGGGATGCTCGAATATTCGAGTAGCGTTTAAATAATCGACGATCGCGGACTACCGGCCACTCGGACCGCCGAGTATTGGATAAACTGAACGTTCGATTAGCCGAGTATTTTGAGTGGCTGAGTATTCCGAGTATTTTGAGTGGCTGAGTATTCCGAGTATTCTGAGTGGCTGAGTATTCCGAGTATTCTGAGTATTCTGAGTATTCCGAGTATTCTGAGTATTCTGAGTATTCTGAGTATTCTGAGTATTCTGAGTATTCTGAGTATACAAGTAATTGAGTATACAAGTAATTGAGTATACAAGTAATTGAGTATACAATTGAGCATACAAGTAATTGAGTATACAATTAAGTATACAAGTAATTGAGTATACAATTGAGTATACAAGCAATTGAATATACAATTGAGTATACAAGTAATTGAATATACAATTGAGTATACAAGTAATTGAATATATTATACAATTGAGTATACAAGTAATTGAGTATACAAGTAATTGAGTATACAAGTAATTCAGTATACAAGTAACTGAGTATTCAAGTAACTGAGTATTCAAGTAACTGAGTATTCAAGTAACTGAGTATTCAAGTAACTGAGTATTCAAGTAACTGAGTATTCAAGTAACTGAGTATTCAAGTAACTGAGTATTCAACTAACTAAGTATTTTACTGAGTATTTAACTAACTGAATATTCGATCGGTCGAGTATTTGAGTAACTTACTATTCAATCGATCGAGTAATCGACTGACTGAGTATTTGAGTATTTGAATACTGTTCGAATAATTGAACATTTATATCCTATCCCCTGATCAAGTATGTCGACATTCACAGTATTTGAAAACTATAACGTAGACTATCGATCGAGCACCACTTCGAGCGCGAATCGAAATGAAACTTTCGACCAGCGTAATTCGTTGAATACGGTATATGCGAAACAATACAATAATAAATGTACCAAAACGGTCGTCTCTCGTGAAAACAAATATTACCGGTTTCCTTTTGGAACTGTCATTTCGGGCAATTATAATAATAAATTCACGAGTGAACTCCTTCGAATGGAGTGCACTGGGCAAACAAGCTAACCGACACATTACGTATAACCTTATTTAGTTATAATAACCAGACACATAAAAGTGGAAGTTTAAAAGCAACATTCTGGAACAATTTTCTCGTCACAATTAGAGTTAATTAAATGTCCCGAGTTGATCAAACGGACTACCTCGATTTTCTTCGAAAATATTCACCAGAGATTTCTCGAGCAACCCACTGTGCACTTTGTTCACTTATCCATCGATGTAGTTGTTATACCTTTGTAGTCACCGTTTCAAAACGTGAAAGCTTTCAAAGGTTAAACAACAGAGCTTGTAAACGGCAATCCGATCTCGTTGATTTATTTACGTTTCGAGCAACTCGTGCGATCCTATTTAAAGTTCGACATTATAATCGTTGTTCCCGTTAATCCTCGCGAAGGAAGTGTTGATGCGTTTTCAGCCAATATGTAAATTAATCGACTTCCTCGGCAAGGTTTAACCAGAGCTGCGATTATATCATCGATTCTGGCTAGGATCGCGCGAGTTGATCGAAACGCAAACAAATGAACAAGATCAAGACCACCCTTTACAGACCATTATTCAACCTTTACAAGTAACATTAATTTTCTCTAATTTCTACTTCACAGACTTTCAATATACAACTCAATCAATTATTATACCACTCATCTCGCTTAATATCCTCATTTATAAATTTTAATTTAACAAAAAATTACTCACACAAAAACACATCATCTGGATTTACGTAATTTTCTATTATTTATTCAATATTTCCAATCTTTCATATTCGATGGAAAAAAGAAAAATTGCCAAACAATTGCGTACGATATCCATTATAATATAATACATTAACAAAATTTTCTCTACTTTCTACTTCACAGAGTTTCAATATACAACTCAATCAATTTCATCTCACTTAGAATCCCCATTTCTAAATTTTAGTTTAAAAAAGAATTACTCACACAAAAACACATCATCTCGATTTACATAATTTTCTATTATTTATTCAATATTTCCAATCGTTAAAATTCGATGGAAAAAAGAAAAATTGCCAAACGATTACGTACAATATCGATTCTAAATGAAGTCACAAGTTGATTCCGATGCGAATATATTAACAAAATTTTCTCTACTTTCTACTTCACAGAGTTTCAATATACAACTCAATTAATTTCATCTCACTTAGAATCCCCATTTCTAAATTTTAGTTTAAAAAAGAATTACTCACACAAAAACACATCATCTCGATTTACATAATTTTCTATTATTTATTTAATATTTCCAATCGTTAAAATTCAATGGAAAAAAGAAAAATTGCCAAACGATCACGTACGATATCGATTCTAAATGGAGTCACAAGTTTATCTCAACATGAATACATTAACCAAATTTTCTCTACTTTCTACTTCACAGAGTTTCTATATACAACTCAATCAATTTCCATGACTCTTAATGTACCACTAATCTCGCTCAATATCCTCATTTCTAAATTTTAATTTAAAAAAGAATTACTCACACAAAAACACATCATCTCGATTTACACAATTTTCTATTATTTATTCAATATTTCCAATCGTTAAAATTCAATGGAAAAAAGGAAAAATTGCCAAAGGATCACGTACAATATCGATTCTAAATGGAGCCACAAGTTCATCCCAACGCGAATACATTAAAAAAATCGAGATCGCCCTAACAGAGGCCATTATTCAATCCTTGAAAGTATTTCCACTTATACAGGGTTCATCCTCGTGGAGATCTCCCAACAATTTCATCGCCTTCGAAATTAGTCGAGGAAAATCTAATATCGAGCATGGTGGACGTGTCCCCGTCCGAACGAAAAAAGTTCATCGACTCCCTCTTCCTCCTCCTCCTCCTCCAGCGTGGTGCATTTCGTCGGAAGAAACGCGGAGGAGACGTCATCTGGTCGGAATATTTTAATTAAAGCCTATTTTCACGATAACGATTTTTTTTTTTGCCTTTTTCCCTTTTTTTTTTTTTTTCTTTTTCATCCGAGGAGGGTTCTCTCTCTCGGTGTGTTGGCTCGACGTCGAGACGTCACGCAACGCTCAGAAAAAGAGAAGAATCGTAGAACGCCTCGGAGGGTTTCAAGAACCGTAATTTGTCTGCTTCGCGAACGTGTACGATCGTAAAGCAACCCGCGGGCCATAGCCTGAAATATTCCAGGAGAAACGACGTTTACGCGATACGTCGGCCCGCTTTTATGACAATGTAAAATGCGACGGCGATATACCTTAATCACGCCTCCTGCTCGTAAAAATTACGATCGCCGGACGCGGTAATAAACCATCGATACGAACAAATAGTAATTACACGCGAGTACACATAAACCGGTCTATCCGTTACGGAAATATCAATAGCGGACACCCGATGGTAAAAATTCGTGCGACAGACGCTGGTTGTTTCTTTTTTTTTGTGTGTTTTTTTTTCTACCTCCCTCCCGGAAACGTCGCTTAGACGTCGACGGTGTTGCAACTGATTGAAAACGGCCCGTAGGTGTCCCACTTTTCGTATCGCACGTGTGTGTTTCGCGAGTGTGAATCAACTGTGAGAATTATTTCGAACTCGAAACTGGGCGATTTTTCTTTTCGGTGTTTCTTGTCGAATTGAACGAGGATCATTTTTCTGGAGACGTAAGTACGAGTTATTTATTGCATTCTATTAACGATTGGTGCAGTATAGCAATTATCTTTAATTGTCTTTAAGGTACGAGTGTATTAGAAATTTAAAAAATTGATTTTTAACATTGAAATACGTTAGTTTTGTATAATTGTAGGAAATTGTGATTGTTAACCCGACTCAAATGAAATTTTAATAATTTTTTATAACAATTTTAATGTACATATTGGAAATTAAGGTAATTTTCAAAAATTGATTTTTAACATTGGAATACGTTAGTTTTGTATAATTGTGAGAAATTGTGATTGTTAACCCTACTCGAATCAAATTTTAATAATTTTTTATAAGAATTTTAATATACATGTTGGAAATTAAGGTAATTTTCAAAAATTGATTTTTAACATTGGAATATATTAGTTTTGTACAATTGTGAGAAATTGTGATTGTTAACCCGACTCGAATTTTAATAATTTTTTTAGAAAAATTTTAATGTACATGTTGGAAATTAAGGTAATTTTCAAAAATTGATTTTTAACATTTGAATACGTTAGTTTTGTATAATTGTAGGAAATTGTGATTGTTAACCCGATTGGAATCAAATTTTAATAATCTTTTATAAGAATTTTAATGTACATGTTGGAAATTAAAGTAATTTTCAAAAATTGATTTTTAACATTGAAATACGTTACTTTTGTATAATTGTGAGAAATTGTGATTGTTAACCCTACTCGAATCAAATTTTAATAATTTTTTATAAGAATTTTAATATACATGTTGGAAATTAAGGTAATTTTCAAAAATTGATTTTTAACATTGGAATATATTAGTTTTGTACAATTGTGAGAAATTGTGATTGTTAACCCGACTCGAATTTTAATAATTTTTTTAGAAAAATTTTAATGTACATGTTGGAAATTAAGGTAATTTTCAAAAATTGATTTTTAACATTGGAATATATTAGTTTTGTATAATTGTGAGAAATTGTGATTGTTAACCCGACTCGAATTTTAATAATTTTTTTATAAGAATTTTAATGTACATGGAAATTAAAATAATTTTCAAAAATTGTAAGAGTTACTTTTTAACCTACTTGGATTAAAAATTGATACGATCGGTACGTCGGTGGAGTAAACTAGAATATTCGTAACGAATGGGGAATTTAAATTTTCCTGTTTAATTGCATTTGCCGCCAGAAAATTATGCCCACTTAACAAGTTGTCTCATACATTTCCGATGTACGTAACCGTATAATTTCTAAATAATTAACTTCGTACTGGCGTTCCGTGTATATACGTACACGTATATAACGGCGTGCTCTCTCCTTTTTCTACAGAGCGAAGCGTAATTCGCGGAACGACCGAAAGCTAGGGTAATTCCTCGCGCGCAAATAAGCTGAAAGCTCGGAATGAAATTTCTTCGTACAAAGCTTCGTTTACGAAAATGCCGACTTTGGAAATTCTGCAAGTGCTCGGGCGGGCTTCACGCACCGTGGCTACGAAACCCGAAATGGACGATAAAAAAAAATCGTCGCGTTAACACTTTCTCGATTTTTATTATAAAAAAAAAAACGGTTCGTCGATTCTTTTACATTGTACGATTTTCGATCAAGTTAAATTTAACCCAGCATCGGAGAAGATTGTTAGAACTAGTTTTACTTTTTCGTTTTTAAATATTTCACCTAAATGGTATAAAAATATCAAAACTTTCGTTTCCTTCCAAAGACAAATAATATTTTTATAATTTCCATTAAAAATGTATCAATCCCAAAAACACCAAAATTGTTTTTTCTACTTCTAAAGAACAAATATTTCTTCCATATAATTTTCTAATTTCCATTGAAAATATATCAATCCCAAAAACACCCAAAATATTTTTTTCTATTTCTAAAGAACAAATATTTCTTCCATATAATTTTCTAATTTCCATTACAAATATATCAATCCCAAAAACGCCCAAAATATTTTGTTTATTTGTAAAGAACAAATATTTCTTCTTTATATTTTTCTAATTTTCTTTAAAAATATATCAGTCCCATAAACCCCCAAATTATTTTGTCCATTATTAAAGAACACAGCTTAAATTATGTAAACAAAATAATAAATGTCCAAACGTCCATTTTTCATATTCAATTTCCCAATACATAAACGAACAACCGATGTCCAAACGCAACGAAACATTCGAGCCAGCTCGGTAGATTCAAGAAGCAACGAAACGAGAAGACAAAAGGTCGCACTATTCTTTCTCTCCAGGGAACCGTCATCCTCGATATACTCTAGATTCACGTGATTAAATAACAGCGTGCGTTATTTTAGTGAGTCGCACTCGGTAACCCCTCCAACGAGCCGTGGGTGGGCGTCGCCTTAATTCACGTCAAGTATTTAGCTAGTTAATCCTACGGGCAGTCTAGTGACGTCATCGAATCCTTCGACTCGTTAAGAAGCCCGACACCCGGATTGCGTCCACGCGGACGAAACGCGCGCAACCGATTCTGTCGCGTCCACGTGACTTTCCATTCATTCGCCCGGACGTGCACGACGAACGATCGGACCAGAGAGCATCGTACTTTCTCATTCGCCGGTGAATAAGTCCTTTAAAGGGAGGCGCGACGCATTCAGCTTTCGTTTAGAAACTTAATAGTTCGAAACGCGAGAGACCGAATGGAAACGCGTGTAAACACGTTTCGCTGGCCTTACAAAGCGAATTCACGGTGAACATTTTTTTTTTTTTTTTTTGTTGACAGTGACGTAGCTCGCGAAAAAAGAAACCTCGTGCCCTTTTATCCCGCGCATTTCAGGTTGACTTGTTTCGAAAGCTTTTCTTTTGAATTACCCAATTAACAAATTTTACTAGGAAAATTTTATCGAAAAAATTACACAAGTTTGATTCGATTCAAATCTTTTCTCTAAAATTATTTAATTAAAAAATTTACTAACAAAATTTTACTAAAAATTATATAAATTTGATTCGTTTCAAATCTTTTCTCTAAAATTATTTAATTTAAAAATTTACTAACAAAATTTTACTAAAAAAATTACACAAGTTTGATTTGGTTCAAACTTTTTCTAAAATTACCCAATTAACAAATTTTACTAACAAAATTGTACTAAAAAAATTACACAAGTTTGATTTGTTTCAGATTGTTTTTCTAAATTATTCAATTAAAAAATTTACTAAAAATGTTTTATTTGAAAAGATTACACAAGTTTGACTTGTTCCAAACTTTTTTTAAAAATTACCTACTTAAAAAATTTACTAGCTAAATTTTATTTATAAAGATTACACAAGTTCGCCTTGGTTCAAACTTTTTTCTAAAATTACCCAATTAAAAAATTTACTAAAAACATTTTATTCAAGAAGATTA
Source organism: Ptiloglossa arizonensis (assembly GCF_051014685.1). NCBI lineage: Eukaryota > Metazoa > Arthropoda > Insecta > Hymenoptera > Colletidae > Ptiloglossa > Ptiloglossa arizonensis. Next base: position 24,135,927 of record NC_135048.1, on the reverse strand, counting down.
CACAAGTTTGACTTGTTTTAAAAATTTTGTTCAAAATTACTCAATTATCAACGGTGCCTTTGTTTAGAATATTAATGGACAATTATCAAAATAGACAACTGCTCGTAAATTAATTTGTCCTTTCTAACTTCGAAGATAAGTATGTGATCCGATAGAAGTATAATAGTACTACGTTCATCGGTAGTTTTAATGTTAATGGAAACCATATATAATAGAAAATTCCACACTTTTTACCGGTATTATTGCTTCAACGGTAGATACGGTAAGAGAATAATATAAAATGAAAACGTAACGAGTGAAAGTGAGGTATGTGCAGAGAGAAAAATTATAGAATACACGTGTATAAATTGCATAACTCTTTCGAGGTAAATGTAAAATTTTAATTCCATGAATTAAAGCTTCGACTAGTATCGTCGTAAAATAAAATTCAATCACGAGTTAAGATGGAACTTTAAATAAAATTCCGCAGTATATATACTAAATATAAAATAACAAGTGTACGTATGATCTTAGAAAAATTATAATTGGTAAGTATCGGTAAATACCAACTAAAAAAATGTTCAAACCGTTAATTGTACAAGACAACGCTACATGAAAATTGTATGAATTTTTCAACAAAGATTCTCATCGAATCAAAAATTATTTTTATCCTCCTTTAGAAAGATACCGTGAAGGTCAACCTTATTTCTATAAACGGCCCCAACACGATATTATTCCACGAGACAAGAGACCAGAAATGATATAATGGCGTCTTCCTCGCATTAAAAGCGGTCTTTCGACGAAACTATAGAACCCCGTGTACGAAGAAGATTGTTTCTTTCCGATCACGTGCTACTTTCAACCTAACCGCGTCGTACTTTTGTCGTTTCAAGTCCTTTATCTTTTTACATTTTTTTTCTCGTCTTTGAAGTTCAAAAATTCGCGCTCGTCCTTTCATACGAGGTCTCTGAAAGAAGTAATCCGGTGCGAAGAGAAAAGAAAGAATGAAAAAAAAAATAAACGCACGCTTCACACAGGACGGATAAACGTTAACGTTATTCGCATCCACGTGGAGCAACGAGGTATCTCACGAGGTAAATTTCTCTTCTCGTCGTTCCCTCTCTAGGTCAACAATTCCCGCGTGTTACCCAACGCCGAGCCGGCAGTCGTGGCATCGACCTTGCGCTTTCATTGGAAGAAAAAATTACACGAGCTAGCGCGCAGGAAGATTACGGAGGAACGTGATCCAAGAATCTTCGTCGCTGGCGTAAGAAAGAGGACGCCGTTTCGCATGGCGAGATAAACCTCGACGATCGTGGGACCGATAGTACACCGTTTCTCCACGGGAACACGACCACTGTAATTCCATCGACCTGTTGACGAACTTCCCTTGGATTTTGATAAATAAACTTCGACGAGACGATCTCTTTCTTCGACGAGACAATCTCTTTCTTCGACGAGACAATTTCTTTCTTCGACGACCAGGTTATAATTCGTTCGCTCGGTAACTACGGTGGTGTTTCATCGATCCTTGGACATTGTACACGTTTCGTTATCGTTCTTACTGATCTGGAAAAATTTATATATTTACCTCTGATTCGTCGGTGGAAATTTTCCATCGCATTGCAAATTTATTCGAGTCGAAGGACGGAATCTTGGAATTCAAGATGGACGAGAAAGAAAATTGCTCCAACGTAGAAAAGTTCGGAATAAACATTTCTATTCATAGAACACTCGGACGAAATTTTATTAATGGGATTGAAATTTATTCGAATATTACGTGATTTTCGTGCGACCGTGTTTCTCGAAACGGGGGACCTTGGTATTTGTGGAAAATACGGAAGAAAGTTATGCAGATGCATTTGGTGCTCAAATTGTTAACACTTTGAAACTGTTGTTTGTTCCAAGTTTGACCAAGGATAGAATTGGAAGTGGCCTTAAAAACATTCTCGTGGAATTTTGGTGTTACGGGTGCGATTCAATTTACTGGCTCGGTATTTCGATCTTATCAATAAATCAAACTTTATTAATATTCCGGAAGGTGTGTCGTTTGCGTGCGTTGTTTACGAGATGGTAACAAACAAACTCTTGTTGTGCTTAATACACATCACGTATAATAAACAACATCCTCTGGAAAATTCTAAACAGACATTCTATATACATATATACATTCATATATACACATATAAATTCATATATATACACATATGCATTCATATATATACACGTATGCATTCATATATATACACATATGCATTCATATGTATACACATATGAATTCATATATACATATACATATACATATGTATGCATACGACTACCAAAGATGATTTTTGTTGTATCATACTTAAATGGTATTGGAAATTCAACATTTACAATAAAAAAAAAAGCAAATATATGAATATTCGATCACACTGTCCTTTGCATTCATAAAGAAAGTTATATCCACGTGGCATCACCACCCAGAAATATAAGAAAACCATCGATAAAGTATCAATACCACGCAGAGACGTGTTCAGACAATTGTAGACGTGTTCAGACAATTATAGACGTGTTCAGACAATTATAGACGTGTTCAGACAATTATAGACGTGTTCAGACAATTATAGACGTGTTCAGACAATTATAGACAAGAAATATAACGCGACTAAACGACACGTGTATATACTTTTTACGAAAATTTTAAAACAATTGAAACACATTACCAAAGTTACGAATTAATTACATTTTTCAATTCCAATCTTGACCAAACACCAAATAGCTTCAAAATGTTCGTAATAAATGCAAAGATTCACCAATTCAAAAACTTTGTAGCCTTCTTCGAGCAATCTTTAGATACCTCGCGAAAAAAAATAATAAAATCCATGGAAAATAGAAAAATTTGAAAAAAAAAATAAAAGTAAAAGGAACAAAATTTCCTTTTCAATTCGGTAACCTGCAATCTGACCTCTGTATCGAATTGGAAACCAAACTCGGAAGTAACTCGTTGAACGACCTAATGGCCAGTGTGTCGTACATTGATTAAACATTATCTCGGCTATCGATGTGTTTCTGTCTCGATAAGATACGCGATAGAGGCTTTTCACAGCTCGGTCGGTGATTCGCTCACCGAGAGAACAACAACAGGTGAAAATTATTTCTCTCGAACGATTTCGAGCAAGGTTTGGTGTGCTGGTGCTCCCCAATTCGTCCGACGTTCTCGCCGCTTGATTAATGTTCGAAACGCGCGAATTGAACATTCCTCGCGGTCGGACGCGCATCGCCCTCGGCGAAATATCGATTATGGATATCAGAAATCGTAATTAAAAACGTGTCTCCGTCGTTGGTGCGGCTCGTTAAGTAGTCGACGACTAACGACACGGAAATTAACGTTTGTCTCTTTATTAAAGCGCGAACGGGGATTCGCGAGGAGACTCGTGGCCTTCGAGGAGCTTCCTTGCGTCTCAAAGCAGTTCGAGCGGTCCGTGTAACGTTCAACGTACCATTGTACCGATGTAATTAAGCGTGGCTTCTTACAATATTGAATTAAGCACCGTTATCGGCAAGAATAATTACGATCGATTAAAATTTAGACGACGTCTAAACTTCAGAACGTTAATACTCGCTCGGAATTACGGTTTCGGTGTAGCAAGTGTACTGGTATAATACACATTATATTTTGTGTATGATTTAAATTTTTTTCATTATATTTTGTGTATCATTTTGTTTTTTTTTCATTATATTTGGTGTATAATTTTAGTTTTTCTAATTATATTTTGTGTATCATTTTGGTTTTTTTTCATTATATTTGGTGTATAATTTTAGTTCCTTTTAATTATATTTCGTGTACAATTTTAGTTTTTTTAATTATATTTCGTGTACAATTTCAGTTTTTTTAATTATATTTTGTGTTTCATTTTAGTTTTTTTTATTATATTTTGTGTATAATTTTGGTTTTTTTAATTATATTTTCTGTATAATTTTAGTTCTTTTTAATTATATTTGATGTATAATTTTAGTTTTTTTAATTATATTTTCTGTACAATTTTGGTTTTTTTAATTATATTTTCTGTATAATTTTAGTTTTACTAATTATATTGTGTGTACAATTTTAGTGTTTTTAATTATATGTTCTATAGAATTTTAGTTTTTTTTAAATTATATTTTGTGTATAATTTTAGTTTTTTTTAATTATATTTTGTGTATAATTTTTGAATAATCGACAATTGTAACGCGAAGCTTTCGAAGAAATGTTTAAAAGCGTAAATTTTTGCTATCGATGAGCGTCGAAATTTAGCAAAAAATGAATGCACGATTATCACAGACCATATACGTATCTTTGAAAAAAGAGAAATTAATTTACGAGTACCATTAAATGTCTACTTTGATAATTGTCTATGAATATTGTAGGGAAGGTACCGTTAATAATTGAGTAATTTTAAAAAGAAGTTTCAAACAAGTCAAATTGACCCTATTTGATAGTTTTAGTGTTATTTCTAACGGTAAGTTACGTGAACGAGGAAATTGTATTTTGTAAATTTTGCCAGTAAGATTTAAGCTACTTTGTTACCTAATTGTTGATTAAAATACAGTATTTGGCTAATGTCGTCGAGAATTTTCCAAAACGCGTTTATACACGAAAAACAGGGATAACTTTACATCTCGACCATGTAGAAATTGTACATTTGGTCACAAGACATTCAGTAAAGCAAATTATACGCGAAACTTTGTGGAAAATCAAAATACTAAAAAACTGATGATGAAGATACGAGAAAATATTGGACACATTTGACAATAACGGACAATATTCAACCTAAATGTCCAATTTCGTCAACGAAGACACGGAACGTTATTTATATCGCGGTGTTAAATTATTAAAATAAAATAGCGGAATGTACGTGTGCTGTCAGTCTCTGAGAGATAATTCCAGCCAAGAGTCGAAACGCATTAATCTCCGTTCAAGCATCTCCAATTAACAGAGTTGTACCACTGGAGAGAAAATTTCTAACTGTTCTTCGATTAAATATGCAAAGATTTTAATCTTAATGTACGAATCCAATGTATACTAAGAATTTCGTTTAATTTTAAACTTGATTCCAGAACGATGTCCCGTAGAAAAAAATTTTATTCGATATTTTCGACTCGCACTGGAATCGAGTAATACAAACGTAAACCCTCTTGTAATACAAACGTCTGTATATTTGCATTCAATGAAAGTGTCCCCTCAGTCCTCTATCCGTACTTTAAATGTTCGAACATCAATGTCGCAAACAATGACGATAAACCGCGCAGAAAATATTCTCAAGGAAATGGCGTGTCCCCTAATGATAAGTTTCTTCGGTACCCACGTAACACAGCACCTTGTTTACACTCTCGAAAACCACCTACACCAAACCTGCACCGTTTCATTAGGGGTTACGTCACTGGACGAGTTCACGAGTCACCCCGGATGACGAGCAACGTTCCATTTGCAATATCATCATTATCGCAAACCACGGAAAGAAGAGGATAAATACGAGGTTCTTTTTTCCATTAACATTAGAACTACCAACAGATTTAGTAATATTAAGGTATACCTTTTATATATATATGAAAGAAAATCAATAGATGAGAAAAAAGAATTTATAAAATTGATCACATGCTTAGAATAGAAAAATTGTAACGTCTTCAGAAAATGTGCCATAAAATTTAAAATAAATTTTATTACGAAAGCAGTTGGAACCAATTATTTTGATCGGTTGGTAAATCTAATGTTGATCAATTTTTAACGTTAATATAAATTTTCGAAGACGCAAGTATACGCAACAAATGTAACTCGAACGTACGAAAAATAGCATCTAAAATAAAAAAAAGAAGATCGAAATGTCCAATTATTGTTCAACGGGGCTGTTGTTTTCGACGAAGATAAATACATGAGCAACAAAATCAACGGGAACATAAAATATTCAGATTGTAAATTTGCTCGAGCAGAGATTATATTAATCGCTATAAATGAATGCACAAGCTTAATGTTAAAATATTCAGATTATAAATTCGCCCGAGCACAGTTCACATTAATCGTTATAAATAAATATACGGATCAATGATTTCTCAAAAATTCGCCAATTGCCAATCATTTCTCGACAATCTCTCAACAATCTTCCAAATATCACCATAACGCCAAAAAAAAAAAAAAAATTTCCTCAAAAAATTCCCCAACTCAAATATCGAGCATCTCAAACCACGTTTTCAAGATCACGACTTCGAAAACGTTCCAAAACAAATTACTTCCAATTCCTTGATAAACCGTCGCGTTAAAAACGAATCGAGTCCCTGGTGACGCCCATCGTCCCAAAAAAAAAAACCCCCAATTTCTTTCCCGGTGAGTAAAAACGGTTCGTGCTCGCGAGGGAGAAAAAGACACCCTCGTGGATCTCAAGGTCGTGTCACCGGCTACTCGGTTAAAATTGAATTCGGCCCCGATGGGTTAAACCGACGCCAGAAACGCGACACCCTTAAAACGCGCGAGAGCCGGCGCTCGGTTGGTGTCGGTGCTGCTGGTCTCTCTCTCCAGAGCCTTCCAGAGAGCAAACATCGCTATCTCGGGACGTCTGGCAGGAAGCCGCGACACCCGGAGACGCGAGAAATACAAACTCCGCCATGTAGGCCACAATGGGCCGTGTATTATCGAGAACGTTCAACGAAAACACCCGGCGAGAGTGCCCTCCGGCATTGTTAGCTCGAACAAGCTGCACGATAATGGGCGCGCAACTTCCCGATGCTACAACAAGCTGTATCTCTCGGGTTCGGTTCGCGGCTGCTCGGTCGCGCCCCTAAGACGAGCGATTCGATTGGCCCGGGCCGGGAGTGGGGGTGGGGGAGGAGGATCGACGCGAGAAATACGCGTTGGCGCGCGTGCAAACGAAACACTCGGACGAAAATTCGGGAACGTTTTCGGGGGGGGGGGGGGGGGGGGGGGGGTCGGTGAAACGCGATGCGAACACTCTCGTCGGTTTCTATTTTATCTAGGGGCGAGAGAGGACGGCTGGGAGGGAGAGCGGTGGGGGCACACCTTCTCTCACAATTTCCCGGTTATTTCATCGGAGAGCGTTGCGCAAACAAACTACCGGTACGCTTTATGTTTGTTTTTCATTTCCTGTCCGAAAAATCGCTAATTATCGGGACCCGGGAATGCAAAGCGCGCACGAGGCAAATACATCGTCGTGGTAGTTCGCTTTTTATTTTTTCTTTCTTTTTTTCTCTTTTTTTTTTTTTACTGTTTATTTCTCCCCTCTCCTCGCGACTATTGCCCCACCCACTCGCCCACCGCTACCCCCACCCGTGCCTGTTTTTCGCTCGGCGAAAGGTGGCTTTTTTTCTTCTTTTTTTTTCCGTTCGCCCGGGACGACGACGTCGAGCATATTAGTTGAAAAAAGACGAGGAAGAAACCGCCAGGGCTCATTAAGCGGCGCCTGGTGCAGTTCCTCGGTTTCCGTGGAACATTTTTTCGCCCGGGCCGCGCAATAACCATAATCAAGGGTCCCTCCCCCTTGCGGGGTGAAACTGTTTCCCTTCCCGTTCTCGGACGGTTGCTCGGTTTTCCCGTCGCGAGCTCTCCTCTCTTCCGTGTTCCGAATTATGGGGATATTTTTCGTCCAGGGAACGAGTCTTGGAGCATAATTCTCCCGCGAAACGGTAGGATCCGGTAATATTCTCGATGATCGATGATGATTACGCGCGGAAGTAAATCCATCCGCGAAGCGAGATTGCGGTTGCTTCGTTCGAGTTTTGGGTAATTTAAAATCTGGAACAGCCGACACTGTCCATCGTTGAGAGGTTTGGGGCGTTTTTAAAAGTCTTCTCGTGGAACGATGTGGACGTAATCGTGTTCGTTAGGTACGAACAAACGAGTATCGGGTGTACGGTACTTTGTTCACCGTTAGACGAGGGTCGGTGGAGAATTTTGCCTCGTGACTGGTCGCGACTCGAACCGAGTTGACACCGACGCGAATTGAAATTTTATATTTTTGAAATTTTATATTTTATCTCACGAGGGAGAACACGGTACATCGTTTATTGCGAATGTTGAACGATTTTAATCATTCGGAGAAATTTTCAATGATATCGACATAACAACTCGATACTAGAAAAAAATGTTGTAAGTAACGAATAAAAGATTAACCATTTCTAATTCGTTGGTCTACAATTTAGAATTTGAATTACGGAAAATTTAAAAGTCTTTACCTCGCACTTCTTGAAATCCTAAAGAGACTGAGTATTTTTCACACTAAATGAATAAAAAATTTTAAGAATCTCCGCCTTGCACTTCCTAAAGTTTTAAAGAAACTAAATATCTTTCACAATGAACAAATAAAAATTTAAAAACCTATAACCTCTACCCCGAACTTCCCAAAGTCCTAAAGGAACTAAATATTTCTCACAATTAACAAATAAAAAGTTTAAACACCTATAACCTCTACCTCGAACTTTCTAAAGTCCTAAAGGAACTAAATATTTCTCACAATTAACAAATAAAAAGTTTCAAAACCTATAACCTCTACCACGAACTTTCTAAAGTCCTAAAGGAACTAAATATCTTTCACAATGAATAAATAAAAAACTTGAAAACCTATAACCTCTACCTTGCACTTCCTAAAGTGCTAGCAATTAAATATTTTTCACAATGAAAAAAATTAAAAAATCTGAAATCTCTACCTTGCACTACCTAAAATCCCAAAGAAACTGAATATGTCTCACAATGAACAAATAAAAATTGAAAAACCTCGAACTTCTTAAAGTCCTAGCAATCAAATATTTTTCACACTGAAAAAAAATAAAAAATTAAAAAATCTGAAACCTCTACCTTATACTTCCTAAAGTCCTAAAGAAACTGAATATGTCTCACAATGAACAAATAAAAATTTAAAAACCTGAAACATCTACCTTTCACTACCTAAAGTCCTAAAGAAACTTAATGTCTCACAATGAACGAACAAAAATTGAAAGACGACATCTGGAAGTCCCGATATCGAGATTAAGTTCGCAGGACTCAAAATCACAAGGGACTCGGCCTATCGAAACAATTTACGGAAGCGATCTCTCTCTCTCTCTCTCTCTCTCTCTCTCTCTCTCTCTCTCTCTCTCTCTCTCTTTCTCTCGGTGAGCAGAAATTTTCGGGTACCGGTACCCCACCCCCACCTACTGTTTAGCCAAGGCGCTGGATCGGGCCCGAGCGAGTCCAAAAGAACGCTAACGACTGTTTCGTTATATTTATGCGCCGCAGATAATGGTAAAGCACGAGAAAGGAACTTTAATGGCCGGGAATGCACGGTCCACGAGGACGGGTCACCACGCAACAATGCAACGAAAAGAAAAAGGGGATCGATGACCCCCGCGTGCGTTCGTGCAGCGTGTGACGAACCACGGGGAAAAGAGGATCCAACCGCGGCTCGCATTTACAAGAGAAACGAGAAAAGGTCGGCCAAGGGCCATCCGATCGTTCCTCACGATACAGAAACGATCTGAATACCGCGTGTCGAACACCAACACCCGTTAAAAAGCCACCTCGCCCGCGAAAATTGAATTCGAGATCGAACGTAGCCCCGGATCCTCACCGAAAGTGTAAAACTGGAATATTTCCTCTTGTCGAGTACCGTGGAAGTTTGCACAAACGATTATATCCGGTACATCGAACAACGTAACCGATCAGTCTACCCCTGAAGACCGACGAGTCGATTGTTGAAGAATTTTGTGAGAAGATCGTAGAAGAATAAATTTCAAAGTGTAACGAATTCGATTTCCATAGCCACTGATTACGTACGTAAAAAATCAATTGGGAGGATTATAAAATAAATATAGAAATATAAATATAAAATAAAAAGCAAAAATATTGGAACCGATGGGACTGGTTTTATTCGAATCGTCAATCGCTAGGTGAATTGAAATTTTAAATACGTGTGGTTCATTTCTATGGGTGGAGATGATACCTGAAAAGGTATCGTTCGATAACGACGTTAATTAAATTTTTAACCAGGTCTGACAGGTGGAGATTTGATAAAAATTCAAGAATTTACTGCTTGGTTGAGTCTACCCTTTAATAAATTTCCAAGAAGGATACTGTTAGGTCGAATAACATAGTCGCCGAGTATGGTAATGTAAACGCTGGAGTACCATAAGGTAGCGTGTCTTGGGGTCAAATTTATTTTTAATATACACCTTTGACATATCACCCACCTCTTACACGACAATGGTAACCTTTGCTGATGACGCAGCTATAATGTCAGCAAATGAAAAACATCTAGATGAAATGCAGCTATTGTTGCCCAAATGGCGAACAGAGGCTCACGAAATCCAATGCAAGTGGATTTTACAACGAAGAAAACTACTTGCCCCACTTGAACTTATATACTTCGATAAGATCGAACACTTTAACTAAAATATAGAATAACGAGCTACTTAAAAACAAGATCGATACGAAAATAAATTTCAGAAAAATATACCGACCACGAAACTTTCCATCGAAAACAAATTGCTACTGTACAAGATCATCCTAACAACTGTCCAGGCCTGTGTGAGACATCCACTTGAGCAGAAGAGACAGCGGACGAAAATAAAGCTCAGAGAAATTTACTGACCTTCGGTGGATCAAAATTTTCGCCCGAAAACAAATTCTTCCTATCCTCAATCATTCCAAAACCGGTCCAGACCCGTGGAATTTAACCCTGGGAATGTGTTATTATCGAGCGACGTAAAGTCGATACACGCAAAGATTTCAATCGAAAACATTGCACGTCTATCACAATAGGTTTCCACGACGTTCCAACACTTGACTCAAGAAGCCAAACAAACGACCGCATCGCGGTAACAAGGTCAAAACGAAAATGACCTACAGATCTACTTCCAATGCGTGAAGGTTAAATCTGTGTCACGTATAAACAAAATTTACATCCAGGTCAAAATTTCGTTGAATAAATCGAAGTTAAACGTTTCTATTTCGAACAAACCGAAGTTGAATATTTTCATTTCGAATGAATCGAAGTTAAACATTTTTATTTGGAACAAATTGAAGTTGAACATTTTTATTTCGAACAGATAAAGGTTAAACATTTTTATTTCGAACAAATCGAAGTTAAACATTATTATTTCAAACAAATCAAAGTTGAACGTTTTTATTTCGAACAAATCAAAGTTGAACATTTTTATTTCGAACAGATCGAAGTTAAACTTTTCATTTCGGTTAAAAATTGAACATTTCGTTCGTTGCTCGTTGCATCGAAATTACAATTTCGCGATTAAAAGATTGCACAATGCGCGGATAAAAATTGAGCCGCCCCGTCGAAAAAAACCTCGTGTATCGCAATACGTTGCTTTTATTGGATTAAAATGTAGCACAGCTTGGATAGAATTGAGTGACATTGACTATTTGTATCTGCACGACGTTGTCCGTCGTTTAATTTACTCGCTGCAATTGTATTTCGCAGATTGCGAGTATCGGGCTCGTCAATCGAGCGAGAGAGAGAGAGAGAGAGAGAGAGAGAGAGAGAGAAAAGAAGAAAAAAAAAGAAAGAAAAATTCGACCCTTCCGTCGGCCGATAGTTCACCGACGCACGTTCCTCTGGAGGTCTTACGAGGTAATCGCGAGGAATCTCGTGGCTGCGGAACACGCGCGACACATAGACCGTGCGCGGCTCTTTCTCCATTCACGCTCGGACGCGCAGCATTGTCGCTGCGACACTTTCTCCTTGGAACCGATCCGCTTTGTGTCCCAAGAAAGCGGTTCGAAAAGAATGCCCGTTGCATATTCCGGCGGTGTAAGTCATAGCCCGAGCCCGGAACAATGACAAATAAATTTTCGAAGGAAGTTACGACTAACGCCTTTCTTGGAAGCCATCGCGAGAACGAGAGAGCACGCGATACTTCGTAGAGCAGTGGTGCGCAACCTTTCTCCCCAACGGACCAAATAAAGTAATGCAACGTTCTCCGCGGGCCGACTCTCCGGAATAAAATAATAATACGTTTAACGAGCGACGGAAAATTTATTTCAAAATGCGTGCATGCGTGCGTATGTGTATTATATATATACGGAGCTTTTATATATGTGTAACGGTAGCTTAGCATTTGGCCTCGACGAAATTGTAGTGCAGTGCGGTTGCATAATAGTATTCAGATTTTTATCTTTCGTACAGTCGCTGGGTTTTCTTTCATATGCGTAATTGAAATACCTTGTCCGTAAACAACGCTAGTGCTGCAGGACGCACTCGTGGCAAAGTGGATTATTCGTTCCACGAGGAGTTGGGAGTCATATTTCTGTAAAACGTTGTTACGTTTGGTGGAAATTGCGAACGAATGGAATCAATTGCGACTATTACGTCCCCGTGCTTTTCCTGCAGATTTTTCGACTCGTTTTTGGCTTCGCGAACGTAAATAAACGTGGCCATTTTTTTTGCTCGAAATATTTTCCAACAAAAGTTTCGTCGATTACCATTAATGCACTTGTGCGGGTACACTGTGCTAAATCTAGGGATATTGCCACCAGTGTAACTCTTTCAATTATCCCTACATCGATAACGAACTTCAACGTCACAAAATGAAATTCAAAGTATTCGACAGAAGTGAAATTACAATTTGGAAAAATTTGAAGAAAAAAGATTCTACGTGTCGCACCGTTAAAAAAAAGTGTCCTTTTCTCAAATTTCATTTACTTAAATATTTCGACTACAGTCGTCCCCCTTTTTTTTTTTATTTATCACTCAGAATATTTTACAATCAATTCCTCCAAGAGAATCACAAGCAAAAGTATTAGCGTCAGCAATTAATACGGTCGTAACCTTAAAAGTTACAATTGTACATATTGTATATTGATCTTGGTTTAAATAATGTATAACAAACCGATCGGATGTTTCTAATCGAGAAGAATGGAACGACTGAATGGAATCGACAGCTGGAGAGTCTACAAAGATTACCGCACGTCGAAAAAAACAAAAAAAAAAATAAATAAAATTACTCAAGCTTCGAAAATCGTACGGGTACAGAGGCGTTAATTCGAACGCGCTCGTTTGCCTAATTTTTGTCGCGCTGTCGCAATAACCTCCCCTCCCCCTCCCCCGTGAGTTCTAAGATCGTCTCGGGCCGCTTCGAAAGTGAAACGGTCCACAGAAACGGTACCTTTCTTCCCGTCTCTCTCTGGCAGCCGCGACGGCCATTTATAAATTACAACCGGTGAGCGAGCAGGCACGCTTGCAGAAGCGAAGGGACAACGAGACGAGAAGAAAAACAAAACAAGCGCGCGCGGCGATTCCGAGGCGACTCGGACGAAACCGGACCGGACCGAGCACGGAATGGAAAGAGAATGCGCCACAGAGAGAAAGAGAAAGAAAGAGAGAGTGAGAGAAAGAGACGAGACGACACCGAACGCGAAAGAGGAGAATGCGCCGACGACTACGACGACGACTCGCGGAGCCTCTGGGATCATAAATGGGCGATCGAAAACGAAAGGGAGAACTAGTCTTCCTTCCGACCAGCAATTTGCACGAGGCATTCGAACAGGTATTCGGGGACGCACCGAGGCCGCGGCTCGGTGCAATTTCACGGAAAGAGCTCCTACGGGGAATACAAAGCCGACGCAACGGAGCCTGACTTTCAGGTAACGTTTCCCTGATTCCCGTCCTCCGCGCGGCCCCGAGGGGCCCGACGGTCCCTCGGAGCCCGGGTTATTGTTAGAGGAAAGCCGACTCCGCCGCGTAAGGTGCACCTAGGCGCCTCTGTACAGGTGCAAGACGATCGTTTGTTCAGGTGGTCGGGGACTTTGCTCAGGCCCGCGTGTCCAACCGCCTGTTTCCTTTTCGACAGGTATACACACCTGACTATCCGACGAGATTACGCGGACCGGGGTGGGGGTATCACGCTCGATGCTTTTCGAGAGCTCGGATAATTGTTATTCGCGCTCGTGCGATTACGGAATCGAATGGCGGAAACGGTACTCGGATACGGTATCGAGCACTCGTCGTGCTGACTTCTAAGGGTACCGAGCTGCCGCGAGCGTACTCGGGTATATGGGAATCGGAAAATATCGTTTCGAGTGTTGGAATTATTTATAGGTTTTTTGATAGTTTTTAAGTAGCGGGTTGTTCGGAAAATCGTTTCGTTTTTCAAAATGGAGAATATTTAATTTAATGAAATGGTTGTACGCTCTGGAAAAATCGTGTTTCATTTTCACAAAAAAAAAAAACAAAATGACTTTGGGTTGTTTGGAAAGTCATTTCGTTTTCCAAAATGAAGAATATTTAATTTGATAAAACGTTTCTACGCTCTGAAAAAATTGTATTTTATTTTCACAAAAAAAAAAAAAGAAACGACTTTCCGAATAATACAATAATTTCTATTGTTCTCGAGGAGAACGATTTGAGAATATTTTGTAATTTTTCACGAGCTTTTGAATTTTAGAGTGTATTTTACGTTGCGCGTTTAGATGAATTATTAGAGTATGTTTAGGAAAGATATTAGTCGAGGTGAGTTTTGGGGAAGTTAATTATGAGACAGAAGGTGATTTTGAACGTGGAAATATTGAAAAGTGCGCTTTTTTAAAAAAATATTCAGCGCGGACAGAACGAAAGAAACTTTTCCGTCTATGGAATGTTCTAGGGCGACAAATCGATAAGTACAAAGCAATTTCTTCAATAGGAAAGAATACAAGATAAAAGTAATTTTGTCGAAATTTTTGTTTTTTATTTAAATATATTTTACATGTAAAATGTTTGATTCCCTTTGTAATTAGTTTCTTCAGCTTTAATTGTTACTTTTGTAAGTAACCTTTTATTATTTCGTTTCGTAGACGAACACGATTGTTCCTCATTACGTTTTAACAATATTCATAATGTTAAATATCAAATACGTTCCTTACGCGCGCGTCAACTTTCGAATAAGGTCCCTCACCTTGCTCTTTAATATTTTCTATTTAGCCGCATAAATAATCCCAACGTAAGATTTCATTAAAAATTCAAATTAGGTACTTGTGTACCAAGGACGACGACAAAATTAAATTTCTCGTTTAGAGATTACGTTAGAAGCACCGAACGTTGGATCGAAGAACTCAGAGTTACGCTATTTGACATCGAATCCAAGAACCAAGGAAACCGTACACAATGAAATTTTTAAGCAGTCGAGAATAATTCGCGAGAGTCTTCGCGAACGGTTCAGCGATTCAACGAGATTCCTCGTCACTCGGCAAAATGAATAAGATGGATAAATGTGTCCAGCGCTACTCGGCTGTGGAGAACACCGAAGAATTAAAACGGTTCGTTATTTAAGGAAGACGAGTAATATTAATTTTCGAAGGAGAATCGTTCGGGACGAAGAAACGTATCTTGCGCGACCTCGCGCAACAAGAATGGCGGTGTAACTTTATGTACCATAATATGAAATCGTATCCTCCCTATTCTCCCGATCCTACGCCCTCGGATTCTATTCCTTCGAGTGTTTGCACACTTTTGAGAAATGAATTCTTACGAGATAGAGAATCTCGGAGAAACTTTAACGGATAAAACTTCCTCTTTCAAAATGGATGAAGCTGCGTAGAAAATTGAACGAAGAACCGAACCTCGATTCGAAGTAATCTTTTTTACGCAACGTTTCGTACGACTACACCAATTGCGGTAGTATACACACTGAACGTACCGATCCTTTAAGAAACGACTGGTCCGACTTAGGCTTAACCGTGAAATTAGATCGAAGAAAACGATAGCTAGGATAAAGCAATTTTCTGGTACTTGTACGCGTACCTAGTCAAGGATACTATACCCGTCTTTTCTTCTTCTTTTTGCCGTACATTCCTCCGCGCGCGGTACAGTGACTCATCGCCGATAGATTACGCGCCGATACTATCTCTTTCATTTACGCTATCGCGTCTCGCATTTTGACATCGTCGCTGACGCCCGAGTTGATGAACTTCCCCCTCTGCACGCGCATCTGTGGCCACTTGTAAGCATCACAGGTGCAGCCCCGAAAGCGTTATTCACCGGCGGGACACGCAGTCACGCGAGCGAGAACCCGCCGGTACGGGGCACAATGACGGTTGGGAACGTCGCGAAAAGGAAGTCGGTTAGCCGGCGTCGACGCCGTGCATCGGCCCGTTTGAATTTCGCACGAAATTGCCGCCGCTGCACCGGGAGCGACGGACGCGATGGGAAAATTGAAGCATCGACGGTCGGTCGAAACTTTCGATTCGACGAACCGGGATCGCGTCGAGTTTGCCAGCATCCGCGGCGCGTCGGACATTTCGGTCGAATTCCACGGCGCTGCGCGTTGGTTAACCACCTGCTGAGCGATCGCGTGCCAGCGTGAATACCGCGGCGACTCTAACCTCACCGAAAGGGCAGGAGCTTCGTTGGGTACGTGCACGTGTCGTGCGTTGTTTTCGTACGGATTTTCGTATAGTTTCGTTCGATCGGCACTCACCTAACAACGGCAACAATACGAGGACTGCAACGGTAGCAGCAGCCGGATGCTCCTGGGCTGCCATCGTGACAGGGGATCCTCTTCTTGCACTGGGACGCGTTCGGTTCTCGTTGAATCGTCTCGTTTCAATGCCACAAAATCTCTCTCGTCACTGACACCACACACGGGCCGAGTCGCGGGAGTCGCTCGATTCAAATCGACGTAACCGATCGAACTAGAACGTCGCAAGGCATCGAGGTCTATTACCATTAAACGACTACTCGCCGCACGTCGTATCGTCACGCTAGCCGATTTCGGACTGTGGCGGGGAGCAGCTCGTACGCGCTCGGCTCGGCCTTCGGCTCGGTTCGGCCGAGCTCGGGCGTCACCGATGCGCCATTCGGCACGCAGGTACGAACGAGGTAGCGAGTGGGAAAGCCACGATCTCGCGGAGAACCGCGAGATCAACCGATTCTTCCTCTTGGTCGTTCTCTCTTCTTCTTTTTTTTTCCCTCTATTTTACGCGCATCCTTGCATTTTTATACGCTTCTACGAGAACGCGACATCCTCGGGCGTTTGGGTCCTCCTTTTGCCGCTGAATATTCAGCAGCGAGTGTTGCGGAATTTTTCCCGGGTCACTGAATGCTTCCCCAATTTAGGGATATTATGCTCGGTTGATATTTAAGGGTGGTGCAGCCTGGTCATTCCAGATAACGTAATCGATCTTTTTCTGCTCGCATTTTCTTAACGATTTCGAATCTTCGGAGCATTCTTCTGGACGGATTGCGCTGACATTTAAACAATTTTAAAATGTTGTAAGATTTTTAACCGAACTTTCGCTCAGATATTGTACGTTGAAACTTTAAAACAATTTTTCTCGAACAAATATTTTTCGTAGTATAATTTAAAAATTATTGACATTTTGACTTCATAACGATTCAATCGATAGACAAAATAGTCTAGATTAATAGAAAAATATTGTGATAAAAAATTGTGAAAAATAATAAATTTCTCGCTAAACTGTACACAAGATAGGTATATGCCACTAACTTTCATTCTGACTCAATAATTTCTTCGTGGAAAAAAAAAATGTTAAATAACCCTCAACTTTCGACCGAAAATACCAGAATTCCCCTTAAGAACGTCCTCATAATGGTTGGATTACTAATCAGTTTTTCACTGCTCATTAAGCAATGATCTATAATTAAATTTTATGACAAAGGGAACCTTGAGGCTGCGTATAATTTAATAAAAATGTGGGAACACCGTTCAGTGACTTTCTTAATCCTGAGAAGATTTCTAGGTTCTCGGTCGACCTCGTGTGTATCTTGCTTCGTTCCTGTTATTATTTTCATTCGATTTTCTCTCTCGATTCGTATACAATTACTGTGAAAATTTACGAAAATGGTAAATGTAAATATCATCGCGCATTACCTGATAAAGCATCGTTCGCATACACTCGTTCCGAACCAAAATTTTCCCTCTTTTGTTCTCATTCCCTGTACACTCTACAACAAACAAAAATATACCAATATTTCAACAAATATCAAAATTCCACGAAATACCAAACGATGTGTAATTCCGATACGACTAATTTGATTAAAATCTAAACAACTCGATACGTTGCATTAATTTAATTAACACTCGCAAAATCACCGTACTTTCTCGTATCATCGTTTTCGCAACTTGGCAAGTTGGTGTACGATTTCTATCGCGTACTGCACAGTTGTAACATCGTCGCTACTTTCGTAATATTACACCTCGGTCAATGTTTCTATTTCGAAACATTACACAAAAAAGTGTACACAATTATTTACCAACTAATTTTCATTCCAATTGGATAATTTCGATAATTGTACCCAAGACGATTAACCTTTTACACTCGAAGCTTTCTTTTTTACCAAAAACCAGCACCTGAAATCCTTCAAATAGTCTAATTAACCTAAAACCAAACATTCTCATTTCAAAATTTCGTACACATATATTCACCATCACACAAGAAACGAATAATTTCAATTTCAATTCCAAACCACGATAGTTTTTCAAATTGAAAAAAGTAGAAAAATTTAAATTAAAGAAAGTACCGAATTAATTATCCATCGAGGATCGTCTCCCGAGCAGAATGAAATCGATATATTTCATAATTGTATCCAAGACGAACTAATCGAATTCCAGTCCCAAAGAAACATTAAACACGAAAATCGATTCACGCCCTTAACATCCTGCCCTTCTTATCGTTATATTCCCAAAACTTGCCCTTCGCGCGCAGAAACGCGTGTACCGCGTCGCGAATCATTGATACTCGTCGTTGGCGTGTGAACGTTTAATCAAATTCGTGTCGGGTATCATCGAGCAAACAGAGAACCGACTCGCGATAAGGGATTTACATTTTCCAACGACACCGGGCACGATCGTTAGAAAAACGCGGTACACAACGCCCGGTTCCCTTCGATGGGAATTAACGCGCGTTATCGCGTGGTAACGCGACGAATTAGTAATTTAAACGATCGTCTCGCATACGCGACGGAACGAACGAACGACGACGACTCGGTTTCCCGTACTTTATCACGTACCGGGCCAACACTGTCGTTTTCCCCCTTAAGGGTCCGCGACCGCGTTTTATGGCACTCGACATCGGAGCGGTTCACTTTCAGCGGGCGACGACGATTCTCGAGGATCGCCAAGATTAATGGGGCAGGTGTACGTTTCAAAGCCGTGCAAATATCGCTGTCACGATAGTTCCAGCGTAATGAAACGCGCGATAATGCCTTGTGTACATCACTATTCGCATGACGAAGCACCGCGGACCGCGTTGACAGAATCCGATACGTGCAGACGCCAGCCTTGCGCACGGAGATTTTCCAACGTTTCGCGAAAAACCGCTACCCAACGTATACACATCTACTCCACGAACCGATAGAGCTTCGTTTCGCGAACGATTCGGCCGCGAAACGTTATCGAAAAGTCGAATTCGCTTCTCGCGAACCGTTTCGAGCGACAATCGCGTCGATTTACGGCCGAATGGAAAATATTAATAATAGTAATAATTACCGACCGAAAATGGAAATTTTGATCTAGGGACTTTTGATTTTAAATAACGCGCGATTTATTTCGGTAGATTGTTTTGCGAACGATAGTTTCTTGTTCAATTTTTATCGGTTTCTAGAGCTTCGTTTCGCGAACGATTCGAGCGCGAAACGTTATCGAAAAGTCGAATTCGCTTCTCGCGAACCGTTTCGAGCGGCAATCGTGTCGATTTACGGCCGAATGAAATATATTAATAATAGTAATAATTACCGACCGAAAATGCAATTTTGATCTAGGGACTTTTGATTTTAAATAACGCGCGATTTATTTCGGTAGATTGTTTTGCGAACGATAGTTTCTTGTTCAATTTTTATCGGTTTCTAGAGCTTCGTTTCGCGAACGATTCGAGCGCGAAACGTTATCGAAAAGTCGAATTCGCTTCTCGCGAACCGTTTCGAGCGGCAATCGTGTCGATTTACGGCCGAATGAAATATATTAATAATAGTAACAATTACCGACCGAAAATGCAATTTTGATCTAGGGACTTTTGATTTTAAATAACGCGCGATTTATTTCGGTAGATTGTTTTGCGAACGATAGTTTCTTGTTCAATTTTTATCGGTTTCTAGAGCTTCGTTTCGCGAACGATTCGAGCGCGAAACGTTATCGAAAAGTCGAATTCGCTTCTCGCGAACCGTTTCGAGCGGCAATCGCGTCGATTTACGGCCGAATGAAAAATATTAATAATAGTAATAATTACCGACCGAAAATGCAATTTTGATCTAGGGACTTTTGATTTTAAATAACGCGCGATTTATTTCGGTAGATTGTTTTGCGAACGATAGTTTCTTGTTCAATTTTTATCGGTTTCTAGAGCTTCGTTTCGCGAACGATTCGAGCGCGAAACGTTATCGAAAAGTCGAATTCGCTTCTCGCGAATCGTTTCCAGCGACAATCGCGTCGATTTACGGCCGAATGAAATATATTAATAATAGTAATAATTACCGACCGAAAATGCAATTTTGATCTAGGGACTTTTGATTTTAAATAACGCGCGATTTATTTCGGTAGATTGTTTTGCGAACGATAGTTTCTTGTTCAATTTTTATCGGTTTCTAGAGCTTCGTTTCGCGAACGATTCGAGCGCGAAACGTTATCGAAAAGTCGAATTCGCTTCTCGCGAACCGTTTCGAGCGGCAATCGTGTCGATTTACAGCCGAATGAAAAATATTAATAATAGTAATAATTACCGACCGAAAATGGAAATTTTTATCTAGGGACTTTTGATTTTAAATAACGCGCGATTTATTTCGGTAGGTTGTTCCGCGAACGATAAGTTTCTTGTTTAATTTTTGTCGATGGTGAACATGCGCGGTTTCTAAGCACGAGGAGTTCCAATATTGACGATTTCCACGAAGAACAAAATGTGACCGAGTGTTTGCTCTCAGAATCATTATCTTATCGAATAATTTATCGGAAAGTTTATTTGACGTTGCTCGCGCCCGCGGAAGAGAACTACGTTCTGTATTAGCCGAAGGCGACGCACAAACTTCTATTAGAAAAGTAGATTTCAATACCGGGCTGGTGATCGAGCTACGACTAATTAAAACAATTATTTTTCATTTTACGCGAAATCGTAATTGATAAACGGTTCGGTCATTGCGGACAATTTATTTCGATTTTTCAAACGTTTCTCGTTTAAATAATTCCTCGAATAATTTCTCGTTTGAATAATTCCTCGGACAATTTCTCATCGGAACAAACAATTCTTCGAATAATTACTCGTTGGTACAATTCTCCGAATAACTTTCCGTTCGAATAATGCCCGATTTCGACGGAACGCCCGGAATACACTCGAAGCGGAGAGTGCGATTCGTTAAACGCGAAGGGTAAATTCGGTACGCGAGAATTAAAAAAGAAAAAAGGAAAAAAAAAGAAGAAAAAGAAATGGAACACGTTCGTCCCGTGTGATCTTATTCACCGATAATTCGAGCCGAAATTTCCCTGTCGCGTTTCAATAGAACAACGCTCACCTCTATGAATTCCGGCGCGTTTTTGATACAAGCACTTGAACCGGGTTCGGAGCGTAGCTAGATTAAACATTTAATTCGGTAAGCGACCGCTCTCGAGAACCCAGAACAGCGCATCGGTTGTCTCTCATAAATTTACTTATCCCTTGGCAACCTACCTACCTCCCCCCACCACCGCCATCTTCCTTATTCATTTTTGTTTATTCTTCTTGCCGGCTCTTCGCATCGCTTTTTCCATCCATCGTGGAAGATTTAAGTGTTTAATAACGGGCGCCCTCGTCGAGGGGAAGATACAAGCATCTCGAGGATCATTCAGCGTCGCGTCTTCGGACCCGTCTTTTTATTCGCTTCGGGTTTCTCCTCTGTCTCGCTTCGTCTAAACTCTCGCGCACTCGTTTCGCGAATCGACGAGCTCTCTTCCCAGAGAGAACGTTTATTAATCGCCAAGGGAAGGGGCTATGGGGTGGCTGTCGGTGCAACGCGCGACGATGGCAAATGAAACGGAACGAAATATCGACGGAGGGAGAAAACGAAGTGGAAGAACGAGGAAGTAGAAGCAGAGAAGAAGGAGAAAGAAGAAAGAATAAAAAGAATGATAAATAAATAAAATCATGAGAATATTCCCCCTGCCGTACATTCATCGAGGTTCTCCCTCTTCGGTGTTTCCGAGCCCTGGAATCGAGGTTTCATCCCCACCAAATGACACCCGGTAAACCCTCTGATATCGCGACGAAGAACGCCCGTACACTTCGACGAACCAGAGATCCACTTTTGGTGTTTGAGGTTCGTTCGATCGGTCGATGGTGGCGGTGATGTGTAGGGGATGGTTCTTTTGAACCGTTTCTCGAACGAGTACGCGAAACCGGGAGATTAACGTCGCGGAGGCTCTCCTCTGGTCGTGTGGTTACCTCGTTCCATGGACTTTAATTAAGAGAACGAACGTTGTTTGCCCGGCTGTATCTGTTTGGCATCCGTGACGAACGAACGAAACCATCACCATCGCCACCATCGGTACCACCGTGTCCCCCACTGCTACACACACCCTTCGTCGGGGACCGATGCAACGAAAACAAATAACGCTGCGCGGGTGTATCTTCCATCAGCGGGAAACGGGACAGGAAAATTCCGTGGCAATTCGCTCGGGCGTAAACGGGCCAATGACAAACGACAAACATGTACTGCGCGTCTTCGTTTCCCGCGGTGACAGCGAGGAGTGGGGGTAGCCGAGACACGTTTCCCAGCATCACGAAAGACGCTAGAGGGCCAGCCAGCGACGTTCAACCGCCAAGGGGTCCGTTTGAGTTTATTTGAAGAACGTACCTCTCGTGGAAAGGGCGCACTCGTGGCACGGCGAGGTGCGTTTTTTAACTAAATAAAAGTAACCCACTCGAAACCCAGTGACGTTTCGAGGATGAGTTTTACGCCTTCGCGGCCCGTCGAACCTTCGTTCCTCTCTGCTTTACGCCGGAGAGCGCGCGAAAATTCCGCGTCGGGGGATCCGGTGTAACGGGTGTCCCGTTGATCGACGGAACGCGGTACAATACTGCTGGTGTAAATATTCGGTTGTTCGAGGAAGTCATCTTGTTTATCAAAATGGAGAATATGTAATTTGATTATATGTTTGTACGCTCTGAAAAAATCGAGGTTTATTTTCACCAAAAAAGAAACGAAAGGACTTTCCGAACAAACGAATAATTTCTATTGTTCTCGAGGAGAACCATTTGGGAATATTTTGGGACTTGTGATTCTCGAGGAGAACGATTTGGGAATATTTTGGGACTTGTGATTCTCGAGGAGAACGATTTGGGAATATTTTGGGACTTGTGATTCTCGAGGAGAACGATTTGGGAATATTTTGGGACTTGTGATTCTCGAGGACCATTTTTCACGGGCTTTTGGATTTTGTAAACATTTTATTGAATTACATATTCTCCATTTTGGAAGACGAAATGACTTTGGGTTGTTCGGAAAGTGATTTCGTTTTCCAAAATGGAGAATATGTAATTTGATTAAATGTTTGTACGTTCTGAAAAAATCGTGGGTCATTTTCACCAAAAAAAAACGAAACGACTTTCCGAACAACCCAAAATCATTTCGTCTTCCAAAATGGAGAATATGTAATTTGATAAAATGTTCGTACACTCTGAAAAAATCTTATTTTTACGTTGCGCGTTTAGATGAATTATTAGAGTATGTTTACGAAAGATATTAGTCGACTTGAGCTTTGGGGAAATTATTTGTGAGACAGAAGGTAATTTTGAACGTGGAAATATTGAAAAGTGTGTTCTTTTAGAAAAATATTCAGTACGGTACAGAACGAAAGAAACTTTTCCGTTTATGGAATGTTTGTGTGCAAATATAGAAGCATCTAGGGCGACAAATCGATAAATACAAAGCAATTTCTTCAATAGGAAACAATACAAAATTAAATTAATTTTGTCGAAATTTTGTTTTTATTTAAATATATTTCACGTGTAACCAGAAATCGTTCCCTTTGTAATTACTTTCTTCAGGTTTAATTTTTACTTTTGTAAGTAACCTTTTATCGATCGTTTCCTAGTGTTTAAATTAAACGAACACGATTATTCCCACGATTACAACACAATATAATGGAAATTGGGGAACTGAATCCTTTCGCGAAGAATTTCGAAATTCCACCGATTTGTAAAGCATTACGTTGTTCCAAATATATGTGTATGTATTGATTTCGAACGTTCGGTTTATTTATTCGAGGAAGTGGAGGGAAACGATTCTGATACGAGGTAGAGAGAAATTAGGGGAAGAAGGTAATGTGTACAAAGGTGGATAGCTCGAAAAATAAGATCGAGTAATTAATATTTTGAAGAACGAATTACATGGATTGATTCGGCGAGATTGAAAAAAAAATGTCTAAATAGAAAAGTTTTAAATGAAATATTTAAATTATATTCTTATGTAATTCAATAACGTGTAATGTAATTCATTTTTAGGGATTATTTGATTATATATTTCGAGTGATTTTGGTATTCAGACTACCATGTATACATAGTATATAGTTCAATGGATCTCTATCACGTGCATACGCAGTATGTAGAAGTAATAATTGCACCGATTTATAAAGCATTACATTGTTCGAAAGATATGCATATGTACGCATGTATGAGAACTCTGTGAACTTTATCTATTGAGGTTATGTTTGATATAGGCTCACCATTACCGGATCGTAAGAAAGGAGTACACGAGCCACTCTTTGAAAGATAATGATCCAGAAGCTTAAAGGAAAAAGATATATAATTGTTCCACGCACATAATAATGAATATTCGTTGAAATGGAAAAGTTTCTAAAACGTAACTTTCATCGTCGTAAATGTGAAATTTCAATTGGTTCGAGACCTAACCTAGAACCTTCGACCAATATTATAAAACTGAAATCAAGTCGCAAATTGAACATAAAACAACAAAAATTCGATTCTTCGTTTCGTCGTATCGAAAACATCACGTTTATCTTTTTATTCGATTATAAAAAAACCAATGGTACGTTGTTTTACAACCTCGAAAAAACCGCGATTGATAAATTTAATTACCGAACATAACCTCTACGGTTAAATTTCACAATTTTGATACTTCGATCGAAAAGATCTCCGGATGCGCAAAAATGACGAACAACTTCGGTAGATCCCTTCGATTTCTGTCGTACGGGGCGAACAGAAGCTCGGAAGTCGTAAAGTTTTAGGAAGGAACGCGTTTATAGAAACGTATAAAAATCATGGTCCCCAACGAACGCGAAACGTCCCACGAAACTTATCCAATATTCGCGCGCGAACGAATGGAAACACGGTGGAGTGAAAAAAAAAAAAAAGCCACCGGGACGAGTGGGGGAACAGATGGTCGGGAGTATGAGATAAATCATTCCCGAGATCAATCTCTCGGGGCCGACTGGTAAGAAATTCGATGAAAAACGCGATCCTTGTATCGAGGAGCGGCTCTTGTTTTCGGGGCTTACCGCGAAACTCTCGAGTGAAATTCCACGAACCGTTTCGAACGCTCGGGACGGTCTTGAGTCGAGTTACTCGGCTCGCGGAAGAGCTTTAATTAAAGCTCGATAGAAAACTCGAGCGTCGTCTCAAAGTCCGCGTTCGCGGGTTACAAGTTAATTCGCGTAATTGAAAACACTCGTGCAGCGTTTGGACGTGTTGCACACCGTCGATCGTACGGGAAGATCGTTGGAAATTAAAATTGTTGCTCGCGTGCGATATAGTTGATAATTCGCGTAGGTGGATCCAAGGTAGCGTTTCGATTCGATTTTACGGGGTACGATCGATCTGTTCCGGGGCGTAAAATGGAAACGTATCGGGAGAAGTGTCTAATAAAATGAGAGAACGGAATTACGATATTACAAATATTCGAGCGTTCGTGAAATGTAATAAAATAACGAGGAAGTTACTGGAAACATTCTGTACAACCGACGTCGTTAAAATCGCACGTAAAGCCAGCCGTGGCGAACATTTCATTAAAAATGGCCACCGAAAGGTCATTGTTTAAATGACACGGAACGTGTACGTGAGCGTGGTCGATAACGAGTCGAAAAAGCGATGACGAGTAATCGGGCCGTATCTGTGTTACAAATCAACAATGCACGCGTCCTGTAAAAAATGTATCGTTAATTTGTCTCTCGATACGAAATATCAAAGAAGTATCAACGATCGTGATTTATCGACAATGCTCTCCCGGTTCGATTTTTTCGCTAAAGCTGCGAGCACACGCGTTGATCTGACACGTAAAATACACGTTCGACGCGATTCGCAGAGAATCACTGCCGTAGTTCCAGATCGTCGATTCAAGTATCGGTAAAAACACCAGAAAATCGTTCTGTGAATGGACAATTTATCGCAGAAAGATTGTCTTTATCGAAAATAAAATTGAAAAGTTCAGCGTGTCGTAAAAGTTGCACGAAAATAGAATCGTTGACTCTGTTCCGGAGAAAAACTGTAGAAATTGACGAAAAGTAAATTTTGTTCGTATATATATGTATATATACTACCTTGTATATTTCATCTTGCGATAGCAACATTTATAAACTTTTTTCAAGACTCTGGTACATATATATACCGTCCTGTATATTTCATCCTGGGATAGCAACATTCACGAACTTTTTTCAAGACTCTGGTACATATATACACCATCTTGTATATTTCATCCTGCGATAGCAACATTTACGAACTTTTTGTCAGGAGTCCGGTGCGCAATTACTACTGAAACATTTAAACGGGTCGTCGAGGTGGAACCAAAGAGCCCGAGATGCGAAATAAAAAGAAAAGACATTTGTATATTGAATCAAGAGAACGAACAGTAGTTGGGGGCGGGGAGGATTTAATTAAGACGCGATAAAAAATTGTAAGCGACGAGATAAAGTGTTTTACATCTAACGAAGCAATTCGTGAAATTAAAAAATCCCTTGCACCGAGCCGCTCGGGGTGCATTGTTCGTTTACCAAAGAGCAACGACGGTTCGCACGGAACGAAGGAATTAACTGTCTGAGAAATAAAACTGACAGACGCAGGCACAACGGACGAAAGAAACGACGAAAAAAGAGTCGAACTCTATGAAGTGGTAACTACCGTACGAATGTAACACGTTAAACGCCACATGGACCGACAGTGGTTCGTTCTCTTATCGATGGACACGGTTCTTTAACAAATGGTCGTTTTGACAGTCAGCGGGAGATGCGGCCGGTTAACGCGGGAGCTAATTACAACGTTTACGGACGAACCGTTAACTTGTTCCCTTATTTAAAATACGAATTTAACATCGACAAAGCACGCGTCGGGAATAATTTTGGGAAATTATTTACGTCGATTCTGCTGCGTGTTTAATTATAATATAATTTCCGTACGTCATCGGGGAGGTTCGTTTTCCTCGCAAATTGCGACAAATAAACGCTGAAACGATTGCTTTGTATTTTTTTTTTTTTTCTTACTTATCGAAATATTAATACCGCGAACGATTTCGTAACCTAAAACGTTATCTCGAGAGTTATCTAGAGAATCGATTATCGATTAAAAATAAATGACAATAATTGTGGTCGTGCAAATATTTTCTTTTTTTTTTTTTTACGTATCTCGAGCATTTTTAATTATTGTAGAGAAATTGTTGCATCACTGGCTCACCATTCTTTTCTTGGAATTCTTCGGAAACGCGATTCTTGTATTATTTATAGTAATTTATATTTAACGTTCTGCTTTATCGGGTTGCCGAGTTTCGAATATTTTCTTATTCATACCGAGTCTCAATATTTCAGTCGGTGAAACGTAGTTCAACCTACTATTTTAACTGTTTAACTATTTAAATGTTCGAGCGCAGCGACAGGCGAGAGAAACGTCTCCCAATACGTGCAACCTGCCTCTGACAATCGACTGAAATTCCACAGTGCTGTCGAGACATTTTTAGAACATTCGAACACCAATTTACATCCTTTTACATGCTTTGGAACACTTTTACTCAAAATCGTGTACGCTGTTCTGGATCGTATTTTTAAATATTTCTCCCTGGTGTTCCGATTACGATACATACTTTTCATCGAATTTCCATCGATCCAGAAACCTACAATCCTCTCTAAAACTTACCATGTAACATTTATTTACACTTTGTGGAATCACAAGGGCAATATAATAAGATACAAAAAATAAACAGTCGAGGTACCCGACGAAACAGAAAGAACAGACCACGGTTGGTGAAAATCTCAGGAGGAAGTAATTGTGATAGAATAATCAACAAGCTGAGAGTGGTAGATAAGAAAAGAAAAGCAAAATTTATAGTCAGGCGCGATAAGTTTCGAGTCTAATAGGGGTTGCGAGAACCAAAACAAATTAGGATGTGTGGACGCGAAGGAGGGAAGAAGTATGAGAGGGAACCAATGTAAACCGTGTCCCGTTTCTCGACCATGGGAACAAGTATATTTCTGCCCTTGCTATTGTCTGAGATTTCTGTTGGGATACCTTGGTTAATACAACAGTGGGTGAATACAGCTTTCACTAGTTGCTAATTTATTATCACAAGGAGTAACAAACAATTTAAATCACTCGTCACACACGTGCACACTTTCTACTTCTCGATCGCTCAATTACAGTCATATCGCTCTTTCAACTTAGATCTATAACCCAATGGATACCTAACCTCGTAATCACCCATCATTCCATACAAACATTCATATCTTCGTTCGTGATACATTCGATAAAAATAACCTCACGTATTCCATACTCTATTGTCAATCTAAATTTATAACCTAGTCGATACCTAACCTTACAATCACCCATCTTTCCATACAAACATTCGTATCCTCGCCCATGACATATTCGATAAAAGCAACCTCACATATTCCATAATCTATTGCCAACCTAAATCTATAACCTAGTCCATACCTAACCTTATATTCGCCCATCTTTCCACGCAAACATTCATATCCTCGATTATAATACAATACATTCGATAAAAATAACCTCATATATTCCTTAGTCTATTGCCAACTTAAATCTATAACCTGATCGATACCTAACTCGATAAATATAACCTCACATATTCCATGCTCTATTGCCAATCTAAAAACCTAGTCGATATCTAACCTTCTAATTATCCATCTTTCCATACAAACATTGTATCCCCATGACACATTCGATAAAAGCAACCTCACATATTCCATAATCTATTGCCAACCTAAATCTATAACCTAGTCCATACCTAACCTTATATTCACCCATCTTTCCACGCAAACATTCATATCCTCGATTATAATATAATACATTCGATAAAAACAACCTCATATATTCCTTAGTCTATTGCCAACCTAAATCTATAATCTGATCGATACCTAACTCGATAAATATAACCTCACATATTCCATGCTCTATTGCCAATCTAAAAACCTAGTCGATATCTAACCTTCTAATTATCCATCTTTCCATACAAACATTGTATCCCCATGACACATTCGATAAAAGCAACCTCACATATTCCATAATCTATTGCCAACCTAAATCTATAACCTGATCGATACTTTACTCGATAAAAATAACCTCAGATATTCCATGCTCTATTGCCAATCTAAAAACCTAGTCGATATCTAACCTTCTAATTATCCATCTTTCCATACAAACATTGTATCCCCATGACACATTCGATAAAAGCAACCTCACATATTCCATAATCTATTGCCAACCTAAATCTATAACCTAGTCGATACCTAACCTTATATTTATTCATCTTTCCATACAAACATTCATACCCTCGCTCATAATACATTCCATAAAACTAACTCTAAATATTCCATACACTCTTGCCAATCAAAATCCATAACCTAGTCGATACCTAACCTTCTAATTATCTATCGTTCTCTACAAACATTCATATCCTCGCTCACGATACATCCCATAAAACTAACCCTACATATTCCATACACTCTTGCCAACCTAAATCTATAACCAAGTCGATACCTTATATTTATCCATCTTTCTCATCCGATATCTATCTTCCATACAAACATTCATATCCTCGCTCGTGATACAATACATTCGATAAAAATAACCTCACGTATTCCATACCCTCTTGCCAACCTAAATCTGTAACCTAGCCGATACCTAACCTTACAATCGCCCATCTTTCCACACAAATATTCATATCCTCGTTCACGATACATTCGATAGAAAGAACCTCGCACAATGTCACCGTTACCAGAATCCGTGGAACAAGTACAGTCTCGAGCTTAGGCGTTTCGACGTTTAAATACGCTCGGGTGACGTGTTCCACAACGTTTTAATACACGCCTACCGAGACATTATTTACGCGTTGCTCGATGCCCAAAGAACTTCGAAGAGCTGTTTTCCGAGATAAGATATAAAATAGGAAACAACTGGTAGCAAAGGTAGCGCTAAAGCGACGTCAAATTATATGCACATTGTAGACGTCCACCCGTTGCAGAGATTGAGCGTCGACGATAGGCAAATCAGTACCCTGCCACGCGGTACGGCTCGAGTTTGTTACGTTTGGGCCATAATCTGCGTCGCGAGCACGGTCTCGGCATCGTAAAATGCCGGGTTAATTACACGTGTGGCGGAAAAAGGCGCAAAAAGCGACGTTGGAATTCTATATTTCTTGATAAAAAAGATACGACCATTGCGATGTATCGTTTATAATTCTTGTACCGCGAGAGGGCGAAAACGTGTTCCGCGAGCCATTAAAATTTCAACTCGGGAGCACCGTTAGTTTTTCAGATACCTCGTCTCGGTAAGCTCGGGAAGTATGCTTTCGAGAGAAATGGCTTGAAAATTTCCGAACGTCACTCTGTGTCACCAGCATTTTCCTCCGGCTCTTCTAACTTTGTCAACTCTTGGAATTTTTGACTGAAATTTTACCTCGACACTGTTAACCTTTAAGT
This sequence comes from Ptiloglossa arizonensis, assembly GCF_051014685.1. NCBI lineage: Eukaryota > Metazoa > Arthropoda > Insecta > Hymenoptera > Colletidae > Ptiloglossa > Ptiloglossa arizonensis. The sequence goes on along the minus strand of NC_135048.1, from coordinate 24,105,096 downwards.
AGCTAGTCCGCGAGACTACCTTTTCTTCTTACCGGTGAACATTGCACCGTTTGACGTGGCTCGGTTACTTCGCGATTGAGTTAAGAAAAAAACAAAAAAAAAAGAAAACAAATGAAACGAACCACGGAGAAGTAATATTTTCCTTCGCTCGTTGACAGGGGTTCCATCGTTTTCGGTACAAGGAGCGATTCCGTTCAATGTGCAAACTGTCATTTGTCGAATGTACTATTTATACATTCGACGTTACAAGTACGTTATAAATATGTATCCATTTCCAAGGGGGGGGGCACCTGATGTGGGTCGAATCGTTGAATAAATATTGCATCCGAAAAGAGGAATCTGCATATCAAATTGCATTGCTCCTTGCATCCGACCAAAGAAAAAATCGTATTTCGATGTATGATATTCAACGAACAAAAGGAAGGAAATACCTTTACGTACACTGTTAGAATTTCTTTTCGATCGCTCCCGGTACCGAAAAAACCAAAAATCACACCGCGAATTGTACACGATTTTATTGACAAACGAAAAATCATCATTCGACAATTTACTCAATTTTCGTTTAATCGCTACTACTACTAAAAAAGAACGTACTGAAAAAAAACGAAACACACATTTACGAAGAAAGAAAAAATACAGAAACAAATTGGGAGGTTGCCAGACCTCTCTCCCCCTACCCTACCAACATTACAAATACCAGCCTACTCAAGAGTCAGGACAGTTCGTGTTTCGCTGAAATTTCTTCCTCCTCCTAGTACCAAAAAACCAATAAAAAAGAAGAAGAAAAATTACCCAACAAACTGTACACATTAACAATCGAAAGAAAAACCACCGTTCAGTATTTCGCGTAATTTCCCTTAATCTCTCCCACTATCCCAAGAAGAAAAAGAAATAAAATAGCCACCTTGGAAGCATCAATCTACTCGAGAACCGGTACAGTAACCGTCCTTCGAAAAGTAATCCTCCGAGTCGCGCGTAACCCTAACCTCTCCGAGTGTTCAGCGTGTACCCGGAGCGAGATGGAGCCACGTCGATTTTCAACGTTTCGGAAAAAACGAGGACGAACGTTGAGAGAGGAGCGAGAACGCGAACGGTCGCGTTTCGGAAAAAGTAGGATAGACGGTAAGAAAGTAGGTAGAGAGAGGAGAGGTCGCATCGAGTTAGAAAATGAATGATGAATCCGATGCTCGTTCCCCGGCGTGTCCTCGTCTGGCCGCTCCGGTGTCCCTGGACGCGTATTGGACCAGGTCTGCCGGCGCCTGGCGGGCAGGCAGCCAGGCGGGCGCCTCTGCTCAAAAGGGTTTCGCGTTGCCGGGAACAAGGACGGGGCGTTCGTCGTCGCCGGTGAACCGAGAGAAAAGGGGCGATCGAACGGCGGGGAAAGCTCGGGAAAAAGAGACGGGTAGGCGGCAGGTGGAGGGGATACCGAGACGGGACGCGACGACGACGCGATCGGAGACGCAGGCGCGACCACGGGGAAGAACCGTGTCGGATAAGAAAAAAAAACCTCTCGTTCTCTATGCGTGCCGCGCGAAATCGTGTCGCGGGAGCCGACAGTCGGAGAATTGCCACGGTACCGACGACGACAACGCCCCCCCCCCCCTACCCACCGCCCGTTATCGAAAGCTACTTAGATGCTAACGACGAATCCGTTTCAATGTATCCCGTGCCGCGTGGAGTCTGCTACGAAATTCGAGGGGAACTTGTTAACCCCCTTCGGAGAGAATTTACGTTCAGGATTGACGGAAGAATACTAACACGTGATTGTATGGAACATGTTGAGAAAAGTTGAGTAATGTAGGAATAATTCTTTAGCAATTCTACGTATATGGGTTTTTTTTTGTAGGGGTGTGGTATGCTGGGTTGTTCGATGAGTTTTGTCGTTTTTTTTCGTTGTAAGAAATGAATGTGGGAATGAGTTGGCAGGTGGTATCTTTAGAAAAATAAAACGAGGAACCTAATAGCGCTATTTCTTATCGAATGATAACATTTATTGAGCAACCTAGTATTTGAATATTCTGATATCGTTATTCGACTATTTGTGTATTCTTATGTCAGTATTCGACTATTCGAATATTCGAATATCGTTTGTCGACTATTCGAGTATTCGAATATCATTGTTCGACTATTCGAATATTCTAATATCGTTAGTCGACTATTCGAATATTCGACTATCGTTAGTTGACAATTCAAGTATTCGAATATCATTGTTCGACCATTTGAATATTCTACTGTCAGTATTCGACTATTCGAATATTCGAATATCGTTAGTCGACTATTCGAATATTCGAATATCGTTAGTCGACTATTCGAATATTCTAATATCAGTACTCGACAATTCGAATATTCTAATATAGTTAGTCGACCGTTTGGGTATTCTAATATGAGTATTCAACTATTCGAATATTCTAATATCGTTAGTCGACTATTCGAATATTCTAATATCGTTAGTCGACTATTCGAATATTCTAATATCGTTAGTCGACTATTCGAGTATTCTAATATCAGTATTCGACTATTCGAATATTCTAATATCGTTAGTCGACCATTTGAGTATTCTAATATCAGTATTCGACTATTCGAATATTCTAATATCGTTAGTAGACTATTCGAATATTCTAATATCGTTAGTCGACTATTCGAATATTCTAATATCGTTAGTTGACAATTCAACTATTCGAATATCATTGTTCGACCATTTGAGTATTCTAATATCAGTATTCGACTATTCGAATATTCGAATATCGTTACTCGACTATTCGAGTATTCTAATATCATTATTCGACCATTTAAGTATTACTATTCATACATTAAGTATTACATTAAGTATTACTATTCATGACGCGCGACACTATTCAGGTACTCGATAAACGCGCAAAATATTCAGGTACTCGATAAATGCGCAAAATATTCAGGTACTCGATAAATGTGCAAAACATTCAAATACTCGAACAGTCGAACCACCGAGATACTCTTCGACTATAATACGAACAAAAATTCGAACCGAATCTAAAATAACGAACCTAATTACTCAGTTTCTTATCGAACGAGACAAAACCTACCGAGCAACCTATTATTACGATCGTATAGTTCATCAGGAGAGTTAACCGTGGGAATGTTTGAAAAAAAATAAACAGAGAGGAATAAATAAATATTGCGGGCACGATGGGTCGTGATACTAATTAATCGTTTATTTTTGTAACTTTGAAAGAGAATGTAATCGTAGAACGTTGACAGAGAATTTCCAAACGTAACGTTTGGTAATGTGATTCGAGCAATGGTAAGAACGTGACTGTTTCGTAAGTTAAATTACCAGGTAAATTTTTAATCCGAAGAAATGTTTGCTCTTCAAACAGAGCTAACCGCGTCCCGAGAAGCTGAAGATCGATCGAGCAACCAGGTCAAACTCTTCATCCCCCGTATTCGTCAAATATTTTCCCTTCGGATTATCATAATTTCGAAGAAAATAAAATCAGTCGCTGATTGGCCGATTCTTCAACCGACGACTCGCGTTGAAAGTATCGAGGGTGAAACCGGGACACGGTAATAAACAATAAGTTTTTAAAAAATTATTGTTCTCGTATATTTGCAAATAATGCAACCGAATGACTATATTTCAAAATGTATTACCAGTTTTTTGCAAATCGAGGAAAAAGTTTCATCAATAGGATACAAGGACGTGGCAGAGGGGCACGTCGGGACGATCGTTAGGCGAACGAAGCGAACGACAGGCTGAATGTCGCGCGAAGAGCGAAACAGGGATTGTTTATGGTGTAAAAGGTACATAAACGCGGATGGGATGGGAACTGGGGAGGACGAGAAGGCGAAACGGGGGAGAAATAAGAGAACAGAGGAAAAGAAAGCGCGAGGGCGGAAAGAAGTTAAGAGAGTAATTAGGAAGAAGTGCGATTGTGAACGGGGGCACGGGTTTAAAGAACGAAAGACCAATTCTTGTTTATTCGAGAAGCGTGTGCGCGACGTTTCGTTGAATTGTTCGTCGTTTACAGGCAACACCTGGATCGTACGATCGAAACGATAATGGAAGTACGTTCTTCCCTTTTAAGTCTTTAAAGTACAAATAAACAGTCAGGTGCTCGATTATCGCACGTTGTTGACCCACGGTGACGAACAAACGGTTGTTTATCGTTTTGTGAAAAGGTACGTATGGATTTACGTATATATTCATCAGAGTGGGTCACATTCGCTCGAGTGGATCGTATATCACTCGTTCTTCCATTAAAATTCTCTGCGGGATTAATGTCGTTGAATCGTGTATTGAAAATGTTCGTATAAAGTAACATTTGTCCGGTAACGTGTACGCAATGTGCCCGATTATTATTAAATAATCTCTGCGCACGTTCAATGTTCACACTTAACCGTTTTATGGGCGGGCTGTCTTTTATACGCTCGAATAACGAGTTACCGCGCGATGGGCCACGCGACTCGTCGCGGAGGTTTTAGGAGAATAAAAAATTATGCACGATTAAATGCGTACGCGGCGCTAGACGTTTGGAATTTTACGTTTCAATTCACTTTATTTCCGGAATAGAGAGGCAGTCCGTTGGAGATTAATTCGGTACAGCCGACGTAAAACATTCACGATTTTCCGCCTTGAAATTATCGAATCGGTGCATCGAAAAGAAAAGAAAGAACGAAAAAATCTTCTGCGTTAAAGAAATTTGTTAATTCGTTGCGTTGTGAAATGTGCTATAAATAATCTCCAATTGGATATTATATGTATATTGTAATAGAAAATTTAACGTTCTGGACAGGCTTTACGGAAATTTTTCGAAAATTCGTTTATGTTGAATAAAACTTTCGAAATTTAATCACAATCGGATAATTCTACTGTTCTATTCAACGGTACAAAGTAAAACTCATTTATTTTTCCTGGTCACTGTTCTAAATGTTTTTTATAAACGCGTAGAAATATTTTGTCGATATAACCGTTTAAATTGAGTGTACACGTTATCAAACGTAAATACATTTTTCTTTCTAAATTCTAAAATGTCTTAAATATGTAATGCAAAAAAGGGCCCGTGGGGGGGGGGGGAGATCTGCTACGAAGAACAATAAAAATAAAGGGATAAAATAGTTTAAATTCAGTGTATACATTATTAAATGTAAATACATTTTTTTATAATTTTATAGTATCTTAAATATATAATGCAAAGGGGGCTCGTGGGGAGTTCTGCCATGTAAAATAATAAAAATAAACCAACAAAACCGTTTAAATTAAGTGTACACATTATCAAACATAAATACATTTTTTTTTTAATTTTATAGTATCTTAAATATATTGTATAATGCAAAGGGGGCCCATGGGGTATTTCTGCTATGAAGAATAATAAAAATAAACCAACAAAACCGTTTAAATTAAGTGTAGACATTATCAAACGTAAATACAGTTTTCTTCAATTTCATAATATCTTAAATATATAATGCAAAGGGGGCCCATGGGGGGTTTTGCTTCAAAAAATAATAATATAAAGAAACTCAAGTAAAGATGATACATATCACCAAAGTCTAAAGAAAATTATACATAAAACCATCAAAGATACTTTTATTTTTTGTATCAGTGCCCCCCGCGGACCCCCTTCTCATTATTACCCACTAAGAATATTTCCAACGGCTGTATAATTTCCCTCAGACCCATGGATCACCTCCACATGAAACATCTCCGGCGCCGATGTACGTAACCCCCTCACCCCCCGGTTCTTATAAATATTTGAAACCCGACCACGGTGATACGCGCGATCAGACCGATCGCAAAGGCTTCCCTCGCGAGGAAAAGAGTTCGAACGCGGCTTTGTCACAGTCAGTGTAACACCGGAATCTCTTTGAAACTAGCAAAATTCTATCCTAAAACTGCGCGCTTTATCAAAAGAGGGGGCGTGTGGGGGGTTCGCCACTATCCCGTTCGATCTGTCACTCTCGATTGCACTTCTGCTCACGCTCCTCCGT